>NC_063150.1:34767016-35400165 GCF_020921035.1 Rhodamnia argentea | reverse complement strand
TTGAGTGATCCCAATGTAATTTTCTCTGCGTTCTCTCCGCAGCTTTCAACCTCAAGAAAAACACGGCAGCAACTTCAGAAACCATCAATCTTTTCCTTGTACTACCGTCATCGTAAAGGTGTGAACATAATAAGTTTGTGTGCTTTAACGCATAGGGTCTGAAGATAGTTCCTCCTTTGTCCTCGTTAGAAAGTTTAAACCAGAGGCAAGCATCTTCCGCTAGCTTCGTATGGTCAGTTACAGGTTGAACTATGACCTTCTTTTGGTTTTTCCTTGCAAAAAAAAAAGGCAACCATATTTTCTACAGCCGCATGAAATCGAAAACATGTGAACATGAGAGAGAGAGAGAGAGAGAGAGAGAGAGAGAGAGATGTATTTATTATTCAATGAGCTTTTATACAAATACATCAAAGCCACACGCCATTTCAACCTCTAGGGTGAGCCTTTTACTGCGTTGTATTTTGCCTTTGGAGTGAATTTGGAACGGAACATTGGTGGATATTGGCAAGCACATAAGAAACCGTCGCACCGGCAGTATTTCGGGTCTCCACAATCACTGACAGTTTTGCATGGATGGGGGATGTTTCGCGCTTCAACCATCACTTGAGAACCTACACCAGATAGCACATGCACCTCGGATTAAACCCTAAGCGTTAGCAGAGAGAGAGAGAGAGAGAGAGAGAGACCTAATGCAATGACCAAAAGCATGAGAAGCAGGATTGACTTAGATGAAAATCTCTCCATTGTCTTTTCGAGGAGGCTTTAGAAATGCTCAAGCGAGATTGGGTTTCTCTATCGCGAGATCTTATGAACAAGTTTTTGCTTTATCACTTTGGACTAATCTCTCGCTTTATATACATAGGCTTGATCGAATGTGAATTTAGTAATCATGGATTTCTATGCTTAATTTGTTGGATTCCCATTAATCATGGCTGATATATTACTCAAAATGCTTGTAATCCAATCTTTCATATTAGGATAGTAAACTACGAGTTCACGAATTTAGTGGTCATGGATTTCCTTGCTTATTTTGTTAGATTCCCATTAATCAGGCCGATATATTACTCAATATTGGTAAATTTGGACAAAAATAATAGGAAAAAGAGCGACCAAAATTCTTGCGGTTCAGTCATGCTATGTCAAACATTGGGCATCTTTTTTTTTCACTTAATGAAAATCCACGTCATTCGTTATCGTTATAAAATTTATTTTAGTTACTTTGGCAAGTATTGCAAGAAAATATATTGCGACAACAATTTCTTGTATGGCATGATCTGTTATCATTGACAATATAAACAGGTGAATATTGCATTCTGATAAACTCAGAGTAGTTGACGAATTGAATGCTCATGAAGGTTTTTCGATGAGAGGAAGTACCTTTGGTAAGTGAACGGAAAGCGCCATAAGAGGACACATTTATGCTTTTAACAGAAGGCTAGAAGTAGCTCCTCCCTTGGAGAATTTGAGGGTGGGATGTGAAGACAGTCCTCTGTTTATATGTCTACTCGAAATCCAAAAGGCATAATTTGAAACCGGGGGTAACCATCTTTTGCTCCTATCTTCTTCTGGTGTTTTTTTTTTTTTTTTAATTTTCTTGTTCAGAAGCTTCTTCTAGTTATTTACAAGTTGGATTATTAGAGGTGATCGATTCCAAGGTGGGTCGGGGACGACCAACCCTATCCGCCCTGGAACCGGACCGGATTGACTGGTTTTGGTTCGGTTGTCGAGTTTGTTGGTTGTTTGTTTGTAAAAAAAAAAAAGAGGTGTTCTGTTCCAAAATTGGTGGCTATAGTTTTTTTTATAGTTATTAGGCACACTTATAGACTTTGAGAGGTTGTATCTGTTATTTTTGGTGATTAAAAAATTGCAATTATAGTTTTACAACATGAAAATTTTTATCCTTTGGAACAGTATTTTGTTTACAAATTGGTTTCTCTATCTTATATTCAACGTTTCTACTCAATGTACTTCACTTCCATGTTCCTTTCCTTTCTCGATATATAGTCATTATTTTCCAATTGTTTTAATTTTTTTTTTAAGTTTTTGGATAAATACCAAAATTGCTATATGATATTCTCATTTTGAGACTTTCTTGTAACCTTAAGGATTTTTTTCGATAACCATTAGCAATCTTGTGAGGCAAATAATTCCTTAAAAATAACAAATTTACGTCTTAAAGTCTAATTCCATTCTTCTCGATCATTACTTTTCCCAACGAGAATTGTCTCGGAAATTGGTGGTGTTATTTTTTAATTAATTTTTTTCTTTTCTTTCTTAAAATTTCCTAAATATATTAAAAGATACTTTAATGTAGGATGAAACTACTAATCACAAGGAATTTACTAATACTAAATAGGGGTGTGGGTGCATGGAACCGAACCGGACCGACCGAAACCGATCTAGGTCTTGATTCCAAGTGTAGACCTGCCCACCTAGATCGTACCGGTAATATATAATTTAATTTTTAAAAAATAGAAAAATCTTAAATCCGTAATTCAAAACTAGTTCATCTCGTCTCAAACTCTCACTTTCATCTTGATCTCTACTCTCTCCCGTTTCGGGCTCTCAATGTCTCACCTCTCATTGTGATTTCTCCGTCTTTATCTCTTGACTCACGGCCTCAACTCCCATCGATTCACGGCCTCGACTCCCATCGACTCATGGCCTCGACTCAACTTCCATCGACTCATAGCCACACCTTCATCCATTCATCGCTTCCCTTTCTCTCTCTCTATCACCTTTATTTGCTTGGTTAGATCGGTTCCATGGACCTAGCCAGGAATTGGACTAAACTAGCGGTTTGATTCTCAGGTGGATCCGTGGAAATAATGGGCGATGCTCGGTTTAAATTTTTCAGAACCGGTCCTTTGTGGGCAATTCTCGGTTCTAGGATGGGAACCGCTCACCCAAACCATGTTCACCCCTAGTAATGAAGACATTATCCCCCACTAATAATATGTACTTTTTCCCCTCGTTGAATTAAAAAAAAATAATATAATACTATACTCTAGACTAGGGGTGAGCATGATTCCGGAGTAAAATCGAAAACCTAGAACCAGAACTTGTAAGATCCGTTCGGTTCCAGGGTTCCAAGGTATGCGAGGTAGGTTCCAAGTTTCAAAAATTAAGGAACCCGTTCCAACGGGTAGGTTCCGGGTTCCACTACCTAGAACCCGGAACTTGGAACTTGGACCCCGTGATTCTGAAATAAATTTTTTTATTTTTCTTGGTATATATTTTTGCACAATCATACAATGTTATATGGCATCCGATGATAAGTGTATAATTTGGAGCCAAACAATTTTTTATGTTTCAGGTTCCAAAAAATTATAAATGTGTTCCAATGGATTGGTTTCGGGTTCTAAATATAATCTCTACTGAGCATAAAATCACTCACCTCCACTTTCTCTTAGATGTTGTAGCGTTCACTCTCATTTTGCTTAACTAAAAATGAAAAAATAAAAGAAAATAAAAGAAATTGATAGGTTCTCGGGTACCTTGGAACCGACCCTAGAATCTGTGATAGGATAGGTTCCGGGTTTCAAGGTGTGACGGGTAGGTTTCGGGTCCCAAAAAATGAGGAACCTGTTCGACGGTAGGTTTCGGTGGAACCCGTAAGGAACCTGGAACCGCTCACCCCTACTCTAAGCCAGTTCCTTCATTTCGGTCAGGTTCCTCCCCATGAATCCAAAGCTAAATTAGAATAAGGCTCGAGTGGGATGGATCGCTTAGTATAATTCCCATCCGGGGTGAACAAGAATTGGGGATTGGATGCGAGGCAAAATTCCCGCCAATGGCCGAGATGTTCAGCTTATTCTCGGTTTCGACGTGAATCACTCGAACCGGTTGGCCAATTGTTGAGTTGGGCCAGGACCTATGCATGCCGGAAAAGATTATCATCATCTAGAGTTTTTTGTTGTTGATGGAATCGTGTGGAAATCCCCTTTTGATTGTGCACAGAAATATTTTCATCCGAAATAATGAGTTTGACTATTAGTTGATATTCATTTGGTTGCGATAACAAATTAAAGCTCTAATGTATAGTTATTTCATTTTAATATAGTAGATCAAAGATAAATATTATGTAAAATGACAGGAATATGCCTTTAAATGTTGGCTCAATGTACACTATCGTTCTTATTTTCAGTTCGTTCGATGTGATCATTGAACTTTTTGTATATGTTCAAAATATATAAAAGAAATTGACACAAATAGTCCATAAACTTTGATCAATGTGCATCATTATCCTTGAAATTTTAATTCATTCAATATAATCATTGAATTATTTCTAAATATTTAGTCTAGCCTCTAGAATGACAAGAAAAAGACTAACATCTAAACTTTCAATTTGTTCAATTTAGTCCTTCAAATTTTGATTAAAAAAGGATCAAAAGTTTCATTTCAATTATTGCCAGATTTTCGAATATGTTTCATTTCAATGCAATTTTTAAATTGACAAAAAGAAAATACATTACGATAATTCCATTAAATGTATTGTAGCATATGATATAAGTAATAATACAAGTAGAACCTCGTTTGGAGTTGTATTATATTGATATTTCTTCTATTTTAATTTACTAATTTAATAATTTTAAGAAATCACAAAATACACAACCTTAAAGTTTATATTAATCTAAAAAATTAGAAATGGATTTAGATAAATATAAGCACAAGAATCCTATAGATAAATGAATCTCTGGGCAATAATGTCATTATAAAAACTTGTGAATATTACCAAAGGACTTATTTGACTTTGTTATAGAAAGTAAGGGACTAAGTTGAACAATTATTAAATAGTAGGATAGGTTCAACTACCACATTGAATGAATTAAAACTTCAATGATGATAGTGCATAGTGAACCAAAATTTAGGGACAATTTGTGTCATTTTCTCAATATACATAACCAAAAGATGAGGAACTTATGTTTCATTTTATCCTTTCTTTATTTTTTTTTCCCATGATGGGTGTATATTTTTATTTGTGGTTACTTCATTTACAAATTTTCTACCAATCCTCTTAGTTCTTGTCAAATCGTCCGACACGATCAAATGAAATCACACTAACCTTCTTCTTTTGTATATGATCGACTTGATGAAATAAAATGATGGCACACAAAGTTTTATTATTGCTCGAGCATCAAACCATTAATGAAATTCTGTGTAATTTAAAAAAGCAAGTGTTTACAAACAAGATGAAAGGACAAATATCTAATTTCCTTTGTTTTAACAACTGCTTTCAAACCATTAATAGACAAGTAATCAACTGAAATAATTAATGCACGATCTTTTGTTACACTCACGTGAATATAATCGATATACTTACTTGTGATATCGTTGTAGATTCATGCTATGTATTATTAGAGGTCTTTGAGGTAAAGTAAAATAACCATCTCTTGTCCCATGATATTCTTGGTAAATGTTAACCAATTCTTAATAACAATTGGAACCATTTCACTTTGGCTGCGGAGTCAAATGGAAGAAAATCGTCTACGAGAGAGTTCCTAATTTTTGTTCAAAAAATAGTTTTCCTGAGCCAAAATATTGATTTATACCCCCAAGCAATTGAAATCAAATCATTGGCATTTCAAGAAATGGAAGTTTAAGTCTAATCCTACAAAGAAAACACTTATTTTCCGAGAATGAATTCACAAAATACTTCACTTCATTTCCGATATAAGCGCGTCATAACCATTCCTTTCATGGAATGAGCATTGAAGTTTTCTCTCTTTGTCTCGTCCCATAATCATGACAATTGCTGCCTACTCCACTCCCTGTAAGGAAAGATCATGCAGAGCCTGGTATAGATAAACTCAATCCGGACCATAGAAATGGGGAGTCTCATTTGGATCACGCCAGATCTGATGGTTCAGATTCAGCTCAGTATGTGTACTAGCTGCCATTGCCAACCCCTCCTCTTTATATATCAGAACTTGGCCTCTGGAGGGAGAGACCCATTCGAATCAAGCTGTCTCTTCCTGAAAATGTAGAGAAAGCGACAGAAATGGACAAGACTGAGAGATTGATCGGGTTACGGAGTGTAGAGGGCCTCATGGCGTTCAATCTGGAGGTGGCACAGCAGCTCAAGCAGCTGAGGCAGCCGAGTGATGGAGAGAGCTGCAATAACAGCAGCCAGGGCAGCAACAGTTTGAGCGGGGCCATCAAAGGTCGGTCCAAGGGCAGCAATCATAAGGGCAGGATTGAGGCAAGGGCGACCGCAAAAAAGAGAACCAAGGCAGTTCTCGATCGAGGAGAGTCGCTTCTGCCACCAAAGAAGAGGAAGCACAGGAGTATCCTCGAGATTTATGCTGAGACCGAGCCCGTGGATGCGGCGGAGGATGAGTGATAATCATTGAGGTGAAGACCATGAATAACTTGTTCTTTTTGTTGAAGTTTGGATTGAGATTAGGAGTTGAAAGTCAATCATAAAGAACAAAAGAGAACAAGATTGTTATTAACTGATCATGATCTCTCTCTCTCTCTCTCTCTCTCTCTCTCTCTCTCTCTCTCTCTCTCTCTGTGACATGAATCCTATCTCTTCTTCACCTTCAGTTCCGTACTTTTTCTTACGGATTTTAGCGATTCCAGAGTTTTTGCATGGGCTGCGTTTGTTGATGATTGCGAAAAAGATTGTTCTGGTCTTAATGAAAAGAAAACCAAACGAAACTGAATCGGAGTATTGTGCTCACTTATAATCGGACCATTCGAGTTCAGATAATTCAGGAGCTATAGCAGCAAGAACATCTTGTTCGGATCTGTGAAGTTACGAAGCAGATACATGTTTGCCCGTTGGTACTGGATTAGCTATACCTCATTAGATAACCACCATTACCACCGATCACTCCACGCGATTGATCACCGCCAGTTGGCCTCCGCCGGCTCATAAGGAAGGTCTGCTATTGGGTTTCTTCGCAACCAGGAATTTTTCGATTGGATCCTATGTGGAAATTTCCTTTATCGAGTTGGTATCGACGACTAGTCTTTTAATGAGATCTACTGTTTATGGTAAATTGTTGAGTATCATGTCCACCGGTAGATATTTTATGTACTAAATTTTTTTCTCCTTATGGGAGGGTGCAGTAAAATTTAATCCATTTAGTTTGTTACGATATTGCTCTTCAAAACTGTGTCACTTTCTAAAGAATAGACATTGCTTTAAAAATGATACGTTTGTCTCAAAACGCTTTACATGTTAAATTATGCACCTTCATATAAGAATACCACAAGTGTCATAACTTTAGTATGGCGCTCACTTGAGAGCCATAACTTTTTTTTTCAATCGGTTGAGTGCCATAACTTATGTACGGCACTCACTTAAGTACCTTAACTTTTTTTTCCGATCACTTGGGTACCACATAACTTTTCAATCGATCATTTGAGTAACTTAACTTTTAAAAAGCCAAAAAGACACCTCAAGTGTTAATATTTATGTGCGACACTCACTTCGGTGCCAATTTTTTTTAAAAACGATTATTTAAGTGCCAACTTCGGTGAAGTCGCTGGAATTTCTTGCCGTTGGCACCAAAGTGATCATTTTTTCTCCTATTTGGCACTAAAGTAATCGTTTTTTGAATCACTTAAGTGCCAATTTTTTTTTATAAAAAATGATTATTTAAGTGCCAACTTCAGTGAGGTCGTCGAAATTTCTCGTTGTTGGCACTAAAGTGATCATTTTTTCTCCGATTTGATATTTAAATGACAAAAAAAAAATATTGACACCAAAGTCAGCGTCATACACAAATATTGACACTTGAGGTGTCCTTATGCCTTTTTAAAAACATTCAGTACAAGTGCTATGCCACATCGGATTTTTGGCACTTGGGTGAACGTTTTAAAAATAAAATTGACACTTAAGTGATCGATTGAAAATTGTGGCACTCAAATGAACATTTTGAAGAAGTTATGGCACTTAAGTGGTCGAAAAAATATTTATGGCACTCAAGTTAGCTCCATACAATAGTTATGGCACTTGTGCTGTAGTTGTCCCAAGGAAAGGGTAATACCTTCAACGCACTCATTTGGGTTGTGCATGATATATGAATATAGTTGAATTGAAATAGATAAACTCGGTTCGGTCAAAACGCCCAATTGACATATAATCTCTTGATGGAGAGCGTGGATTCTTCAAATTCATAGCTATTGGAGGAGAAGTTGATCCTATGTCAAGTGGATTGACAATTTGACATATTACGAATATTAAATTATTCAGAAAAGTTAGAACATGTATAGGCCCTTGCACTCTTGAGTTCAAATTTGCAATATGGTGTATTCACCGTAAATTTAGATGAGTCTCACTGAACCTAGGGAAAAACACTGTCAAAACAAGCGTTCTAACACAATAATACACAGAATGAGTAAATAAATCCAATACCGAAATTACGTGGTTCGGTCAATGTAATCTATCCCACCAAAAGAGTATCATAAAATTTCACTAGAGATTAAGCGATACAAGAGACAATCAAGTCATTCAAATATTCTCAATAAAACTCCACTATAGTTCGGTCTCGGAAACAATTTCTCTAACGGAAAACACATGTCTGAGACAAGTACAAGTTGGACTTTCCTTTTCCAGCCGCAACTCCATGGATTTCGCACTTTCATGTGAACGATCTTCTGTACACTTAAATTAGGGCCGAACTTTCTTCACGAATTCGAATTGGAGGTATGATCTCAGCAATCTTGATAAAGGATCATTTCAAAAGAACTAAGACTTGGAACATTTTATGCAAAATTACTTAGCGGTGAAGTTCATCTCTATGGGCTGAATTTCAAGGGTCACTTTCCATTGAGTTTTGATCATGATTTCATGCTCCATTTGGCAAGATCACCAAGAGGGCATCAAAGTCACCAACATTCACTCAAAAACTTACACTAATGAGTTATGAGTCAATTAAAATATATTTCCTACACTTGATCTACGCTATGAAACTTCTCTAAAATAACTCACATGTGAATTCAACAATCTCCCCCTTATGAGTGAGCTTAGTGTTAAGCCTACTCCCAATTAATTTTTGCATTTTCTGCACTAACATGTCTCAATGTGAATCTTCAACGCCCACCTTTATCCTGAGTTTATAGCTCCAGACCTTACCATAAAGGCCGTCATCAGGACCACATTGCTGCATCATAATGCCACCTTCACTCCAGGTCTCTTTCTCCATACCACGACGCTCACCTTCACTCCAGTTCTCTTCCACTAGATCGAACCATGGAGGCTGCTTAGACCACACAGATTCCCTCCTTAAAATATTCATCAAACATCGACATATATTTGGAGCGGGTCATTAATTAACCATTGATTCCGATACTATTTATTGGGAGCATAACAAAAGCCCCATCAAAGTACCAAAAAAATTCTAAACCTATTGCATTTGTGCCAATTCAATTTTAAATATTTTAATTACGCAAATTTATCCTAGACATTTTCTCATTTTGCCAATATCCGGCCAATTTAGGTTGGAAATAATTGATGTGGACACCGACCATCCTATATGGGATAATCAGCACTGACATGAACCTTTTCTATGATTTTTAAATTTTTTATTTTCTTTACCTTTTTTTACTAAGAGCCAGCAATGGTTGCCGTCACTAGGCAAGGGACCGCACGCACTTTCTTTAGCCGGCGAAGGCATCGTGGCCCTCCCCGCCCTCCCCGGCCATAGTGAGGGCATCGAGCGAGGGCATTGCGACCCTTGCCTAGAGCCGGCAAGGGCCGTGACACCATCACCGGCACTCGGTCCAAACAAAAAGGAAAAGGAGTAAAACAAAGTAAAAAATCAAAAGAAATTTATTCAAATTGGTCAGATAGACTCAATTGACAATATGTGAAAATGTTTAGGACTAAATTGACATAATGGAAAGGGTCACGAATGGATTAGTACAAATGCAACAAGTTTAAGACTTTTTGGTACTTGTCCCATTCAAAAGCTTAAGCCATGTGTTATATGCTAACTAAAATAGGAAGATGAACATTAGAAGTGCCAAAAGTTGTGTATGACGCTTATTTTAGTCTAAAAAATTTCGTCTGGATCACTTCAGTGCCAATATTTTTTAAAAAACAATCGTTTAACTGCCAACTTCGATATGTTTAGCCGGAAATCCAATATGGAGTTTTTTTCATAAATATCTAAAGCCAACGTAGCTTGCCGCAGGTCCAATCAACAATTAAAAAAAAGGCTAAAAGTTTTACATCAATCTTTTCCTTGTACTATTGTCATCGCAAAGGTGTGAACATAATAAGTTTGTGTGCTTTAACGCATAGGGTCAGAAAATAGTTCTTCCCTGGTCGATTACAAGTTGAACTATGACCTTTTTTTGGTTCTGACCCAAAAGAAAAAGAACTATGACCTTTTTTGTTTATCCAAATAGGCCTTGAAAAAATTAATTTCCTTTCTGTTTTCTTTTAAAAAAAAGGGTAACCGTATTTTCTACAGCCGCATCATCAGAGAGAGAGAGAGAGAGTGTGTGTGTAAGACATGTGTATTTATTATACATCAAAGCCAACATCAAAGCCATAAGCCATTTCAACCTCTAGGGTGAGCCTTTAGTGGATCTTGTTTTGCCTTTGGAGTGAATTTGGAACAGAACATTGGTGGATATTGGCAAGTACATAAGAAATTGTCACGTCGGCAGTAGGGTTTTGTCCAAATTAATTTTTTTAAAAAATATTTACAAAATTATTTAAAAAAATATTTACCGATTTGGACCTCGCTCGGCGGTTGAGCCGCCGAACGATGCCCACTCGGCACCCCAAGTGCCAAACATGGCCCACTAGGCAGTTGGGCTACCGAGCAGCTCCCGCTTGACGGTCCAAGTACTAAGCGGGCCACCCTAGGCCTTGCCCCCCTCACTCGGCAATTGGGCTGCCAAGCGTGGCTGAACCTCGCCCCCTCGTTCGGTAGCCGAACCGCCGAGCAAGGCTGGCCCCAGCCCCCCCGCTCGGCAATTCAACTATTGAGCGGGAGGGGTTTTTTTTTTTTTTAATATCCTTATTTTTTAACGTGTTTTAATTATTGGTACTCATAATATTTAGTTTATTTCGTATATTTTTAACATGTTTTAATTATTGATACATATAATATTTATTTTATTTATATTTTTTTCTTGTGAAACACATTATTTATAGTATAATTAGCAATAATTAATGTAAAAATTTATTAAGATCTTTAATTAATAAATAATGTTGTAATTATGTAATTAATTAAAAATATTCTTAAAATAAAATTGATAAGATCTATAAAAAAATGAGATTTTCATAATATATAAAAATCATCAACCGCAATTACATATACTAATGATGTCGTCCTCCTATATGACATTCGTTACTGCAAGCAAGTTGTCTCCGTTGTTCGGCCGGTCTAGTATTGTACCGAGAAGGAGGATGACATATATATGACGAAGGCATATCTTGTGAAAATTTGCCGCGCCCGGACGCTACATATCCTACTGTAGGAGGGCATTAAAAAAAAAGAGAAATCGGATCCATATGTATTAGTAGAACTAGCTGGAGTCTGCGGCGGTGGATTATCAAGAAATTGAAAAGCAAATCCCCTATGATATGGGCTTGCAAACCGTGCAAACCCTACATTGAAATCTAACCGGCCAAACCCCGAAGTGAACCCCTGAGTGAAATCTGTCGTATGATACTCCAAAGGGTAGGGGATGACATCACTATCTGAATGAGCTTGAATAGTCCTCCGGGTCGGCTGAACAATCTCGGGTGGCTCATCATCCTGCAGCCCAATAGGTGCTACTGTAGTTACTGGTTGGGACAGTGGCATCATTGTTAGCCTTCTTTCCTCATTACGGGCGTATAGCATTGCCCTAGCAATATTCCCCACAGCCGTTCAAGATTGACGAGATAGATTGACGTTATCTATGATATATAAAATTTGTTCGACGCCATCACCCTGGTAATGATATCAAAATTAACAAAAGTTATGAAATGATAATAAGGTACGTAACTAAAAAATAATTAATGAATTAAATTAAAAGTGTTTGCACAAACCGTTACACCCATTGCGGCTCCCGGAATGGAAATCCACCTTCGAGTATGTTTACGGTATCACTCCATATATCCCGAATGATAGTGAAGTGCCTCAGTTGCAGAATCACCATTAACTATATAATCGATACGACGGTCCCACATATCAATCCACCGTCCGTGTTTACTTACCCAATCCTTCCCAACTGGCTTTAATTTAATATCATGAAATGCCATATGATCACGCGGACGAGTAGGTATTAGTTGTTGCATACCGAACCGACGAAGTACTCGATCCGGATAATGCCACTCAACTATCCAAGAATAGATAAGTGGGACACGAGCCCTCCAACTATCTTGTCCCCGCCGGCGATAATATGGTAGAGCCTCCAGAATGTCATCGGGGTAGAACTCCCAAATAATCTGGTATCGTAATAAAACATATCAAATTAAATCAAGAATTAATTTATAAGCTAATATTATATTAAACTCGTTGGTTGCTATCATTACTTACGCCTTCCGATCCCATTCTATCAAGTTGGTAGCGCAAATGTGGCAACGTATGTGTGGGGATCTCCGTTGTCATTAGGCCTTGACTCCAATTGCATAAACCAAAAAAATGAGATTTTCATATATTATACGTACTAGAAAGAATTAATGACTCACAAACTAAAAAAGTAATAGATCACATACCGAATACCAAGAGGAGCATCTTCTATAGGATAACGGTTTGCCAGGGATGGAGAGACACATCTAAAGCGCTCGCACGTCCAAATCTGCAATACATGTATGGCACCTCCGATTTGATATTTTAATAGATCGATTGCATTGCATAGCTCCCGATATAACCATGCAAGCACCGTTGAACCCCAACTGCATCGCGTAGGGCTATTGAGGTTGGCCAGCAATGGAAGAAATAGCAAACTAACCCCGTGCCCCTGATTTATCCGAAAAAATACATCCTCCAATCAGGCGGAGAATGAATGCCCTAACATGCTGTACTATAGTGACATCATCGGCATATGGAGAAAGATCATCAAAGTGTTCTCTCAGCCAGCCTAAGTTTATCTGCGTGCCACGCAAATTGGGTGGGTGGGCATCAAGTAGATCATCACAGAGAGTGCCCCAATTAAAATCGGTAGGGCCGGTAACTACACGTCCATCAATGGGAAGCCCCGTGAGCACCGCTATATCTTGAAGTGTGATCGTACATTCCCCTTCCGGCATATGAAAGGTATGGGTCTCGGGCCTCCACCGCTCAACCAACGCAATAAGCAAATGCCAATCTAGCTGAAAATATCCCATCATATAAACTCCGTAAAATCCCGAAGTTTGAAGATATGGGAGTATGCGCGGATCAAATTCATCTACGTGCAGCATCGATTGTTGACATCTAAGGAGTCCATTCTGATTTGACCGTAACATGTAATATGAACTGTTAGTAGCAATTTTAATATTGGTGTTACGAATGATAGATCAACTGCTAAATTTTTCAATTACCCGAGCGTTCCATAAGGTCTCTGATCTATGTCGGGCCTGCCGTGTAAGTAGTGAATCATCTTGAGGCCCCGGCCGAATATGAATCCTTTGTGTCATATCTACAATTGTGATATTATCTCCATCATTAAATTGACATATCTAATGTACATATGGAATAGATGAACGGAATAAATATCATGCAACTGTGATATTATAACATTACAACAAATTAATATATAAAAGGGTACACATTATTCAGTATAAATAATAACCACATAAATAAATCGATACTTATGAAATTGCAAAAAATAATTACAACGAAATTTACCTCAAATTATCGACGGAGCGCACGTACCGAATGAGGAGCTCAAGCTATCAAGAGAAAGTATCGAATTAATTTAAATATTACAAAGACATTAACATAAAAATGTAGTACTAACAATATATAAATCATATAAAAAAATTCATACTTAATTATAAAGAAAAAGCGTCTAAGGGAGAGCATTTGAATGGCAACAAGAGCATCTAAGGGAAAGTGTTTCAAGTACAGTAAAAGCGTCTAAGGGAGAGGGAGACCGTTTGAAGGACAAAACAAGTGATAGAACATTCCGAGATGGAGAAGTTTGAAAGAGAGGAAGAGCGAGAAGATGTTTGAAAAATAGAGAAAAATGAGGACGAGAGAATAAGGAAGATGAAGTTTTAAAGAAGGAAAAGGAGAAGAGGGGAGCAGAGACGCAGAGGCTATAGCGCCCGTAAGCTCGCAGCGCCTCAGATGCTGCAATCCGTGAAATGTTGGGGGGCGAGGGCCCCTACTCTCGCTTGGCAATTCCACTACCAAGCAATGGGGACCCCGCCCCAAAAACCGGGATGTTGAGCCGTACTAGGCTCGGCAGCGGAGTGGAAGGGGGCCCCCCCTCGCTCGGCAATTAGGCTCTCCCCCCCCACTCGGTCAGCTGTTAAACTATTGAGCGAGTAACCGCCGAGTGACAAGGTGGGCTAGCCCTCGCCCCTCGCTTGGCGGTTGTGTTGCCGAATAAGGCCCAAATTTGTAAATATTTTTTTAAAAATATTTTTGTAAATATTTTTAAAAAAAATTAAATTGAAAAAAAACCCTCGGCAAGATGCCGGGTCTCCACAATCACCGACAGTATTGCATCAATGGGTGACGTTTCATGCTTTGACCATCACTTGAGAGCCTACACTAGATAAAACATGCACCTCGGATTAAACCGTAAGCGTTAGCGGAGAGAGAGAGAGAGAGAGAGAGAGAGAGAGAGAGAGAGAGAGCTAATGCAATGACCAAAAGCATGAGAAGCAGGATCGACTTAGATGAAAATCTCTCCGTTGTCTTTTCGAGGAGGCTTTAGAAATGATCAAGTGAGATTGGGTTTCTCTATTGCGAGATCTTATGAACAAGGATTTGCTTTATCACTTTGGACTGATGAAGTCTCGCTTTATATACATACGCTTGATGGAATGTGAATTTAGTAATCATGTATTTCTTTGCTTAATTTGTTGGATTCCCATTAATCATGGCTGATATATTACTCAAAATGCATGTAATCCTATCTATCCTGTTAGGATAATAAGCTACTAGTTTGTGGATTTAGTAGTATAGTTTATTGGTAATTTTGGACAAAAATAAGGGGAAAAGGAGAGACCAAAATTCTTGCGGTTTAGTCATGCTATGTCAAACATTGGGCATCTTCTTCTTTTTTTTCTTTTTTTTCACTTAATGAAAACCCACGTCATTCGTTATCATTATAAAGTTTATTTTAGTTACTTTGGCAAGTAATGTAAGAAAATATCTTGCGACAACAATTTTTTTTCAGTATGATCTGTTATCATTGACAATATAAACAGGTGAATATTGCATTCTGATAAACTGTAGTTGGCGAATTGAATGATGGTGAGGTTTTTTTATGAGAAGAAGTACCTTTGGTAAGTGAATAGAAAGCGCCATAAGAGGACACATTTATGTGTATAAACGAAGTATAAACGAAGGCTTGAAGTAGCTCCTCCCTTGGAGAATTTGAGGGTGGGATGTGAAGACAGTCCTCTATTTATATTTTCACTCGAAATCCAAAAGGCATAATTTGAAACTGGAGGTAACCATCTTTTGTTCAAATCTTCTTCTGGTTATTGTTTTTTTAAAATTTTTTTGTTCAGAAGCTTCTTCTAGTTATTTACAAGTTGGATTACTAGAGGTGATCGGTTCCAAGGTGGGTCGATCCCCACCCTAGAACTGGGAACCAACCTTGTCCACCCTGAAATTGAACTGCATTGGCCAGTTCTAGTTCAGTTCTCAAGTTTGTTGGTTGTTTGTTTATAAACAAACAAAATGCGGTGCCTTGTTTCAAAATTGGTGGTTATAGTTTTTTTGTAGTTAACAGGCGCGCTTATAGACTTTCAAAGGTTGTATCTGTTATCTTCGGTGATTAAAAAACTGAACTTACAGTTTTTACAACATGAAAATTTGTATCCATAGAAACACTATGTTTGTTAACAAATTGGTTTCTCCATTTTATATTCAACGTTTATGTTCAATGTACTTCACTTCGATTTTTCCTTTTCTTTCTCAATATAAAGTCATTATTCTCCAATTGTTTCGTTTTCTTTTTTTTAGTTCTTGGAGAAATACCAGAATTGCTATATGATATTCTCACTTTGATACTTTACTGTAACCTAAAGGGTTTTTTTAGTAACCATTAACAATCTTGTGGGGCAAATAATTCCTTAAAAATAGCAAATTCACTACTCAAAGTCTGATTCTATTCTTCCCGATCATTACTTTTCCCAATAGAATTGTCCCGGGAATTGGCAGTGTTATTTTTAATTAATTTTTTCTTTTCTTTCCTAAAATTTCATAGACAAATATTAAAGGTTACTTTAGTGTATGATGAAACTACTAATCACAAGGAAATTACTAGTAATGAATAGGGGTGTGCGGTGCCTAGAACCGGACGAGACCGACTCGGAGCCGGTCCGGTTCCCGATTCCAAGTGTGGACCTACCCACCCTAATCGAACTGGTAATATATATTTTAATTTTAAAAATTAGAAAAATATTAAATCCACAGTTTGAAACTCCTTCATCTCATCTCAAACTCTCACTCTCATTTCAATCTCTACTCTCTCTCGTCTTACACTCTCAATGTCTCACCTCGGTTTCTCAATCTCTGTCTCTCAACTCACAACCTCGACTCATCGATTCGCAACCTCGACTCATTGATTCGCGGCCTCGACTCCCATCTACTCACAGCCTCAACTCTCAACTTCAATTGACTCATGGCCGTGCCTCCGTCCATTCATCGCCTCCCTCCCTATCTCTCTCGCTCGCCTCCATTTGCTTGGTTAGACCGGTTCCATGGACCCATCCAAGAACCGAACTGAGCAGGCAATCCAATTCTTGGGTGGATCCGTGGAAACAACGGACGGTGCCCGGTTTAAATTTTTCAAGACCACTCGTTATTGGGCGATTCCCGGTTCTATGGTAGGAACCGTCCACCCGGACTATGCTCACCCCAAGTAACGAAGACATTATCCCCCACAAAAAATATGTACTTTTTGCCCTTGTTGAATAAAGAAACAAATATGATAGTATACTCTGGACTATTTTCGCCGATTCGGTCTGGTCCTCCCCCCACCAAACCAACCACGAATTGGGAGCTAAACCACTTATTCGCAATTTCTCGTGTGAATCACTCAGAACTTGTCGGTCCAATTCTCAAGTTGGACCAGGACCCATGCATGCCCCTAGAGATTATCATCGTCTAGAGTCTTATCGATGGAATCGTGTGGGAATCCCTTTTTTGATTTTATACAGAAATATTTTGATCCGAAATAACAAGGACAAACTATTACTTGAGTTTCCTTTGGTTGCAATAACAAATTAAATCTCTAATATATAGCTATTTCATTTTAATATAATAGATCAAAGATAAGGGTTACGTAAAATGATACGAATAGTCCTTAAATATTAGCTCCATGTACACTATCTTTCTTGAATTTTTAGTTCAGTCAATGTGATCGTTGAACATTTCCTATAGGACTGTGCTTTTTCCACCCTCTTGATGGCTAAAACATTCCTCAACGAAGTATTTTGCCCATTTTACCCAGGGGTCTCACCTTTCAGCATTCAAGATTTCTTCCTTTCTTTTCTTGCGGGTCCAACTTTCCTTCATTTCCTTCCTTAAATCTTTCTCTCTTGGAAGCAATTGTCTTCCTTCCTCTCACTTTTTAAAACGTTATTTTCTCGCTGTAGAGTTGAGGAGGATGCAAAAAGTTATATCGGGAGGGTTGTGAGGCCACAACAAGCCTGAGGCGGCAAGGCTCCACGTTGGAGATCGCCGTCTGGTACTCACCGTCGGAGACCTTCTCAGGCAGCATCTGACTTCGACATCTCCAACGTGCTAGTCACGATCCGCTTGATAGACCGCTGGCTTTGTTATAATACTGCCTCGAGGGCCATGACGTGGTGGAGAAGAGCCGCGTCTCCGGCCATATCTAGTTCCCCATCCTGCTGTGTAAGTAGTGAATCATCATGAGGCCCCGGCCGAATATGAGTCCTTTGTGCCATATCTACAATTGTGATATTATCTCCATCATTAAATTGACATATCTAATGTACATATGGAATAGATGAATAGAATAAATATCGCGCAACCGTGATATTATAATATCACAAAAAATTAATATATAAAAGGGTACACATTATTCAGTATAAATAATAACCACATAAATAAATCTATACTTATGGAATTGCAAAAAATAATTACAATGAAATTTACCTCAAATTATTGAAGGAGCGTACACACCGAATGAGGAGCTCAAGTTGTCAAGAGAAAGTATCGAATTAATTTAAATATTACAAAAACATTAACATAAAAATGTAGTACTAACAATATATAAATCATATAAAAAAATTCATACTTAATTATAAAGAAAAAGCGTCTAAGGGAGAGCATTTGAATGGCAGCAAGAGAGTCTAAGAGAGAGCATTTCAAGTACAGCAAAAGCGTCTAAGGGAGAGGGAGACCGTTTGAAGGACAAAACAAGTGATAGAACGTTCTTAGATGGAGGAGTTTGAAGGAGAGGAAGAGCGAGGAGACGTTCGGAAAATAGAGAAAAATGAGGACGAGAGAACGAGGAAGATGAAGTTTTAAAGAAGGAAAAGGAGAAGAGAGGAGGAGAAGCGCAGAGGCTATAGTGCCCGTAAGCCTGAGTGCCTCAAATGCTGCAGTGCGGGGAAATGTGGGGGCGGGGTCCTCTACTCTCGCTCGGCGGTTCGATTGCCGAGTGATGCGGACCCCACCCCAAAAATCAGGCTTTTGAGTCATCTTGGGCTCGACAACGGAGTAGAAGGGGGCCCCCCTCGCTCAGCAATTGGGCTGCCCCCCCCCCCCAACTCGCTCGGCAATTAAACCGCCGAGCGAGTAACTCCCGAGCGACAGGGTGGGCTGGCCCTCGCCCCTCGCTCGATGGTTGTGTTGCTGCGTAAGGCCCAGATTTATAAATATTTTTTTTGAAATATTTTTGTAAATATTTTAAAAAAAATTAAATTGGAAAAAAAATCCTCGACAGTATGCCGGGTCTCCACAATCATTGACAATATTGCATCGATGGGTGACGTTTCGTGCTTTGACCATCACTTGAGAGCCTACACTAGATAAAACATACACCTCGGATTAAACAATAAGAGAGAGAGAGAGAGAGAGAGAGAGAGAGAGAGAGAGAGAGAGAGAGAGAGAGAGAGAGAGAGACCTAAGGCAATGACCAAAAGCATGAGAAGCAGGATCGACTTAGATGAAAATCTCTCCGTTGTCTTTTCGAGGAGGTTTTAGAAATGATCAAGTGAGATTGGGTTTCTCTATTGCGCGATCTTATGAACAAGGATTTGCTTTATCGCTTTGGACAGAAGTCTCGCTTTATATACATACGCTTGATGGAATGTGAATTTAGTAATCATGTATTTCTTTGCTTAATTTGTTGGATTCCCATTAATCATGGCTGATATATTACTCAAAATGCATGTAATCCTATCTATCCTGTTAGGATAATAAACAACTAGTTTGTGGATTTAGTAGTCATGGATTTCTTTGATTAGTTGTTGGATTCCCATTAATCATGGCTGATATATTACTCAAAATGCATGTAATCCTATCTATCCTGATAGGATAATAAACTACTAGTTTGTGAATTTAGTAGTCATGGATTTCTTTGCTTAATTTGTTGGATTCCCATTAATCATGGCTGATATATTCTCAAAATGCATGTAATCCTATCTATCCTGTTAGGATAATAAACTACTAGTTTGTGGATTTAGTAGTCATGGATTTCTTTGATTAGTTGTTGGATTCCCATTAATCAGGCTGATATATTACTCAATATTGGTAATTTTGGACAAAAATAATGGGAAAAGGAGAGACCAAAATTCTTGCGGTTTAGTCATGCTATGTCAAACATTGGGCATCTTTTTTTGTTTTTTTTCACTTAATGAAAACCCACGTCATTCATTATCGTTATAAAGTTTATTTTAGTTACTTTGGCAAGTAATGTAAGAAAATATATTGCGACAACAATATTTTTTTTAGTATGATCTGTTATCATTGACAATATAAACAGGTGAATATTGCATTCTGATAAACTGTAGTTGGCGAATTGAATGTTGGTGAAGGTTTTTTGATGAGAAGAAGTGCCTTTGGTAAGTGAATAGAAAGCGCCATAAGGGGACACATTTATGTGTATAAACGAAGGCTTGAAGTAGCTCCTCCCTTGGAGAATTTGAGGGTGGGATGTGAAGACAGTCCTCTGTTTATATTTTCACTCGAAATCCAAAAGGCATAAATTGAAACCGGAGGTAACCATCTTTTGTTCAAATCTTCTTCTGGTTATTTTAAAAAAAAAAAAATTTGTTCAGAAGCTTCTTCTAGTTATTTACAAGTTGGATTACTAGAGGTGATCGATTCCAAGGTGGGTCGGTCCCCACCTTAGAATTGGGAACCAACCCTGTCCGCCCTGGAATTGAACTGCATCAGCCGGTTCCGGTTCGGTTCTCAAGTGTGTTGGTTGTTTGTTTGTAAACAAACAAAAAGAGGTGCCTTGTTTCAAAATTTGTGGTTATAGTTTTTTTGTAGTTAACAGGCGCGCTTATAGACTTTCAAAGGTGGTATCTGTTATCTTCGGTGATTAAAAAACTGAACTTACAGTTTTTACAACATGAAAATTTGTATCCATAGAAACAGTATGTTTGTTCACAAAATGGTTTCTCCATTTTATATTCAACGTTTATGTTCAATGTACTTCACTTCGATTTTTCCTGTTCTTTCTCAATGTAAAGTCATTATTCTCCAATTGTTTCATTTTCTGTTTTTTAAAGTTCATGGAGAAATACTAGAATTGCTATATGGTGTTCTCACTTTGATACTTTACTGTAACCTAAAGAGTTTTTTTAGTAACCATTAGCAATCTAGTGGGGTAAATAATTCCTTAAAAATAGCAAATTCTCAACTCAAAGTCTGATTCTATTCTTCCCGATCATTACTTTTCCCAATAGAATTGTCCCGGGAATTGGCGGTGTTATTTTTAATTAATTTTTTCTTTTCTTTCCTAAAATTTCATAAAAAAATATTAAAAGTTTCTTTAGTGTATGATGAAACAACTAATCACAAGGAAATTACTAGTAATGAAAAGGGGTGTGCAACGCCGGAACTGAACGGGACCGACCCGGAGCCGGTTCGGTTCCCGTTCTAAGTGTGGACTCGCCTACCCTAATCGAACTGGTAATATATATTTTAATTTTAAAAAATAGAAAAATCTTAAATCCACAGTTTGAAACTCCTTCATCTCATCTCAAATTCTCACTCTCATCTCGATCTCTACTCTCTCTCGTCTTAGACTCTCGATGTCTCACCTCGGTTTCTCCATCTCCGTCTCTCGACTCACGACCTCGACTCCCATCGATTCGCGGCCTCGACTCCCATCTACTCACGGCCTCAACTCTCAACTTCAATCAACTCATGGCCGTGCCTCCGTCCATTCATCGCCTCCCTCCCTATCTCTCTCGGTCGCCTCCATTTGCTTGGTTAGACCCGGTTCCATGGACTCACCCGGGGAACCGGACCGAGCAAGCAATCCAATTCTTAGGTGGATCCATGGAAACAACAGACGGTGCCCGGTTTAAATTTTTCAGGACCACTCCTTATTGGGCGGTTCTCGGTTCTATGGTAGGAACCGTCCACCCGGACTATGCTCACCCCAAGTAATGAAGACGTTATCCCCCACAAAAAATATGTACTTTTTCCCCTTGTTGAATAAAGAAATAAATATGATAGCATACTCTGGACTAGTTTCGCCGATTCGGTCTAGTTCCCCTCCCCCACCCCCCGCGCAAACCACTTATTCGCAATTTGATTCTCGGAACTTGTCGGTCCAATTCTCAAGTTGGATCGGGACCCATGCATGACCCTAGAGATTGTCATCGTCTAGAGTCTTATCGATGGAATCGTGTGGGAATCCCTTTTTTGATTTTATACAGAAATATTTTGATCCGAAATAACAAGGACAAACTATTACTTGATTTTCATTTGGTTGCAATAACAAATTAAATCTTTAATATATAGCTATTTCATTTTAATATAATAGATCGAAGATAAGGATTGCATAAAATGATACGAACAGTCCTCAAATATTGGCTCAATGTATACTATCTTGAACTTTTAGTTCAGTCGATGTGTTCGTTGAACATTTTCTATAGGACTATACTTTTTCCACTCTCTTGATGGCTAAAACATTCCTCAACAAAGTATTTTGCCCATTTTACCCGTGGGTCTCACCTTTCAGCATTCAAGATGTCTTCTTTTCTTTTTTTGCGGGTCCCACTTTCCTCCATTTCCTTCCTTAAATCTTTCTCTCTTGGAAGCAATTGTCTTCCTTCCTCTCACTTTTTAAAACGTTATTTTCTCGCTGTAGAGTTGAGGAGGATGCAAAAAGTTATATCGTGAGGGTTGTGAGGCCACAACAAGCCCGAGACGGCAAGGCTCCACGCTGGAGATCGCCGTCTGGTACTTGCCGTCGGAGACCTTCTCAGGCAGCATCTGACTTCGACATCTCCAACGTGCTAGTCACTATCCGCTTGATAGACCGCTGGCTTTGTTATAATACTGCCTCGAGGGGCCATGACGTGGTGGAGAAGAGCCGCGTCTCTGGCGATATCTAGTTCTCCATCCGGATTGGCACCCAAGCTGACAACGCTTTCTCTGAGGCATAGAGCTCGGCCATGCTGTGCATGGCTCACACGCACTCTAAGGTCTAGCGGTCTCCGAAGCTGTGGCACATGTGGGTGACGGTAATTGAAGCTAAGGACCTCCACCTCGCTCTGAATCTGCTGCCACTGACACGGCAGTGATGAGGGTCAAATTGCACTTAAGAGTTCCAGTCCATGTGGACGCGGCGAGGATCAAAGAGTAGAGTTTCTTTACATGTTGATCTAATTGTTTGTTTCCACGGAGTTAAAGCACTCTTTTTTTTATTTTAGGTGGTGTTTCAGCCTGGATTATTTACTAGTTTCTGACACGAATATGTTGAACAAGCATGTCTGCAATTGAGTTGGAGCTTTAAGCTGTGGAGTTTTATTCTATTTTTCGCGGAGCTATTTCACCCCGACTTTCTCTCTCAGTCTTGCTCTCTGCATACCAGGTTTTACAAATAGCATGGGAAGAAGATAATTGCCTGGAAAGAGAAAGAGAGGGGAAGAAGATGAAAAAGAGGGCGACCCGTAAGAAAAGAAAAGAAAAAACAATCAAGGAGAGGGAACGCATTAACTTTCAGACTTTGTAATGTGGGATCCATGAAGGGTAAAGTGGTCAAAAAATTGTGATAAGGAGTGTTTTAGCTAAGAGGGGAGTGGAAAAAGTGAGATCCTTCCTATATGTTCAAAATATATAAAGGAAATTCACACAAATAGTCCATAAATTTTGGCTAATGTGCATCATTATCCTTGAACTTTTAATTCATTCAATATAGTCCTTGAACTATCCCTAATTATTCAATCTAATCTCTACAATAACATAAAAAAAAAAAGTCTAACATCTAAATTTTAAATTTGTTCAATTTGGTCCCTCAAATTTTGATTAAAACAAAAATCAAAAGTTTCCATTAGTACATTATTGCCAGATTTTCGAATATCTTTTCATTTCAATGCAATTTTTAAATCAACAAAAAAAAAAGACACTATGATAATTCCATTAAGTATATTGTAGCATATGATATAAGTAATAATATAAGTAGAACCTCATTTGGAGTTGTATTATATTGATATTTCTCCTTTTTTAAGTTACTAATTTAATCAATTTTAAGAAATCACAAAATACAAAACCTTAAAGTTTCTATTAATCTAAGAAAAATTAGGAATAGATTTAGATAAATATGAGCATGAGAATCCTATAGATAAATGAATCTCTATGCAATAATGTAATTATAAAAACTTGTGAATATTACCAAAGGACTTATTTGACTTTGTTGTAGAAAGTTGGCGAACTAAATTGAACAATTATTGAATATTAGGATAGGTTCAACTACCACATTGAACGAATTAAAACTTCAATGATGACAGTGCATAGTGAACTAAAATTTAGGGACAATTTGTGTCGTTTTGTCGATATATAGAAAACCAATAGATGAGAAACTTATGTTTCATTTTATCCTTTCTTTCTTTCTTTTTTTCCCATGATGGGTATATATTTTTATTTGTGGTTACTTCATTTACAAATTTTCTACCGATACTTTTAGTTCTTGTCAACTCGTCCGACCTAGTGAAATGAAATCGCAGTAACCTTCTTCTTTTGTATATGATTCACTTGATAAAATAAAATGGTGACACACAAAGTTTTCATATCGCTCAAGCATCAATCCATTAATGAAATTCTGCGGCGTTCACAAGTAATTTAAAAAAGCAAATGTTTAGAATCAGGAAGAAATGACAAATATGTAATTTCCTTTGTTTTAACAACTACTTTCGAACCATTAACAGACAAGTAATCCACTAAAATAATTTACGCGCAATTTTTTGTAACACTCACGTGAATATGATCAATATACTTACTTGTAATGTCGTTGTGGATTCATGCTACGTATTATTAGGTGTCTTTGAGGTAAAGTAAAATAACCATTTCTTGTCTATGATACTCTTGGCAAATGTTAACCAATTCTTAATAACTATTGGAACCAAATGAAAAAATAGTTTTCCTGAGCCGAAATATTGACTTACACCCCCAAGTAATTGAAATCAAATCATTGGCATTTCAAGAAATGGAAGTTCAAGTCTAATCCTACAAAGAAAACACTTATTTTCCTAGAATGTGTTTACAAAGTACTTCATTTCCGATATAAGCGCGTTATAACCATTCCTTTCATAGAATGAGCATCGAAGTTTTCTCTCCTTATCTTGTCCCATAATCATGAGAATTGCTGCCTAGTCCACTCCCTTTAAGGAAAGATCATTCCATGAGCCTAGTACAGATAAACCAAATCCGGACCATAGAAATGAGGAATCTCATTTGGGTCACGCCAGATCTGATGATTCAGATTCAGCTCAATATGTGCACTAGCTGCCAGGGCCAAACACACAACCACCCCCCCAGCCTCTGGAGAGAGACACCCATTCGAATCAAGCTCCCTCTTCCCGAAAATCTGGAGAAGCGATATAAAATGGACAAGACTGAGAGATTGATTGGGTTATGGAGTCGAGAGGGCCTCACGGTGTTCGATCTGGAGGTGGCACAGCAGCTCATGCAGCTGAGGCAGCCGAGTGACGAAGAGAGCTATAATAACAGCAGCCAGGGCAGTGACAGTTTGAGCGGGGCCGTCAAAGGTCGGTCCAAGGGCAGCAATCATCAGGACAGGAGTGAGGCAAGGGTGGTGGAAAAAAAGAGAACCCAGGCAGTTCTCGATCGAGCCGAGTTGCTTCTGCCACAGAAGAAGAGGAAGTACAGGAGTAATCATCGAGATTTATGCCGAGACCGACCCTGTGGATGCGGCGGAGAATGAGTGATAATCACTGAGAGGAGAAGACCATGAATAATTTGTTCTTTTTGTTGAAGTTTGGATTGAGATTAGGAGTTGAAAGGCAATCAAAAAGAACAAAAGAGAACAAGATTGTTATTAACTGATCATGATCGCTCTCTCTCTCTCTCTCTGTGACATGAATCCTATCTCTTCGTCACCTTCAGTTTCCGTACTTCTTCTTAAGGGTTTTAGCGAATCAAGAGTTTTTGCATGGGCCGCGTTTGCTGATGATCGTAAAAAAGATTGTTCTGGTCTTAATGAAGAGAAAACAAAACGAAACTGAATCGGAGCATTGTGCTCGCTCGTAATCAGACCATTCGGGTTCGCATAATTCCGGAGCTATAGCAACAAGAACATAAATTCGTCTTGTTCGGATCTTTTAAGATTCGAAGCAGATACATGTTTGCCTGTTCGTACTGGATTAGCCCATTAGATAACCAACGTTACCACCCACCACTGACCGCTCCGCGGATTGACCGCCGTTGGTCAGCCTCCACCGGCTTTTGATGAAGGTCTGCTACTGGGTTTCCTCGTGACGACGAATTTTTCAATAGGATCCTACGTGGAAATTTCCTTTATCGAGTTGGCACCGACGACTAGTATTTTAATGAGATCTATTGTTTATGGTAAATTGTAGCGTATGATGTCCACTAGTAGATGTTTTATGTGCTGAGACATTTTCTACTTATGGGAGGGTACGGCAAAATTTCATCCATTTGAAATTTCAAGCTAATTAATTCAGGTTTTTAGTTTATTATCATGTTGCTCTTCAAAATGAATTGCTTTCTGAAATCATATGAAAAGGGCAAGTAACTTTTTTTTATTCGACAGGACGAAATACAAACATTGTTTTAAAATTATACATATATCTCGGAACATTCTAGGTGTTAAATTATGCATCTTTCTCAGTTATGAATTAACTAGACCCCATTCGATAACCAGCACCACCCACCACCGACTACTCCGTACAATTGACCGCCTGCCAATCGGCCTCCACCAGCTTTTGATGAAGGTCTGCTGTTGGGTTTCTTCACGACGAGGAATTTTTTGATAGGATGCTGAGTGAAAATTTCCTTTATCAAGTTGGTATTGACGACTAGTCTTTCAATGACATCTACTGTTCATGGTAAATTGTTGAGTATTATGTTCGGCAGTATATACTTTATGTCCTAAGACATTTTCTATTTATGAGAGGATATAGTAAAATTCCATTCATTTGAAATTTCCAACTAATTAATTCGGCTTTTTAGTTTGTTATCATGTTGCTCTTCAAAATGCATTGCTTTCCGAAATCATATGAAACGGGCAAGTACCTTTTTTACCTATAGGACTAAATATAAACATTATTTTTTAAAATGGTCATATTTCTCGAAACGTTTCTAGGTTTTAAATTATACATCTTCATTAGTTATCTCATGGTTCTCACATCTCCACTAATATGTCTCAACTTGAATCTCTAATGCCTGCCTTCATCCTGAGTTTACTTCTACAGACCTAACCATAAAGGCTATCAGTAGGACCGCATTGCTACACCATAATGCCACCTTCACTCTAGCTCTCTTACTCAGGTTGCATTGATATACTGTAATGCTCACCTTCACTCCAAGTATATTCCACCAAACCAAATCATGAAGACTGCCCGTAACCGTGATGGTTAGATTCCTTCCTTAAAATATTGGTCAAACAATGATACACAAGGGTTGTCGACATTAGGCAAGGGACCGAGCACCCTCGCTTTGGCCGGGGAAGGTGCCTCGGCCCTCACCACCCACAGCGAGGGCATTGAGCAAGGGTATTAGGACCCTCACCTAGAGTCGGTGAGGGCCATGTTGCCCTCGCGAGCCCTTGATCCAAACAAAAAAGAAAGAGTAAAGGAAAGTAAAGAAAAAACCAAAAAAATATTTAAAAACTCAAAAAACTATATTAGAAAAAAAGGTCCATGTCGGCATCTTCCATGCCACGTAGGACTATTGATATTCAATTCAGCGATTTCCAGCCTAAATTAGTCGGATGGACTCAATTGGTGTGTAAATGTTTAGGATTAAGTTTGCATAATTGAAAGGTTTAGGACTGAATTACTATAAATGCAATAGATCTAAGAACTTTATTTGTACTTGTCTCATTCAAAAATTTAAGCAAATGAGGTATGTGCAAAATAAGATACATTAACTACTTCACATCTCCCCAATTCTATAATGTGAAACTTTTTTAACACAATTCATATAAGCATCTCTACAAACATTTACATGAACTAAGCTTCATGTAATGTGGACTAAACGACAATATGTAACATTTATTTCATTAAAAGAGAGCGCTCTCCGTCTCTCACACTTATATCCGCGGGCGCCAAAATCGAAAAGTTGCGCCGAACCCCAAAAGGACGCTCCACTGCTAACGTGCCCTAGCTTTTCCCTGATTCCTTCCAGTTCCCTCTCAAATCTCATGTGGGTCGCTTTTAATTAGTGCTATTTGGCCCCACGACAACTCATCTCCAGCCATTTGAACCCATTTGAATCCTCCTCTTCAAATCTTCCTACTACAGAGAGACAGCATGTAGAAACAACACCCTTTTGGCGCCAAAGTTTCAAACTTTACCACGAATTAGTCACAGTAGAGGGAAAATCAAACCTGCCCTGAATTACGAATTTCGAATTCAATCTTCCTAAGCACGCAGACGGACCATGGGCGTTATATAAATCTGACCCATCTTATGCTTAGGTTTGTGCGAGAGACCTGTTTGAAGAAATCCCTCAGAGAGAGTCGGCGGAGCAAATATGTATGTGGTGAAGCGAGATGGGCGTCAGGAGTCGGTGCACTTCGACAAGATCACTGCGAGGTTGAAGAAACTGAGTTATGGGTTGAGCACGGAGCACTGCGACCCCGTCTCGGTGGCGCAGAAGGTCTGTGCCGGGGTCTACAAGGGCGTTACCACCAGTCAGCTTGATGAATTGGCCGCTGAGACCGCTGCTGCCATGACTGCCAATCACCCTGACTATGCTTGCGTGAGTTGGATACTCATTCTTTTTGCTCGTTTTGAAATTGTACTCGGTCCTCTAGGCAATTGATCGAGATCTTCAAGTCTGATAATGTTCACCCTGATTACGCTTGTGTGTTTGTTTGGTGGCGTGTGTGCATTTGTGGTTCTGTGGAAGCGCTCGTGCGTTTTCTAGAACTCATTTCTGTATGGCTCAGGCGTGATGCGTGAGACTCTCCGTCTGAATGTTCTTTCTACTTTTTTGATAACGGTCATGCCAATTGATTTGTGAGATGGATCTGCCTCAGTTGACGATCTAGGTTTTTAATGACCAAGATGCTCGTTCAATTGGTCTCTAGTTTGTCCAATCAGCTAAGCTAATTTTGTTCTGCAGTTGGCTGCTAGGATTGCTGTTTCGAATCTTCACAAGAACACCAAAAAGTCATTTTCAGAGACGTAAGTGTGACAAAATTCATCTCTTACTGATGTCTTATTGAAAATATCTAGTCGGATGCATTGGATTCTCATTTCCTTTACTGAAAAGATATTGATTTTCTTTTTCGTTTTCTTTAATTTCTGATGCAGAATCAAGGATATGTACACCCATGTCAATGAAAGGTCTGCGCTAAAGGCTCCTCTGATTGCTGATGATGTTTATGAGATAATTATGAAGGTAATCAGCTGGTACTTTGTTGGACATGTTTCCTACTAGTGAAATTAGGCCTTGAGGTTGTGGCTTTTCTGGAAATGTGATGATTGCCTTAAAAGTGAGGCTTCTTCTTGTGACTAAGTTTTGTGCTTCTTTTTGTCTTGCAGAATGCTGCTCGTTTGGACAGTGAAATCATATATGATCGAGACTTTGATTATGACTACTTTGGTTTTAAAACACTTGAGAGGTCTTACCTTCTAAAGGTCCAAGGGAAGGTTGTGGAAAGGCCTCAGCACATGTTGATGAGGGTTGCTGTTGGAATTCACAAGGATGACATTGATTCTGCCATCAAAACATATCATATGATGTCTCAGCGATGGTTCACTCATGCTTCCCCCACCCTGTTCAATGCAGGAACACCTCGGCCTCAAGTACGTGCATTGCATCCATAAGGCTGAGATTTGATATCCATTGGGAATTGCATGTTCCTGCTGTCTTGAATTTTAAGATTTGCTGACATCATACTGTTGATTCATATTGGCAGTTAAGCAGTTGCTTCCTTGTGTGCATGAAAGAGGATAGTATTGAGGGCATATATGATACCTTGAAAGAGTGTGCAGTTATCAGTAAATCAGCTGGAGGGATTGGTGTATCTGTTCATAATATTCGTGCCACTGGTAGTTACATACGTGGTACGAATGGAACTTCCAATGGCATTGTTCCGATGCTACGAGTATTTAATGATACAGCTCGTTACGTAGATCAAGGGGGTGGCAAGAGAAAAGGTGATTTTAGCATGCCATCTCTATTCTTTTCTCTAGTTTTCTTTTTTTCCATTGGTGCCCTTATTATATTTCATTTCTTTAATTTGTGATTCGTGCCGCATTTAGGTGCTTTTGCTGTCTACTTGGAGCCTTGGCACGCTGATATCTTTGAGTTTCTTGATCTCAGGAAGAACCATGGGAAGGTATAGATAATATGCCAACGAATTTGTAGAAGTTTATCCATGCCTCAAATTTGTGTTTATCTTAATTCACATGTCTGTCATTTGTGTAATTGCATCTGCTTGAAATAGTTTCCTCTCTTTGTTGATGTACTTTGAAATTGCAGGAAGAGCATCGGGCTCGGGATCTGTTTTATGCCCTTTGGGTGCCTGATCTATTTATGGAAAGGGTTCAAAGTAATGGCCATTGGTCACTTTTCTGTCCAAACGAAGCTCCAGGTTTGGCAGATTGTTGGGGTGAAGAATATGAAAAGTTGTATTTGCGATATGAAAGAGAGGTACCTATTTCGGTCTGTTCTGCTACTTAAATCTGCTTGTGGTACATCTTGAAACAAGTCTGTTTATGACTTATCAGTCTCTGGAAGTAAAAGCTTCTATAATTGTTTCACTCCTTATGTAGGGCAAAGCAAAGAAGGTTGTCCAGGCCCAAAATTTATGGTTTGAAATACTGAAGGCCCAAATCGAAACTGGAAACCCCTACATGCTTTTTAAGGTGAGGAAACTGTCTTCAATCCATGTTCTCTGAGCTATAGTTCTACATTGCTGTTCGAGGGAATATTCTAGTGTTTTGTCTGATCTTGTTGTTCATGTAGGATACTTGCAATAGAAAGAGCAACCAGCAGAACCTGGGTACCATCAAATCTTCCAACCTCTGCACTGAGATTATTGAGTACACAAGTCCAACAGAAACGGCTGTGTGTAATCTAGCATCTATTGCTTTGCCAAGATTTGTCCGAGAGAAGGTTTGGCATGACTTTCCATATGGAGTTCTCTTCTTGGATTCACTCCATTAATATGTCCTTTTGTTGGTTATATTTAATTCTTCTTGATCACAGGGAATGGAATCAAGTCCGTCTAAGCTCGTCGGGAGCAGGGGATTCAAGAATAAATATTTTGACTTTGACAAACTGGCAGAGGTTTGTGTTATAACTCACCGCACATACTTTTTGCTGTTTGATTCCATACAATTTTTGCAGTGAAGCTTATTCCTAATGTCTGGTCAGGTTACTGCAATTGTTACTACGAACCTGAACAAGATTATCAATGTCAATTACTACCCTGTTGAAACTGCTAGAAGGTCAAACTTACGACATAGGCCAATTGGCATTGGCGTGCAAGGACTTGCTGATACGTTTATTTTGCTCGGTATGGCATTTGATTCGCCAGAGGTAAGTCAAGTCCAATCTTCTTATGTCTTGGTGATGGTGATTCCATTTGTTCTTGTCAGTAGTTTTTGCTGTGCACTTTCAGGCTCAGCAGTTAAACAAAGACATCTTTGAAACCATATACTATAATGCTTTGAAAGCTTCCACTGAGCTGGCTGCAAAAGAAGGGCCCTATGAGACATATGAAGGAAGTCCTGTCAGCAAGGTATGTTTCTGCAAGGAGCTTATTTTGTAGCGTTGTGATTCCTGAGTAGGCTTGTGATTCTCTGTTTCTTGCAGTGTTATAGCTAGTACTGAAAGTTAGAAAAGATTTAAAAAAAAAACAGTTCATTTGGGTGCTACTGATTCACGTGCCACCTTTCGGGATGTTAACTGTATTTTTTCTATCTTTTCTTTTTTTCAGAATGGTATAGGTATTGGTAGGCATTTTAATTGAGCCTAACTGGCAATGTTTTGATCCATGCTTTAGGGTGTTCTTCAGCCAGATATGTGGAATGTGACTCCTTCAGATCGTTGGGACTGGGTTGCTCTTAGGAACATGATATCAAAGAATGGAGTGAGGAACTCACTTCTTATAGCTCCCATGCCAACTGCTTCGACCAGTCAAATTCTTGGAAATAATGAGTGCTTTGAGCCATATACTTCCAACATATACAGCCGAAGAGTTCTCAGGTTGCTTTCTGGCATCAGTATTTGTTACATTTTATTTCATTTGGTTTTGCAACTTCTGACCGTGTCTATTTATGTTTTTCTTTGCAGCGGTGAATTTGTTGTTGTGAACAAACATCTTCTTCATGACTTAACGGAGATGGGTGTGTGGTCTCCGGCTGTCAAGAACAAGATAATATACGAGAACGGCTCTGTTCAGAAGATTCCAGAGGTTCCTGAAGAGCTAAAGCTTATATACAAGTATGCAACAGTGTTTCACTGGATATTCCTTTACCTCCCTCCATGTTACGTCATGTCTCGTGCTAAAAAATTCATGTGCTCACAGGACCGTGTGGGAGATCAAGCAGAAGACCTTGGTTGACATGGCTGCGGACCGTGGAAGCTACATTGACCAGAGTCAAAGCTTGAATATCCATATGGATCAACCCAATTTTGGAAAGCTTACTTCTCTACACTTCTATGCGTGGACCAGGGTACATTTACTTGTCATTATACACTCAATAGTCCTTGTTTATCCATGCTTCTTTGTAGTGCTGTGGGGGAAAACTTGTTATCCGAACTAATCTTTAGCAGCTCATCTCGCCCATATGTTTGTCCTGAAAGGGTCTCAAAACGGGGATGTACTATTTGCGAACCCGTGCTGCAGCTGATGCAATCAAGTTCACAGTGGACACTTCATTTATGAAAGTAGGGCTATAAATTTAACTTCTGTTTGGACATCAGCATTTCAGCTTTATGTGGAGCTCATTCCTTTTATGGCTATTTATGTTTGGTGATGCAGGAAAACGCTGCAACTCAAGCTCAAGACGACGACACGAAAATGGCTCAAGTGGTGTGTTCCTTAACAAACAGGGAAGAATGCATGGCATGTGGAAGTTGAAATGAGTTCCCCAAACAGATGCAATCGATGCAGTGCTTTCTGGGCCTGCCATTGCCATGGTGAATGGAACACACAGCTTGTGTGCTCAGTTCAAACCGAAATAGCTTTGGTTTTAATCTGAATGACAAGTTATCTGTATAGTTTTCAAATACTGATGTGGGTTGTTGAACTTGAAAGTGTATATCTTATGTTTGCATGGAGCATGAAATGGTTGGTTTTGCAACTTTTTGGCCCTCAACAAAAGGGGTCTCTGTACTTGAACTCGAAACAAACACGGTCGGTAGAGAATACTTGGGGGTGCGAGACAACTTCCTCTTAGATGACTCAAAAAGTGAACTTGCAACATCTAATCTCGTTAACTTCACTTATCTCTAATCATCGCAATTTGATCAGTTGGCAATTTTGTTCTCATCCAAAAGGATCTAGATTAATTGTCAATTTTTTCATGAATCTTTAAAATTTATCTAGTATTGACATCGAACCGACAATTTGTGTTATTGCCAATCGAATTTCAGATTTAGTTATGTAGTAAAAACCTTTTTTCCGTCTAATTTATTTGTCTCTCTTCAAGTGGACACTTGGATAAACCTTTTTCCCTCTAATTTATTTATTTCTCTCTAAGTGGGTACTTGGATAAACCTTTTTCCTAGTTTCAAGGATAGGAGACCCAACTGATCGGTCTGGTTCCGGACAATTCAATCATTGGATCGGTTGCATTTTTTTTAATTTATCGTTGGACTTTTTTTGTTAATGACATATTTACCATATTGCCTTTCATTAATTACATTGCATTATCGTTAAACCTCTAAGTTATACTAAGTATTTTAGGTGTAGGTTCACATTTACATTAGGAAATTTCTTTTAGAAAAAAGTACTATGCGATTTGAGCCCCCGATCGGTTTGATTGTTCCTAAAATTGGGAACCGAATCGATCGTAACATATTTCAATTCTATGAAATCAGGAATCAGACCGGAGCCCTGGGGAATTGGATCCAACCGGCCGGTCCATAATGGCTACTAAATCCCCCACGTCAGCTCGGTGTCATTGGATTTAGTAGCATTTTGTATTTCGGATGTGGTCAAACCGCGACCTCTGTAAACCGTGTCCCTACGAGCGTTGACCATCGCGCCCTTTTTGACTTTTGGATCCTCTCCTCGGAGCGTCCCAGTGAACCCCGTGGAAAGCTAAACGACAAAGCCTTAGATTTTGCTCCTCTCTTCTTCTTTTTTTCTATTTAATATGTTCACTAAAAGTGTTAAAACTTATCACCAAAGTATAGTTGAATTCTAAAACTTTCAGAGAAAGTGCAATCAAGTCCTAAAACTTAATAAATTAGTATAATTGAATCCTTTCGTTATCTTCGCCCAATTTAGTTAACACGGAAAATGATCACATAGCATTTTTATTGATTTCTCTCTCCTACGTGAAGCCGATGTGGCTAAAAGAAAAAAGATAAGTCCAAAATGACATCGTTTTGGTCAATATTTGATTTTTAACACAAATATTGATCAACTTAAATAAAAAATAAGGTAAATTTATTTATAAAAAAGAGAGAGAGAGAGAGGAAACAGCATCAAGGGCCCCTGATGGCCCTAGTCACCGCTGCCTCCCACCATAGCAGAAGGGGCCGGCGATGGTGGGTTGAGGGTTGGTCGGGGGTCGTCGAGTCTCGGCCGGTAGTCAATGACCTTGGCCGACGGCAGGCGAAGGCCAATAGGGGCCCTCACTATTGTTGCCCTTTTTGTTAATTTAGTTTATTTTTTTAGTTAATTTAATCAATAGTTATGTTAAAAATCAAATATGGACCAAAACGACGTCGTTTTGAACTTATTTTTTCTGTTTAAGACACGTCGGCGTCACGTAGGAGAGAAAAAGCAATTGAAAATGACACGTCGGTATTTTTCGTTAGCTTAATTAGGCAGAGTTAACGGAAAGACTCGATTGTACCTGTTTGTCAAATTGTAGGACTTAATTGCATTTTCTAAAAGTTTTAAGACTTAATTGCACGACAAGTTTTAGGATTTCCGTTACACATATCTTTTTTTTTTTTTCTTTTTTATGTCGGTTGGGGATTTCCGTTCGCTTCCGTTATCCAAACACGCAGTCTTGTCGGTGTCGTCCGCCGACTGCTCCCCTTAAGAAAACAGAGAAATCTACGAACCAAAGAGTGAAAACTTCAGATTCCACCGCAAACGAAAAACGAGATTATAATAATAACACCCGTGGAAACCCATGATTAGAAAATCTTCATAGCTGAGCTTACTCTCCCGAAAACAGATATTATTGACATTAGAACGTTAAACTAACCACGAAATTCTATTTCTGATATCTCCGCCACCCTGTGTACCGACATCGCCAAGCAAAGCGGTGGAGAACTTCAAGAACAAGATACTCGCTATGAACGCCAGACGTTCACACCATGCTTTTTGACCTTTGTCAACTCGTGCTCCAATGTTTATCCGTCGACGAGCTCGAGAGGTGAAGCCGAAAGGCGGCGTTTACATTGTTGTTTCCTCGCCTACCCCGATCGCTAGTCTCGGACCTTTATTTATGCGGCCCTTCTTTTCAAGCTCTCGTCCATTGAGTTTGCTGAAGGGTGCATCGAGTCATGTTGGAGCCGAAGGTGGCCAAACCGAGCGACAAAGCGCCGGTCTTCTTTTCTGGGCCGGACAGGGGAAGAGAGATGTCGGCCATGGTCCTGGCTTTGACTCGCGTGGTGGCCGGAGAAGTTCCTGGCGATACCGATACCGATACCGAGGGATGGTGTTCTTTTCCCTCCAGAGGAGTCCTGGGATTGGAGAGAGGCCATGGCGATTCATCGACTGAGCGGCCATCGGTCGAGACGCTTTGGAGAGCCCCTGGAAGAGGACCGTGGGTCGATGCTGCGAGAGGTAATTGAGATGGTTAGGAGTTTTATTGGCTTTCGAGAGACATCCGATAAATTAGGATGAATAATGAAATGCGGAGATGCTAAGCATGACCTATCAACAAATTATCGGTTTAGCTCACAGATCATCTTTTTCTTGCACTTTGCATTTGATTGGTCCGTGATATCGCGCCGGTTGTGCAACATGTTTTGTGGTGGGGAACCTTTACATACTTTCCTGTGCCTTTCCTTTCCAATTCTTTCGCTATAGGCATCATGGAAGGTCCTAGCGTGAGCACGACGAACCATGCAACTCCAACGTACGAGTACAGCAACAGCACAGCTATGATGTCCATGTCCAAGGACGAACCCCAACCGAGAAGAAAATACAGAGGAGTCAGGCAGAGGCCATGGGGGAAGTGGGCAGCCGAGATCCGAGACCCGGTCAAGGCTGCGAGGGTTTGGCTAGGCACGTTTGAGACGGCCGAAGCAGCGGCCCGAGCGTACGACGCTGCGGCCTTGAAGTTCCGAGGCAACAAGGCCAAGCTCAACTTCCCGGAGAACGTCGTTGCCCGTCTGCCTCTGACTGATCCTCCCGTGACCCACCTGGCGGTTTCGGGTTCCCCAAAGACCCCTTCGTCCGTTCCGGCGAACACAAAGCCTCAGTTTGTCTCGGGTCAGGATCAAGGATTCGACGAGTGGTGCTCTTGGTTGTCTCCCCATCCTGATCCTGCGTGTTCTAGTTTGTTGCGGTCGCCGCCGCCTTCTTAATCTTCAGTTCGGAAAGCAGGATCATTTGCTTTCCCAAATTGGTCTGATTCCGGCCATTTCAGCTCCACCTCTGGGCAGTTTTGAACATACTCAAATCTCCTGCTTATTCGTCTTGTTCGCTCTTTTTTCATTAGTTGTATGTGCACCTGTTTGCGATTTTAGAATTTGGCCTTATTTTTGTTGTAACATGTCTTTTCTTTGAAGTGTAAATCCACGGTGAAATATGAACGAAACTTTTGACCCGAATTTGGCCTCCATGGTATTATCGTCCCCATGAATCAGTGTCTGCTTAAGTTCTTAGTTCAGCCACATAAAATCATCGCACCGTGTGAAATATAGCTATCGACAATGTCTCCTTTTCCTCATCCTCCCTATCTCTCCCCACCGGCTCGCGGTGGACCGCCGTCTTTGACTGCCTCAACAATGTCCCAGTTGGCGAAGCCGCCGCAACCTCGGTGGCAATATTATTTTATCTGTTTTATATGACTTATTGACAGTTGGCCAAGTTTTTAGGGAATTTTAGATCGGAAATTGGAAGTCGTCACCAATTCGAATTTCACAAACAGCATGCAAACTGTTCTAGATTAGCCCACTTGTATAGGTAAAAAAATAAAAAATAAAAAATAAAAAATTCATGAGACTTATAGGATGTTCCATGAGCCTCCAAATAGTTTAGCCTTCGCATATGTACCTCTAAATTATATGGAAAAAAAAATTAACATCTTCTTGAGTTGCTTCAACCAAACAGTGGTGTGCAAGCATGCCAGATTTCCTCGGAACTCGGATCGGATCACCCGAAAAATAGGATCGGGAATCGGTTCTCGCTCAAACAGGTCCGAGAACCGATTTCAATTTTTGGGAACCGGTTGAAACCGGTCCGGTCCCCGGGTTCTAGGTGAAGACCCACCTGGAGCGGTTTTAAAACCGGTTTTAGCTACTATTTAAAAAATAAATAAACCTATCTCACTTCTTTTGCCAACCTTGCCACACCTCTTTTGTTTCGTCTTTCCCAATCCCATCTCGTCGTGCTCTCTCTCATTGTCACCATCATTGGCGCCTCAAAGACGCAACACAACTCGTCATCCGATCGCCATGCCCAGTGAGCCGTTCTTTTCAAGGTGTGGGCAATCGTGGGAGATCCTCCATCGCTCGATGTATCCGTGTCGCCTGCTATTAACACGGTACGCTTTTCCGACGAGAGTGTCCCCTTTGGTTGCTCTGAAATGTTTGGGGCGGTTCCGTGCTTGTCTATGTGTACTGCAGTCAATTTTCTCAAATCCATAAGCAGCTACAGACAAAACTACTATGAACAATCATCCGAGAAATATACCACAAGCTTCGCCAGCACGCTACAACGCCGAACTAGTCTCGGAATGTTCCAAAAAGCCTAACTTTTTTAATTTCTTGAGATCATTCTGGATCCAAGTTCTCTATCACGCACCGTGCTCTGCTCTCGGGATCAATCCTGTTAAACAATCCACAGTTTGTTCATTTGATTACTCTCCCTAAGTTGCCTTACTATTATAACCCGATAGTGTTTGGGTATGTTAATGTGCTAGCGCTTGGAATTTGGATTTCTTTTTTGTTTTCAATAGGACCCCGACATTGTTGTGTAATATGTTTTCAGTTGATGGACCAAGACAATGACATAACAATGAAAGTGCATGGACATAATGAAATGAGGGAATTGCCATTCCATGGAGTTGATGAAGTGGAATCGATCATGAGTGCGACAAAAAAGGCAACAATGCCTAGCCCCCTTCCTCCTCTTAGCAAAAAGCAAGCTAATCACTCGGAGGCCTAGGATCATTTTTCAAGAATCTTAGATGATAAGACACAAAAAACAATTGAGGTAAAGTGCATTTACTGTGGGATTGAGTATGAATGTCATGTTAATCATGGAACATCTACTATGTGGAAGCACTTGAGCAAGTGGAAAAAGTATCCCCATGCACATAAGAAGCAAACTATTTTTGTACCACGTAACAAAGATGTGGCTGGCGAGGTAGGGGAAAATACTGGTGGTGGTAGTGTCTTAACGACGTGGAAGTTTAACCAAGAACGTAGTAGGCACATGCTTGCTCATATGATCATTATTGATGAACAACCTTTTTCCATGGTTGAGCGTGTCGGTTTTCATGATTATGTCACTGAATCACAACCTCTCTTCCGACATGTGTCACAATTTACGATTGCTAGAGATTGTATGAAGTTGTATTTGAGTGAAGGAACTTATTTGAAAGCTTACTTTGGTAAACTTAATTCTAGGATTGCACTCTCGACTGATGTGTGTAGTTCCATTCAAAACTTGAGCTATTTATGTCTCATTGCGCATTTTGTTGATGAAAACTGGAAGTTGCATAAAAGAATCATCAATTTTGTAGTGATGCATAGTCACACAAGGTTAGGGAGGCTGGGAAGATGGTGGAGAAATGCATTTATGAGTGGGGAATAGAAAGAAAGGTCTCCACAGTAATGGTTGATAATACTAGTTCCAATGATGTAGCCGTTGGTTATTTGAAGGAAAAATTCTCAAGTGAAAAGTTTTTGATCCGGAATGGTGATTATTTATATACGAGATGCACTGCTCATATAGTATACTTGATTGTAAAAGATGGATCGAAAGAGGTGTATGATTATATTGCACGTATCCAAAACATAGTTAGACATGTGAGGAGTTCTCCTATGAGAACAAAAAAATTTCAATCTTGTATTGAGAGTGAGAGGATCACATACAAGAGTTTGGTTTGTCTCGATGTTGCCACTAGATGGAACTCCACTTATTTAATGTTGGACACTGCCATAAAGTTTAGAAAAGCTTTTGAAAGAATGCAAGAAGATGATTTATCTTTCTTAAGGGATATTGACAATGACGCTCCTTGAAATGAAGATTGGGAAAATGTCATCATTCTTTCTAAATTTTTGAAACAATTTTATGATGCCACTAAACAGATGTCGAGGAGTTCGTATGTTACGTCAAATGATTATTTTGAGGAGATAGCTTTTTTTTGTATAAATATTTGAATGATGCTTGGGCCCAAAGCTTAAAGCTATGGGAACAAAAATGAAAGAGAAGTTTGACAAGTATTATGGGAGTTTGGATAAAGTGAATATGATGATGTTGAGTGCGGTTGCATTGGATCCTACAAAAAATTGCATTATGTGAAGTTCATTTATGGACAAATGTATGATGATGAAGCGAAAATTGATAAGATGCATGATAAGATGAAGCTTGCCTTGGAGAGCTTGTTTGAATTTTATGAGCAATCCTTTGTTGGTTCTTCTAGCAAACGAAATTTTCATGGTTCAAGTGTGAATACTAGCGATAGTGGTTCCAATGCTAGTGACAATGAAGCTAACAGCAAGTATGACATCCAAGCTTGACGAAAAAGGTTTCTTCACCCGAAGAAAAATGCGTTTGATGACAAAAAATCTGAGCTTGATCGATATATTGAAGTTGAAAGTGAAGATGTCCTTAACTTTGATCTTTTGATGTGGCGGAAGAATAATGGGTCAAAGTACAAAATCTTATCATTGATGTCTCGGGATGTTTTATCCATTCCCGTCACTACCATTGCTTCGGAGTCAACTTTTAGTACATCGGGCCGTGTGCTAGATGGCTTTCTAAGTTCTTTGACTCCTAAAGTGGTTGAAGGTCGGATTTGCACTCGGGATTGGTTGAGAGCCATTTGCATGCTGATTAATATTGAAGAGTACATCAAGAAAGCGGAAAAGTTTGAGTCGGGTAAGTTGTGTGTATTTTTCTTTCTATCTTGTAATTCATTAGCATATCTATCTATTGAATGAGTATTTTTCTAATCTCTTTTTCAGTTTTTAGATTTGGATTGTCTTACCGACAACATTATCCTTGGTAAATAGACTTTATTTTATGGAAACTCCGATTTTGTGGTAAGTAAATAGACTTCATCGATCGGCACTTTTGTACTTATCTCTAGAGCATGGTTTCTTGCCGATTTTCCTTTATGTATGAATTTGAAGTCTTTGTGAGAGATTTTGTTCTAAGTAGATTGGCTCATGATATCACTCTTGGAGGAGGAGTTATACTTGCAAGTTTCAAAGTGGGTTTCGAATCTTTTGACTTGCAAGACAAAAAAAGAGATTATTAGTGGATTTCAGTGGTAGTGTGATAGGAAAAATTGCATTTGTTAATTCAGCATTTTGTAGGATCATTATTTCTTTTGGTGGATTGTAACTTCCATTATTATATTTTGGATTGTTGCTTTTGATGGATTATCATTTTTATTGTTCATATCGGGAATTGTTACTTTTGGTAAATAATGAGTTTTATTATTCACCTTTTACTTTGGATCATTTCATCGATACTCATATTATTTTGATGGAAAAAATGAAATCAGAAAAAGAAACAGAAGGAAAACAGGTTCTCGAGTAGACTCTAGAATCGGATCGAAAAACATGGTCTGTTTCAAAGCAGATTTTAGGATAAATAGGGTTGGTTCTCAATTCTAAAAATTGAGAATTGGTTATAAAAGCGTCGGTTTCGGGGTCTTGGTTTGTGCCCCACGCACCCAGCCCATGCTCAACCCTACCAAACACATCATTAGCTTTTCTCGTTTTGCAAGAAATAATTATTACTATTGGGCTTGAAGCGGACCGCTCTTGACCTTTAGATTGGGAGGCTTGGGAGTCCTCTAGAGACCAAAGAACAAAGATTTGGAGAAAGAATTACATTCATTTGCTAGTGCCTGTTTAGTAACACTCCTATTTCTCTTATTCATGTTCTTTTATTTTAGGAAATAAAAAAGAATAAAAATTTATTTAGTAAAGTCAGTTAATATTTTTGTTCTCGGAACGGATTTGAAACATGAAACAAGAAGTAACATAAATCAATTTCTCTGTTCCTCTAATAGAATTTGAGAAAAATTATTTCTGCTCAGAAATTATTCTCGAGAATAGAATTGTTACCATACATGCCCTTAGTATGATCCCCGAATAATTTTCTGTTTAAATTTTCAGTTTTTTAACGGCGACTAGTTTGCTTTTCCGAGTCACAATGGGTGCACAAATAGTTTTCTCATTCAGACAAGACATTTCAGTCCGAAGCCTGCGAGGGCCTGGGCTGAGCTCTGCTAATGCTTCCTGTGGGTCCGGCCTGAGCCTAATCTAGGCCCGCCGAATGGCGGGTTTTGTACGGGGAGAGTGAGACGTACGGGGCTTGACAAAAAAAAAAAAAACTGTGACGTACGGTGATTCCGCAAACGACCTTGGCGAGCGGCGAAGGTGTTGCTGCGTGGAGTCACGGCCTTGAGCAGAAGTAGCGTTCTTCTGCTTCGCACATGAAGTGGGTTTCTGCTTCTAAGCTCAATCTCTCCCTCGTTGGTCTTGTGGGTGTTGCTGGTTTCGTCTTCGCCTTGAAAAGAGATGGCGTAGTCGGGTCCTTCGGCGGCCTCTCGTCTTTATTCCGGAGAAAGAATCATCTTGCAGCGAAATACTCTGTGCCCGGTTTGCAAAATCTTGGCAACAATTGTTTCCTCAATGTTGTCTTGCAGGTACTGAGGCTTCTTGCCCGTGGTAATCAAGCTTGGTGACTGAGTCTTCTTGTTTTGCCCTTTCTTTGTTGTGTCTTTACCTTTGCCAAAGCTCTCCGGTTTAAAGGAGCTCGTGGGGAACGTGGAAGTAAGATCTTGATCAAAAAGATAATCCTGATTAGCGTGTTTGGGTGCTTCGGTGTGAATGAGGATATTCATGTCCTGAGCTAGGGTGGTTGTCTGATTGATGGGTTTGATTTTGTTTGGCTAAAGAAGATGGAGACTTTTGCAGGCTCTGGCCAGTTGTTCGTGCTTCCAACCTTTTGTCCACAAGGTCTTGGATGAATGTGAAATGACAGTCGCGGAAGAGAGGGCAGAAATGATGCCACTAACCCTTGCATTGGACGATCTGTTCGAAGGTAACACTTCAAGTTTAACGGAGACTCAAAGTTTGAGGTTGCGACTTAAGAGACCATATATTTCTCTTAATCTTGAAATTGGTTGATGGGGGAAACTCATTGGAAGTTGCGAGTTGAGTAGGGAGTTTCTTTTTTCATCCGATGGTTGGCTGGAATTTCACAATGCTGAATGGAGATGCAGCAGTATCACATTTATAGCTTGATTAAACGTGTATCATTTCTTTTATTAGCCCAAATTTGAAAGAACAAAGAGAAGAAAAGTGGAACGGCTTTCTTGTCCTCGAACCATTGAAAAAATTCAAGCATCAATTAGACTGTATAAACATCTTGTTGGTCATTGCAAAGTTTTTATCTTTGCTCTTCACTTAGTTATCAAGAACTGATACATGTCAGTTCTGCAGAGCTATGCATTTCTGCTGATAGAAGGGTAGTATTAAGCCCACGAAGAGTGATGCTTGAGATGGCCCACTATATACCCAATTTCAATTTGACAAGCCAGCAGGTGCTGTTATATATCTTAAATTGTTTTATTTGATGACTTTAAGATTTTCCGACTTTTAGCACAGTCTCCTTGTTTGGTGCTTAGGATGCAGCAGAAGCACTCCTCCATATTCTCTCCTCCTTAAGGGAGGAATTTTCAGAGTGGTACGTTCCGGTTCGAAGTCCTCTAGCCGTTGTTTCTGATACTACCAGTAGGGTTCTTTCTTCAAAGGGTACAGACAGCCAAAGTGAACAGAAAAGATGGCAGAAGCACTTCCTCGGGCCTTTTGATGGGATAATTCGTAGCTTTTTAACATGTCAAAGTTGTTCATCGCAGGTTCACATGGCCTTTGCAAGGATATTTGTTTTGAAAGCCTTTGATTAGACACTTTGTCATTTTATTGGATGCCCATTATGACTCTGACCTTGGGTCTGAACTGTATGTTGTTGTTCAGGTTCAGACATAAAGGTTGTAGACTTGTAGTGATCTACTTATTCATCTGCTGAATAATGGGTTTTTCTTGTTCTTGCAGATTTCACTGAATTTTGAATTGTTCCAAACTTTGCTGCTTTCTCCCGTGCTGTGCAATGGCTCAACCATTGTAAGTTCACTAAGGATGTACCTAGATATAGTTTGAATTCCTTGTGATTTTGTTTTCACCATGGGACTTATTTTTTTGGAATAGATAGGGGATTGTACATTGCGAGATTGCTTAAAGCAGTTTGTTGCTGCTGAGAGAGTTGCCAATTACCATTGTAGTCGATGTTGGCACATTGCTGCAGCGAAGTACTTATTGTTGGTTAGAGCAAGTGAGGTATTTCTGTCGTGCTCAACTGCTTTGGGGCAAATTATACTTGAATTTGCACATGTTTTATACTCATGTTCCCTAATCCTGGTTTGGGATGTTAGACGCCACCCATCTCTCCATGTCGTGTGAAGACTTTTTAGAAATAATGTGAAGTTACTTAGTGCTTATATGGATCGATGTTGCTTTTATACCTTTTTCCCCAGATGGATATCATGAAACTTAAGTCATGCAGTGGTGGAGATTTCTGTGACTGCCAAAATCAGTTCAATCTCGAGATGCTACCTTGGTCGAATGATTTTTCGCGTACTATTAGGCAGTCAACTATTGCTCGCCTGCCGGAGGTACTACTGAGCCTTTGCCCAGCTTGATGTAGATGAAGTTATGATCTCTTTCGATGGTTGAATTAGATTCCTGAAGGCTCTTTCCAAGCTTCTCACTGATTGTATTCGCTTTTTTTATACATAGTGCACCTTCTTGTGGGCACAGCAGCAATTACACAGGATGTTGAATTTCATGAAATCTAAAGTCATGATTCATTCTCACAAATGGAATTGGCTTATGCATTCTTTATGGTAGATGTGGCTCATACTTCTAGAAGCAATTATAAAGTCAATATAGCATCATATTTTTTGTGTAAGTGGATATTCTTGGAGATTATGTTGTGAATTTCCGGAACTTTACTACAAGTATTTGATTTGAATTTGTGGATTTAAATCCAGCATACGAAAGGAGAAATTTAATACACTTTGACTCTTTTAAGTGGAAGATATTTCCTTTTAATTGTTAGACGACTCAAGGCTTCTCTTTTGACACGTTGGAATGATGAATAACAGAACTGTAGAAGGATGAGGTCAACATCCATAGCCCACTTTCTTAAATTTTAATGAGGGCGTAGCTTGAAGCAGGTATCCCATTGTTTGCCAGCCTTAATGAACCGATAGAAGTTCCCTATTGGGAAAATGTGGATGCTACTCTATGCTGTATTGTAAAAATAAACCAAATCTGAAATGCTAAAAGCTTAAGGAAAAGAAAAGAGTTTTAGAAATTAGAAGTTGCTCCAAATAGTCCATAGCCTTCCTTATGTAGAGCTTCTCCTTTTCTCCCCTCCTATCATGAGGTAAAAACAATTTTCACGTGGATTTTGTTAACCAGTGCCCCAGAGGTTTTGTTCAAGTAACCAAGTTAGGAAACTTTGGAATTTCCCATGCACTCATTATCCTTGTATTAAGAGATACAATCTTTTGAAGATTGCATTATTCCAAGTCAAGTATGTTTAACAAGTGTGTTGGAAACATTTGTTAGCAAGAGCCTTTTCACTATCAGAGGGCTAAATTTGTGTGCTTTCTGCCTGCAGATTTTATGCATTCAGTTGCAACGGGCTTCGGTGAATGAATTTGGAGAGCCTCTAAAACTTCAGGTGCTCGAGGATTCTTCCTTGAGGTTTCACTGGCAATTTTGCTCTGACAAGATTTATAGGGATATGTTCGGCACTTCTCTTTATTACTTGATGAAGTCCTGCCGGTGTGCTGTCTAATAGATTGCAATTCTCTTGAACTGAGTACCTTGTCTAGCTCTGGATCTTTATTAGTCATGTTGTCTGTTCCCAAGCATGTTAATCAAATGATTTTCCTTGTTGTCCCCTTTTCCAGCTCAAAGCAGATTGGGAGTAGATAAAACATGATTGTCTTCCTGTGACCTTTTATTCGTGTTCTGTTTTGGAACTTCCAGTGCTGTGGTCCAATATTTTGCTATTCTCACTGTGCAATGACATTATTGATGATTGTAGGGGCACATTTCATTTCCATTGGTTCTGGACCTCTCTCCTTACACGACAAATTGGTTGGGGATGCAAATCAGGAAAGGAAGTGTTCCCGCTGGGCAAGGGAACCTTAATAATCAACAAATAAGCCCACTTTCCATGCAGTCTAGTGCCCATATTGATTCAGAAAGTCATAGTATCTGGTTAAGAGGGCTATTTGACTGCGAATTTGGGTCTGTTATGCCGCAGAAACCCTTCAAAAAAGAGGGCGAGGTAGGGTATGGACCCAGCTCTAGTAACTCGTGTAACGATGAATGCATGGAATCCCATTGCAAGGTTAGTCAAATCCATACCTTATGTGCTACTGAATTAGCTGTAGTGACTAACAATTATAGAATCGCATTATTAGTACAAAAAAAAAATAAACTAAACTGACCATTTATACGATAAGAGTTGGATCATGTATCTCTTTTTGGCAAATATTGCTTGGCAGGCTCATATCTATTTTGCTTCATTTCTCGTCTTGGATCTTCGCCCCTATTCTCAATGTGCCTCCTGTTAAATGCAAAGGCGTTCTATGTTCTTTTGTTGAGTAACTGATTTCTCACAAGTTAGCTAGAAATTCTTCAGCTTGGTATTCTCCAAATTGCCCGGTTTTCTTAAACTTTCATGGTTCCCTCCCTTGGAGTGTAGGATGTGATGCCCCAAGCTTCAAAAAGTCATTGCTACTGTCTTGTTTCAGTGGTGGAACATTTTGGAAGAACGGGAAGCGGCCATTATACAGTTTACAGAAGGGTAAGAACAGAGCCGCCTGAGGAGGAAAATCAGCCACGCTTGGAAACTGCCTCTGAACAATGGTTTTACATTTCAGATTCAGAGGTGTACAATGTTTCAGAAAGTGACGTTCTTGCCGCTGAGGCTAGCTTGCTCTTTTACGAGAGATTGGTATAGGGATGAGATGTACATGTCGTAAGAAGTAGTTGCCCAGAATGGTTGAAGTTCCATGGTCAGAGAAACTGAGGCTTTAATTTAAAATGCATATGTGAGAAATGAAGAGTGAACCCACAATGCATTTCTGACATGAAAGGAAGCTTTAGCAACCCAGGCACGGGTGATTTCGTATGATTGCACACTCCTTGGCATGGTGAAGATTCAAGGGCATGCTCTGCCCAAACAAAAAAGATCAAAAGATTTATACGTCGTCTTCTAAGGATATGGGGATTTCAGCAGGCAAGATTGTGCAACCCTGCGAGAAATATCCATGATGAAAGAGTATCCTTGAGACCCATTTTTGTTTTCATGTTCGGGGGACATATCTTGAGTTGTTGATTATATAATTCTTTCAGTTGATCATAGTTTCCGTCTTTGTTGGCTAGGTTGCTCATTATAGGGAAACCGAAGTATGACCAACTTCCATTCTGACCTTTGTAGTCTTTCTGGGTTAAAGTACTTTGCCAAACGGGTGGCTGACTGCACCATCTATATGTTAATGATCATGTCTGTCCTTCCTGGCATCTGAATTGCTCAAAGGCATTAATAGCCATCAGGTTCGCATGTTTATTATGCTCATTGGGAAGGACAGACTCGAGACAACTTGGAAGAAAAGAAAGTGTACTCATGTATCCGTGTCTATGGATTCTAATGCCTGCCTGTTGTGGTCACCAAAAGAGAAAAATCCTTAGTATTTTATAAGTTGTGTTAGGAGAGAACACATTGTCTAATTGAAATCTTGTCATGAAATGAGGATTCATTTTCAAGATTCGAGCTGTGCACTTGCCGGTATACTCAATTCACTTTGTGGAAACATTTTCCCGGGGTGGTATGGTACGGGGTGTCGTATTCGTTTGGTATGTACAGAGTCAGCCACAAGTGCAGATGTCCGATTCTTTTTTAGTGATATCATTCCGACATGTCATGTGATGCAATGTTTACTCATCATGATGATGATGCGTGAATTAGACGCCCCTTGCTAATGGAATTTTATCGACGGATCTTGAAAATTTAAATCTCGAATAGATACTTATTGCTGCTGGGCATCTTAATTTCCGTAACTCCAAATGGCTCTTGAAATGTGTATCGTTGAACCTTTTATTGTCAAGGTTTAGCCGGACTTACTTCTGAAACATGAGAGCTGGCCAATTTTACGTAAGTGTTACAGTCCGAGTTTCCTCACAAAAAGAGATCGACTTGCGACTCTCTTGCATCATCAACAGACTAATAAATATGGTGAGTGCATATCCACCTTAACTCGAAACCTTTCTTTGAGACAATCCCACCACTCCTATAGCTCACCATGATCAAATAGATTTAGGGTTGAACATAATAAACTGACCGAATCGGGAATCACCCAAATCAGATCGAACTGGCCAGTTTGGTCCTCTTCCTGAGGGCTCTGGTTTGGGTTCCCAGTTCCATAAAATTGGAATCAGTTACAATCGATCCAGTTTCCTGCTCCATAGGGAAACCGGATTGAACTGAATAATTTTTTTTTTCTTTCGGCTCGAGGCTTGAGTTTGAGGCTTTGATCAGAGTCGGGGAGACAACATATCGACAACATATCTTGGAGAGAGATCGAAATCTGAAAGCATTATGTGCCCCCATCTTCCCTAACTAGAATATTCTCTGGTTTAAGGCCTCTGTAAATGATCCCAAGCGTATGCAAGTACTCCAAAGCAAGGAGAACTTCCACCGCCTAAAAACCTGCGAAGCAAAGGGCACATGAAGTTATGAGCAACTATACTTGGCAAATGATATGATGTCTATCGAGAGGGAGAAGCAGTGTTTCCCTTGGTTCCATTGGACGGCCCAGGAAGCGGACCAAACCAGGAACCTCACCCGTAGATAGGTTGCATAATTAATAACAGAAGCTGAAACCAAACGCCTCTGTCCAATACAGAAAAGAAAAAACTTGAGATATTGGAACAAACAAAGTACATTTAGCTCCATATTTTCATCCAATATTATGAATTTGTTATCCATCAGGTCTTTCACGAATGAAACACCCGGCAAGTAATCAATTTTGATGCCTGCAAGACCACAAAGAATCGAAACCGAAAAGCGGAATGACTCGACGTGCTTTATATGCCCCATTGAGTTCATGATGCGTTTGTCTGATTAGTACTATGTTTACTGTCAGCTCTTCTACAATAATCTAAAAACGTTTAATCGACGTTGAATAAATAGAAACTATATATACTATACATGTAGTAGAGAAATCACCCGGTTTCCATCCCTAAAAGCTTTTGCTCTTGCGTATACAGGCGTTGCACACGAACATAAATAGGACCAAGTACATATAAACCCAAATTAGTCAATAACTAGATTTGCTTGTGGTGACACAGAATTTGCAACTTCAATTATGGATCGGAGTCTTCTTCCTCGCCGGAGTGTAATCTATGGACGAAATGTCATCATCAGCTTCTATTGTTCCTTCTTTTGGTGTATTTGCATCGTTGTGAACTCCCACATCAACATTTTCCACAGCAGTGGCATGCAAACTCCGTCCTGCAATCAATAAAAGAACCGATCTACTCAAAATCATCACAGTAGTAATTTTAATGTTAGATATAAATGCTAATATATACCTCCTCATATCAAATAATATACAGTTACATATACACTTCTGCAAAGCTTTAAATGGGATTTTTTGTTCATCAGTCGAAGATCATTTTCTTGAAGACACATCAGAAGCCATAACAGTCGCCGATACCGGAAAAGGAATATCATTCTTTTATCTACATCCACCGTAAAACTGCGTCACTCCCTTAAGCTGACCAGCTTAAACATGGACTACCAAAACTTTTTTTGTGAAAATTATGAAAGTTGCATTGAAAATTTAGAGAAAATACATATAGAAAGAGATGCGCAGTGCATATCTATAATTACCCTGAGCAGTGATGGAGACGAAGAAGAGGATGCAAAATGCCACAAAAACAAGTCTCTTCCATGAGAGCTTATTATTATCAGCCATCTTCTTCACTTGCAGCCAATCTTCTTTTCATGTCACTTCTTGCTTGTCTTCATTGTAATCTTTCTCTTTATATAGAGATAGAGCTGTACTTGCCATGGAGATGAGTTCCACCATGACAGTGATAGAGAAACACTTCCTAGTAATAATTCTCTACGTGAAGTCACCATCCATGTCTCCCCCTGTGTCCTGCATCAAGATGGTAGCCCTAGGGTTTTGAAGATGACTCCCAATATAAGTCCAAAACTTGGAAAATGAAATGGAAATGCTAAAAAGCTTTTATACTATCGATTCTCTTTGGAGGGGTCTCCATAAACTGTGTCCAAATTAGTCCTATCATGTTAGCAACTGCAAATGTCTTCCTCCGATGAACAAAGCAGCTATTGGATCCTCTTTGGTTACTGTATGAATTTATAGGCTCTCATTGAAAGGTCTATTTTTGGATAAGGGACTTACTAATCACGATGATTTAGAATAGTACTCATTCAATCCACCGGTAGCGAAAAATAGATATTAACAAACACAAATTTGTAGATAATGACTATTAATATAATGAACATATATCGATATCCTAGACTTGAATTCCCACTACGTCAACAGTCGAATAAAGTCTGAGGAAAATATGTTTGTTCATCAGCATTGGTCGGAATATAATTCAGACTCATATTGAAGTACACAAGAAATATTATAAACTCGAGATGAAATTATTTATTTACAACTTTAGCGTATGATAGTAGAGTCTCACATTTGAGCTTTTCGGCTGATGATGGTTTATTCATCGGCGAACGTGTCGATCCAAGATGCATGTGTGTGTGTGTATATATATATATATATGAACCTTAGTAGTTTATAACTTGATTCATCGGTATTTGTTATCGTTAAAATTCGCCTAGGGCTATCTAAAATGTTCATCTTACATGTCTTCAGACAGGACACCACTCAAAGCTCTTCCTATTGGAGGAAGCGGGGTTTTTCATTCGGGCTAATACCATGAAAAATCCTAAACCGATGCATCCGTAATAAGTTTACCATAAATTAATTTTTTGTCCATCAAAAATCCTAAACTAGTATACCTGTCATAAATTTACCTTTGTTAGTTTTCGTTAAATTTTACCTTCAAATTATATAATTTGATGACACGTGGCAAATGGTCAATATACAAGTTTGGGGTTTTTACCATCCGTTTATCACGGGTGTACCGGTTTAGGGTTTTTTGTTGTATTAACTACTTTCCCAACTTAATGGAAACTAACGAAGGATAAACTTATCACATGTGTATCAGTTTAGAGTTTTTCATGATATTATTCTTTTCCATTTTAACATAGTTTGAGATATATTTCTTTTTTAAATACAAAAGTTAAATGGCATCAATTAGTGACAAATTAAAGCAAGGTTATAGGAATTGTATGGATATTAATCTTAACATACCTTTTTCGAATGATATCGGACAAACCATTGTCTCCCCCATGAGTGGACATCTTTGTTCAGCTGAGTAAGATTTACTTGTGTTCCATGGCTGTGGTGGCTCAAAATCTGTAGCAAGAAATAGGCGGGGAACAGCTTCGGGCAAGCTCTATATATGTGTGTTCGATGTTTCTATACTTAGATGAACATTGAATACCCACAATGGCTCAAAACCACGTTCATACTGAACGTTTGGATAGTCGCAGCCATTTTACAAACCTCGAAAGGTCTTGTTAATTAGCACTCTTGTGACACTTGTTAAGTATACTTAATTAGGATTATCTTGAACTCTAACATATGGACTACACATAATACAAGAAGACTGTACATCGAAAAGTGCACACTTTCCTTATTCAGATACTTTCTAAGAAGTGCCTCAAAGGCCGTCTACAATTAGCAAAACCCTTCTTTAAGAAGTAGGACTTTTGTAAGATCCTGAGAGGTTTTGTTTGATTCAATCAAGTTTTGGAAAGGAGTTGGTGCTTATTATGGTGAAGGGGACTAAGAGACAAGGCTCGGGCAAAGACCCATTTTCAGACAAGGCAAAGACCCATTTTCAGACAAGGCAAATGACTGTGTTAACGTACCAAAGTCACATGGCCAAGCCCTAATGATCATCCATTTGGTGGCCCTGCCTTGTCTTTAAAAAGACTGTGCAGACAATGATAAGCATGATCTATTGTACTGCTAGTTGGGGCTTCAAATTGGAGATATGAATGGATTGAAAAGGCAGTGCAACAGGAGTTGATGAGAGTTTCGATTGATAGGCCCTGGGTGTGTAGATAGACATATTAGATCATCTTATCATTGTCCAGGGCAAGTAACCTTCTATACTTCCCTCTTATTGTATTTTTGCTTTGGCAATGAGCTCAGCTAGGGCATGAGGACTCAGGCCTAGCTCAAATAAGGTCGCGACACTTGTCTCGTATATCGATATCGTCCATACCAATAATGTATGTCAGGAAATCAAGCACGGTTGAACCACACATGCAAGGCCTACCTACTAGTAAGTGCCCATGTGTTGCCGTGGAACACCACTTATAATTTGGATATTACAATAAAGATACATGAAACTTTGAAAATATGTACTTACCCTATCCAATTTCGGTTTGAAGGGAACTATCACGAAATAGTTATATCTTAGGATGTCATGGAAAAATGAAAAACTCCATAGAAGACATTGCTGTTAGTTGTCTAATTGAATTTAAAGTTCTCTTCCGTGTTGTCATCTGTATTAGTAAAAATCCTCGTACTTTTGCGATTGACTGGTGTTAGGCCGTCCTTAGCAAACGTTCGTTCTACCAGCTGAGAAGGTCAAGTATACAAAATCGCTGCTGAAGCTGGCCCGAAAATGTAAACTCAGAAGATGTTTTGCGCCGATCAAGCCATCACCGAACACCTCCCCAGAACTTTACCCCGCCTTTCCAATGGACGGTGAGGGCAGGCGCCGGTGTCGTTCCTTCTTGGCCAACTGCCATTGTAGAGGGGCTGCCGGAACTAGGGTTTGTGGAACATGGGGTGGGGAAAGGGTCAGTAGATTAGTTGATAGTCTAGTTCGTTGCCTTGAAATTGAGATGAGCTCGTAGCAGGGTGCTCCCCTGCTGCTTTTTCCATTGTTGAATATATATAAGGCTACTCTGACAATCTGACAGTATTATTATTATTTCCAACCCCACAATTTTTCAATTAATAAGTATTTTATGCAAACATGCGGTGATGATATGTGGATCTACGATCAGAAATAACTGGCAGTTCAGTCAAACTATCAAGGAAGCATTTCCCTATTAAAATATGAAAAATGCTTCCCTGGAAATACTTTCAGAGACCGTATAATATCAACCGTAGACCTATACAAGAACATCACATGCTCTGCATAAAGTACTCATTGATTGGAATATCATGTGGTCGAAATAAGCGATAGTCTTGTCAAATTATCAAGTTAGCAATTTTCTTAAAATATTATGCATATTATGAAAGATAACAATATATCAAATCAAATGGTATCCCAAATATCCCTAATATAGGTAATGATATCTTTGACATTGAAAAAGCCAAAAACATTGCGAAAAATCAGGTTTGTAAAACATCTAACTTAATGGTTCTAACATATGGACCCATCATAAGAGAACAAAACATATGAAGCATATAGATAATTGTTAAGCTACGTAAAGACCAGAAAACAGAAAAATTCAATCAGAAAACTATGTTGAGGAAAACAATAAAAGTTAAAGGAATCAAACTAAATAAAACTATATAGATAATTTTTTTTCTTTGAAAAATAAAATAAAAAGGCAACTTTCCTCCCTCCATCAAAAGCTCTTTCGACATTTGAGAAGCGAAGATCTTTTCAATAAATTTCATGAATTGTGGCTTAAAGTTAAATTTTGTCTTGAGAAATAGGCAGCTGAGAAAAGTACCAAAAAAGTCCTAAACATATTATTGGTGTCAATGGAGTCAAAAACTTTTCAATTTGATCAATTTAGTCCAAAAATTTTCACGTTTTACTAATTGAGTCTATCCGGTCAATTTACACTGGAAATTACTAAGTGGACACCGGCAACTTTGCTAAAATAATTTTTTCGTAATTCTTATTTTTCTTTCCTTTTTCTTTTTGCTAGTGGCCAGCAAGGCTAACCTCACCGAATGTTGCCGGATGTGGTAAGGGGAGCCCTCATCAATGCTTGCCCTTGCCCTTGCCCTCGCACTCACCCGACAAGGCTCAATGAGGCTGCCTTGGCCTAGGCAAGGGTCGATCTCGTCGGCCATTGCTCGTGGAGAAAGGAAAGAAAAGGAAAGCGAAAAAAAAAGAAAAAAAAATAAGAGAAATTATCAAAAAGTTATAACAAATGTTCACGTCGGCTCCGGTTGTGCCGGGTAGAACCGCTAGCATCCATGTCGGTGATTTTCAAGTGTTGACTCAATTGACAAAATGAGAAAATGTTTAGTACTAAATTGGTCCAAATGAGAGGTTTGTGACTGAATTGATACAAATGCAATAACTTTAAGAATTTGTTTGATACTTTTCCTAGAGTAACTAGATTTCCATGCTTTCCCATGATGACCACAGTATAGGAAAAAAATTTAAAAAGTCAAAGCATTAGCAAATGAGTAAATGAATAAGATGGCTAGATAGGGTGAGGGTCCGTTCCATATTAACGCTAATCTAGCCAGCTCAATCGCACTATAGAGCCCACTTTAAGTTTCATTGATCACTAACAATTTAGATTACAATTTTTCATTTGATTCTCTTTTAGACATCATTGCATCTTTTTTCATTTGAGGGGGGAGGAGGGGGGGTCCTTCTGAGTAATAATTATCAGCATAGAAAATCAATTAATATTCTTAACTAGGGTTGAATTTCTTTGTGATCATCTAAGTCAAGGGCTCGATCACATCGTCACCCTTTGATATGCATGGCGTAAACTTAGAATAGCTAATTAGGTGCACCGATATTATGTTAGTAACAAGAAGAAAACAATCGATTTTTTCCATTGAAAATTATTGGCGTCACGGGCTTAGATGTTAGAACATTGAAATATAAAACCACACATTCGTCTACCAATTTAAGCGGTTAGAATGGTTGGCAATTACAAGAAGTCCCGTTTATGCGGAAGAGAGAGTATTAGAATATTTACATATTGAATCACGTTGTCACTTAACATTTAATTTTTTTGTCACGATCGGTAATTGGTACCACAAAATCTTTCCTAGGCAAGATAAAAGTTAGCAGTATTTTCTATGATTATGAATATTGCTACCGACTGTGGACAAGAAAAGGATCGCAGAACATCTGACTACTTAGGTTCTTCGAAACGGTTAGCAATAGTCCCACAAAATTTTTTACTATGTGAGCTATAAATTTGCTGGAAATTCCATATTTATGAACATGTTACCAATAATGAGGAAAGAAAAAGGGTTAGTAATTAGAGGTGAGCATGATCCTAGGGTAAAACTTGGGGAACCAGTTTGATTTCAGGTTTTATGATATGCATGGTAGGTTTCGGGTTGTACGTGTGCATTTGAAATCAGTAACAAGTCTTTGTGTTTTTCTTTATTCATGTCTTCACATGGTGTTGCGATATTCCATGAGGTCATGTAATCTGGAACCACTAATATCAACTTTCATTTCCGGGATATTCATGACTGAGACTTTTACTTTGTTAATATTTTTGATTTTTCGTTTGTCTAAATATAAGATGAGGTTAATGGATTCTAGCAACAAATGGTAGTCATTAGAGATGACGATTCACTATAATCGTTCAATTAATAATATAAGTGATGTGAAACCTAGGTAGACTTTAAAATCAATCATGAAACTTGTGACGGGGTACTTTCAAGATTTTGTATAATAAATTTCAAGTTTCAAAAATTAGAAAATTGATTTTAAAAAATCGATCCTAAAATCGCACGCCCATGAGTTGTAATGTCCACGGAAACGTTCAATTTCGGGGCCATCCTCTCTGCTCCCACCTGGCCAACCAGAACTTGTTGACTTTGGACAGTGCGCGAACTTGGAATTGAGTCGATGTTTTGGCCCTGCAAATGATTTGTCACGCAAGGACAACGTGGGGACACCTGTCGACGGAAACCAGAGCAACCGCCGCACATTTGGGGAGATTCAGACCGGGGCCCCTTCCCGGTCCGACCCATCTTCGAGCCGACAAAATTTGGACCCCGGAATCACGAATCACTTAGCTTCGTGTTGTGGATAACATTCCACATCCTATTTGCATCGCGTGGTTCTTTCTACACCATATGGCCGTCCCGATAAAGACTCGAAACTGATCCGCATATTCCAAACGCGGTCGGTGGAGGTCGAATCTCGACACGGACAAGTTCCACTACATGCGCTGATTGGACCGGTCCAGTACGTATAAGTCATGAAAAAGAAAAAAAAAACTCGTGTGCAAATTGATGTAATTAAGATTATAACCTCACTGACTATGTTTCGGAAGACTCGATCGCTCAATACTTGCATTTGCATTTAAACTTTCATACACCGACTTAAGCATGAGGAGCTTTTGCCTAGGATAGTTAGGACTCACATTTGAGCTCATCTTATGTTATAAAGCTTCATTCTCAATGCACCAGACGAATTTAGTGGATATTCAGAGTGCATAATCATATGATGCTACATAGAATTATTCTCAATGCACCAGCAAATTTATTCAATATACAAACTGCATAATCCTTTATTTCGGAATGGACCGACTGCTGATTTATTGATTTTACAACTTTAGTAGCCTCCAAAAAGAACAATTTATGACTTGGGAAAAAGGGACAATGCACAACGGAAAGGAGAGGCATAATCAATGGACAAAGAAGCTTCAAGCAAGTTAAGGATGAATGGTATCACACTCTTGTGGCCTCAATCCTTAATATTCCACTCCAAAGAGCTTGGACATCTTCTCGGGGTCGAGGTGGCGGAAATCCAGAGTCGAGAGCGATCTCCGGAAGTGGGAAACCTGGTTGCCTTCCTTAGGATTGATAATGTCCGTAATGGAGGCCTGCAAGAGAGTTCTGTAGTTCTGGATATTCCGGGCAGCATTCGGGTGGCCTTCGGTCCTCGAGGAAGACGCTTTACCGTTGGATCGGAGCACTGGCGAGAGAGAGACGTGTATGATGTCCTCGTGCAAGTTCGGCTTGAGGCTGTAGGACGCACTGCTCGTGCTATTGCTCGTCGCCTCTTGACTTTTGAAGCTTGTCTCTGCAATCTTCTCCTGGAAAAAAGAAAGATCTCTTTGTTGAAGTGCCTATAAAGAAACTACCCTTTAAGAATGTTGAGGAGATATTTCAAAAGTGAGATAAATTATTCTTAAACAACTAGTGAAGCATGACATTATGTGATTAAACTCCAGGCCCGAAAGTGTATGTTAGCTCATTTGAAGATTACAGTATAGTTGAATATGTATACCTCTTTAGAAGATTCCGAATCCCGTTTGGCTTCGAGTGCTAAAACGGCTCCCTCATCCTGTGCTTTCGCGTTCGTTCGAGACAGTTGCTTTGCTCTAGTGGACTTGCGTCTGCTAGACAGAAGGAAATAAGGACATGTTAAAAGCATTTGAAGAATTTGGGAATGCATTTGTTGATGGTAGACTCTCATGTCGATATTGCGTTCAATCTGAGCCTCTAACACTCGACACGCTATATGTTCATTGTCTGTTTTGCTGTTACGGTAGTAAAAACTGGTCGGTCGAATGTTTGTATCGCCTTGGAAGTATTAACATGTTCTTCTGCAAATATATACAGTTCAGAGAATGACTTTGCAAGCACACTTTCCTAAGCACTGGAAAGGGGTCAAGTGAAACAATACAAGCACATCGATGGGCTTTCGAGTTTCGAGCCAAGTGTGAGCTATCAGGCAGCATGAGATGTTTGCTTTTCAATCTGAAGTGGATAGATCTCTCATTTATTCAAACGCTAACGTGTATAGGGCAGACGATGCGTAGCATCAACAATGACAGGCACGATTTGCACTTGGTGTTTTCCCGGACATGATACGTTAATCAGTGACCAAACTTTTTTCATTATGGCACAATCTTTGGCGCTACTTCTGTTCTTCAAATGAAAATGACTTTTGTAATGTCGGTGCCGAACTTACCTCTTTGGGTTCTTAGCTTGATGAGATGGTGGAGGCTCCTCAATCTGCAGCGCAGGTAGACCTGAGAGATCACATGCCGGGGGACTGGAGCTAAAGAACTGCAAGCAGAGACCTCTGGTAATGTCAGACAAAGAACAAAGACAATATCCTCATCAAAGTGATTCCTAGAATGGAAAATTTCATAAAGCCATTATCTGCGGCATCATCAACCTGCATACAACTCAATATCACATCGACACATGCTGTTATCGCAAAGTTGGTAACCAAGTAAGCACTCGAAATCTGATCATTTTGATGGGAAAAGAAGCAGATGAGAAATTGATCGTGCTCACATCATTTTCCAGAGCAGAAGCCGCAGTACCCCGATAAGCTGGGTCCAGAGCGAGAAGCTTGGTCAAGAGACCAAACGATGAGCGCGGGAAATCCTTGAAAGTCTCGCGGTAACTAGGCTGATAATGTTGCGGTGGTCGGTAGCTCGTCTGTAGCTTATTTCTCTTCCAGTATTCTTCCGAGGGTGCGCCGCAGAATTTGAAGATTTTATGAAGTTGCTCGACCTGAACAACAAACCCATATACCTGAGACACAAATGCAAGAAGAATTCTTTCTAATTACGTGCTAAGTTAGATCCAGGTTTTACCTCTGTTTTCCCTGGCATGAACGGCCTTCCGAGGAACATCTCAGCCAATAGGCATCCTGCACTCCAAAGATCGATGCCGACTCCATAATCCGTAGAGCCTAATAGTAGCTCTGGAGCTCTGTACCAGAGCGTGACGACCCGGCTGGTGAGCGGACGCTTTTCATTAGGATTGAAGAAATTAGCAAGCCCAAAGTCAGCGATCTTCAGCATGCCACTCTTGTCTATTAACAAGTTGGATGCTTTGATATCTCGATGGAGAATTCCTTTCTTGTGGCAATGGCGGAGACCGGAAAGCAGCTGGTGCATATAGCACTTGACCTGTCATTGTACATGAGCGCCGCAACAGAGATGAAACTTGTTATGCTCGAGTTTGTAAGGAACTCAGTAAGAAAATAAATTAAGCTACTGCAAGTCTGCAACTATTTCCAGAGTCGAAACTTTCATCAAGTCATTCTAACAAGACACAATTTCTTGGTGCCTAAGCAACATAGTTGCCTGGGCGCAAGCTAAAATTAATGACCTGTGGTTCTGAGAGACGCGAGCCTGGGCGGCAGATGATTCTGGTCAAGTCACATTGCATAAAATCGAAGACCAAGTAGAGACTATACTGCATCCTCGAGGTGGCAATCCCTTCGAGCTTGATCACATTAGGATGGTCTAGCTTCTGCAATATCATGATCTCTCTGGCCATGAACTTGACACTCTCTGGCTCCGTCGTGTCGAAGCGGACCTTCTTGAGAGCAACAATTTTCCCGGTGTCCCTATCTCGAGCTTTATACACATTGCTATAGGTTCCATGGCCGACCTGTCCGTTAGATTTACACCGAAATGATTCCAAGAAAAGCAATTTGTGCTAGTGTAGTGACGGCAAAGAAAATTAAATGGGGGAGAACAGAAACAATTACAGTATCAAGATACAAAATCATCATGTAACATTCATGCGACGCGTAACTGTGACATGATATTACTAACTTCTCAAGTCATATTTTTGGTTGTAAATGTTTATATTCACTGAAAATGAGATTGCTTGTGATTGAGTGCATAATACTATGTCGGGTAATATCGTTAACACCTAGGTGAGTCGTGCTAAAATTACTAAAACATCGTCCAAACTGATGAGGATCTTCAAGGAAGAACAGTTAAAAGATTTGAAGTACAATGAACAGCTTGACGGGATCTATTGATTACACTAACCTTGGCCAGCTTATCATAAGAATCAGCAGTCTTAGGAACCAAACCAGCCAAAGCATCCTTATTAACATTGTCAAGAAGCCACTTGGGCCAACCATCTACAAGATCATCTCCTCCACCTCCGTTGATCTTCTTGCTGTTCAGTCTCTGATCACTGACAACACAATCGTTGCCTCCATTGCCGTCACTCTTGCTCTTCGCTCTCTCTTTGCCTACCCCTCTCGAGGCCGCCTTATTCTCTCCTCCTCCTCTTGCTCTGCCTGATCTTTTGGCGGCATCTCCCCTCACGGTGGCAATCTTGTTGTCCTTCGCTTCGCGCCTGATGGTGGGCTTATTGCTGCTACGGTCCTTGCCCGCCTTGACGTAACCTCTGTCGAGCTTCAGCTTCTCGAGGCCGCGAGATGGCGAGGTCGTGGAGGGCCTCGACTGAGCACACCCCATCGTTGTCGTTTCAAGAGAGGAGAGAGAGTTCCAAAGAGGGTCTGGGTGCAACTGGTTCCAGAGAAGGAATGCAACGGAGAGGCCAAAGAGAATATTGTAACGAACGAAACGTTAGACAAACTTTTGTGATGGGAGACGATGAACGAGAATGTGCGGGGAGCAAAATGCTCGTGACACTCTCCGTCCTTTTGGCCGGCATGGGTTGGAGCTTTGCAAGGTGTAATTGGTAACAAGTTTCGTGACAATGTCAAGCACATCTAATAGTGCACCAGGGGCGCAAGCTCGCTTCGTTAAATCAAGTCAATCACATTTCAGAATTCCGGAGCACCCCCTCTAAAATCCACAAGCAAAAAAGGTCCTCACATATCTTCTGCTTTATCATTGTTGTATTCATCACTCATTTCGTCAATACTTCGTCCTCGGGTGATCGACAGGTTGAACGTACTCGATACACTTGCTTTCAGACCGTGCACTAGGAAGGAACCGAATTTCTTACTGAATAGGGAAGACGTTCCTAGATTAATAGGTGAATCTCAAAGGGGGTCTACTACCACATTTTTAATAAGGGGAGAAACCTCCGTTGGTCTACTGAGAGATGAAGAGAAGATTAGGTAGGCAAAAGAAGGTGTCGCCGAGAGTGCAGTTGGCTCCAAATGTCACCCTTGTCAGGAAGAGCACAAGTGACCGGAGATGCCCAAACAGTTTTGATCCGAAGAAGCTACCAATGGAATGTAGTGGCATGTTCTGTTGCGCAAGCATTGGCCATTCATGTAAGTCTCGAGGGAGCGGCGTTGATATCCAAGTGACGCACGAAAGCGACAGAACAACCCTCAACGAGGGTGTTGCGAAATTGAGGGGGGGAGAATGTCACGGACCGAATTCTTCCATACTCACATACCCTTGTGATGGAAGCTTTGTGGTGTCGGACGAAGAGTGAGTGATATTAAAGGATGAGTACGACTAGTTTGTGGGAGTGGCATTCAAACATTTGTGCTAGAAGGTTCTAGGTTAGAACGATTATAACTTTAAGAAGCTCTTCAGGCAAGGTTGACTTCCTATGCACAAACTCATTGGAAACTGATGCCGCTTTCTTGATGAGGCCATGGCAATCCGAAACCGATTGTTATATTGAAGTAGTCTATGTGTCTTGCTCAAAGAACCAGATGCCCAAGCTAAATTGGGCGTGATACCATCTCATACATGGATTAGATTTGTCGTACTTCTTAAGAACAACTATAAAAGGAAAGTTGGCCTGGTGTTCTCAATTCACCAGGTGCCGCACGTGCTATTCTAAGGCCAAAGATCTGCCGGCCGTGACAAATATATAAGAGCTAGTGTTATTGCGAATATGAGTAGTTAAAATTTCACATGCCGCTGGTAATCCGACTTGCATGTGAGAGGAGGTGTTGAAGTATTAACTCATATCATTTGACAACGAGACTTAAAATGCTTTTTATATTCATTAGATATCCCTTCACCTAATAGTGTAAACTTTTAGATCGGATTTTCTAACGATATCAATTACGGCTCCACTATTAGTTCGATCCTCAAGGGTCAACCTGAAAACCGAATCTGACATCCGTCCATCCATCGGCTAGTTGCTTTGTTCTAGCTTGACCCTTTTGAAGGTGAGATCAGAAGCTGCAACACAAAACTGATCCAGTCAGGTACAAGTGCATCTCCAGGAGCATATTGAAAAATAAAGGCCGATAGATAGAGGAAGGGTAATTAGTGTCGTACCACCACTCAATCATATACAGTCAGTAGAATCACTGTGAGAACAGTCACATATCATACACATGATAAGTTTCAAGCCACCTATTAACAGCTTTGGTTTGTTCTTAGTTCGTCGTAATAGGTTGATAGTAAGTGCAAATGAACTCTATAGACATTAGCCAGCAAACTTCCTGCCAACAGCGACTCAAAAAAACGAATTACTATCAGTTATGATGCATGAGCGCATACTCTCATGAAGACCAGGCAACTGAACAGCCGAATTTGGATGAGAAAGAGCCATAAAATCAGCATCAACGGGCTAAACTATCAGCATCTTTCCTATGAAACTTCATGACGACCTCAATACTTTCTATGCTAATTTCCCCCCAAATAGTACTTGGCAATCGGCAGTGCACATGAATTGGGCAGTAGCTGCGACAATCCTAGAGGAGCAAAGTCCTCAATTACTGTAATGTGTGCATTGCCTTGCATTCTTCTCCGAGCGCTTTGTGCATGAAACAAGTCAATGGTCTGCCTTTTAAAGGTCTGCACATGGCCTTTTCTTTGCTCCTAAGGGTGCCATTCTCCAAGTAGAATGAGAATTCATCAATTCCCCATTCTAAAGCTTCTTAATCATCCTGCAGTAATATATGCTGCCCCAACTAGACTTAACTTCTCCATGAGAACTTGGCTGCTGCCAAAACTCCTACGAGAAAATCCGGAACTGTTACTCAGTTTTTCCAGAATTGCCTGTAACGGATGAACTCGAATATTTTACTAAGACCCAAAATTAGTTTCAGCCATATGATCCCCTTGCAAGGATACATCCACACGAAATAAATTTCAGCCGAATGACACCATCGCAAGATTATCAGCATGCAACGGGATTGGTGAATGAAGCATAAAGAGGCAATCAACAGGTGTTGAGAGTCATGCGGCTTGGAAACAGGGACAGATGAAATCAACCAGCAGATGACAGATTCTTCCTGGAGCTACTTGCATGCACTTATGTCAGTCCAACCATCCTTGCTAATGGTTTGAGAAACCAGAAGAACTAGCAGAACACAAACCCATAAAGAATACTACAACGTCCTCAAAAAGTAATGTCGACTCAAACTGGCAGGCCTGAAAAATAGAGGCAACAGAAATTGATTACCTGATTGCACTGAAATGCAACATGAACATGTTGTCAACTGAATTCGATGAAAAGCATACTGCGGTGATGCCACGTATTTCATTTAAGTTTTAAAAAATCAAGGTACATTAAGTAGATCTCTCGAATAAAGTCAATTCATATAACTGGCATCGTGCTCTCACACCAATGTATGATACACAACCTTCATCTGATTTGTTACATCAACTTCTTAACCCAACTGTTTTCAATGAAGAAAGTCATCTCACCTTACAGCCCTCTAATGTCTCAAGACATCTGAGATAACCTTTTGAAGTCTTACCATTAACCAACTGGCTCTTGTTATTTCATCTAGAATAGCTCATTAGAAAGCAGTAAGGCGTGAACTATTGTAGACTACACACTACAGGCTACAGCCACAGTCCAATGAGAAGCAATAGAAATAATTTTCTTCAAATTTGCAAATTACTTTTCATGCATGGACAAAAAAAAGTTAGTGAACTTCCATTGCAGCATGTATCACAGAAGATGATAACACATGCAGCATTGTCGAAATGGTCAGGCAAATTTTATGGCCAAATTTGATGCCATGTCCCATAAGGAGTTCAATCTTCAAGCAGCTTGAAGACCAACAGTTTATGCGTTCAACCGTGAACTAGGTGCTTTTATGAGACTTGAGGCAGGTATTAAAATATATATCCACTCAAAGCTCTTAGTAAAAATAATTAATCAGAGCACAGAGGACAGAAAATTCAAGAATTGCAATTGTGGACAGCTCAATCATGATGTTAAAGACCAAAGAGTTTCGCTACCAAAGAATCAATGGCTGTTTTGTATTCACCCACGTGTTCTGAGAACACTGACCCAATAAGAGAATTAGGCTGCTTTGATTTCAATAGTCGAACCTACATATATAGAACACTTGTCACGAAGTACTCCTCACTTATCAATAGAGGAGCTCAAATCAACCTCGGTAACTAACTAGCGAGAAAAGCTAAATTTTGTGGGAAAAGAAGATCAAGAAATGAACCAGATAGCAATTACCTCATCACTGTCCCACTTCCCCTATCAATATGCTAGTCACCATCCATATTGATCAGTAACCCATGTGCTCCTCCCACCATCTTTATAAACAAGCAAACAATAGTACATCCATAGATAAAGAACAGTCGTCCCACTGCTCAATGAGCAAAATCAAACGATCAAGAAATGTTATGTAACGGCTAACAAGATAGATGAAACACACTCACTCTAAAATTGCAATTACAAACCAATAGCATATAAACACACTTGATAGGCTCTGTTGAAACAAATAATAGAAACCACATATTGAACAATTGTCACCAAGTATTTACCAGCCAGCGAGCTAAAGATACAAACATTGACTGATGATGAAAGATGGGAAAAGTAGCAGCAGAAATGTTTTAGACAAAAGTATTTCAAATTTAATTAAAGAAGACTATAGCCAATACTAGTAAGTACTGAGCATAATGTAGTGAAGCTCTTAACCAAAATTAAAGATACAAAATTAAGGGAACAAAAGAATAATAACTTTCTATTTCCTTGATTGGCAAAGACATATTGTTAATCAACAGAAACACAACTGTAATGATCAAACTAACTACAAAAAAAAGTAGAACTCTTCTTGGGAGGAAGATGGGTGCTTCGAGGGAGTTCAAATCCTCATCATCATGGTCAGTTTTGCCTATGAATTGCTTACACCCCAAATACCAAAACTTTTCATTCAGAGCTTTTGATTGGATTCAATAAGCAGTGCATTGAGGACAATCTGTACAGCAGCATTATAGACAGCTCCATCATAATGCATCCCATCCTCTGTACACTGAGGTCCACAACTCTGGGTTAATGAATGAATGTCCAGCAGTAAGAAATGGCCACCCGCCTGCCGCAGTATCCTACTCTTATGGAGCTCCATATTGTACAAATAGAAAGCTAGGTTATTCATCTTTTCCCTCTTTTCTTCTGTGTTTAGCATCGAGTTTATTAAATTTGGCATCCCAAGCCAAAACAAATGTTGCGATCTAATTGGCGCAGACCCTGTTACAGGTCCATCGTTACCTAGTTCCCGCGAATATGGTAATGATGATACAAGAGAACTGCTCAACTTCTGTAATGAAACACCATAATCAGAGGCATTGCTGACATGAAGCATATGCCACAGTCCAGAACCCATTATGAGAACATCTGGAAGGTTCACATTTTGCCTAAACCTTAACATCAAATCAGTTAAGTTAGAAACATAAGGCGCCCAAATGAAATCCAACTTCAACCCAATTCGAGCAATCATGATCCCGTAATCGCTGTGCCTCTTGAACAAATCACTTTTGACAGATTCCATCTGATCCGAGTCCAAAACCAAGTTCAACAGAGACAGCACGACCAAACGCGCTTGCGAGTCCCCCGCCACAACAACCCATGACCCATTAAGTAGATCCGAAGCATCAGAAGACCGCACTTTCTGGAAATCACATTCAAGGACGGATTTTGATCTTGCCCAGCTCCATGACAACTCACGATAGTAGGGAGAGCTCTTGCTACTGCCATTGGTATTGCCATCTGTATTGCTGAAGGGTCGCATGAGTCTGGCCGGCTTCACATCCCAGACAATGTCGTGCAAGAGAGAGAGACAAGAACCACGACTGTCGCCCAAAACCACAGTGGCAGCGGGAGACATCAGGAAGTGGGAGAAGGATGGGAAGTAAGGGGACAAGTGGACGCCCACGGCGAGGGTGATGAAGAGGGCCCCGCTGAAGAACAACATCTTGTTGCGGCTCAAGTGCCAGCCCGCCATACCCATCGGCACAAACAGCACCACGCATGCAGCCAGAACCCCTAGTTGTACAGCCCCGAACATCACCACCACTCAGGGCTGATTGGTTCGATCAAATCGAGGGAATATCTTCCCTTTTGCGTTTTGCCCTCGTTTGCAGTTTCGTATCACCTAATCTATCGAGATTCCGAAGAGATCGAAGTGAATGGAACTGAGTCCGCTAAGGGGGAGATTTCCGATGCTTGAGTTTCACACATTAGTCGACAAGCGTCGACAGCGACGGAACAACAAGAATCAAGCAAGCAAGCAGTCAGGCAAAAAGAAAAAGGCCAGACCAGGTGATAGCAATGGAACAACAGCTACAGCGACAAGAACCAGCGACCAAAGTTTTCTATGCCCACGCCATCATTTCCCTCTCTAGGGTTCGGGTGGGAGCTGAATAACTGAATTCCTGACCTGACCACATCCGTGCAAGCGACGACTCTGCTTCTTTAGCTGAATCCCCAGTTCAAGTTGGAGAGACAATCGGCGAACAGTCGCACCGCGAGTGATCCTGATCCAAAATGCTCTGATTCGCCCTCTCGCCGATCGGAACACCGAACTTGACGGCGGACCGTCCCAATCTCGAACACGTCGAGTGGAGAATCGCATGCATCAGAAGAAGAAGACGAAGAAGAGGAGGAGGAGGAGGAGGAGGAGGAGGAGAGCGACGGGAAGAACAAGCGAGCTAGCTTCTCAGCTCTAAAGTTCACACCTTTGCAGTAAGTTACATTTGTATCCGGGTCTTTCTATTGATGTTCATCGTCCAATGACTTCCGTACTTCTCTTTACATTTGAGTCTATTATAGCCATCTTAATTTGGACAATCAACAAATGTTTCCATCATCTGGTCTGTTACCTTTAAATTGTCTGGCTTTAAGGAAATTCAACCTACCACATGATTACCACGCCATAAAATGATTCAGAAAAAAGAAATATGGCACGAGAGTATCATTCGGATGTTAATATGACACATCTCTTATCCGACATAAATAAGGTTTAATTAGTTAAGAAATCACTCCGATACTCGATTGAATCATTCTCGAAATGATAGCATATGTTATACATCTTTTTATTTCTTACTCACATTGGCCCTTTGAGAGAGAGAGAGAGAGAGGTGTTCACAAAGAAAGATTCAATTGTTACTGCATTATTTTGAGCTTTTTCATATTTTTTTTAAAACTGCAAAATGGAGGTCGAAAATATAGCTACACCTTCATCCTTTATAAACTCATATGACACCATTTTATAGGAAACTTATGAGTATTTCTTAAACTTTTGATTGGCTTTCTATGGTACTGAATCTACGATCGAAATTAATTACTTTTGTCACGGAAGAAGCAGAACTAATGACATCTTATTAATTTCATAAAACAGCTAATAATATGAATAGACCTTGCCCAATTTAATGTATATGTACAGATATGTGTATATGTAGAAGATAATAGAACAATAACAATTAAAAGGATGACAATGATGATTAAAGATAGATAGAACAAAGTACTTTAATGACAAACACTAAGGCCCCATTTGGTTTAGCATTGGGGATGAGCATTGGGGCTCCAAAGTCCCTTAGCTAAATGCAAATACTGTTTGGTTCATTTTTTGGCTCACTTTGGCGAAATGCACTTACATCCGAAATACTCTCTCAAGGGACTTTTGGCCAAAGTAGCTCTTGAGCTACTTTGGAAACTTGCATTCTCGGGATGCAAGTTCCGTCAATTAATGAAAATTTCTGAGCTTCCCCTTTTACCCTCATGCAGCAACCATAATTTCTGTTTTACCCATTTACCCTTAGACACGCTCAAACCCTAAAAAAGACACGACACAAATGTCTCTAGCTCTTTTTCCTCACCTTCTCTCACGACTCTTCCCGTCGACCTCTCTTGCTAGACGCCGCTATCCCCGTGCCCTTTAGACGCGGCTTTGTCTTGAGTAAGCATGTCGTCATGCTTGCATCTCTTCTCGGGTAAGAATTTTTTGTTTCTCTGTTCGTGTTGCCCTCAATTTTTTGCTTGGCCGTAAGATCGGCGGCGGATCCCCCTCTCTCTGAACTCTGGTATCCGAAGATGGGTGTTTATTTGTTCCTATGGCTCGCGGTGGTGATTCTTAGTTTTGTAAGACTTGCCTGTGTTGGTGGAGCTCGATTTGCTGTGCCGCTGTGTGATTAATGGATAAATAGCGTGGCTTTGTTGAAATGCCTTTAAATTGGTCGGTGCTTGAGTCGACGGATGTGTAATTGCGGATTTAGCTTCTTGTGCCCAAAATTCGTGTCGACGCGCGCTTCACTCAGCTACTCTCTATGTCATTAGAGGAAAAGATCGTCTTTCGTTTCTTCATGTGCGATTTTTTTTTGGCTAAATTCGTGGGTTTTAAGTGGTTCACTCGGTGGAGTTTAGGTTCTTCCTAGGTAGTGATTTCAAATGCTTGATGATTGTGCTTCAGGAGAAGAAAAGCTAATCATGACCTGGCCCTACAGAAGCTTAAGGAGGGAGATGTCAAAGATGCCTCGGAGCTCTTCCAGGTACCGGTCGTACATTCATTGGTGATCCGGTGCTAAGTTTGTTTAGGGTGGTTTATTATGAATTACCCCAATTTTTTGCTTAGCTATCCTGCAATTGGTTTTATCAACGATGTATTCGATGATGATGAACAATCGAGTGCAATTAGTGCGGTTCATCGTGAGTTGGCTTTCCTCTCCTTTCTTTCCCAATCCAATTAGTCGTTGTATGAGCTATAGCTCGAAACGAGCAGGTCATTTGGGCGTTTTAGCTATTTGATTGGCTAACAGAAGTACAATTGCTTGCTTCTTCTTAGTTTTTGATCGTTTGCCAATTGCAATCTCTGGTTTCCTTTCCTCTTATATAATCCTGTAATAGTTGTTTCTTCAAGTTAGGTAGAAAGTCCTAGTTGATATGAATCAGCAGATGTCATTGATATATGTGAAGTTATATACCTATCAAGTATAAAGAGTGCCCTGTCGTTTTCATATTTGTCATTGGTATCCTCCAGTCCTTGTCTTAAAAAATGGAATGTCTTTCGCAGATCTTCCAAAGGCTAGCATATATCCATTTTGTGCCCGGGGTTTGCCATAGGGTTGTAAAGCCACAAAATATTTTGGTAAGGGCCTTTCAGCCTTTCCTCAATTTTTAGTGAAGGTTCTTTTTTTCTTGAATGAAATTGTCATTTTTGATTTTTTCCCGCATATGTTCCGCAAGTGAATCCTCTCACTCACCAGGTCAAGCTTTGTGACTTTGGTAGTGCAAAAATTGTAGTACATTCTTATCTTTGCCTACTATTTCATTGATCTCCTTTCAATAAATGAGAACAATGGAATATAGAGGTCAAAAGTTACCCTTGCGTTGGATATGGATCCGAGTATATTCGATCACTTACTCACGGAGTGATCGTTAAATTTTCCTTGCAAAGTTTGGCGATGATCTTGTTTATTGACGTTTGTAGGGAGGGAATGGAAGAATTTTTCTTTGTGGAGAAATTTTGGAAATCGGGAACGGGGAAAATGTGCATTTTGAGTTCTATGAATGGGGAATGGAAGTATTTTTCTTTGTCTGGTGTCTCCTCCCCACCTAATCAACTAGCTCCAATTTCTCTCCTTTAGAGACGTGCTTCATTACTTTCTCCTTACTAATTATGGGTTATCATGTGAGAGTCAGAATTTCAATATTTAGAATCTTATTCGATTTATCTAAGTAAAGCTTGAAATTTGTTCGAATGAGCCACATCTCATCTAATTTTGCGAACCGTAGTAGTGTCTTTTTTTTAAGTTGTCGCGACCTAAAATTTAGGCTAACGGATTATCGGGTCAATTGAATCAACTAACCTAATTCGGACCCTCCCATATCCTACCGAATCGCAACTTAGGTTTATTCATGAAAAATATTCAATTGGAGCCGCCACTAATCATTTACGGAAGGTTGATTAGAAACCTTAATAAAATAGAGGGAGAACTATTTTATTTCTGCGCACCAGAGAAAAATGGGTTCGGGGACTTGGTTACATTATTTGGAAAAATTAATGCCATTTCGGTACCAATTTCATGAAAAAGCCTTTCCGATTGATCGATGTGAATTTGATGATTAATTAATTGGAAAAATGTGATATGAAGACCATATATTATGTCCCCGAGAGGATGATTTTTTTTTTTTTGTATTTTCGGTAATAAAAGAAAACATTCAAAAGCAATCAAAAATCCGAACAAAAATAAACAAAAATGCCCATAATATACCTTTTAATTTTCGATTTTTTCGAAAATTCTCTCATTCCCAAAGATCCGGGCTAGAGTGAGATTTTATCCGCTACATCCTCGAGGATTCGAACCAGTATGCGGATATGCATATAGAAAAACAACATCCCTTTCGTCAAAGGGCGTAACACGAATTTCTATACTAAATCGCCATCCCATTCCACGAGATTGTGGCTAAGGCGTGTGATTTATTTTTCCGATGGGTCTAGGCACATAGGGGAGCATATATTATGGGCATGTGTTGTTTAAAATTGTGCGAACTTTATAACAAATCAAAACAAACAAGCACAACAAAAATAAAATAAAAATGAGTCAATTGAGCTTGAATTTTCAAAAATATGAGAGAGGTGGCCGAAAATATGGCATTGGGGATCTACCTTTCCTCATCAAAAAATTCAATCCAATTTTAATTTGAGAAAATTATCTTTAATAATTTGAAAAATTATTTTTGGATAATTCTCAAAATTTTGGATATTATCCAATCAAATCAAACCTAATCTCTAATCAAAACATATTTAGATAAAAATTGCAAGAGATATGATAAGATATGTGTCAAACAATTATCCCAACTAATTCACATGCTAGAGATGACAATAAGCTCAAAAAGTTCATCTACAAGGCAAAAAATCATCCAATTCGGTTAATTCGATAACATCCAACTTAATCGAATCTCATCCATAGCAAGGAGATAACTTCGAACAAATATGAGATAAAGCAAATCAATTGACACAAGATAGGATTAATCCATCACATATCAAGTTCGGCCAAGAGGTGTTTATGCCGAAAATTTCAGACTTTAAATCATGAAAATTCTCACCTTTCCAAGTTAACCAATTTGATATTAGAAAAACCGAACAAGCTTGACTTTGAGAAAAGTTGATTTTTCCAAACAAGATTCAGTCAATTCTCAATAGTGTTCACAAGATACGGTTGAATTCATTAATCAAAGTGGATCACTAAAAAAAATCAGAATTTTATACGACCAAAGTAACTTTCGGTTCTAACATGAAATAAGTGGAAAAGCTTGAGTTTTCTTCGCTTCTATTGCAAAATCATGTACGTTCAAAAGGCTCCAAGAACGTCGATGCATGTTACCAATCAAACACACATAAATTAACAATCATAGGCTAGAAAAAATTACCTTTTCCAAGCAAAAATGTAGCAAGCGCAGTCTTGACGAATCTCACCCAAAACAACCTCTATTCAAGCTTGATTTTGTCGCTAAATCAACCCGAATGATCTAGCACACGTAGAGGAAGAATTAGTCTTTAAAACTATGATGAAACAAAGGCTGGAACACCTCATATAGGGGCTGATCGGTAGCGGTCTCCGAGCTGGCCGGCGGTGGGAATTGGCAGCCAAAGGGCGACTTTAGGGGCTTGGACGGGAAGCTCCGGATGTCGGATCGATGCGCCGTCAGCGGCTGGTGATAGATCGTCAAATGTTGAACGTCGTGGTATCCGGAACAAGTCGATCGGAGCACGGACGACGACACACGGTCAATTGGCGCTAAACTACTCCAGTCTGCTGTCGGGATGGCACTTCACCCGATCACCTCTCAATCTCACGAATTTTCTCTAATAATTTTTTTAATGAGACTCACAAAATGCCACCACTTGAGCTTGTGACGAAGGCATGTTTATATAGAGCTCGTCCCTAAAAACCCTAACGGGAGTAGGACTCTTTAAAAACCGTCGAATCACTAATCCTAGCTAGAGTAGGATTTGATAACAGCCATTGGATTTAGAGGAGTCATAATCCATTAAAACTCTCTGTTATTTTCAGCATAATGATAGAGTTTTAATCTCTTAGATCACCTCTTAAGATAGGACTTTTTAATCGAATGAAAATTACGAATCCGATCCGAAAATTTGAGAGTCCAATCTCACTAGGACTCTACCAATTTTCGTCCAAATGGATGAGGAGGATGAAATGGTCGTCTTCTCAATGTCTCATGGGCTCCTTTTTTGCCTAATTGGACCTTAACTAATCAAATGGGTAATTAATTAAGGCCCTTTTACAATTATAAGAGCTAAAATGGGGCTGATTTGAGCTTGAATTAGGTCTAAACTAATATAGAACTTTGGCACTCTCATATCCATAACCCATCAGACTTTTGCAGTTTAAATCATGGGCTCGTCTCATATTCTCGAGCTTAATTAAGGCTTGAATGAACAAAATTGAGCTTGAAAATAAGTTCACTTAGCTCACAAAAGTTTGGTGTACGCTCTCAATGTCCTAGTCGAAAATTTCAGACTAAGTTTGGTCCAAATGCTTGTCAAATTAAGCTCGATCGACTTACCTCCGGCTCTAAATGTAATGACCGACAAAAAATAAATATGCAATGCATAAGAAATCATTTTTGTGAGAAGTATGACTAATTCTCATTTTATGCTTAAATGAACAAATTCATAAAAATCAAAATTTAGGTGTCAACATAAGTGAAACAAACACTTGTTTATGTTCATATTATTACGGGATGGCGAGTTCATCAAAGGAAAAGGCAATTTGGACTGCCGAAGATGTGAAAATATTTTGTAAGTTGTGCATTGAGGAAATTGAAAAAGGCAGCCGTCCCGCAACCAACAAGAGAGATGGATGAGCAATCATAATTAACAAGTTCGAAGAATTAACGGGCAAAAAGTATGACAAAATTCAAATGAAGAGTAAATGGGATAATCTCAAGGAAGAATGGAAAAGATGGAGGACACTGATTTTAAGTGAAACAGGACTAGGATGGGATGACAAGAAGAAAACCATTGCTTCGACTAATAAATGGTGGGACGATAAAATTAAGGTTCATATTACTTCCTCTTTTATTTTTTTGTTGAATTGAAGGTCATTGATATAACTTGTTGAAATACTTTTATCATTATAACAGGCTGATAATAGGTTTAAGCCTTTTAGGACGAAAGGCATACATCCCGATCTTGATATGTTGTTTAGCTAGAATGTTCAGTAGTACAGTTGCTTTCGGAGGGATCACATGGAATCCTAGACAAGGTTTGCGTATTGAGGAGGATGTTGATGCCACACAACCTAATATCGCTGATGTTGATGTATCTGCTAATGATATTTTGGAGTCTGAAGATGGTGAAAATGTTGTTGAACAAAATGCAACTCAAACCCGCAAAAGAGTGACGTGGACTTCAAAGAGGCAAGCTCGAGGAAAGAAAGAAAAGAGAATGACGCCATAACAATAGCTTGGAAACCAAATTGAAATGATGGTTTCCGCTGTTGAAAGTAGGAGCAATGCCACATCTCAAGCGGATTACGGATTTGGTCCTTACAAGGACCTCATGCAACCGGTGGATTCCATACCCGAGATTGTGCAAGATAAAAAATTTTACTTTTTTGCAATTAAACATTTTAAGGAAAAGAAAGACAATTGGCAAGTCTTCATGAGCTTGAATAGTGATGCACTAAGAGTGAAGTATCTCAAGTTTGAGATGGATGAGCTTAGTCATAGCTAAGATATTGTAGCATCTTGTTTGTATTCTTCACTATGCTATTTTATTTTCTTGTGAGATTTTTATTTGGTTTATGTGTGAACCTAATTTCTATTTGTTTTTTATGTAAGAACTGTTTCCAATAGCTATTCATTAAGCGGTACTGATTTTATCCCTATTCCATTCTATGGAGATATGTGGTTTAATTTTTACGTTGTTATTCGTATGATAGGAGAATTTTCTTGGTTGAAAGTTATAAATTTTTATTGGATTTATAGTGAGAGCGTAAAGAAAGGGAAAGAAAACTCTGTTGTAATGCTTATATTAAGTGGCAACCTGAGTCATCGGTGCACTTGACATGGCATCGTTGAGACTACTTCCATTAAAAACAAATTAGTGAGTGATTTTATGTCCGCATTTCAGGTAACATAAGACTTCCTTAAGGCCTACCAACTAAGACCAAGTAGAGCCGATATCACAGCATTCATTAGTCTCGGTCCGGACTTCATTTTAGACAAGAAGGTGAAGCAAAGAGAAACCGATAACACGACGGAAGCAAGAAATTTTTTTCCTATGACAAAACCCACCTCTCACTCCTTCCACAAAAGAATTGACTTGCGCATTTCACAAGCACCTAACGCCTAAACAGACCATTTGAGTTTGACCTCTCTCTCTCTACTTAGCGGAAGATTGCACACCACCCACTTGCATTTAAAGCTATATTAAATACCAGGTTTGACAGTTCTCTACTCTTGGCCATAATAACAAGACAGTTCATTTTTGTCCTCCTCCTTCGTTCAGGGGTACAAAACATCCTCTCCCACTTTCGCTTTTAGAAAAAGTCTCCTTAATATCTACTCTGCTTTTCCGTTCTCTTGCTCTCTTATTTTTATACTTGTTCTTCCGCTTGTTTGCTGGTGGTGGGAATGAAAGCTTTTTCCGTAGGTAAGCAAATATCCCATCCCCTCTCCCTCTACTCTTCCTCTCTTGCTGTGGCGGATAAACCGGCGGATTTTTAGTACAAACCCAGAGAAAAAAAAAAACTCAGGCAATTTGAAGGGAGATCTCACTCCTTCTTGGGTACTTCTTATCTCTTAACATGCTTGTGTAAAGTTCCTCTTTTTTTTCTCTGCCCACTAAAAGCAAGAAGATCCTTGGAGAGGTGTTATGGAGTATTTTATTTCCTTCGTCTCTTGGAGTAGCATTTCCTCTTGCATTACAGACTTTATTGCAATTACCCTTCTTTTCCAGTTACGTGTTATAAGAAATGTTAATTTTATCTAATTACTTGTTTCAATTATGCAAAGCTCGATTTTTATTTGGTTTATGTGTGAACCCAATTTCTATTATGTTGATGGATGATCAATACTATTCCTTATTTCTCATATTCTAACCCAATATGTTGTTATGATGTTAAGCAGATATGGATTCTCCCGAAAGGCAAAAATGTAAAGAGGAGGAAGACAATTTCTTGGATCTACTCGCATTCACTCAAGCTTCTATTGCTTGTCAAGTAATGTACCTTTGCAAACAACCTTGCATGACTTCATCATATACAAGTTATGCATGGTTAAAAGAGTTGATGGGCGAAGATGCTAATCCAATAAGGTGCTCTAATATGTTTCGAATGCATAGGGTAGTATTTAGCAATTTGACGCATGACTTAATGACACACTATGGCCCGAAAGGATCTAGGAATACCGACGTTGCAGAAATGGTTGGAATGTTTCTTTATCTATTGGGACACGGTGCGGGTAATAGGTTAGTACCAAAGCGCTTTCAATGCTCGGGAGAAACCATTAGTAGACACTTTAGCTTAGTTTTAGATAAAGTATGTGATATGGCAAAAGATTTGATCCAACCATCCGACCGACAATATCGAGAAGTTCCAGAGAAGATCAAGAAAGATCGACGATTTTATCCATATTTTAAGGTAATTTAATATTGTGCAATACAAAATCAAACCTTAATGTAAATCAAGTAATATTTGTGTTATTTGTTCTAGGATTGCATTGGAGCTATGGATGATACTCATATCCCAGCAATGATATCTACGTACGATCAAATTCGTTTTATTGGGCGAAAAGGAACGACAACTCAAAACGTGTTGGCCGTATGTAATTTTAACATGGAATTTATCTATGTTTTTGCCGGTTGGGAAGGATAAGCTCATGATACCCGTGTCTTCCATGAAGCCATTGGAAGACGTGATGCATATTTTCCCCATCCTCCTCCAGGTTCATTAGTTAATGGTTTATCAACTTCATGCAACATCAACTTATTATCTATGCGACATGTTAATTAAATTTACATTATATTTATGTAGGTAAATATTATTTAGTGGATGTTAGATATCCAAATCCCACGAGTTATTTGGGGCCATATAGACAAGTGAGATATCATTTGCCGGAGTTTCGACAAGGTCCTTCACCTATAGGTTATCAAGAAGTGTTTAACCGTGCCCATTCATCGCTACGATCAGAAATTGAGCGAGCCTTTGGTGTATTGAAGATGAAGTGGCACATTCTAAAGCAAGTGCAAATTGTCATAGCGACAATGGCTTTACACAATTATATACGGAGAAATGGCATAAAGGATATGGATTTTGAAGATGCAGATTTGGATCTCGAGTATAGATATTCAGTTGATCGTGATACTGTAGATGAGGGGGCTAGTGCTTCAAATACTAATGCATCCCCTGACATGGCACGTTTACGTGATGAAATAGCCATGGGTTTAGTTAATAATTAAAGGGGTTTGTAATTTTTGGAGGAAAACTCAATGACTTACGTAATCATATTTATTATAACGATCTTTTGATTGTACATGTCATATTTTAACTTTTTTAACTTATAAATTTGTTAATGTGTCTTTTACGTTACTCTCAATTAGAAAATATAAAAATTGCAGTCTTTTTTTTTTCCTAATTTAAAAAAAATTAAAGTTAAAAAATATTAAATTGGGACATCAAAGGACATTTCAGATTTAAAAGTTTACCAAACAGCATTTTCTCCAAAGTTACATCCAAATGCATTTTTCAATTATAGTTTACCAAACAGTATTTACATTTCACCAAACCCCTTTAGCTCAAAGGTATTTGCATTTCGCCAAACCCCTTTTGCCGAAAGCTGAACCAAACGAGCCCTAAGTGTTCTCGTTTTGACCGTCAACTTCCATTTTTCCCTAAGTTCTTTGGTCTTTTCTCATATGGTCATCTCGAAAAGTGTCCTCATGGTATTCTTTTATGGCTGAACGGTATCAAGGCCGATTCTAAGTTTCATCGAATTTTTTTGTCGACATCGATTTCTAATTTTTAGAATTTGAAACCTACACCGCATATTTTGAAATCTCAAACCGATCCTCTCACGGGTTCTAGGATCGATTCCAAATCTACCCGAGTTTTATCTATGATGACCACCATTTGCTGCTATAGTCCACTGACCATAATTTGTACTTAAACAAAAAAAAAATGAAACATTAGCAAATATTATTGAAAATAGAAACTTAGACTAATAGTTTCAGATTATCACCATGGAATACCGCAATATCGCGTAAAGACATAAAACTAGAAAACACAACAATTTGTTCGAACTTGAAACCTGCCCATTGGAACCCGGTTCCTAATTTTTTAAACCCGAAACCTATCCCGCAAGCGCTAGAGCCATGCTCACCTCTAATATTCTTTAACAAAATTAGAAAAAAGGGCAGGCCAAAAATCACGGCATATATCCTAATAAACCTTAAATTTTAGCTTTTGTACCAATTCTATCTTTTATCTCATAAAAAACCTTCAATTTTTTGCGCAATCCTAATTCTATCCTAAACTTTTTTTGCCCGATGAAAAACTCTCAACATTAGCTGCAGTCCTAATTCTACCACTAGCTTTAGGCATATTACCAATTTTACACTAATTTTTTTGTCTCAAAAAAATTATCAACTTTATGTCCAATTTCAATTTTGCTCTAATCTTTTTGTCTCATAAAAGATTCATAACTTTTACTTAAGTCTTAAATCAGCCTTCATTAACCCCCCGTCAAAATTGTCCGCAGTGATTTTGCATTCAATTTTCAATCTCTCGTGCTTGTAGGGGTGAGCGGTTCCAGATTCTTTACGGGTTCCACCTGGAATCTCGAACTTACTCGTCGAAACAGGTTCCTCATTTTTTGGAACCCGAAATCTACTCGTCATACCTTGGAACCTGGAACCTACCCGTCATACATTGGAACCTGAAACCTACCATGTCACATGTTCTAGGGTTTGTTCTAGGATACCCGAGAACCTATCAATTTCTTTTCTTTTATTTTATTTTTTCATTTTTAGTCAAGCAAAATGAGAGTGAACGCTACAACATCTAAGAGAAAGTAGAGGTGAGTAGTTTTAGGTTCCGTACAAGTTACATTTAGAATCTGAAACCAATTCATTAGAACATGTTTATCATTTTTTGAAACCCGAAACCTAAAAATTTGTTTGGCTCCAGATTATACACTCATCATCGGATGCCATAAAAGATTGTAGAATCGTGCAAAACCATATACCAAGAAAAATATAAAAATTTATTTCAGAATCTAGAGTCTAAGTTCCAGGTTCTAGATAGTGGAACTTGGAACCCGTCCGTTAGAACGGGTTCCTCAATTTTTGAAACCCGAAACCTACCCCGCATACCTTGGAATCTAGAACCACATCGGATCTTACAGGTTCCGATTACATGTTCTCAATTCTACCCTGGAACCATGCTCATCTCGACGTGCTTGGGAATTTTCCATTTCTTTTGGTGGAAGAGCTCGCACGCTTGCATAGCTTGTGTGCTTAGGAGGTTTTGATTTCTCAATTGTCAACGAGAAATTTTGGACGAGGGTTAATGGGGGGCAGATTTTTGAATCAAGTAAAAGTTTATGATTTTTTATGTGACTATAAAAATGTTAGGGTAAAATTGGGATCGGAAGATCAAATTGGGGCAAGATTTAAAGTTGAAAGCTTTTTATAGGGCGATAAAATTATGTTAGAATTGGGACAAAATCTAAAGTCGGGTATTTTTTATGGGATAAAAGAAAATTTAGGGTGACATTAGGACTAGATTGAATGTCAGAGATAAAACGTAGAATTGGGATAAGTGTTAAAGCTTAAGCCTTTTTTAGGCATTAGCCCAAAAATAACAATAAAAGCAGCCCAAAAATAACAATAAAAGCAATATATTAAAGGGCATGCAACAATAACCAAAATGCCATCTCTCCCAAGCTCTTCACTGAAGTGCCATCTCTCTGCCACTGCAGGCGGTCGCACAGAGTCCGGACAAGAAACGGTCTATCTCTCTTCCCTTGACGACGCCGAAGACGACACGCTTCTACTTCTCTCTCTCTCTCTCTCTCGTCTTTACTTCAGACAACAACGTTGTTGGCTCATGTTCACGCATCGCGCATTCCATTTCGGCATTTCTCTCCCTCTTCTTGCTACGTGAATTCTCCTCTTTCCGAGGTCGCAATTCTGTGGCTTCCCCCCACCCGCTCTCGTCCGTAAGTTTTCTTGAACTTGAATTGTAATGAACTACTACGTGGAATCAGCTTGGTGTGCTTTGTAATTTTCAGGATATGCTTAGGTGACTGATGGGTGATTTTTTTGTGCAGTCGATCTGTAGTCAGTGAATGATGGGTCCTTTAGTACTGGCATTCGACACGAAGAGAGCTTCGCAAGCTCCTTTAGGTAAATTCCTCTCTTTGGTTTTTCGCTTTTTCGGTATTTGGTGGTTTTTGCACTTGCTTTCTATGATATCAGTACATGGAAATGCATTAGAGTCACCCAAAAGAAAAGAACTTGTTTTAGTTTCTGTATCATGAGATAGGTTGTCAATTAGGTTACCAAGGATCAAACCATTTGGATCCCAATTAATGTACATCTTTGTTGAAGAAATTAAAGAACAAAGAGGGCACAAAATTGTGCTTTGACTCTTCTGCGTATTTGATTGCAGTTGGTTGACTGTGTTGAGGAGAGATTTATTAATAGCTTGTTGTTGGTGGATGCATACGTGTAACCATTTTTTGCTCTTAAAATGTTGTGGTTGCTGATGCTGATTAAGAAAAGAATGTGATCTTTTTTTCTAGTAGTGTCCCAACCTACGTGGTGATATGTATTCAATCTTTCTGTACATATTCTGTTGATTGTCTTGTGAAAGAATCGATGTTCTCCGCAGACATGCTCATGATGAAACCTCAGAACTTGCAGCTGGATGCAACAAAGTTCTTTGCTTCAGTTAGCACAGGAGAAGAAAAGCCCTTCGACTTTTTTCGTACTTTTTTTGGTAAGTTGAAAAATATAAAGCTGAGTATGCTTCCAATGACTGTTCCTTGGGTTATCATTTAGTGAATTACATTTCTGAGCTCCATCTACTTGAGTTGACTTAGTAATTATCCTGTCTCCAAGTTATGTCCAATTCAGAGATCATTTGCATCTGAAGCAAAGTTTATGTATATAACACAGAATCCACAAAAGCATTGAGGTATATCGACGAAAGACTAGCATTAAGCATAAGGGGAGGGGGGGAGGTCCATCATTGGTGGTTATTGTCTTTCCATAGTTTGGGTCAAGCAAATGGGAAACAATCATGCCGATACTTGGCTGGGAAAGGATATGAAAAGATGAGCCATCCAATATAGTTACAATGTCATTGTTCATTCTCAGACTCTTGGGAACCGGTTTTTCGTTTCCTCTGTTTGATTCTTGGAGACACTACTTTTTCCCTTTTGTTGCAGCACTTGTTCTATATGGGACTTGTGCTGGTTTTGCATGTGATGTTACATGGTATAATCTATTCTCCTATGTTTGCTGCAATCTGCAGATGGAGTTATTGCAGGAGGCACTGCTGGTGTTGTCGTTGAAACGGCCTTATACCCCATTGACACGATAAAGACAAGGCTGCAGGCAGGTTACCTATAAAAATTGGTACTGTTTATACAGCAGTAACCGATATCTGCTATTTTCTTATACACTGAGTTCGAAACAAGTTTGAGAAGAAAAAGTAGACAGAAATGGTCAGGAGTATAAGCATAACAAATCCTCTTGCATAAAATAAATATGAAAGAAAGAGTTTAATACTATAAAGCACTGTTATCCAACTATGTCAAGCATGCTGCTGATATTCCTTAAAAGGCCTTTAAAAACCTTTTTCCTCGAGAGACACAAAGGGAAGCATATTTGCATACTTTGATAATATTTTCGTCCAAAATCAGCTATTGTTTCCTGCTTTGGATGCTAACACGTGGGAAGTGCAATTGCTCAATTTGTGTATCTCGGATCATCTGATCACCCATTCTTTACTCCCTCATTTTTGTTCTTTTTGGTCTATACAAAACTATCGTGTGCTGATGGTAATGGCCAAATTCCATCTTTCTCTCTGATAATTTATATGTTGAAGTTGCTGAAGTTCTTTCTCATCCAGCAATGCCTTTTTCAGTTCTCTGAGGTAGTATTGAAGCCTCATTAATCAGATAACCATCTTCCATTGGCACAATTGTTTTAGTTGTTGAAGTACCCATGGACTGGTCGGTGGTCATCCTTCTATGTTAAGAACGATCCATTAAAAGCCAAAACAGCATCAAGAGAGAAGTCAAAAACAGCATCAAGAGAGAAGTCACTGACGCCATAGATAAACTGCATGAAACTGAATAATTATGTTCTTAGCAAGCATCCATCTTGCGTCAATGAGTGAATTTTTCCTATTTTGCTCAATTTCATCGTGGAGTTGCTGAATTTACCTTTTCATTTACTGTAGGCAGCTCGCGGTGGAGGAAAAATTAATTTTCAAGGCTTATATTCTGGGTTGGCTGGAAATCTTGCTGGCGTATTACCGTAAGCTCCTTTTTAAAATCCAAAACTTACTTATTGGCTAGAAATTATGTGTGAATCAACTATTCCCCTGTGCTGCTTTAGGTTATTCTGCTAGGTCAAAGGATGTTGAAACTGTTAGCTATTCTGTTGTTTACCTTATAGAATTTCCCATTTCCTTGTGGGGTGAAGTGATACAAAAAAATGAACTGTATTCGATATTTTTACTTTATCTATAAGAGGAGATTGCTTGTTAGGTATAGGTGCTTTTCTTCTAGTATTCAAGGCTCTTTAGTTTTGAGGCGCATGTGATACCTAGGCTTCGGGAGGGGGAGATGTAAGAAAAATTACCAACTTGACCCTTAGCCCAAGTGTTATATTTGGTTTTTTACTAGAATTGCTTGAACAACTAAATCGAAGGTTGGTTTGAAGAGATAGGATCGGATTGTCGGAAAGGCTCTTCGCTGATCCTGTAAGGTTTAGGGAACAAAACAAGAAAACAATAGCTTGACAAAAGGTTCTCAGTTCAATTTGGGTGCCCATTTCAGCCAAGCACTAAATAGAACCCATCCTCGATTTAAGATATCGATGAGGTGAATACCCAGTATATTCAATGCTAGGCATAATGAGTATAAGGACCTCCAAAAATTCTCTTTTCTCCCTATGAACTTTAAGGTGTATGAAGTTTTGATAGGAGGACCTTTCTTGCTCGTTTCTTGATTGAAATTCGTTTTTCTTACCTTTTTCTTTTCGAAGTGAAGTAGAAGCACCCATTTTTGTTGGTTCAATAAGAGGTGAATCATCCTATTGGTATCTCCGAAATGTTTTGCGCTCACTCCTTATGGTGCAGGAGAGTATGTAAGACAAATGGGACATTATACCCAGATAGAAATACTTGGGATAAATTATGCATCTATCATGTTCTTTGTGGATCAGCTCTTCTATATGGTTTTCTTCCTAAAACGGCGAATGGTCCTATTAATTACATGGCAAGGGTCACTTTCCTCTCAGGGCTTCTGCTTTATTTGTTGGTGTTTATGAGCCTGCAAAACAAAAACTGCTAAGGATGTTTCCTGAGAATCTCAGTGCTCTTGCTCATTTGGTAAGGAATCCTCAAGTACTTCCTCCGGTGAATGTTTTCTCTGGTAAAGCAATGCCTGAATTGTATTGAACTTAACTGGTTTACTTGTATGTGATTGAAAAGAGATGGTGATGTAGCTAAATCTAGTCGACATAGTTGTTACAAATCATGATTTGAATAAATCCTCTATCCAGCTAGCATTAAGGGTTCTTCAAAATGAGCTCCTGAGCAGGATCTGTTGGGTGTTATCATCGTACTGGATTGAGGATCAATGGATCCAACAGGTGGAGCAAATTAACAACTAAGATTTTGTGTGATCACCTTCATAATCAAAAGTCAAATAATGTAGCTCAGTGGTAAAGCTTTCGGTCAAGGTAAGGTCAAGTTTAGCTATGGATGGCTAATCTGATGGCACAGTTGGATCATTACTATCATGAGTAGGATTATGTCTCAAGTAGGCATACCATTGATATCATGATTTTCTGTCCTCTTGTTTTTGTCATGTGATAGAAATCATATATAACTTGGGCTGCTTGTCTAAATCTGCTGCATTTTAAGAATTTTTTTTCTTGGTCGAAATTTTTAAGATTATTAACTTTCTTGAAGTTTTTTGAGCATTTTGTAGACTGCCGGTGCCTTAGGAGGAGTGGCTGCTTCTCTTATTCGTGTTCCGACAGAGGTTGAGTTGTTCTATCTGCACAAATTTTTCCATTTCATTTCCTTTTCTTTCATCCTAAGAAAACCAACTTGCTTTCTATCTGAACACTTTCCAGGTTGTTAAGCAAAGAATGCAGACAAGGCAGTTTTATTCCGCCCCTGATGCTGTCCGCCTTATTGTCTCTAAAGAAGGTTTTAAAGGTCTTTATGCGGTATGGGGAAAAACAGAAAACAAAAAGAATTGCTATTTTCAGATTAACGCCAGAATCTTCTTTTTATGAGCATTAGACGTTGTTTACTTTTGTTTCACGTTGGTATAAGCACTGCCGCCGAAAGAACCTACATATCAGCGCTTTCTGTAACATCACGTTCACTCAGCATATGTTTGATGTCATTCTTCCTAGGGATACGGATCCTTTCTGTTGCGGGATTTGCCATTTGATGCAATCCAATTCTGCATCTATGAGCAGCTTCGGCTTGGTTATAAAGCGGCAGTAAGCATCTAGATTGATGTCTTTTTAACAAGTAAAGTATAGAATCTGCTTTCTTCAGGAGAATTTTTTCACTATGGAACACCTTTTGAACTGATTAAATATGGATATTGCAATGTTAGGTGGAAGCATTTTTGCAAAGTCATGTTGTCTTGTGTGCTTGCTTTAGCCGTTCTGGCCTATCGAAAGAGATTAACGATTCTTTCATTGTTTCCCAAACAGGCACGTAGAGAACTGAACGATCCAGAGAATGCTGCGATTGGAGCTTTTGCAGGTACTTTTTGGTGCTTTTGCAGATGTTGGTGCAAGATTTGCTTCTAACTATTTATTCGTTGCTGTTAATTCTGATGAGTGTGGTTCATTGATTCTGTACTGCATCAATAAGCTTTTTCTCAGTTGCTCCATTCATATAAAATGGGGAAGTTAAGTTCAAGGAACCAGTAACTGCCGAAGACTGAAGAGGTGTGGTGTACACTACTTTATTTCAATTTCCATTCATAGGCGAAGTTTCACCAAAAATTTCCGATTGCCGGCAATGGTTTTGCCTTTAGTTAGTTCACTAAGTCCATAGTATAGACTCAAGAGCAACTGCTCGCTAACTTATCTATGACCCGTAACCTCAACTTTGAATGATGGAGATAATATGACAGCTATTACACGTAATTTTCCATGGCATAAAGGTCGGTGAATATTTTGGATCCACACTATACTTCTTAAATTAGCATGCAGGTGAGATTTTGCGTTTCTTTTCACATGCATTTTGTCTTCAAAGGCTCTCAATTGGGTGAATTTGCCAATTACAAATATACAATCGGATGGGGTTGTAACAAATGGTTCCATCAAACTTGAAGAGAATTGTTCCATTAATTGCCCAATAAGTCCTGCGCGGCATGTGATATATGTTATTGTTTTCCTACGGTTTTCTAACGCGGGTTTAAACAGGCGAACAGTTTTGCTGCATTAGGAATAAGGCTTAGTGTATGCATATAGCTGACCCCCCTCATGAGTTGAAGTTGGTGGTTTATATTGTTATGCTGCACTTAGAATAGTCGCAAATCTGTAGTCACTTGCCAAGCCACTAAAGTAGCTAAAGTTGATGCCTTTTGCTTTATCTGCCTAGTGCTGTTCGTGAGCTTTCACTTGCTTTCTTTAGTCTATTTATGTTCGCTTGCCTCTCTGGGGCAGCTTAATCTAATGGGTATTTGCTGTTGATATTTATTCATCCCTAAACTTCTTTGAGCGATATATTGTAGCTGTTCACCAATTTCAAACAGTGATAATGCTTTAAATTTGTTGATTTATAAGATCAGAGAATTTAGATGCCCTAGACTTTTTTCCTGATGCATAGTTACAGAACCCCGAAAATCCTGAAAGAGTTGGGTTCTTGTCCAAGAGTAATAAAGTTCATGCCTTGTTGAAGTGGAGTGAATGAGCTGCTCAACTATGCATGAAAATGATCTATACCAATCTTTAGGCGGATCTTGTGTTTTGCAGGAGCACTGACTGGAGCAATAACCACTCCACTCGATGTAATCAAGACACGGCTAATGACTCAGGTTCTAAGAAGCTGCCTCTGACATCCACCTTAGTCATAATCGTCTTAGTTTTCTTCCTCTTATGAGCATAGGCCATTAACAGCTACGTGAAGTTCGTATTTGTCGATGATTATTCAGTGGTTCACTCTGATCCATGCAGGGACCAGCAAACCAGTACCGAGGGATATTTAATTGTGTTCAAACTATTGTGAGGGAGGAGGGTCCTTCAGCTCTTCTCAAGGTCCCTCTCTCTCCCTCTCTCTCTCTCTCACACACACACACATGCATGCGCCCACATTTTTGAGCTAGACAACAAGTAAGACCATCTGTTCTTCTCTCATTTCTCTATCACTAGTGTGTTTCCACTCTGTTTTCTGCCCCATATAACAATTGAAAGGCAATGAATTATCAATTTCCAAATGACAAAGGAGGACTTATAAATAGTGCAACTAGTGCATAATCACAATATGTTGACCTTTTTCCGAGTTGTAAATGTAGTACGTGCAAACACTTTCTTGATATAAATGACCCTGTACACTCAGAAATCTGCTCCAAGTTTCACAAGTATCTTTCACCAAACTTTCTACTCCAAGGCACTTGTTGTGCAATGTATTTTTGCCTTGAATATTTTGCCGGAGTGGAGTTGTTTCAAAACGAATGTCGCAGTGATGAATGCGCCAATGAATTTGCTGACCCTTAAGAAGACATAGAATTACTGAGGAAAAGTGTGTGGCATTGCGTGGGGGTAAGATAATTGCAGATGTGACACTATGATGGATATGCCTGTGATTTTGGCAGTCAATTTGAAGAAAGAGCTCAATGTCAGGATTTAGTACTAGATAGCAGTGACAATGGCATAGCCTCATACGAGCATCCATGTAGTAGAGTTTACTTAGCAGGAAAAAACTTGATCGCTGTTGTAGTTTTTCAACGTTGTTATCTCATGAACTGCAGGCGTGGTATTCTGAAGGTTGTAGTATAGCCTTTCGCTTTTTCCTTAATGTTCACCCTCTCTGAGTTCTGTATTTTCAGGGAATCGAGCCAAGGGTCCTATGGATCGGCATTGGTGGGTCAATTTTCTTTGGTGTCCTAGAGAGCACTAAGCGGTTCCTTTCTCAAAGACATCCTCCGCCACATCCACATCCCAAGAAAGATCCAACTAGCTGAAAGGTTGGCACTCACATTGAGGTCAAAATCGTTCATGTTGAGCAGTTCCGGTCGTTATGCTTTGGTATCCACACAAGGTTTGCCCAGAAATCTGCATCAACTAGCCTGTAGTGGAAGATAGAGAAGTGTTGAGGGAAAGTTGCACTGCTTAATGCCCTTAGGTCGCTTATGCAGGTTTTGACAATGAATGCTTTAGCTTTACCAAGTAGTGAATAGCAACAGGGAAAAAGGGAAACAGAACGTTTCTCGACTGATGAGTAGCTTGTTTACGTTCATTGTTCTCTCTTCCTATGGGCATTGGCCAATCCAGTATGAACTTTTACTAATTTGCCTTGAACCACTGCTTGCATCTGTTTAAGTCCTCCGTCGCAGAAATGTAACATGGTTGGCTAAGAGGGACATAAATTATGTGCTGCCGAAACCGTTGATTATGGTCGATGGATGTCAATGAGCTAGGCGATTTTAATTGTCTACCATCTTCACATTGTTCCAGATTCCAATACGTCGGTGTCAAGTTTGAGAGACCAATGTTCTATTCTGTGCGGAAGTTTTATAACGTAAGTAGCTTTTTCCGACAAGGCGTAAAAGATCTTGAGGATTTCTCGGCCAATTCTATCTTAACTTTCGTTACTGCAGATGACCGAACGCCTCACGTTTGAGGCCAAGCATTTACGGTGGCTACCAGGGGCTAGGAATTAATTAGAACTCGACATAAGAAAAGCTTATAATGCCACCGGATATGGTGTTACCTCTTTGCTAATCCATAGTTGATGCTACTACTTTTGTCTTGAACCAACGAAGGATGTCGTATTGCACATACCATATTACTAGAATAGTTTCAGTTTAGTCGCAAATCTAATGTAAATTTAGATTAAAGACACTGCCTAAACCCCGACGTGCTTGGCTATTAAACAGCAATAAACGAACTTTAAACTGGTTTTCCACAATTTAAAGCTGACTATGAGAACCAAAGACAAGTGACACGGGCCGAAGTTTTCGTGACCCAACCGGTCGTATAGATGGCCGAAATGATCCCCAAAACTTGATGTGTTGATCCCCTAGGGTTTGTCTAAGGTTTTTTACTAAGATTTCTAGAAGGTTTCTAGGGATAGGAGAGTCGGTAATTGTAAGATGTTAGAACTTTCCTACTGAATGTTGATAGTTGGGAAAACAGGAGGTGCGATCTTGACCGTTAGATGAGAGTTAAATCTACGATTGTAATCCGAGCCTCGTACTATATAAAATGGTGTCTTCCTTCTCATTTGATCATTCATAAATCAATAGAACAAATCATTCCTCCCACAGCCTCTCTCTCTAGAACTTTCTTTCTCGAGCGCTCCAACAATACAAAGGAAGTCCAAGTCACCGCACGGGTCGATCACAAACTCCCAACCCGTGACACAAGTCTGTTCCAAATCATCATAAGTTGGTTTGGTTTTTGTCTAAACCTCTAAAAGAAATATTCAAGTAGCTTCATTCATGTCATATATATCAATTGAACCTCATTCTTCGCCACAATATTCAACATTTGCAGTTCAACCACTTTTGTCCTAACTCTACCTAGTTGGTATTTGGAGACTAATAAAACATTTAACGTTCAATCACTGTGATTTATATAGCATGATTCAACGTTTCCTACGAAAAATCTGTAGGAAACACTTGAAAAAAGATCTCCTGGGTTCTAACAAAAAAGGCAGGCAACAAATTATCGTCCTCCAACTTGCACCCACCGACAAAGGCTCCTGATTTTTGGTCCTTGCACAATGATGATGACCTTTTTTCAATGCAGGAAGTACAGTAAATAAGAACTAAACATCTTGAGGTGGATTAATTTTCCCAAAACTCGCACATGACCACACTCAGAGAATACAATTGGAAATCTAGAAGAGAGGCCCTTTAACCATTACAAGAGAGCAAATCCAATTCACTGCTGGAATCAAGATCCTTGTTTCCTACATTCACCTTGGTTTCCAAACACAATTGAGACAATCTAGGTAGACACATACAAAAAGCAATTCAATCCAGCATGCACAAACACAGTTGAGACAAGCTAGGTAGACACATACAAAAAGCAATTCAATCTAGCATGCACAACATACTGTGTCAAGGAAATGGAAAGATAATAAGAATAAAGAATGATATCCCGCAGTCAACGAAACCATGCAGGTGACTCGCTCAACCCAACATTAGACCAAACAATAAGCTACTACCATGTGAAGGCCAGATAATGAGGAGTAGGTTCATATGCCATAGTAAATCAACTTTTTCTGCAATTCAATAATCTTTCACCGCTTGAGCAGCAAAAACGACTAAACTACTAGCCCAATCCTTTTAGTTACAACTGACCTTTAATAGCTAAATAAACATTCTGTTTGAAGCATGCTTATATATACTCTAGAGACAACAGAATTAAAAACAATAGCTTCCTCATAATGTGAACCACAGTATTTTTCTCGGAAAAAATACGTAGATTGCAATCACATAACTATGGCAGACTTCGTGGAAAAGAAGAAAAAGTACGGTGGAGTACATTTAGCAAGCTACCGTTAGGTAAAGAAATATGGTTTAGTCAAATGGTCATACACATCCAACAACCTCTCCTATTCCTTCCCAAGGTTCCACTAACGTATTATAACAAATCTAAATCTCCTGAAAAGCTTGTATCAAAAGAATTTGCAGACTCACTACTTGGCAAACCATGAGCTAAAATTAGGAAAAGATCAGTACCACATAAACTTGGAATGAAATTATCCAGCAGATACATTATGACTTCACGAAAATAAACCAAACTATACATCAGACATGAAAAATACTCACAAACATAATATCTTGTTTCCTAATGCATAAATTAAATAGACTTCAATTCCTAATGTGTTGACTAAATTGACTTCAACTAATACGGGAAGCGACAACTATGTCACTTAATGGCACCGCAATACCTTGCCATGCCCGTCATATCTTCTCAATCTTATCTGCCTTCACAACGGGGTTCGCCTTGGCAATAGCATCTCTGCCTGCAGTCTTGTAATTAAACACACATTCGTGTTTATCGGAATATCGATGGACAGAGCAAAACGTCTCCCCACACTTGCACTTGAAACCCGTCAGGCCAACCCGCTTCCTACAGAAACCGCAACGATTCACAGGCCTCGTCTCCTGATTCTCTGATGCCGCCACCTCTTCCACAAGATTAGCCACGGCCTCCACCGGTGCCTCCTCGGCATAACTAGAACCATCCACAGCCCCATCATCCTTGGCGCCTTCTGCTGCAGCAGCGGAACCACTATCCTCCTTTGATTGCTTCAACAGATACTCACAGTAACATTTGGAGCAAAGGTTATTGGTGGTAGGATTCCCGAAGAACCCGCAATTATTCGCGCAAAGAACCGGATTGCTCGAAGAAGGCTCACCAGAATGATCCGCAGGCCTTGTCTGCTGATTCTCCAAAGCAGCTGCTGCCTCTGCCCGATTAGCTACAGCTTCGGCTGGTGCCTCCCCGACACAACTAGAACCATCCACAACATCGCCACTGCCAGCTCCTTCCGACACGGCTGTCGAATCCATACCATGCTTGGGTTGCTTCAGCAGATACTCATAGTAACATCTAGAGCACAGGTTATTGGTACTAGGGTTTCCGAAGAAACCACAATCATTTGCGCAAAGAACCGGCTCGCTCGAAGAAGACTGCTCGCAATCAACGTCCCGAAGCTTCCTCTTTTGCGATTGTTCATCCATATTTCCAAACCACCCGAGCCAAAACCCCCCACAGAGAACCAAACCAATCGGGACCCGAATCAAATTCGCGACTGAATCGAACTCGCGACAGACCCGGAATTCCGATCACTACCAAAAGAACGAGCTTTGATCCTAGGAAGCCGAGAATTTCAAGCCCCACACCTGGAGAGCGATCGAATTCACAAAGATAACATGAACTGTACAAAAAGGAAGCACGTGAAAAGAGAATTCACATCATCAGGAACGCACCGCAGATCTGGAGGATCCGGCCATGGCGAGCGCCTCGAGCTTGCGGAACGAGAGAGGAGAGAGAGAGATACAGAGAGTCGTCTGATCTCTAGATGAAGAAGAGAAATGAGGATATAGTGGTGAAAATAATTCTTATTTTTCCTTAAAAAGGAAAAATTCCAATTTTTTTTTTAAAATTTCCTTTTTCGGGAAATTCCTTATTTTTTTTCATCAATTTCGCTGGGATTTTATCAGGTGGATGACCGTGCACGGTACACTTTGCGTATGATACACATCATTATTTAGAAGTAAGACATAGAAAATTACTCTTATACGTTATCATTATTTTCTATTATTCTATCCTTGTTATCAGAATTTCTGAAAGAAATTTCACTTTTTCTTTTCGGGCGCTCTCGCGATTTAACTTAATTTTTTTTTTTGTTAGAGTATGTGTGTATTAATGAAGAATCATGTTCACGAACTTTGAACAAATTTTATTTCTGGAAGAGAAATCGAAACCGCAGCGAAATCACACGAAGGTTGTGACGCACGACTTCTTCATTTTTTTTTTTTAGTCGAAAAAAAACAACTTCAATACCGGAAAATTAAGAGTCCTTACATGAAGGTCCAGCAAAGGGTTATCAAAACATAGCAAATACCAAAGGGATTGGGGGAGGGTAAGAGACCCGATACATCGGAACATAATCCGATAATCGGCGGTTTTTGGCTAGCTAGTCGGCAACATGGTTGGATTTTCTATTGCGGTGGGGCATGGGGCAAACGGGCCAGAATGGCTTGAGCCGCTCTGATATGAGCTTCAGTCTCCTCTAGAAAAATTAGACCTCATGCTAAAGGCTTCTGCTTCTGCCTCTGCCTGAACTGGAGAGCCGGCTTGGATCTTTGCTATGAAGCCGTCGAGTGGACTTCCTCAATTCAATGACCGCAGCTTCTCGAAAAGAAAGATGAGATGATTGACTCTGTCATTATTGATTATAATGAAGTACTTGGGTGGTGAGTCGTGATAATTCTTTCTTTTTTTCTTTTTCAAATATGTATTTTTAGACTTTATATTCCGTGCGTCGACTTCTTAATTTCTATTTCTTTATTCTCATCTCGGGTCATTCGATTACATGTGGAAGTGATCTTGTATTTATTCATACTTGAAGAACACGAATTAGGCCTCTTGAAGACGTAGCGGATCTATAATCAAGTAATTGATATTGCAATCTAGTTTCGGAAACATTTTAGCGATTTTGATTAGGCTTTATTTTATCGATTCGGGTTTGGTTGGACCGATCGATTTATCTATACAAATTAAATGACAGATTTTTACTTTCTATTTTGAAACTTTTAAATTAAAGGCCTCTTTAATTGGCTTCTAATTTTTCCAAAAAAAGGAAAATTCAAAATAAAGGCCGAAAGTCCTCTCGTTTTTCTAAATAATGGCCCCAAATGAACCTTGTTTCAAATAAGAGCCTAAAATGGTATAGTATGTTTCAAATAAAAGCTTAAAGTAGCTATAGTGTTTCAAAAAAAAGTATGACCTAAATGGCATTTTCATCATTTCTCATTTTATTTATTTTTTTCTCTATTTTTTCCTTTTTTAAAAATTAAAAAATAAAGAAAAAGCTACACAGGCAGGAGGGCTAGTCACCGGCGGGGTCGTCGGGGCCTAGGTGAGGGCCGACGACCCCGCCAACCCGAGGCGAGGGCCGGAGGCCCTCGCGAAAATAGGGAGAGGGGCAGGCCCTCTCCTAGCAAGGGTCGCTGGCCCTTGCCTTGACTAGGGAGGGTTGGCGACCCTCTCCCAGTAGGCCCTTGCCTTTGGAGGGCCGGCGACCCCGCCGGCCTTCGCTACCCCTCTCCCACGGTGGGGCGACAGCCACCCATCGCTTGTGTATGTTGTCTTTTTCTTTTTTAATTTTTTTTGTTAATTTTTGAGAAAATAGATAAAAGAAAAGTCCAATAAAAAAAATCAAATAAGTAAAAAGACAAAAATGCCTTTGAAATCAAACCATTTTTTGAGATTTTATGGTCACTTCGTGCTTTTATTCAAACAATATTCATTTTAGATCATTATTTGAGAAAATGAAAGTACTTCACGTCATTATTTGAAATAGAGTTCGCTTAAGATTCTTATTTAAGAAAATAAGAGGACTTTGAGCTTTTTTTTAAAATTTTTCCAAAAAAAAAAAAAATTGGCTTTTGAAAGCAAAATGATATCCAAATAATAAATGACACGACATATTAGCTCGTAATTATCGTAAACTTATCAAAATGGGAGGAGACAATTTCTGTCTCCGACGAAGCTGACCTTGTGATTAAGCACTTCTCCGTTTTCGTGCTGCAATTCCATGGCGTCTTACGTTTCATTGCGCTCTCTGTCTGTCTCTCGCTCTCGCTCTCGCTCTCCGACTTCCAGCATGAAGTCCTCGAAATTGTGTAATCGCATGTGAATGGAATTTGCTGGCTTTGCGTGTTGCGGTTCGACAGTTTACCAGGTATCTCTCAATTTCTTAATCGAACTCTCGAGTGAAAGTTCAGCACATCGATGTTCTCTTTTGTCCTTTCTTCTGTAACTTTGTTCGTTGTTGTTGTTGGGTTTGTGGGTCGCTCCTGCTTCGCTCTAAGGTTGTGTGGATGTTTTGTGCTCAACTTAAGTGGTAGAATTACAATCTCTGATGTCTCAGCGTGTATGGTGTGAGCGATTGTTTTCGGCTTTGTTATTGTGGAAAACATCATAATTCATAAGGCATCGCGCATGGACGATTCGGTCGAGAATTGATGAGGGCAATGTGGGTTGCTTATGTGGGTCAAGTCTTGATCTTGCGTGGTTCTTCTCGGGTAAGGCCAGTGGTGAATTGCCTTGTCTTATTTATGCCCACCAGGTGCTTGCTCATTGTTCTGCGTGAGTAGTTGAGAAGAAATCCCTTGCTTGCGAGAATGGCAAAAAGCAAATACGAGTACGTGAAGTCGTTTGAAGTGGAGGATGAGGTGATGCAGCCGAATTTGATCATTGTGCGAATTGAGGGATGCAATTTCGAGAGGTATTTATAGACCAAAATAATTCAAATTTATATTGGGTGTTTAATGTGAAAAGGGTCACACTTTTAACATTAGAAGTAAAAACTAAAGCCTCAAAAGCCAGAAGCCGACCCTAGCACTCATTAACTCTTCAAAATGAAGGACTTTGGTGATTGTTTGGCTTAATCCTGCTTAGCAACTCATGCTTTTTGATTTTTTCAACGTTAGGTTTTCCGACATCCATGATCTTGAAAAACCTAACGATGAGAAAGCACTGGCTCTGATGAACTCATGTGCTGCTGCTGTGTTGGAGGAATATCCTGATATAGTTTTTTCTTATGGATTTAATGATGAATACAGGTACTATAACCTGTTCCCTTCTATCTTTCATGTTTTGGCCATATCTCTGTATTATTGTTATTAGTGTTGTAAAACTAGATGTATTTGTTTTTCATATGGCTTGTAGTTTTGTTTTCAAGAGGAAGACAAAGTTCTATCAAAGGCGAGCCAGGTACTTTCCGAGACTCCATGTCAATTTCAAGTACATGGGGGTTAAGGACACAAAAAAAGTAACTGGAAGGAACTAGTATTCTCTTCTTACTTCTTTGAGTACAGTGATAGATGTTTGATTAATCGAGCTGATTCTGTTGATGCAAAAGTGATGGCTTCTATGTGGAGCTGCATTATAGAACAAGGACAATTTAGAAAAGAGCATTAGCTTAGCGGACCTTAAAGGATGAGGTGATTTGGAATAGAATAGTTGAGTGATTAAAGAGGAAAACTCAATTCTTCTTTGTATGGAAGTTCTTTCTGGTCGTCACTAGATGCAATTGTTGGAATACTGGGATAGTCCCAAACTCAAATTCATTTCTGTGGTGACTGAGCAATTTAAGCAAACATTTCAGTAACCTGGCATATTGAATGGACTGAAGAATATATTATTAGAATTTAAGACTTCATCACACATTTTTGGGGATAAAGAGTTGTTTTCACAGATATTGAGGTTTCGATTGCTTCTTTTTCCTGAATGTTGTGTTGTGTATGTAGCTAACTTGCTCATATTTTGGTTGCAGCAAAATGATGTCGCTGATTGTGTCTTTCTTCTCTTCTGTTTATGCCACAAAATGGAAAGAGTTCTTTCCCCTTAAGAAAATGAAGTGTCCACTTTCCTTTCTTGCACGTGTTGTTTGTTGTGCCTCATTAGAGGTTCTTCAAGCATATCTTGCATGGAGACAAAGTGAATGTAAGTATATGGGCCCTATGTTATTCTATAAGGAAAATCTAATAACCAAAATTTTTAAAAGATTTTGGTTTTATGTTATACTACCTTTTGTAAAATCTCTGACGCAATTTTAATAGATTCTGTATATGAAAAATCTGAGCAGTTGCAATATAACGGAAGAGAAACTAGTGAGTTAGTGGAGCAGACAAGTCATTGCCTGGTTTCGTCTTTTTGCAGGCCATATACGTAACCTTTACAATACTTGTCTCTGGATGCTACTTAAGAGTGGAAAATCAGCCAAGGAAGCGGTGGAAGTTTTGGAGGTTTTTGTTCTTTGTGTTTCTCTATGTATTGATAGGTTATCTCTTTTAGAATAGAGCTGGTTTGTCGTTTGGATTGTTATTTCGAGTGGGATCGCTATTCTTATACATTTACAAGGATGTTGAATGGAGAACTGTCAGGCTTTTATCTCTTGATCTGTTGGATACCATGTTATCTTAATCTAATTATTTTTCCTTTAGTTCTTGATATGAAACTTGTGAAAATTCTACACTTATATAACTCACATAGCTCAGTCTTACTGTGGCAATCTCTATGTTCTTTGTGTAACTATATCAAGAATGGTTCCTCTTTTCATTTGGCTAAATTCAGCTGCCATATTTTTAGGGTACCCAAAAGCAAGAGAAAAATGAGCTTCTTTTTCAGCAGTTCGGGATCAACTACAGAATGCTTCCTGAAATATTTCGTCAAGGGTCATGTATCTTTATGACGCAGGTTCGTTTCCTCTCGGTTGTATCTTCTTAGATTAGGACATCTCATTCTGTCTGAGTGATCTTGTAAGAAGTTTTAGACTTGCCATGTGGAAAATTTTTGAAAGTCCAAAGATTATGCAGCTTGTGTGATCGTCAAGATCCAGCACGTGAGCGAAATTTTTTCCCCTTAAGAAACATTAATTTTGGATATTGCAGAGAGATACTGCATCCTCCTCGCGAGCAAAAAAATTTCCCCTTAGAAACATTAAATTTCGATATTGCAAAGAGATACTGCATCCTCCTGCTGTGCACATGGGCAAAAAAATTCAGTGTAATTGGGTCTGTTTAAGATATATGCATAGACAAAATCACATTATGAGAGATCATATGCATGCAATGTTTTTAAACCCAGACTGGTTTAGAACCGGTGTCTCTTCCAGTTCAAGGGTCAACCGGTTGAATCACCGGGTTAATGACAACTCAGTCAGCTTTGGCAGTAGATGTGCATTCTCGTGGTCAGGGGTTTAATTCCCCTTGCTGCCTTCTGCTCAATGTTTTTGAAAGCCAAGGACCTGGTCCAAGATCCAGCCAAATTGCTGACTGATTCACCGGGCTTGACTTTTAAACTGGGTGAATGTCGAACATGACCAGTTCTTAACCATTTTAATTATTAGATGAAAAGTGGACCCAACCATGGTCCTATTCCTGGTTCAATCGGCCAGTCAGCTCAGGGTTTAATAACTTTGTATGTATGCGCATCTTCTGTATCATTTTCGGTACCACACCGGAGGCTATGTCATTGTATGTGGATGAATTAATATTAGGATTTTTGGATTTACCTGACCAGTTATACTTTTGTTAGATTATGTTTGCTTGAAATACCCCTTAATCTGTCTATAGTGTTGTGAATCGCTATTTGATAGGATTCAAAGTGTTCTCCTTTCTAGATTTTGGCTCTTTGGTTTACAGTACTTCTAACTTTTCAATCGAACTTCGCAAAAGGGAAACAATTGTCACATTGCTATTCTCTATGTAAATTGCTCAGGCAGAAGATGTAGTGAAGCACGATGAGCATGGAATTCCCATCAAAAGAATGCGGCGAAAGCCTAGGATGATCCACAATGAACATATAGCTGGGCGAAACTTTTGGAATGGACAGCAATATCTCTTGATGGAACTAGGTCCCTTTGACAATGAGATAAAGAAGATAAAAGCAGAATATGTCAGATCCTTTCTGTTTGAAAACAAGTTGATGCCATCTACTTGGATTGTGATCAGAATTGATGGTTGCCACTTCCACAGGTAAATAGTAGTTGCAGCTAGTACCTCCTTGACCTTTCACGTCAAGATTAGATTATTCCATTCTATGTTTAGCTCATCCAGGATCCCCTGAATAGGACTGTCAAATGATCATGGGAGAATTTTGCAATCATTAGTACACTTAAGGACATGTTTATTGCTTAAGTAAAGGTTGTTATTCTAATGCTCATTTTTTGAGGGATTGGCACTTCCTGTCCTTTTATTTGGTTTTGTGTCCTCTTTGAAGCAAGCATGCAGCAAAGGATATCTGTTCGACATTCTAGATTTAGAACTTCTCACCATGTCCACTGATTCTTACAAACTAGAGGATCTTAATTGAATTTTGGGTAGGAGAAGATCTTGGCATTTGGTAGGTACACAATGGGGACATCCAGATTGGAAGAGGCGACATAAAAAGGATAGTGCTTTTATTCTGATAGAATTGGCATTTAGGATAGATTGTCTTTGTCAATTACTTTGTCTCTGGATGCTTAGCTCATCTTTAAAATTATGATTTCAAGATATTCTCATTAACGAGAATGGTGCAAAAGTGCAAAGTTACAATTGAGGCATCTTATGATTATGCTTTTAATGGAAATTTTCTCGGTTTGGTTTTGGTAGATTTTCGGAAGTTCATGAGTTTGAGAAGCCAAATGATCGGCAAGCTTTGAACCTTATGAATTCATGTGCAGTGGCAGTTCTGGAAGAGTTTAAAGATATTGTCTTCTCTTATGGTGTCAGTGATGAGTATAGGTATCTTACTTTTTTATATTCTACTTCATTTTTTAGTGCATCGTTTGGTTTTGTACTGACACTTTGGGTTACATACTCCAGCTTTGTTTTGAGCAAGGATTCTAAATGTTACCAGCGACAGGCCAGGTACCTCTTCAAAATTTTCCCTCACTTTTTGTTGATTCTGCCACTGTTTGTTGGAAATTTGAATACTAGAGGAATATATGAGACCTGAAATAACATCTGGAAGACATATTTCTCATCTATACTGCAAAGTACGAATTACATTCAGCTAAACGTGCCTAGATCACCGAAGTAAAAATTAATGTTAGAGATCTTTCAAGTAATAGACAGTATGATTTACTGGTGGATTTTTTTGAGAGGTGGACTATTCTCAGAATTCCTCCTTTCTCTTTGCAAATCATTTCAGAGAACTGATGATTCTAATGGTTAGTTGAAGAAAGATGCCCAATGCTAAAGCCGCAAAAATCTATTTAAAGATATTGGCAAATAACTGAGAACAGCATCTCCTTTCAAGGGGACTGTACTATGTGGCTCATCAAAAGTTCTTACCTGTTTGTTCCCTTTATAATGTGAGTTTTAAACCCTTTCATGCTATGTTGTTTTTTTTGGTAAATGTAAGACTTGTATTAACTTTAACCAAATGCAGCTTTACAAAGGTGAAACCCGACACCAACAAAGGAAACTTGCACTCATGGTGACACTAGACAATGTCACTAGGGGTGCAAGGGTGTCGTGGGTTCAAAAGCAAGGGTAGACACCCTAAAGCAGCCACTTTCATGCCATGTTGTTGAGCATCGAATGGATTGATAACTGCCATAATAGGTGGCAAGAAGTTGTAACTTTGAGAATGTGGCAGATTTTGACATGATAATGTTAATTGATGGACTTTGCTCACAAAATATTGGCTTTGTGCTGTGTAATTCAATCAAATGTTGCCTCATACACTTCCATTTGTTTGCAGCCAAATAGTTTCTGTCATTGTGTCATTTTTCTCTTCAGCGTATGTGATGAAATGGAAAGACTTTTTCCCATTTAAAGAGCTGAAGTATCCTCCCTCTTTTGATGGACGTGCTGTATGCTATCCTTCCACTGAAATACTTCAAGATTATCTGGCATGGAGACAAGTTGATTGTGAGTATTGGGCTAAGAAGAGAGGGTTTTGAATTTTGTACAGTCAAATACATTAAGTCGATCCTATTTACTTAACTAGAGAAGATGGTGAATGTGTTTTGCAAATTTGTAGGTCACATCAACAATCAGTACAACACCTGTTTTTGGATGCTTGTCAAGTCAGGAAAAAGTAAAAGTGAAGCTCAGAGTTATCTAAAGGTGCCAAATTCTTTTCAAGAGACATAATTGATGCTTTGGACCACCTCTTATCTGAACATCGAGGCTTCAGCATTAATAGACTTTAGCAGTCCTAGAGCATGTTCTCATTCTCTTTCGCTACCCTTTCATGTACTGTATCTTAATATCTCTGGCCCATGGGCAACAGAAATCTGTCTATACTGGCCTATGCCATCTTAGTGGTGCTCTTCTTGTATTTTTACATGACTAGTTTATCTTCAATTTGGTGCATATCGTGTACTTTTGGTGCAAAGAGCTTGGTTTGCCATGTATATGCAATCTAATGTTTGCATCTTTTTTTTTATTATTAATGTAAATTCACGAATCTGTACTGCTAATTAAGAGAACTGGTGGTGGTTATCACAAAAGAAAATGTATATACAGGAAAACGTATTATTTTTATGAAATTGCATTATAGTTGAGTGCTCTTCTACCTGTAGATGTTTTATTTTCATTTTCTCCATAATCTCCCTTTCTCTCACTCACACGGCCCATGTTCCAGCATACACGCTCTCCAGTCCTTGCTCTTTCTTACAACCACATGTGCATATGCATGTTAATGTTTGTTAGAATGACTATGCAAATTTTTTGTCATTCTATTTGTGCTGTTTGAGCATCTTTGATCTGGATTTTTTTGAGCTAGAGAAGTATTAGTGTTTTGAAAAGTAACAAAAATTCCAACTATGGGGTTGCATCTTTATCAACTACCTGAACATCTTGTAAGTTCGTCTCTTCTTCTGGTACTTGACAAGCCAAAGGAAAGAGGAATAGTGGGCTTGAAAAGTTTGCTCTCCAAGACACTAGTACATTGGCCTCTCACCACACTTTCTGTACATCCACTGCAAGTCATCTAGTACAAGAAGCTGACCCATGATAAGCAAGAATAATGGAACCGTTCTTGATTCAGCTTCTTGGAGTTTATTTGATGTGAATCCAGTTTTCCTGTCTACTTGCCTCCCAACACTCTATTAAGAGTCTGGGTCCATTTTCCAGTCTCTATTTCTCTCTTCTGCCGAAGAAATTTTTATCGGGTGCTTCAGGAGCATTGCTCATAGAGTTGTAGTATGTCTCTGCTGTTGGACATGAGACTATTATGCTTTGAATGTCTTTCCATAGATCCAGTGGTTGAAATGCATCGTTGCTCCAGAAGCATGTAATAATTACTCTACCCAGGCCCCCTCTCCTGAAAGAAAGTATAAGCAGAAGTATTTTCAAGCTCGACTGTTTTTTTCAGCTACTATGATGGTGATAAATTCATTTAGTTGTGAGAGGATTTTCCTTATATTTTATCAATTTTGTATAACGTGCTTTTTCCTTTCAGGGCACACAGACAAGAGAGAAGAATGAACTTCTAATCAGACAGTTCAACATTGACTACAACACACTACCCATAATGTTCCTCCGGGGTTCCTCCGTATTTCGTATAAAGGTTGGTTGTTCTTTTATGTTATCACATATAATTTTATCTCTGCAAAACCGATGAGACAAGAATTGGTGACAAATGCTGGCTGGAAGAGCTAGCTTGATCTTATATATTTGAAGCATGCCTTTCTTGACATTGTCCATCACTGTAATTTTTTTTTTATTGAAAAGATTTGAACTCTTTCACAACCTATATCAAGTGTTGAATGAGACCTGTACTTGGACGAAGTTGACTTTCTAACTGCATATGAACTTTGTATTTTCATTGAGAACCGTTGCCCAAAGATTATACATTGGCTGATGTGCAGGGAGAGGACTCTGTGATGCCCGAGGATGGCACATTTGAAGAAGTCAAACAGGAAATAATTTTGAGTCACTCCAATATCATTGAAGATAGCTTCTGGAAAGAGCATCCAAGCATATTGTGTTAATGTTTTTTCATATCGAAGTCCAGCGGAGTTCGAGAAGCTCGTTTTTTTTCTTTCTGACATAGTTCTTTGAACTTCACCGGCAATTTCTTTCGTTTTTTTTTTTTTTTGGGGGGGGTGGGGTGGTCTGGTGTAACTTTTTCAATCGGTATTTGCTGCATTTAGGCATATTAGGCACTTTCTGAAGGGGGTTGACAATGGACCAGTATTCTTTCATTTACAATCAACGATTGTGATTTGTGAGCGAGTTTATATTAAGAAAAGTTCTTTCATGTTCTTGGCCGAACCTAAAGGTACAAGGTGGTTCACAACTGCAAGATGTCTTGCCACTTTATTCTGGTTAATGACAGAGTGAGCTATAAAAGAAATTCCAAGTATTGGTTCCTGAAATTTATTTTATCACTTTGTCCCTGCACTTTTAATAACCCATGTTAAATTGACCAAATCTTCCCCATCAGTACAACTTTGTTGGAATGAATTGGGCTGTGGGTGTCTAGAAAGTTGCTTGATGACGATGGCTATCTCCACTCCCCTTCTCTTTACTAATCATATGCTAATGTGTAGCTACATTTTGGAGAAAGCTAATTGGGCTGTAAAAGGATAGAGGGTCTAACGACATCGTGTGAACTTGAAGGTGCAAAACTGAAGGAGCAAAGTGTATTTTTCATGGATGATATGCTATATACTGCAAGGACAATTCTATCATTTAGTTTGGGAAAAAAAAAGGTCAAAAATTTCGGTAAGTTTCTCTTGTGACTTGCTAGTAGGTTAAATATTCTTACGTTAAATTGAAATGTTCATTTGATTGTTTTCAAATACCAAAAGTTAGTAAAAGAAGTACCAATTTTTATTGACGTGAACCGGTGAACGTAACAAAACTCTCATACGAAATTATCAACATTCATGCAAGTGCTTTACCAATTTTTCTCCTATGGAATTATCACTTAATTTTCAGTGACCAATTTTTATTTGACATTTATCAAGATTTACTTGATCGATTCCAATAAAAAGCTAACATGATGAGTAATGAGTACGTATAATAATTGGACTGAAAATATTGCGGCAGAAGTTAATGGTGCAGGCTAAGACCAACAGGTGCTTGGATGGGTTATGTCCCAAGTCTATATTGAGACTATCACATGCTGAATTACATTACATTTTGGGGTCTCAATTACCGAGACGGGGCACGTAAAACCATTATCGATAATTCAGGGCCTTGGTCCATTTATTAATCTAACTCATTATCGACATATCATCGCCTTAATGTCTCACTGGATTACGAGCTCATGTTGCTTGACTCGGCAATTACATTAGTTTAACGCGCTTCTTATAAACTTAAACATTTACTTTTCTTCATTCGACTGGAGATATAGTCTTTTCTATGCTTTTCCATGTTTTCTTTTCGATTCTCCTTCGTTACCTTCTTCACTCGAACGCCATGCAATGATCTTAACAATCGGTCAAAGCACTATACATGAAAAAAACAGCCGCAAACTCGTCTTTTCGGTGCTCACAAACCTCTCCAGGAATCTCCACAAACACTAAGCCAAGCACCGATTCCGGTTTTACACCTTGCTGCTATTAATTTGGATTTGCTTTGTAAATAGACCTTGTGTCCAATATGGTCATCATCAGGTATCCAAATTCACTTGTAATACGGGTGAATGGAATGTAGCCCAACGGACTTTTAAATCTTTTTAAATGAGCATCAAGGCACGCACAAAAGAAAACGATAGACGCAGTACAATATAACCACACTGTCGCTCACCATAGGACAAGAAACACCAGAGATCGCACGCTACTTTCCTATTCTTCCAGACCCCGAAGCCATAGACAAACGCTAAGAGACATTAAAACACTCGGACAAGATCATGTTGGATGGTTTGCCTTCCAAGACATGCCCTTTTCTTGTCATCATCGTCCATATTCAATTAGGAAGGATGATAAAGATGGAGGCCCGAGTGACCAGCAAGGCACGCTCTGAATATCCAACACCAAAACCCAAACTACTCCTTTCACATTGGAGTTATACTTCCACTATAAGAACCATGATTCTTCAACTGATTTCAGCATGAAAATTAAGATTACAAATCTCAAATTGATTTCTCACTAGTGAGACGAGGAGCAATCGAGTTAATTAATCGAGAATGGAATATCGCGCGGTGGTAGTAATTCCGCTCATATTGGTGGTAGTGCTTGCTCTAGCGGTAGAGTTGGATGCTGGAGGGATCTCTATCTATTGGGGTCAGAACGGGAACGAAGGAACATTGGCAGAGACGTGTGCCACAGGAAAGTATGAGTTCGTGAATGTAGCCTTCTTGGCGACTTTTGGCGCCGGTCGGAACCCGATGATAAACCTTGCTGGCCACTGTGATCCGTACAGTCATGATCCGTACAGTCACCCTTGTACCGCATTGAGCGCCGACATCAAATCATGCCAGGCTAAGGGAATCAAAGTGATGCTCTCGATTGGAGGCGGGGCTGGTAGCTACTCTCTCGCATCCTCTGCTGATGCACAACAAGTGGCAACCTACCTCTGGAACAATTTCTTGTGGGGAAGTTCGTCTTCTCGGCCATTGGGCAATGCAGTCTTAGATGGCATCGACTTCGACATTGAAGGCGGGACTGGCCTGCACTGGGATGACCTTGCCAGGTATCTTTCAAGTTACAGCAAGCGTGGGAAGAAGGTTTACTTGACTGCAGCTCCTCAATGCCCTTTCCCCGATGCATCTGTCGGCGGGGCCCTCAAAACCGGTCTATTCGATTATGTCTGGGTCCAATTCTACAACAACCCTCCATGTCAATACTCCTCGGGAGATATCGGCAATCTGGAAGATGCATGGAAGCAATGGACATCGAGTATCCGTGCCACTAAGATCTTCCTAGGTTTACCTGCTTCGCCCGATGCAGCCGGAAGCGGTTTCATACCAGTAACAGGCCTCACATCAAAAGTACTACCAGCCATCAAAGGTTCCGCAAAATATGGAGGTGTCATGCTCTGGTCCAAGTACTATGATGATCAAAGCGGATACAGTAATTCCATTAAAAGCGATGTCTAAGTTTCAGGGTTTCTAGTATAAGCCACCTTAATAAGTTTTATATAACATTTGATATGTCTCCAAGTCATTATATATGATGCTTTTGTGTGGTGTGTCTCTTGTAAATGAGCGATAAAGTACTTTGATAGAGACTCTATTTGTCACTTGTCCAAACATTGTAATCTTAAACCTATTGTTACTATATATGGCAAACCAATTTGTGATTGTCTTCCTGTCAAACCAAAGGTAATGCTAGTAACTTCCTACCTCTAAGATTGCATCTTAAAATCATGATGAATTTCTGATTGTCCATGACCTTAAAAAATGGGGAATCTGTAGTATTCCATCCCTAAAAGCCATTGTGGCAATGGATGAAATTTTGACACAAGACTACAGTGACCAGCATTTTTCCAATCTGCCTTTTCATTTTTCATTTCTTTTTTGGTGAAAAAGAAAAACCTAGCTTCCACTGCTAATGCAATTCTGGCATTTTAGTTGGATGTGGACTAATTCTATACGTTGCCCTAAGGAAGCTAATTTTAATTCTGTTTGATATCTGTAACTTAATATATATGATGATAATGATGAATTCTACTGGCTGATCGTTCACTTCCTAAATTCAGCTTTGAACTCTTTCTGAAGTTGTTCCCGCGTTTTTGATTTTGCTGCCAAAACGACATCGTCGAGAAATCCTCTTTGCGGAAACTCCTCCGGTACAAGGCTGCGATATGCCTCGAATTGTTCTTGGGCTTCCTTCTTCTTGTCCAACAGACTATATATTATCCCCTGCATATGTTGGGAATAAATTTGAGGGTCAAGAGGCTAAAATATAGTTGAATTCACCAATTCTATTTTAGCATAATTTAGTCACATCGATCTGTATTTCCATCATATTCTGTGCTTCTAGTCGGTGTGAAACTTTTTAAGTAGCTACGTCAAACTGGAGGCATGATTGTATGGATCAAGGAAGCAGAATGCCTACATCTCTGAATACTCTCTGGAATGGTAAACCCGCATCTAGGAGAACCAAAGTAAGGATTTGATTTCAATTTGCAGAGAGCATGCTACATACCTGACAAAGATAAGGCCGAAAATCTCGAGGATTGTCATTAACTAGATCTTGAAAATCTTTCAACCCCGCATTCAGGTCCCCCTGCAAACACAAATATAAATCTCCTTTGCTAGTACAAGACTTTTTCTCCTCCTTTTTTTTGGGTCTAATTCTCCTCCTTTTACTTGCTCATAGTTATCATCTAGTCTTGCAACTAGCAGTTAGAGACAACATTTGTGTTTCAGTGAGTTAAGGTCTTCCCTTCCATCATCTGGCTTTCGTAATCGAGAAAAATGCAGAGAACATGGCAGTGAATCCAACCGGACAGTTTAGCTTGAGATAGCCAAAAGTGCACGTATGGATAGCAAAATACTAACAATCTAATGGTAGCAAGTAGGAGAGATGAACTACCTCTATGACATGCATTTGAGCAATTAAAATCCTGATATTTCGCTCTTCAGTGACTCTTTTCTCATGGCGGGCTAATTCAAGAGCCTTATTTAGCATCTCAAAGACAGCCGGCCCTTCTTGGTTCTTATGCATCACCATGGCCAGACCCTGTATTAAACAAAGAGCATACGTTTCAACAAAAATTCCACAATACAATACCAATAACACATTATTGTCAAATAAATCAGTGATTGTTCACTAAACCATATCCCCAACTCCACATTTCTAGGGCTTTAGTCTGACCACTCTCTCATTTTTTCCTTTTGTTTTTGTTTTTCTTAAGAAACACTTCATTGTACTGTAAACCTGCGCCATCCGTTCAGTCTTTATCCCATGGTGGATTTTCTTTCTATCAGCTAATGAGGTTTCTAATGGAGGGCCCATGAGTTGCTAAAAGCCTAAAACCCAATTAAAGCTGCAGTTCAGATCCTTCTATGCACTTGTCTCGCCATTGAACTAGCACTGGAATGGGCAGCTCTTCGAATTAGACTTAACTAAGCCTTGGGAAAAACCAATAAATTAGGAACTGAAAATGTACCCCTGTGGGCACTTCTTCGCATTAGACTTGCCCATACTAAAGCTGCCCCACTTTTTCATAGTACGCTGATGACCTGCAGTGAAAGTCATTTTTTCCCCTTTGGCACAGACTTATTGATACTAGCCCTCGCACATGCACTTTTGGCATTCATGCAACTATTCGATTATAGGGAAAGAAAAGAGGTAAAGCACGTCAAATATGACTCTGATCGATAGTGAATGAAAGCTGAAGTGCAAGTAAGAGATTAAATACAACTAAATGGCACTATAAGGAAGCCCAATCTTCCACAAAATCCATATTGAGGAATGCAGAATAAAGTAAGGGGGTCACTGTAAAACAGCATATGGTATGTGTGAAAAGCACCAAATAATGATAAGGACGCGAAACAAGTCCAAACGTATTATAGTTAATGAAGCTGTAGAAAGTCCTCTTCCCGACTCTAAAGGTCATAAAGCATTTTGATGACCATGACTCAAAGGATTCTCCATTGAAAGAGAATTTTAGTGTAACAACTCACATCTTCGTATGCAAAACCTCCGAATACATTACATCCAACTCCCCTATAGAACTGCCAAAGTTTAGAATCGTGGAAATACCCGATTCAAATCACCTTCCTTCACTTTCTCAGATGTACAAAGTCCATTCTTTTCACTAACCATCAACTTAAGTTTAGCTATGCAAGATTTCTAAATGGCCATACGCTTAATACCACTTCGAGTAAAAATTGTGGAATATTCCGTCTAACACAGATAATTAAAATGAGCCAATCATTATAACAGAAGCATGAGTTCGACGAAAACATCATACATGCAAGGCCCTGAGCAGAAGAGGCGTCTCTTTCAAGATTTCTCTGAACAGCCTCTTCGCGGTGCTGAGCTGACCCATCGTCTCATGACACAGAGCAAGCAAAAGCTTCCACTCAACCTCGTCCGGCTCCACATCCATCAATCTCTGCACATACTTCACAGCTTCCTTGGTCTTCCCCCTCCTCATCTTCCCATACAAGACCACCTTCAATGCATCCACATTCATCGGGTCCGTCTCCAAGAGCCGCTCACTCATCTCCTCCTCGTCACTTCCCTCCTCCTGGGCATCACCCGCTTGGGGACTCGACGCGCCCGCTTGAGAAGATAGCGCGAAGCTCGGCTTCAAATGAACAAAACCCACGAAAATGAACGACCCCAGAAGACAAATCACGAACTTCTCAGACAAGAATCGGAGGAACTTCGCGTTGGGCGAGAACGGGGCGTGGGGTTCCTGCTTGTCGTCACATGAGGGGATCAGGGGCAAGTTGAAGCTGGTGGCTTTGGGGGAAATGTGGAGTCTTTCGGGTCGGGATCTGAGCGACCGAGGGTGGCGGTGCGAGGGAGGCGGGTGGATGAGCGAACCGCCAGAGACTCTGAAGGAGAACTTGGGGATGAGATGATCGGGATGAGACTTCGGAGCAAGAGAAGTGGTGTTGAGACGGAGACGACTCGTGCCCGCCCAGCAATCCGCCATTGACGCAAGCACAGAGAGGTGCGCTGGGTTTTGGGAGGGCTTTGAAACGATGGATGCGGGGAGAGAGAGAGAGAGAGAGAGAGAGAGAGAGAGAGAGAGAGAGAATATTTTTTCTTTGCATATACTAAAGTCCCAAATTAAAGTTTTGTATATTTTTCGTTTATAACAAAACTAATGTCTTAGACTTTGATAGTCAGGATTTGAAATTGAGATAGAATTAGGGTATGTGATAAAGATTATAATTAGGATGATCCGCAAGCAACAACATTATAGTGATTGTCGCACGGTCATCGTCTCTTTAAAATGCGTTGCCACAATTGATTATTGAAAGACCACATTAGTGGTGGCGATTATCGCACTCGCACTTGCAACGAATAGTGAAAACTCTTATGCAACCACTGAGCAATGATTGAAAGTAACATCATGACAATGTAGCTAGTGTACAAGATGGGTATGAATCACTGTTTTGTTTATATTTGCTCTCTTAAAGTTTTTTTTGTAATTATTTAATTAAATTAAGCCAGATAATATCATTCTTCCAATTTGTGATAGATGCCAGCCCTCCTAACAAAGGCGTTGGAGGGGTGGGGCAGGAAAGTACCATAGGTTTGGAATTTGATTTAGGTGATTTTTGGGCACCGCGCATATGCGTACATAAGAGGGAGGATGGATTATTCAGCTTTTTATCCTGAGGTATCCGAATTTATCCAGTTCAAAATGTGTTGTCAAAAGCCAAATAAAATAGCAAATATAATTTTTATCCGGGTCGCCAAACCATACTTAGCTCGACGTACGTAAGAGATGAATAATAACATAGGTAGAATAGAGTGGAGGTACATGGGCCTAACCGCCAGGCCCGTCTAGACCCTCCTAGGGCCCATTCGGCCCGCCCATTGATGGGGTACCATACGGGTCGCTCGAGATCCGAACCGGATCCGACCCGTGACACTGTCATTCAGTACTGATCATCTTCACGCAAAGCTCCTCTCTCCCCCCACCTCTAAAACCCTACTCCACCAGCTTGTTAAACCCTTGCACCGCGTTTTGGGGAACAATTCAGACGTATCTGCACGTCTTGCTGATACTTCCAGGAGGAATAACCAACGAAAACTATCGACAATGAGGAAGAAGGTGGATGAACGGATCAGGACGCTCATCGAGAACGGCGTCAAGACGCGTCACCGGTCCGTGTTCGTCATCGTCGGTGACAAGTCCCGTGACCAGGTACTCACCTTCACCCGGAATCTATTTGCATGTTTGAGCTCGATTATGTATTGATTCGCTGCTGCCAGTCTGAGCTAGTTCAGCGCGTTTAGGAAGAGCGGTTAAATTCGTGACCTTTTGCGATTTCTTTGTTATGCCAACGTTCCTTAAGTCCTGAACTGGTTCAAATTTCGTGGCCTGCTCTTTACGAAACTGGGTTGGCCTTTTTCTTGAACTGTATTGCAGAAGCTGAGAACTTTGTTGCTTTGACAGATTGTGAATCTTCACTACATGCTGAGCAAGGCGGTGATCAAGTCCAGGCCGACTGTCTTGTGGTGCTACAAGGATAAACTTGAACTCAGCAGGTTGTCATCTTTCTGAACACTCCAAATGCATTAGACCTCCACACCGCATCTCCTGGTCATTTTTCAGGTGTCAATGTGTCATTAGAAATCATTTTCCTTATATGAAGTTAGGGTAATGGCATTATCTACATTCAGTCATCCTTGGTCCTACACTCTTATCTTGATAATCATTTGTACTTTCTATTAATTATGGAAATACCTGCTCACATGGTTGTTGTCACTGGTATGATTCTGATTCTCTGTGCAGTCACAAGAAGAAACGGGCGAAGCAAATAAAAAAGTTGATGCAGAGGGGGCTCTTGGATCCAGAGAAGGTTGACCCTTTTTCGCTCTTTGTGGAAAGTGGAGGGTTGACATATTGCTTGTACAAGGATTCTGAAAGAATTCTCGGAAACACTTTTGGAATGTGCATACTTCAGGTGGTTCTTTTTCCCAGTTTGCTCCCGCATGCAGTTCTAGTAACAATCCCCTAATCATAGTAATTTGCAACATTTAACTTTCTATTGCATGCTTAAATACGTTTGGCACTCTTTTAGGATTTTGAAGCTTTGACCCCAAATCTACTTGCCAGAACAATCGAAACAGTGGAGGGTGGTGGGTTGATTGTATTGCTGCTCCGGAATCTATCCTCATTGACTAGTCTTTATACCATGGTTATGGTACGTTGTGTACTCTTCTTGTAATATCTCATACTTTGGTCCTCTTTGTCTTGCAACCTCTCACTTCATTGAGTAGTCTTTGTACACCTTCATTATGATGTATGGCATTGGCCTCATGGAAATATCTTGTGGTTTGGCCACCTAACATAATACCTTGATTACAGGATGTTCACGAGAGGTTCCGTACTGAATCCCATTCTGAGGCTACTGGACGCTTTAATGAAAGATTTCTATTGTCACTCGCTTCAGGCAAATCATGTGTCGTTATGGATGATGAGCTCAATATTTTACCAATATCTTCTCACATCAGATCAATTACTCCAGTTCTGGCAAAAGAGGTGATAAACGGATTTTCTCTTTACTTTGGCATAGGAAATTCCCTAAGTAGAAAGTCTAAGCTCTGTTACTAGGTCTGCCCCACGCGACACATTGTACTGCTCTTCCTTCTGCATTTCCTGTTACAACTATTATAGGACAGTATTTGATTGTTTGCCTCCTAATTGGTGGTTTAAGGACTCTGAAGGGCTATCAGAAGCAGAGAGGGACCTCCAAGATTTGAAAGAGCAACTGAATGATGATTTTCCTGTCGGACCGTTGATAAGGAAATGCTGCACTCTAGATCAGGTGGATATTCTGAATTTCAATTTGCTGTGCATCTTAGAATAACTCTTTCATCTGTTTTCAGTGGCTTATAGTACCTCAATCTCTTTGGACAGGGGAAAGCCGTCATTACATTTCTTGAAGCAATTTTGGATAAGACTCTACGTAATACAATTGCTTTACTTGCTTCTCGGGGTCGTGGTAAATCAGCTGCCCTTGGTTTAGCAATTGCTGGTGCTATTGCTGCTGGGTAATTATTTCTTCATTTTTATCTTACTTTTTTTTTTTTTGTCACTTCCACGTTTGGATTCATTCTGATAAAAGTAGGTTTTTGTTTTTTTTTGTACTAGGTATTCAAATATCTTTGTGACTGCACCAAGTCCAGAGAATTTGAGAACTTTATTTGAATTTGTTTGCAAGGGATTTGATTCACTTGAATACAAGGTACATTTATTTCCACTCATTTTTCTTTCCCCCCTTCTTTTCTCTATTGCTAGTTTGAATGATTGATACCTCAGAGTCAACAGCTTCTCTCCACTTTGATATGTTGAATGGAACATGCTTGCTCTATATCGAAAAAATAAGAAACCCACCGGTTAAATTTAGTAGGTCATGGGTAAAACACCTGTATTAAGTTTAAATTGAGCTGTTAGCGTGGGTTGGGAGAAGTGAGGTTTTTGGCATTAATTGTTTGCTCCATTGAAAATCCATAAAGTTTTGGTTGAAGGGCTTTGATCGTCACTGTTGTTGGGATGGTTGACCATTCTTTCTCTCCATTCCAGGCAAGGTAACGAACTGGGGATTGTGTTATTTCCAGTCAGAGGATTGATTTCTTGTGCTTTTCCCCCAAATCAATTAAAGTCAAATGAATATCCTTGTGGACGGATTAACCTTAGTAATGTATTATATTTTTCTGTTTCCTTAGTATGTTCAATTAGTCTTTATCTCACCGAGTGGGTTCGCAAAATTTCTTAGCTTTGCAAGAGGATCACAGTCCGCCCCCCGTCTGAGTTTGGGTCATTGCTCATAAGATAATCATATCTAACAGTCAAGAGATAATGCGAGATTTAGTAGTGTTTGTTAGTGACATTACAACCAAATTGCTCATGGTCAGGTTCTCTATTATTCTCTTTGACCTGCATCTGAGTTAAAACTGAAGATTGACCTGCGCAATGTACTATTCTATTGGACATGTCAGATGGGTGCTGATAAATCGGAATCATACCTTTGAGTACTGACTGGATGATTGGTTTCTGGTTCGGGTCTGCCTGGCTTTTCTGCATGTATTGTTTCCAAAATGAAGTGACAATTCAGGAATTCAGTTATTTATTTTCTAATCATTGTTTGTCACTTTAATTGAATTGAAAAGATTCTTGGTAACCCCTAATTGAATTCTTTAAGAAGTTGTTGATAAATAGAACAAGTTTCTAAATTACTGTTTGAATTGATGGTGTCATTTAATGTGCAATTATTAAAAATCATGTTGCAATGCATTTTCTTGCCTCTTCAATGTGCAAGATTGCTGAATGGGTTTAAAGTATTTAAGCATATATAAGTATACATTATAACTTGGTAACCAAACAAAAGTGGCATTTAAAGTAGATACAATACATATGTGAGAAATCAAGTTTTCGAGATGGTCTACTACTCAAGCCACATTAATTGTTGGGCAAGGTTCTACTGCATATGAGATCCATGCGCTTTTGATTTTTTATATATTCAACTTTCAGCTGAATCCTGCTACTTTCTTCCTCAGGAACATATTGATTATGATGTGGTGAGAAGTGCCAATCCAGAGTTTAAAAAGGCAATAGTGAGAATTAATATATACAAGCAGCACAGACAAACAATTCAGGTTGGTGGGAGAGAATAGTTGAACCCAAGAATGTTGTACTTTATGCTACGTTACTTTATGTCTATAGGCATTGTACATTGTGTGGAGATTGTGCACAAGTCCAGAATGTTGTTCTTTATGTGTTGCTTTTTGTCAATAGGCATTGTACATTCTGTGGAGATTGTGCGCAAGTCCAGCATTTTTTATCTAGATACTTGTTGACCATGTACTCATTGAGCGGCTTAATGTAGACGTTTGATAAGGTCATTAGTCATTGTTAACAAATCCAATCCCCTATCAGATTGGATTGTTTCTACGGCTTTTATCTGGATTGATAGGAATAGGAGTTGTTGGACTGGGGAGATGATTAGTGTGGATTGTCAAATTAGGACAATCATGGTCTTGTAGAACCATTGGTTTTACTCTGAGAGCTATCGATTATGGCTTTTTCTGAGCATATGGAGCTCGAAGTACCCCTCTCCCTCTCTCTCTCTCTCTCTCTCTCTCTCTCTCTCTCTCCGCCCCTCCCCACCTTCTATCTTTCCCCTTATTTTGTGGTTCTACTCGTGAGTTGTCCTGGCAATGCATCTTGCAGTACATACAACCACATGAGCATGAGAAGCTTTCCCAAGTTGAATTGTTGGTTGTTGACGAAGCAGCTGCAATTCCACTGCCAGTTGTTAAATCATTGCTTGGTCCATATCTGGTGTTCCTCTCATCCACAGTAAATGGGTATGTTCTGTTGTACTCATCTTTTGATAATTTTAGAAGCGAGAGATGAATTTCATCGAGCGGCACAACTGAATTACAGTTTTCCTTGAATGTCCATTGTTTCGACTCCTTAAGCACTCTTGAGGATACAACACCCTCCTTGTTGTGACTGTTCATCCCTTTTCCCAGTTTAACTTCTTAAAAATTACATTTTTTGAAAAGTAAGGCACATAAATCAATGAACTTTCGGCATGTATCCTTTTGTCCTTTTTCTTAATAACCAATTTTACAAAAGAGATGAGGGCTTTAAAGGCAGTTTTACTAAGACCGATTCTACAGTGAAGTATATCTGCTTAAGAATTGTCAGCTTATAGCACACACTTTTGCACAAGGGTTGTAGTAATTCAGAACATATGGTACAATTCGTATACTGATAATGTTCTTCCTATCAACAGTTATGAAGGTACTGGGCGGTCTTTATCACTGAAACTTCTACAGCAATTGGAAGAGCAAAGTCGTGCAACAGTTAATGGTGCTGAGGCAGCTCATACTGGTAATTTTGACATTTTATTTTTGTCTGTAATATTCAAATAAAATACAAAGGAATGTTTGTCCTCTTTGGTTTTTTATTGCCCATATGGATGCACTTTAAAACTTCAGCATTATGTCTATCAAAGGGCTGGTCTGTGCTAGTTCATAAAGTTAAATTCTGGTAAAGGTTAGAGATCATAGATAATGGGTTCAATATTTAGCAGACCTTCATCTGCCTAATTGCAGATTTTTATATGGTTCATTCTGCTGATATCATTGATGATGCCTATCTATTAAAAAAAGCTCTTTTGTTGCCTCAGTTATTTAGGTCTTCAGAGCTGTTGATTTCAATATCTCGATGCTCTTGGATAGATCCTTATTGAGTGTAGTCCGTACAAAAAATGATCCTAAACTTGGGATAGTTTGTATGTCAGTTTTCTCTCATAGATTTGAGGTCACATATCTGGATTCTTAGAATGAAAACTGGACTGGTCCAAGAACTGATTAGCTAGCTCTTGATGGTTCAACTGGTTGAACCTCCAGTTTGGATTTAAGATGAAGATTGCCATATGATATAACAATTTTGTGTAGATAAAAATATGATAGTACAACAGGTCTGCCAACTCGGATGGTAATACATGATTGTCAGTTTGAATTTCGGTCATTACCAATATTTCTTTTTCTTTTGAATCTTGGGAACTCAAGCTTAAGTTACAATAAGCAAATTCTGGCATAAAATAGATGAAGAGTACACATGGCTGAGTGCAGTTGTGAGTGGCTGACCCAGAGGTGACAAGGTTCCTTTCAATTCCACCTCCAGCATTCAAAACTATTTATAGTTATCCCCGATCTGTCAGTCATTGGATGTTCACCACTTTGTCGTTTCAAATTGAGATAAGCCTAGTTTTGACTGGTTTTTATTGTGAAAAAAAAATTACCTCTAATACCTGACCAGAGCTAAGATTCTCTACTGGTTTAACCAGTTGAACTGGCTATTCTGGTCCAATCTCGAAACACTAAACTCTGAAAGCATGGGAGTTGGGACTACAGGTGATGATTATTTGGTTGTGTTTAGCTTTTGTCCTTTACCAGTTGATGATCAAAGATCCAATTGAGGAAACTGGAAATGGGTTGAGTAAGTGTTTATTTTGGTCAAAAGTAATTGTTTTCATTGACAAACTTTTGGGACATGTTCTCCGGCTGATAAAGTCACAAATGGCTTCGAATAAGGAGCACTTTTTTTGTACAGCAACAAATCCTAAAGCACTAAAAAAAAAATCAAACAAAGACGAGCAACATGAATTCTTTAATGCCATTATGCTATGTTTAATGTTAATTCCTCCTTCAAGATCTTTATGTTTAATATTAATTCCTCTTATTCAAGATCTTTTCTGAGTTTCAGCCTGCATCAGGCACTGAAAATATAACAGACATGAAAAATTAAAGAGATTGCTTGTTGTTAGGGAAGTTACATATTTGAATATGGCTAAAAAGTACCGAAATCTTTTTTCTTTTGTTCCACATGTAAGTTTCTTGGTTTTTAAATTCCTACAAATGTAGGTCGTCTCTTCAAGAAGATTGAACTGACCGAATCTATCAGATATGCTTCTGGCGATCCAATTGAATCCTGGCTTAATGCGTTGCTTTGCCTTGATGTTGCCAATTATGTCCCTAATATTACGAGGTTAGACACAATTGTTACAGTGTCCTTGGGAGTGAAGCTACTTAGTTCTTAGACATTTAGTTATAACAATTCTGTTTTTTCCCTTGCAGGTTACCTTCTCGCGGTGAGTGTGATCTCTACTATGTAAATAGAGATACACTTTTTTCCTATCACAAGGACAGCGAGTTGTTTTTACAGGTAATTATGTTTCATCTGATGTGATTTCATAGTGCAAAATCATCGCATGTGGATTGTTGGTCCTTACTCATTTCTCTGTATGCAGAGGATGATGGCCTTATATGTTGCATCTCACTACAAAAACTCACCAAATGATTTACAATTAATGGCTGATGCTCCAGCACACCACTTGTTTGTATTGCTTGGTATGCTCATTCTATATGATTTGCTTAATGTGTTTCCTTTAGCATCCCTCAATCCTCACATAGTATTTGCAGGACCTGTTGATGAGTCCAGGAATCAACTGCCAGACATCTTGTGCGTCCTACAGGTATCTCTCTCTCTCTCTCTCTCTCTCGGCTTTGTACGTGTGCTTGTGCACATTGAGTGTCATGTGCGTTGCCCGGGAGAGTGGGGGATGGAAGGAATCTCCATTTACACCATTTCGACATTCGATCAAATCTTTAAGGAAAGGAAAGGAAAGGATACGATTACAAAACTCCATTGGATGGGATATTCTGTTGTATTTACTACATTTAAATTTCCCCTTTCTAGGTCTGTCTTGAAGGACAAATATCTCGTAGATCTGTGATTAAAAGTCTAAGCGATGGGCATCAACCCTCTGGAGATCAAATTCCATGGAAGTTCTCTGAGCAGTTCCAGGACACGGTTTTCCCTAGTCTATCTGGTGCTAGGATCGTGCGAATCGCCACACATCCTAGTGCAATGAGGGTAACTATTTCCCTTAAAGCTTTCTATGTACTTAATGCTGCTTCTTTTGTTTACTTACTCTTTCACTTGACATACTGTAGCTTGGTTATGGCTCAACCGCTGTGGAACTCTTAACGAGGTTAGTTGAGTGCTCATTCATATTGCCTACTTATGTATTGCTACTTGTCGTCGTAACTCCTTTGTCCTAGAAAGTAAATTTAGACTCATTAAAAGTGGATTAGGTGAAAGAAAATCACAGAACCATGGGAATATGCATTGTGTGAGCTACTGCAACTCAAAAGGAAAAAGTAAATACCCTCTTGACTTGTCTATGATGAAACATTGAGAAAGGGTACTCTTTCTAGAGGATGCAGTTGATACAACTATAGATAACCAAGTGAACATAATGTCTACTAATACTGCTGAAGCTCCACGCCTGCTTCAGTAGAAGTCAAGTTAGTAGATGTTAATAAACAATACTCCTTTACTGGGATAATAGTTATTAAAAGTTAGTTGTACTAAATGTATTGACTTATGCACTTCTAACTTTCACACAGATACTTTGAAGGACAGTTGACAAATATTTCAGAAGCAGAGATTGAAAATATGGAAGAGGAGCCACCTGTCAGAGTGACAGAAGCAGCACAGAAGGTGCATTGATCTTTGAACTTATGGAGTTGATTCTTATGATTAGGTACTGGAGGTGTTATGTTGACAAGATTTGAGGAGTGCCTTTTCCCAAACTGTGACTGACATGGGCAGTTGAATATGTTAAGTTGTTGACTCTAGCTGAACACTGTCAGTTATGGAGTATTGACTTAGTTTAAGTTGGTTATTAACATTCTAGAATGTTCGACAGAAGAATTAAACATATGCATGTCCCTCTTGTTCCCCATTTGCAAGTTGAAATGTATTTTTGTATAGCTCTTGATTCAACAATCCACAAGCTTTTAGAAGACAAGTTGTTGAGATAATATGAAATCACGAGTAAAACATTCTGCGATTGCATTTTAATGTTACAAGCAAGTTTGCAATCTTTTGCATTCTCCTTTTTATTGGATCTATAGCCAGTCTTTTAACGTGGGCGTTCGATGTCTTACGAGCAGCATAGAAGTGACCCCCACGGCGAGTAGAGCTGTATCTTTCAGTTTTACCTTTTTCCTCACTAAGTTCTGCAAGAAGCACCGAGCGACCTTCAACTTTAAGACCAGAACTGTGTTATCTATGTCTGATTAGATCCAAATCCATTTCAGATTTAGAATTATTTTGGTCATTTTAAGAGATAAAGTCAGAAAACAAATTCTTCTCTGGTATTTCGATTATGTTGATTCTGTTACTTGTCTTTACCTCAACAGTACAAATTCATTGTACTTAAGCTGCCCCTTGGTTTTAACGTTAATTGTTAGTTGATTCTATGCTCACATCGGATGTGATTTCAGGCATCTTTGCTGGAAGAGAATATAAAACCCAGAGCTAATCTTCCACCTTTGCTAGTACATCTTCGTGAAAGACGGCCTGAAAAGCTCCATTATATAGGCGTCTCCTTTGGTCTTACTCTGGACCTTTTTCGCTTCTGGAGGAAACATAAGTTTGTCCCGTTTTACATTGGCCAGATTCCAGTTAAGATGACTTATCTGAAGCACATTGAATATGTGACCTTTTTTCCCTGATTGGGTGGTCTTTTGACCTTTCTTCTTCATTACAGAATACTGTGACTGGTGAGCACACCTGTATGGTTTTGAAACCTTTAAAAAATGATGATATCGATGTCACTGGTTCTGATCAGTGGGGGTTTTTTAGTCCGTTTTATAGAGGTAAATTCTTGCCCCTCAAGATGATGCTTTAATTGCTTCCCATGCTCCCCATGCGTTAATCTTCTCTGAAATCCTTTAATTTTGTTGAAAATGCCAGATTTCAAGCAAAGGTTTGCAAGGCTTTTGAGCTATAGTTTTCATAACATGGAATATAAACTTGCTATGAGGTAAGTTCATTTATTCCGCACTCTGCTTACATTCCTTTCAATCAGTCTCGCTTGAAATGCTTTTTGTTTCAATGAATTTACTTCTTGTAGCATATTGGATCCGAAGATCAACTTTGATGATGAGGAAGTTAACCCATCAACCTCAGAAGGATTTTCAGGGTCTCTCAACCAAATTTTATCACCACATGATATGAAACGACTTGAAGCTTATACCAATAATCTGGCTGATTATCATATGGTAAGAACAAAGACAATCTTCTGTAGTATTTTAAGATCTGTTATTTTCATTCCAATTTCAGAACCATTTGATCTCAGACACACTTGGACAGAAGTAATTTATATTAGAAAAAGTGAGACATAAGAATGATAGAAAACATGATGCATGTGCTTATATCCAAAAGTTGGATTTGTTACCTGAGATCGTTCCTAGAAAAGACATTGTACTCATTTCTTAGAGTAGTTGGATCTGGATTTGCTATGTAAGCCCTTTCTTTCCTTCCTTCTGTGGCGCAGTATTCCTCATACTGAATTAAGAATCTAGCAAACTGTTTTGTTAAAAACTATGAAAGGAGGTGGCTTGTTTGCAAGACCAAGGAGTCGAATCTTATCATTATATGGCATTTGCCCCTAGTCAACTTAGAAGCACAATCGAAGTGTCATCCAACATACTTCGCATTAGATTCTTTACTTGACAAGCTGTAATATTTTCTGATGCACCCTTCATAATTTACAGATTCTGGACACTGTGCCAATTCTTTCGCATACATTCTTCCAGGAGAAGCTTCCGGTTTCTTTATCATATGCTCAGGCATCAGTCTTGCTATGCATTGGATTGCAGCATCATGACATCAGTTATGTTGAGGTCTGTGCCCTTGTTCATGTACCCTCATGCTAGGTACCTTTGTGCACATTATTCAACTGTGAACTTGAGTTTGGGTTTGTCATTTGCTTTTGGTGCTTTGCAAGCTAGAATAGAATTGTAAGGTGGATTTGCAATCTGCGCTGTGTCTAAACTAGTGCTACAATGCACTTAATCTGATGGTGCCTGTCTAGAGATGTCTAGCTTCTGACACAGTGTTGTTGTCTGGGAGGGAAGTGCAAGCTCACTGGAATGTGAATCATTCAACATTTTTAACTGGGGGTACTTTGATTCTCAAATGTCTGCTCTTTATTTTTGCTAATTTAGATATCATTCAGTCTTATTAGCATTGAAGTCGCGTTCACCATTTGATGACCAGATGCTATGGTTGCTGGGCCCACTGCACCAGCATCATCATGCATGATTTTTCCCTTTTCTGCTTATAAGGTCACTTTTTCTGGGACAATGTGAGGCACCTCTATGGTGTTCTGGTGTTTTGTGAGCTCGTTATCAGAGGATTTCCTTGCCACTCACTTGGATGGTGAATTTTATGTCGGACTTGTATTTTACAGGGACAAATGAAGTTAGAGAGGCAGCAAATTATGTCTTTGTTCATAAAGGTTATGAAAAAGTTCTACAAACATCTATATGCTATTGCAGCAAAAGAGATAGACTCTGCCCTACCTCGCTTGAAAGAGGTAACTTAAAAAACTCGTCATTTGTCGCGATGTGTTTTCAATTATATTCTCACGGCGAAATTTTGTTGCCCTCCTCTTCAAAAAACCCCCTTAAAAAAAAAAAAACCAGATCTCCCTTTTCCTATATTGAAGGGTCTTCTAGGATGACCTTTGAGATTGAAATGTGTAGAACTAAAATAGTTCCTTGCACTTGATGAATGTCATTGATGGTGATAAGAAGTTGGGTAATACCCTCTGCAATGGAAATCAAACTAGTAACTTGTAACAACCACATAAATCACATGATAGAGTCATGAGCGTATTTACCAGTGTTACTAATTTTTCGATCTCCAATTTCAGGTTGTTCTGGAACCTCACAGTGTATCTGTGGACGAAGATCTGAATGAGGCAGCAAAGAAAGTTGAGGTACTGTTGATATTGGTCAATGCCCTTGTTATTTTTACTTCCTTGTCTTTTTCCTTGCACTAACCTGACTTAACCATGCTAGGACGAGATGAAGACCAAGACAGAGGGTTTCCTAAACCCTGAATGTCTTCAACAGTATGCCATTGTTGGCAGAGAATCCGATTTTGAGGGTGCTCTGCAAAATGGAGGTAAGATAGCCTCAGGTGGCGTTATCAGTGTCAAATCTAGTAGAGAGAAAATGGAGAAACATAAAAAGCACAAAGAGAATCAAGAGAGTGGGAAAAAGCGAGGTGGGAACAACCCTGGCTCCAAATCCGCCAAGAAAAGGAAATCCTAAAGCCTATATTCTTGTGTTGTTAATCATCATTGATATTACTCTACATGCTAACAGTGCACAATTTTGTTAGTGTATCAAGGGACTGAGTGCCGTCATTTGTTTATGAATGGAAGAAGCATTTGGGTAGAATCTTTGTTGTTGTATACATGCAACTAGCTTTGTTGGGTCAAATGTTAAGTGCCCACCACACCCGAACAGTGGCCATCATGATTGGGTCGTTGGCTTGGATAGAGAAGGCAGATTAATGTATGGCTATGGTGATTGGGTCCTTGGCTCGGACGGACAAGGCGTATTAATGTTTGGATGAGCCGTTGAACGTTCTGATTAGTTTGTACATTGAGTCCTAATACTCCTACCTTAACAAGATGTGTGTTGTTTCGGGTCGATGGTGGTTGAAATTCTATTTGACCGTGAAATAAAGCATGTAGAAACTCATCTGTCCGACATTGTACGGTTTCAGGCTAAGTTCCCGGTAAATGAGGCGAACTTTGGGCTTGCAACGCAATACAGCTCCGGTTTTCACATCCACATAAAGATGAGCAAGAAAAAGAAACCTTGTCGCCTATTCAAGGAAAAACTGGAAGAGGATTTTCAAATGATTTTTTAGAGCAAAGCTCCAATGAGAATCGAGTAAACTGATGATATCCTGACCAGTAAATAATCATTAACCACAAAAGATGACCCATGGAAGAGTCCAGTGCCATGTGAGATACTCTGCAAGAGAATACTAAGGGGGCGGAACTGTAAAATGTGATCTCGCCTGCTCGAGCACCATGTCAAGGGGAAAATATTACGGACCTGCGCTGATGCAGAACACAGTGCCATCTCAGCACTTAGATCATATCATTATTTATTTTCTGTTCTGCACATAAGACAAGATCCGATAACTCAAAGCAGAATGGCCGATGTGCCCAACAATAACACATCAAGGAGCCACTATTTATGAACTCAGCGATCAACATTAGCAGCCTTCCAATCTAATGCAAGCCAGACTCAGAGGGAAAACCTCCATCAAGTCTAAAAGTGCATTAAAAAAATAAGAAATGCTCTCTCCTAGTGACATCACCGTATGTGATTTTAGGATAAAAAACAGCATATAATGTCTCGGTACCAGGATAGCATTTTCCATTCAGTTACTTTATTGAAGAAAACAAGAAGAAGCAAAAGCATTGTCAAACTGACTTTCCTTCTCCGTTCTTTCAACAATTGATCAACCATTTGAACAGAATCTTGTCTCAGATGAAGTTTCTGATATCCAAGGACTTCACGTCAACCATTTGCTCATCCTTAAATTCTTCCCTGAAACGAAACATAGCTAAAAGTAATTGAAGAAACAAATATTCAAAAGCATTTGCAGTTGTCAAAATTGCACCTAATTCATACTTCTCAGCACAGGCTATCTAGGTCAAACAGTCTGCTTACAAAATATAACTATTGTTTAAAATAAATTGCTGTAGACAATGATGGTTTCCAGATATATTAAGACCGGACTTCTTTCAGCATTTTTCTCTATTTGCTTCCAATGAATCTGTTCACGATTTAATGATTCGCTTGGTTTCACGGAGAAGGAATGATTTGAAAAACATTTTCCTAAAACTAATCGCTTGTATCGCCTAAAATAACTAGCCAATGAAAAAATTGCTTTTATTATCGATAACAATTTATATCTAGATTGTTTTTTACGATAAAAATACTTTCGTTCATTTATTTTTTTTAGCAATATAAGCGAATCGTGTTTAGGAAAGTAGTTTCCAAACAATTCATTTTCCATGAAATGGACGGAGCCTAAGTATAATGATGATTTCCATATACTCTTATCTTTAGCAAACAGAAAAATTTGGACATTTCAAGCACATGCACAATGTTCTCAAGTAACATAAGCAGGGGTTAATATAAGTTCATCTACACAAATAAAAACTGCACCATCTACACATAATGAGACAAACTGATTTGCCTTGATAATGAAAGTACGGAAATACTTGCCTCTTCATCTGGGTTTCCATAGCTTCAAGAGCATTTTTCTTCAACTCCTCCAATTGTGCTTTGGCAATCTTAAGTTCCAACTGCTCCTCATACTTTGGCAGATCTTCCTTGCGAATTCCAAGCCTAGCGTAACAAATGACATAAAATAATGTCATAAGTAGATCATGACAAAAAATAATGTCATAAGCAGCACATCAAGCAGAAGAAGCTACATATCAGCAGAGCAAAAAAGGAAAAGCATTAAATGATAGTGGAAAACTCAGGTCAACAAACAATTATCAAAGTTTCTCATCCAACCAAAGTCAGAATTGGGTCAAATCAAACGGCAGAATAAGAACCTAGCACCCATGCTATCAACTAGCATTTTGACTCTGGCAAGTGCACTTACAGAAGAGACAAAAATTGTCTCCAGAAGACATGCTTCCACACCTTCCAAGTGAAAAGTGCTAAATCTAGCGTAACAAATGATGCAGTCTCTTATGCTAACAGAGTAGTGCTTCAACTACCTTAAACAAGCCATACTTCGGTATACCTTCAGTTTGGCTCATATATCAGTAAATGTAGAATGCGAGGCTATTCTCATCAACCCATGGCCAAATAAAACCCCATTTTCATTTGTTAATCCCATTTGCGATTAGTTTAATTCCAAACAACCATATCCCTATGTGATATTTATACACACAATAAAATTTAAAAAAAAAATAAGGGTTTTAAAAAAACATTTAAATTGAAAGCTAGCATGAACGTGCCACATTATACAAGAAAACCGAGAAATAAGACCTAGCAACACAAGCACTTACTTCTTATTGACCTTATCAAACTCTGCCATGAGAAGAGCCATTCCTTTCTTGTCGTTTCTCATAAGCGGCTTCTTAATTTCCTTTTCAACTTTCTCCAATGCATCCATCATCATTGCCTCTGCACCAAGGTCATCAGTAAGACCTCTCCTGCAAAAAGCATTGGCTTTAAGTACTCACCAAAAATAAGTACAGAAAGAAATCGTTTTCACTTAATGTAAAAGCATATGATACGAGCAGACATTATCAGAGCATTTCATACAAATCCAGAACAAAAAAAAAATAGTAAAGTAGTTTATGCATAAAATTTTGGACCATTAGAGAAAGAAGCTAGGCACTGGTCTTACAAAGTTACAAATATAGAAGCAAGCATTATGTATCAGAGTAAACATACTTGATTCGAATCTCCTTCAAAGTCAAAAGATATGTACGAGCATCTGGTATGTCCTGCGTGCGTGTCTGGATTGTGTACTGGATCCTCTGTGATTCCGAGAACAAATCCGCCCTGTGGGATAGAAGAACAGGACTAATCAGTTCATCATACAACCAATCAAGAGATCAGATAACTTATCCTCTCTGCTCCTCAACAAACAGAGACACGCTCAAATTCATCCTGCCAATCCCCAAAGTTTAAGTTAGTTGACAAATTAGGAAATGGCCACACATGGAGGCATATTGATAGACACATGATCCTGGACCATAACCTGTATCTAGCACTCGTGAACTGAGTAATTACTCCAGAGACGGCATTTATTAGATCCTCAACCTAAAAGTAATTTTCTTTGATATGTCAAAGTGCGATTAAAAAGTTCCACGGCTAAGCAGCTGCTCCGTCTCCATTTCAGACATCAATAAACATATGAGACAAATTCAGAAATAGTAGGAGCATCTACAATCTTATCCAAGACGCAAAATACACACTCATGCAAAAACCTCTTGCTTCCAAGGAAAAGAACAAAGGACAATGCTCGAAACACGATGCAGGAGAAAGCCATTGCAAGGATAAGCTGAAAAGGAAGCAGAAAGATTACTTCTCTCTTACTGTCTTCATGACCTTCGCGTACTGAGCCACTGCAGCTGGATCTTCAGGGGCAATGGTAATTTTTTCCTTCCTCAAAACTCCTATGGCAGTCTCAAACTTCTTCTTGACCTCCAGAAAGATACCCTTCAACATCTCTTTTTTAACAATGACCATGTCAGCACTCAGTCAGAGATAAGCCTTGGTGCTGGGAATTCTCTACCTCAATCATAGAAGCATGAAAGTACATCCAAAGTTAATTTTACTTCAGTTTTACAGCTATCTGCTCCTGGTGAATTCCCACAGAGAAGTCTCAAGATAAGTCGTCAGTCAAACCAGTGATTTTCCACAGCTACCATTGCGGAAAATTTCGCTCTTGTAGTAATTATCAGTTGCATCAGCAAGAATTTGGGTAAGTTTACATGCATCATACTTTACAGAGTGGAAAAGTAGCTTAAGAAGTATAAGAAGCATGTTCTTTCTTTTAACCTTAAAAAGATGCAGCATTTGTCCGCAAAGCAATGATAACCAACTTCATGTTCATGAACGACACTGATTTTCACTAAAAATGCAGCAGGACAGACTAAAGTTTATGACGACTCACCATCTCCCTTGAGGGCAGGAGGAGCAGCTTCTTTGGCAAAGAAACGGACAGGTGCAGCATGGTCCCGCAGTAAAATTGTCTGAATACCACACAACTGAGCGAATAAAAGCAGAAGCATGTCAAATTAATCAATGTCAGCAAAGAAACTGACAAATCTATTAAGAAACTAAACAGTGCTGTGAAATGCGCAGAAGGCCACAGCTAATGGACTGTAATATGACAGTCATTTCCATCTAAATTAGGCATGATGATATTAAAGTCACTGTTTCTAACTAAGTAGAATAGAAAAACCCCCTAATCCGAATCATGTGCTCTAAAGTTCGTCAGCAACCAAAAGGAACGTCTAGGAAGAAACTAAAAACAAAAAATTGAGGTCAATTACTACTAGTCACACATGGTTCTCTTCAAGTGCACAGAAACATAATTGCCAAAGCAAATCGCCCGCAACGAAAAGCAACAGACAGAATTACCCTAAAACGGCACAGATCATCAGTGATCGCCCGAACGAAAATGGCGATCTCTACATCCAATGTAGAGCACCAACGGTATACCGGTTTCCCCACTGACAAAATCTAGTGTGTTTCGCCCCCGGAACCGCATTTCCTAGAAAATAAAACCTCGAAGTCGCTCAACCCTAGCTGAATTGCTAACTCCAGATCGAAGAACCCAAGAATTAAAAGTCCGGTTTTCTCGAGTGCGAACAAAAAGCACAATGGAGCGGAAATTGCGACAGCATTTGAAGAACAGCGAGAGAGAGAGTGCGAACAGAAGACGCGTAGATCTGGAGGGTCCTCACCTGCCGAGACCTGGATAGGAGGCGAGAAGTGAACGCCATGATCGCCCTCTTCTTCTTCTTCTTCTTCGTTCGTCGACCAGAGAAGGAGAGGTCAGAGAGTCCGGGTCGTAGGGTTTCGATTTCTTCTGTTTTGTTCCGATTGTGCTGGTAGTGGTAACTCTACTCTCAGTCTCTGGTTACCACAGTTAATAGAGGAAATGACCCTGATTAATAAAGCTAAAAGGCAACATAAAATGAATATGAAATTTTATTATTTTTGTATAAGGGATGAGTTACATAAAAGCCTTTGAAGTAGGATAAAATTTCAAATAAGGACTCAAATTACTATCATTTTCTCAAATAAAGACTTAAAATGAATTTTATTTTAAATAAGGACATGAAATATTTTCTTTGTATCAAAACAAGGCCCGACCAACGGTATTTTAGTCATTTATATTTTCTAAATATTTTTTATTTTTTCATTTTTCCCTTCAAGGAAGGGAATGGCAACCAACGAGGGCCGAGCGACCTTGCCCAGGCGGCTGTCAGCCTTACCTAGGCTAGCCTAATTTGGCGAGGGCTGCCCTTGCCGGCCACATGCGAGGCCACTCATCCCTCACCGGTGATCGACCATCGCTCGAGACTAGTCACCGGCAAAAAGGAAGGGAAAACAATGAAGAAAGAAAGAAAAAAAAGAGGAAACAATATTTAGAAAATATAAATGATGAAAATATCTTTAGTTATGCCTTTCTTTGAAACAAAGAAGACACTTTAGGAATTTTTTTTGAAACAATTATGACACTTTAGACCATTATTTAAAACAAAGATGACATTTCATGCTCTTATTTAAAATTTTCTCTTGAATTAATTAAGAAATGAAATAGATGGAAATAATTTTCCACAAATAAAATAATTTTTTCCCGCAAATGAAGTAATCGTATAACTCAGTTAAATTTACAATTAAATGGAATATGATAATACCAAGCAATTTCAAGATTTTAGAGTGTGGATGCGTACATTTTGGAGCTCTTTTACTTCATTACGTTTGATTTTCATATTTAAACCATGTATCGCGGAGTCAATCTGACAAAGCCAAAACCCATCCTGTGTAATTGGTGAAAAATATTATTTAGCGTGAAAATAAAGCCGTTGTGCTCCCTCATTGTACTTTCCGTCTAATGTCGATGTTAAAGGTCCAATTTGTCAATTCACTGGTCTTCGTCCCCATAAAAAAAAATTTCCGTAGTCACTTAAGGCATATATGGCAACCATTTTGATTCGAAAAAGTGATTTTGATTAAAATGACTTTTTTTTTATTTTATTCCATGGATGAGTTTTAGAGAATCAGAATGCATTTAATAACTAGTCAAAATTTTTGTTCCCGAAACAAAAACGCGTTTGATAATTGTATAAAATTTCTGTTCCCAAGAACAATGGCTCTTCCCAATTTTTGTCATTTAAATCAAATAATTACGCAGTTGTTTCGTGAAATTTCATCATACATTTCGTATTAATAAAAAATTAATTCAAATTGATTCTCTTATATAATATATTGCATATTTAAATGTAAAAATAAATATCAAGAATCATCACGAGTCATTTTCATCATTTATTGTGAGGTTTCATGGAACTTTTTTTAGCGAGCGGATAATCGACACGAGCGACGCCCTTGTTTCTGCAAAAAAAAAAAATGAATTGCACTGCCCTACATTGCTCTGCATTTTTGCTTCTAGGAAATCAAATCTCAATATTAATTCATCGAAAACTTAAGAACGAAAGTTTGCTAAGTGTTCACGATGGTTATTTTTGTTTTTTTTTCAAAATTTTCTAAAACTAGACTAAGTTTAAAATACATAAACATAGGCAAATCACAACCAATGAAATCAAGAGCGCAATCAAGGAATTATGGCATTGATAAATCGCATCATAAAACCCTAATGAAGCCTTAAGGGCTTAGAGACATGTGGTTTGAGTTTAATTGCAAAAGTATTTATGATTTTTCTAAAAAAGAATAAAATCTAAAAAATCTAGGGCCAAATTTATGAAAATGAGGTCAAACTAGCCTAATCTAAGCTTCTTCTATTTTTAGGGATTTTCTGAAATTTTTCTTATTTTTTGAGAATTTTTCCAAATTTTATTGATTTTATTATATATTATTATCTTATATATTTTTCTTTGAAAATTAGATCTCGTCCTGTTTTAGGTTGAGGAAAATTTGACGAGAGAATTGAAAGAGAAAAATGAAAGATGTATGATTTCATTCTGTTTTGTAATTTTCAAAAGTGGTTCTTTTTTTTAGAACCAACTTTTTTTTTGTTATTGTTTTTGCTCCAAAATTGTTTTCGAAAACAGAATCAAAATTATTTACGTTACCAAAGAAGATTCTCATATTTTTTTGTTCCGGGGAACAAAATCAAAGAACTAGAATAGTTGCCACACGAGTTCTTAGAAATTTTAGGCCTTATTTGCCAGGGTCACTTAGGAATTTGGAGGCCAAAAGTGAGGAAACAACCCACAATTTGGTGCCGAGAGAAAATAGATCGATATAGTTCATTGGTTTAATTAATTTAATTAATCAATTGTACAAGATGATGAAATTAATAGGTTGCACTAGAAAAATGGAAAATCTTAACGTCGAATTCAAGGCTACGTTTGATTTGTAGAAAAAGAATAATTTTGAAAACATTTTCCTAAATTTGATCGCTTGAAATGATCAATCAATGAAAAATGTAACCATTGTTTGAACATTTTAATGAACGATGAGAATATTTTTTGCTTATTTATTTTTTATAAGCGGTACAAAACATCTTTTTCAAAAAAATGATTTTCAAATCATACGAGCCAGATTGAATATGCAGAGTCCATCATCACTCAAGGCCTTCAACAGAAAGAGCATCTATTATGACAAAAAAAGAAGAAGAAGAAAGTAGAAGAAGTGCATCTATTGGGCTTGATTGTAGGAGCAATGAAGTAGGCCGGCCCACGTTGTCTGGCAACTTTTATACTGTCCCTTTCTTGAACCACCTTCCTTATTCGAGTACCTTTGAATTTTGATCAATTGTCTAGAGAGCCCAACCAAAAGTTAGACTGATTGGTGAAGAGGCATCAAGATGAATACGATGGTGCGTTTGTTCTGCTCGGAATAAATGAGTTGAGAAATATTGTCCAAGGAATAATTACCTGTATAATAAATGAACGAAATATATTTTCATCGTCCACAAAAATATTTAAACATGAATTATTGTCCATAATAAAAACATTTTCCATTGAGTGATTATTGTAAGCATAATTTTTAAGACATAGGTTTTTTATAATCATTCATTTCCGCGAAACAAATAGAGCTTATCTATTCGAATTCCACGGGCGATTGCTGTGGACACTTTAGCACCTCCTTTTACGTACAGCCCGCACTGAGGACAAACACATGGGATTGCTACTAAATGGGACACACAATGAGAATTTGGGGTGGAACCTAGCTCTGATACCATATTAAAAAGTTCAATCAAAAAGTTTAATTGCACATGAAAAGAGAGATACTAAAATGAATATAAGGCCCATTGGAACTCATAAGTCGCTAGTTTAACAGTCTAACAATGCCGTCGCTTATTTTTTATCACACGGTCTCCCAATCAATGAATGTTTTATGCAAAATACGCGGTGATGATGTGTGAATCTACAATTGAGATTGTATCGTCTATGAAAGTATTGTCAAGGAACCATTTTCCTTGAAACCCACAGGCAAGCGATTTGCGTACTTTTTTATATTTTATATACGGAGACATCGATATGACTAATTCAACATATGCAAGTCGCCGTTGATAGAACTGAAACCTTAATTACTTTACTAACCATAATTTCACGGGCAAAAGGACACTTGGAGTGTCAATATTTGTGTATAACGCTCACTTTGATGTCAATATTTTTTTTTTATCACTCAAGTTTCAAATCGTAGAAAAAACTATCACTGAAGTATCAATTTCGACCAAAAATGATCACTTAAGTGCCAATTCCGGTCAAACAGTACACATGATATTTTTTTATTAATTTTTTAATATTATGTGGATTTGTTTTTAAAAAATTTAGTCCACTTGGTGTCCACATGACATTTGTGTAATTATTAATTAAATTTAAAAATAAGTTAACTAACTAAAAAATTTAAAAATTAAAAAAGGGAAGATTGCTAGGTTGCTCTCGCCGCTGCAACAAAGTATTTTGCTTTTTTCTTTTAATGTTTTTTAGCTTATGTTTTAGTTTTTAATATTTTTAACTTTTGGCTTTTTTGTTATTGCTGACTTGGATGCTCAGGCGAGCCACGTAGTTTTCGGCAAAGCTCACCGGAGTTGGTACTGAAATAATCGTTTCTCAAAAAAATTAAAATTTAAGTGATAAAAAATTATTGGCACTAAAATGGGCGCCATACATAAATATTGACACTCCAAGTATCTTTTTGTCTTAAGTAAACCCACTTGTAAAAACAAATAAGAGATGGCTTTTCAAAGTGGGACAAATGAACGCAGAGAAAATTATCAAAAAAGCCATAAAGCTATTGCATTTTGGTTAATCTAGTCCTAAATCCTTCAATCTTATCTAAGCCTTTTCATGTTTTGTCAATTGAGTCCATCCAGCAAATTTTAGCAGAAAATTATTGACATGAAGGCCGGCCATCCTACGTGGCATATCCGATGTTAACGTGGACAAATTTTTAATTTTTTTAATGTCTTTATTATTTATTTTTTTTTTCCTTCCAAGCCTAGCGAGGTCGCTAGCTAACCCTCCCCGGTCACATGCAAGGGCCTACCAACCCTCGCTGACCACTGGCCCCGATCGGCGAGGGCTTGGCCGCCCTCGTCAAGTGGCCAATGAAGGTCGCCGGACTCGGTAGAAAAAAAAGGAAAAGAAAGAAATAAAAAGAAAACAAAAATTAAAAAAATTGTTGGCGTTAGCGCCACCTGTATCACGTAGGACGGCCAACGTCTATGTGAGCGATTTTCACTTAAAATTGATCAAATTGACTTAATTGGCCAAATGTGAAAAGGCTTAGGATTCAATTGGTAAAATTAAAAAGTTTAGGACTAAATAGCTAAAGTACCATCCCTTACCCAAAAAAAAAATAGCTAAAGTACCATAGATTTAGGATTTCTTGGATAATTTTTTTTTGTGAATGTAAGGAAAACATGTATTTTGAAATACTTAATGCAAGAATTATTACTAGACAAAACCCAAAATGAAATAAATCGGACTAAAAGAGACTTGATTAATTAATCATTAATAGCAAGTAACTTGATCCCTCTTATACGATATAAGGTATATTGCTGGGGGCATGTGATGCGAATTCTTTCCTTGATTGTGATGGCAAGAGATTACTATAATCAAATTTGCTTAGTCTAAGCATCTTGCTGTTGTCAGGATTTTAGCCCCATTGACGAGTTCAACTGTAGAATTGTCTTGGAGTTACCAGTCAGAGAGCATGCCATGAACAATTCAATTGGACTAAGTTTCCAGTTGCTTACAACTAGTCGTACTGATGGCTTTCTCCTTGTATAAATGCTAGGAAAAAAAAAACATTTGAGTCTTTGAAAGTGTCCAGTAAGAGAGTGCATGCCCTGGAAATTTTAGATGCTTGCCTTCATCCAGGATTGCGGCCACAATTGCTTTCTGTGAATAGCCACTTTCTTTGTAGGTTCATTTACTTTTCCACGCACTTATATTGATCAGCAATTGAATAAATGTACCTCCTCTTTGACTCCACATATTTTAGTGATCGACCGACAAATTTGTCCATTAGTCCCCCCTGATCTCTCTCCAGCCGGCGTGCAAAATTGAAATATTCAACTGGTTTTTCAGCACGAGAATTTGACCAAGAACTGTAGTGCTCAAATGAATTTTGGAGGTGCGCTACAATAAGATCAGACTTTGAAAATTGTGTTGTATCTTGCAATATCACCTAAAGGAGGGTGAATAGGCAATTGTGAACAATTTTGAAATTTAATGCGGAATTCAAACAAATTAAAACAGAATCTGAGTAAGTTCAGTAGCTAATTCAGAACAAGACGTGCAATGGTCTAAACACAGTAAAGGGAGTTTAGAGTAAAAGAGAATTGCACACAAAGTGATTCGGCTTTGATAAGCATTCGTCCACTCTCTCACGATGACAACCGATTGGCTGGATTCCACTAGATGAATCGTTGAAAGGTTACAAGCGATGTTACACTTTTTCACTCTTACAAAACCTTTCAAAGATAAAAAAGTGTAGCTCTCGAGAACAAGTATATGAATCTGAACATCTCAAACACTTTGGAATTACATGTTCTGATCTCCCTCGGATCGGTCACAATGGATTTTCCTTTTATACTTCTTCACCCCCAAGCTAGCCCTTGGACAAGTCTTCAAAAAATTGCTCTTTAATCGCTCATTCAATTATAGTTTACCAAACAACTTTTGTATTTCACCAAATCCCTTCGGACTAAAAACATTTGCATTTTCCTAAAAAATTTCCCCAAAAGCCTTTCCAAACACAGCCTTAGAGAGCTAGTGGTGGCCTCGCTCCCGAGTTAAGAATTTCTCCTTCATAAGAGGAAAATTTTCCATAAAAACTTAGACATATTATATATAACCAAAATAAATTAGTTCGCCTCCTCTAATATCAAATTTTCGGTCTGTCATTACACTTGAGTGCATCCAGTCATTATAAGTAGAAAATCAATTCATTACTTAGGCTTTGGTTGTTTCGTAAAAAAAAAATGAATGATTTGAAAATTATTTTCCTAAAAATATTCTCTTATAGATATATTTGAATATAAATTATTATTGATAATAAAAATATTTTTTATTGACTAGCTATTTTAAGTGATATAAGTGGTCATTTTTTAGGTAAATTATGTTTAAATTATTTATTTATTGCGAAATAAACCGAACCCTACCTTACGAGAAATTTACCTTAGAATGTGCCTTTAGTTTCTCGGGGCTTTTAGCTTAAAAAAGCTAGTTGAGTGTACAGGGTTTGGGGTGATCAGTTACTCATCCCTGGCTATAAAAACCAGAATCTTTGGCTTTATAGTACGAAACAAAAATCAAAGGAATAGTCAAATCAACGCCATTTTATTCGTTGCAAGAAAAATCCAAAAACTTCTCCAAAACCAACGGAGGGACATTCTTTCCATTATTCAAACTTACGTTTGTTGCTTTGACAACTTGGGGCCAAGGACATGTCGGATTTCGTTCCTCGTAAGATGTGGATGGTGACTTCATTCTGCTTATCTGTTTCTCTTTCGTTTTCTGAAGTGTGTTTAGGTTCGAACCAGCTCGAGGTCAAATATGTTCATTTTCTTGCATCCTTGCACCAGTGGGAAAAAATATTAATTTTTTTAAATCTATAGTAGTTGTGCTAATCAATCCTAATTTTTTTCTACCAATTCAGTTCTAAACATTTTGCAATTATATCAATTCATTCAATCCGATGAATTTTAGCTGAAAATTACTGATGTAGACGCCGATCGATCGATGACATAATATTTTAATATTACTTTCTTTCTTTTTCTTCCCCTTCCCCTTCTTTCTCTGACCGAGCCTCGCCATGGTCCAACCAACAGCTAAAGGAAGAAGAGGGAAGGGAAAATGAAATAAAAGAAAAGAAAAATGAAAAATGAAAAAAAATTAAAAAAATTAAAAAAATTATTAAAATTTTATGTCATCGGACGGCCAGCATCCACGTTAGAGTCGGCCAGCCAAAATTCGTTGAATGGATTGAATTGACACAATTGAAAAAGATTTAGGATTGAATCATAAAAAACAAATAGAGTTTAGGATTGAATTTGCACAATTGCAATATGTTTAGAACTTTTTGGTAATTTTCCCTTGCACCATAGATAAGGGTGCAGCCTCACACTAGTAACGCCTGTGAGCTATAAGTAGAACGGACAATATTGGTGGTAACAATTGTGGACACGGCCGAGATTGGCTACAATGGCATTATGACCCGGAGGATGTTGTGCGACCGACATGTCTTTGATCTCACATCGTTATAACTTGATAATTAGACTGGTAAATAGGTCTTGCACATTTTAGACATGAAAGTTCGGGTGTTCCGAAATCAACGTAGACAATGTCATTATGATGGTATGGGTTGATGCGACTGTTAATGAATCGTGCAATGATCTTTGGTCTTGTCTTGTGATGCTTTTCCATATCACGCCAGGTTTAAGGAAAAAAGAATATTTTATGTTAAGTTTTATGTCATAAAATTAATATATGATGATCTAGGAAATAAAATTCCTAATAACCTTACGACACACAATTTCTTTGTTGATAAGATGTATTTGTGGCACTACACTATATTAAAGTCAATTTAAGGGCACTTTCGCGCGTGTGTATATATACACACACATACTCGTTTTTGGACTTTACTTCGCTAGTGGGCCTCTCTAGATAGATTGGCAAATGAGTAGCAATCATGGAAATTATCCATTCAATCCTAAACTAATTATGCGGATGCCAATTTAAATTGAAATTTCATGTAAAGATTTGCGACTAAATTGAAAAAATTGAAAAATTTAGGACTGAATTGATAATAGATTTAGGACTGATTTAATAATTTTTCCATCTAGACAAAAATAATGACGAAGTTGGATGATTTATAGTTGAAAATTCATTCGAAAATCATGCAAATCAGGTAAGGTGTTTTTGTATCATTTTTCGAAGGCGCCGCCAACCTTTCCAAGCATCCAGCAGAAATTGCTGACCCACGTCGATTTGAGAGCACTATGGGTAGGTCCAGAATGCTATTTTATCCAACCCAATTTGATCTTTCTAATACCATTTGTTTTTATAGACTGCTTACTTCTAGAGGAGTTAGAAATTGTGTTACATATTCGATTTTTTATTAAGTGATGAGGCAAAAGTGATTTCACAAATTGGATTGATAAATTGATCTCGTTGTATTTTTAGGGCGCGAATGATAACCATTATGTTTTTCTATTTTTCTATTTTTATATTTCCGAAAATAGTTTTGGAACAGAAATCCGTTTAGTAAATCAATTTCATTTTTCTATTTTCGAGACAAATTTTTAGCCTAGAAATAGGTTTTAGAACAAAATTTTCTACTTTTCTATTTTTAGAATAGAAATGGAAATAAAAATTCTTCTCATCGCTCACTTCATCTCTCTCTCACGTCCCCGACATCGTTTCACTTGGCTGCCGACCAAGGCTCGATGGCCGACAGCCATAGCAATTTCATGCTTTTATCAAATGATTTATGCTCTTGGAACAAAAATTTTGTGTCGTTATCAAACCTTTTCTCTAATCGAAAACTCGTCAAGGGAATTGAAAGACAAAAATTTATTTCTCGGTCGATATAGCTCTCGAGAACTGGATGGTTATCATTTGAGTCCTTAGCATTATTTGTTCAATCATCAACCACATTCCATTTCCCAAATTAGTAATCCAGAAAAAAAAAAAAAAAGAATTAGAACCCCTCAAATGATCCAGTATTTTATATGTATTTCTTGAAGGATTTTGCTAGCATAACAATTTTTTGGTGACTGTCATATTAATAACATGTTATGAGCTATAAATTTTTAAAAGAGTGTACTCAATAATAATTTTTGATTATTTGTTATTATTTTTTGTAGCTCACAATATGCTGTTAATTTTACAATAAATAAAAATTGCCATGGACGCATGCCACATACTTTATAAGGTGAAATTGTCAATGGTCCACAGTCAAAGCCTGAATTACGTTGAATTTTCAGCAGGTGTCTTAATCTTAATGAACTTTGTCCTTTCATTTTGATGGATACAGATGATTCTCAGTGTGTATCAAAAAATCATGATCGGATGATGTGATGCGTTTGGTACACGAATATTCATGCGGCTAAAATTCCACATGCCGCGTAGCTTAACCAATTACATCTCAAGGTTGTCCTATCACGTGATCCGATACTTTTTAGCACGTTCTCTGAAAAACATGTTAGATTCCCGTCCCATCCGAATTACGTTTGTATAAAAATCAAAGGGATAGTCAAATCAACTCTTGAAAAAGGAAACGAGAAATTTATCCCTGACTATAAAAATCAGAATCTTTGACTTTATAATACGGAACAAAAATCAAAGGGATAGTCAAATCAACGCCATTTTATTCATTGCAAGAAAAATCCAAAGAATTCTCGAAATCAACGGAGGGACATTCTTTCCATTATTCAAACTTACGTTTGTTGCTTTGACAACTTAGGGACTAGGACATGTCGGATTTCGTTCCTCGTAAGATGTGGATGGCGACTTCATTCTTCTTGTCTGTTTCTCTTTCGTTTTCTGAAGTGTGTTTGGGTTCCGCCAACCAGTTCAGGGTTAGATATGTTCATTTACTTGCATCGTTGCACTAGTGGAAAAATTCTTATTTTTTTTTTTAAATTTATAGTAATTGTGATAATTCAATTCTAATTTTTTTTTAAAGCAATTTAGTCCTAAAGCTTTTACAATTGTGTCAATTCATTTTATCCGACGAATTTTAACCGGCCAACGCCGACGTGAACACTAGTCGGGTCGGCGATATAATATTTTAATTTTTTAAATTTTCTTATTTTCCTTCCCCTTCCCCTTCTTCCTTTGATCGAGCCTCGCCGGTCATCCCTAAGGTGAGTCGCCTAGGTCCGACGATCGGCTAGAGGAAGAAGAGGGAAGGGAAAAGGAAAATAAAAATAATAAAAAATAAAAAATAAAAAATAAAAAAAATATTAAAATATTATGTCGCCTATTGGCCGACGTCCACGTTAGCTTCGCTGGTCAAAATTTATCGATGGATTGAATTAGCACAATTACAAAAGGTACAAGACTGGATCGGCAAAAATAATAGAGTTTAGGACTGAATTGACACAATTGTAATATGTTTATGACTTTTTTGGTAATTTTTCCTTGCACCGGTAGATAATTGTGCAGCCTCACAATAGTACTCGCGTATGAACCTGTTAGTAGAATAGACAATATCGATAGTACTAGTTGTGGACACGGCCGAGATTGCCTACAATGGCATTATGACCCATAGGATGTTGCACGACTGATATGTCTTTGATCTCACATCATTATAACTTGGTAATTAGACTGGTATATAGGTCTTGCACATTTTAGACATGAAAGTTCGGGTGTTCCGAAATCAACGTAGACAATGTCTTTCCGATGGCATGGGTTGATGGGGCTATCGATGGATTGTGCAATGATCTTGGTCTTGTCTTGTGATGCTTCTCCATATCACACCAGGTTTCAAGGAAAAAGAATATTTCATGTTAAGTTGTGTGTCTTAAATTTAATGTTTGATGATCCGGGAATGAAATTCCTAATAACTTTACGACACACAATTACTTTGTTGGTAATATGTATTTGTTGCACTACATCATATTAAAGTCAATTTGAGGGGGCGCTTCTCTCTCTCTCTAGATATTAGGGGTAATCAGTTTCAAAGTGGGTTTGTTTCAAACCTGGAACCTACTCATTATAATCGATTATCGCTTTTGAAACATGAAACTTGCCCTATTTTTCTAGAACCGATTCTAGGAGGCGGCGCTATTTCCACTCCCATTTTGACTAAGATAATCATTTTTGCTAGTTAACTTACTAAAATACCCTCCTCTTTCTTCAATTAAATGTTTCTTTTTGTATCGGGCTAATCTACAAATCTACCTTTAATTTTAGTTGATCTTGATAAAAACAGACAAGTAAAATTGATCACAAAATGAAAAAGATTAATTTGTTAAAAGCATAATAAAATGTCGAACATATTTTGTATTTAGATATGTATTAACAAAGGATAAACAAATAAAGAAAAAAACATGAAATTTCGTGATGTTCAACTCTTGATGTAAAGAAAGGAATTAATATCGATTATAAATTCAATCTCATAGCAAGTGGATCAACTTATGCGAGTTTGAAAGTGCAAAATGCGTAAATAAATTTTCAACCCATCTTGCAATTTGTATTAAAATGTGAAAAGATAAAAAGAAAAAGCACAAATAAGCGATTTGCAACTTTAGAAACCTACAAGTCTATTTGAAACTTACCTACAATATTAAAATCTGCTTGATAATTATGTTGGATTTTAATTTCAACTTTGTAATAAAGTTTTCCTCAAACTATTTCATAAAAAATAGGCAGTTAATTGTGTAACCATAAGCCGTTATAATTAGAAATTTCTAACATTTTATATAGCTTTTCTAATTAAAATCATGAGATCATAAATTAAGGATAACAAAATTTTCTAAGAAAAGTGATAACATGATGCATTATGGAATGATATTTTATTGGGTGTAATTTGACATTTATATTGTGAATTTGATATTTAAAAGAGAAAATAGAAATAAAAGCAGTTATGTTGGTTAGGTTGACAAAAAAAGAAATAATAACCTGAAGATGGAGGAGGGTATTTTGGCCTATTGATTGAAAAGAGGAGTGCCTTAGTCAAAATAGGAGTGAAAATAGCACCGCCCTTCTAGAACTTTCTCTGTTTTTTCGGTTCAATTTCAAGGTCTACTCAAGAACCTGATTTTTTTTTTTTTTTTTATTTTACTTTTTATAGCAAAATAATATAAGCAACAAAGCGGCTCAAAATAAAAGATGATCAACATAAATATCTATTTGCCAAACACATGGTCACGTTTATCTATAAACGATAAAAAGTTCAAACACGTAGCCACATACAATTATAAAAAATAAAAAGTTCAAACACGTAATGGTAAACAGAAATTATAAAACTCAGCTCCCCATTCATCATAATAATTTTTTTAAATTTCATTCTTCATTCATACATAAAAATATTACTTTAAAGAATAGAGAGAGATGCGATAAAGAATAGAGAAGAAGCAAATGAGGCGAGGCAGAGTTAAACTCAACTTAGAGAAATTATGTTATTTTTACTATAACTAAGAACCGGTTCCAAAACCGGTTTAGTTGTTGAGTGGCTCTTCACTTGAAACCCGAAATCGGACCTGTTCAAGCCGGTTCCAAAAATTTGGAACCGGAAATCGGACTTGTTTTTTGTGCGATCCAGTCTGGTTCTCGATTCTATCCTCCACTGTTGGGCTCTCTCCATATTGGCATATAAGTAACAATAACGAGAATTGTCCAATCGGTGATAAACATATCATATGGATGCGGGAAAATTGCAAAAAAAGTCCTAAATTATAGCATACGCGCCAATTCAGTCCTAAATTTTTTAATTATGCAAATTTAATCCTAAATCTTTTCATATATTGCTAATTGAGTTTATTTGACCAATTATGGCTAGAAATTGCTAATGTGGACGCCGGACGTCCTTTATGGTGTGGCCAGCATTGACTTGCACATTTGAATGATTGTTTGATTTTTTTTTTTATAGCTTTTCTTCTCTCGTCTTTTATTTTGGGGGTGGGACTGCAGTAAGGTTCGCCGGCCTTTAGCAAAAATATAAAATAAAAATAAAGAGAAGTAACTAAAAACTATAAAAATATAAAAATAAAGAAAATTATTTAAATATATCTATGTCAGCGTCGGTTATTCCATGTAAGACGATTGACGTCCACGTCGCCTTTTTCAGGCTATAATTGTTCAGATAGATTTAATTGGCCAAACGTGAAAAGGTCTAGGGTTAAATTAGTTTAATTAAAAAGTTTAAAACTGAATTGACACAAGTATTTGTAGGTTTATGATTCTTTTGGTAATTGTCCCTTGCGGATGCCAATTTACATTGGAATTCGAGCAATGGTTTGGGACTAAATTGGAAAAATCAAAAATTTTAGGACTAAATTGGCATTTGGATGATAAATTTAGGATTGATTAAATAATTATCCCATCTAGACGAGAATAATGACAAAGTTGGACGATTTTTTGTATCATTTTTACAAGCCGCCGCCAACCTTTCCAAGCAGCCAGCAGAAATTGCTGACCCACGTCGATTTGAGAGCACTATGGGTAGGCCCCGAATGCCATTTTATCCAACCCAATTTCAACTTTCTCACTATGGGTAGGTCCAGAATGATTTTTTGTTAAACCCTATTTGATCTTTCTAATACCATTTGTTTTTATAGAGTGGTTACTTCTAGAGGAGTTAGAAATTGTGTTACATATTTGATTTTTTTATTAAGTGATGTGGCAAAAGTGATTTCATAAATTAGATTAATAAATCGATCTCAGTGTATCTTTAGGACGCGAATGATAACCATCCCGCTTCTCTGTTTTTCTATTTTTATGTTTCTGAGAACATGTTTGGAATAGAAATCTGTTTGGTAAAATCATTTCATTTATCTGTTTCCAAGACAAATTTTTAGCCTAAAAATATGTTTTGGAACAGAATTGAGAAGTAGAAATTTCATATTTTTCTATTTTTGGAATAGAAACGGAAATAAGAATTCTTCTCATTACTCACTCCCTCTCTCTCGTGTCCCTTGTCATTGTTTACTATCCCCCGGCCGAGGTCCGGTGGTCAACAATCGTAGAAATTTTATACTATTATCAAACGAATTTCTATTATGGGATCATAAATTTTGTGTCGTTATCAAACGCATTTCTTTGATCAAAAACTCGTCTTGAGAATAGAAAGAGAAAAATCTATCTCTGGCCAGAAATAGCTCTTGAAAACTAAATGGTTATCATTCGCGCCCTTAGCGTTATTTGTTCAATCATCGAGCTCAATCCATTTCCCAAATTAGTGATCTAGAGAAAACAAAAATGAATTAGAACCCCGCAAATGATCGTGATTTTATACATATTTCTTGAAGGACCTTGCTAGCATAACAATTTTTCGGTGACTATGAGAATAACATGTTGTGGGCCTCAAATTCTTGAAAGAGTGGACTTCATAATAATATTTAATTAGTTATTATTCATTTTTTTGTGGTTCACAATATGCTGTCAATCTCACAGTCATATTCCTATCTTGAACTGTGATTGGCTAATAATAAAGGAGAATGCTTTTCTAACAGATCGATAATACCGTCGCTTATTTCTGACCATAAATCCACATACCATCACCGCGTGTTTTGCATAAAGTACTCATTAATTGAAACATTATGGGGTCATAAATAATGACTATTGTCGATCGTCAAATAACTGTTTTCAATTGTAAATTCTATTCTCCGACAAATCCCACCTTCTTTATAAGGTGAAATTGTCAATGGTCCACGGTCAAACTCTGAATTACGTTGAGTTTTCATAAGGTGAAATTGTCAATGTTGTCAATGGTCCACGGTCAAACTCTGAATTCCGTTGAGTTTTCAAGAGGTGTCTCCGTGAACTTTGTCCTTTCATTTTGATGGATACACATGATTCTCAGTGAGAATCAGGAAACCATGATCGGATGATGTGATCGGTTTGGTACACTAACATTCATTCGCTTTAAAGTTGTACATGCCTCATATTGTCTTATGATATGACCAGAAACTTTTTCGCATGTTGTCCGAGCAACATGTCGGATCTTCGTCCCATCCGAACCACACTATAATTTTAAAAGAGGAAAAGAGAAATTTATGAATCTTAACATGCCATAATTGAATTAAATAAATGGCGTTATTGATTGAACTCGGAAAACGCACGGAAGTTTTGTTGTGGCATGCGAATTTAATTATCCATTCTCTATTTGTTCATACTGGAATTCCAAGATGAAGCTTTAATTCATGCGTCTACAAGAAGAATTGGACATATGCAATTCTTAGCTGCCGGTTTTAGTAAGCTAAAGAATATATATATATATATATATTCTTATATATAGATAGATATAGACCGTTCCATTAATTAATGCATCTTAACCTAAAATGTCAAACATAAGTGTAAAAAGCATGATTAGTTTATTAACATCCATTATCTATATAAGTCAGAGCACAATAAGAGCTTATACCACACTAAAACCTTGCCTGTGAACATACTATCTTCCTCCACAGCAATGACAATGTTCTCTTCAATGGCCATCCAGTTGCCTTCTGCTTCTGCCCTCTTCGCTTCCCTCCTCTTCCTCTTCGTCATTCTAAAGCAATGGAAAAAATCCAATGGTGCCAAGAAAGACTCTCCTTCGAAATTGCCGCCGGGGCCGAAGATGCTCCCTCTTCTGGGGAACCTTCACCAGATGATGGGGTCCCTCCCTCACCACTCGCTCCGGGACTTGGCCAGAAGGCATGGGCCAATCATGCGCCTCCAGCTGGGGGAGATCCTGACCATCGTCATCTCGTCGGCGGACATGGTCAAGGAGATCCTCGGCAAGAACGAGCTCACCTTTGCCCAGAGGCCTGAGATCTCGGCCCATGAGGTCATGTCCTATGAGAACTCGAAGCTCGTGTTCTCGCCCTACGGCGAGTATTGGAGGCAGATGCGCAAGATTTGCGTGGTGGAGCTCCTGAGCATGAAGAAGGTCCTCTCCTTCCGATCCATAAGAGAGCAAGAGTGCTGGAACATGATGAAAACGATACAGTCATCTCAAGGGAAGCCTGTGAACGCGAGCAAGATGGTACTGCACCTGATTAATGACATCACCTCTAGGGCAGCGTTTGGCGAGAGATGCAAATATAGAGACGAGTTCCTTTCTTTCCTCAAGGAAGTGACGATGCTTGGTGGCGGGTTCGAGCTTCCAGATCTCTTCCCTTCGATCTGGTTCTTGCGTTATCTGTCGAGGATGAAACCGGCTTGGGAGAGATTGCACAAGAAGATTGATTTGATTCTCAACCACATCATTGAAGAACACAAGGAGAAATTGAAGGGGAACGGTGGGAACGACGAGGAGGACGAGAATGCAAGAGAAGATCTGGTGGATGTGCTCTTGAATCTCCAGAAGAGTAGTGAAATGAACTACTTCATCAAGCCACATGTCATAAAAAATATTGTCATGGTAAGGCTCATTTCATGTTAAATTCACTAAATATATACTTTGCTTCTATCTTACTTTCTCTTCTTTTTTTTTTGGGTCTGGACTTCTATCTTACTTGGTAATGAGCTTTCTTACTGCCCCAGCTTTTAAATATACATAGACTATGTATGTACTGTAGATTTTCTACTTCTGTTTTTATATATGAACGTGATGGGGAGGGGCCATGGAGCTAGTTAGCAATTCTTCTAGGCGTTATGAGAAGGACTTTGCCCTCGTTACGAAATGTTCCATTCGAGTCATTGAATTGCCTATTTTAATTACCAAGAAGAGCCCTTACTAATTAGTATAGAGTCGGCGTACAAGAATTTCAACAGCAAAATGGAACATGTAAGACGTTTTCATGATAACAATATATATATATATATATATATATATATATATATATATGAGATAATCGCATCCATGAAACCCTAATATTCTCAAGATGTATCACAAGAACATATCACATGGTGGATCAAAGAGTTATCCCCTTGTTATTCCTGTACTATTTCCAAATCAAGAGTTTGTATGACAGTTTCCGTGAGATTCCAAGCGGTCTCCATATATAGTTTTGCTCAGAGAATTACAGTCTCTATAAGCTTAGTGTTGTCCAAAATTTCACTTAATCTTTCATGTACTTTTAAGGACATCGTTCTGAAATTTAAAATCAATCTGCTCCTTTTGTTCCTTTGTGGGTAGGAAATATTTGCTGCTGGGACAGACCCATCCTCGACGACCATAGATTGGGCCTTCTCGGAGATGCTGAGGAACCCCCGAGTGATGGAGAAGGCGCAGGCCGAGGTCCGATCCATCCTGCAGGGCAAGACCCAGGTCCGCGAGCAGGACATCCAGGGCCTCGAGTACCTGAAGCTCGTGGTCAAGGAGACCCTGAGGATGCACCCGCCGGCCCCGCTCCTGACCCGAGAGTCGCGCGAGGCGTGCGTGATCAATGGCTACGAGATCCCCAAGAAGACCAAGATTGTGATCAACGCATATGCAGTGGGGAGGGACCCTGAGTTCTGGACAGACCCGGAGTCATTTGTGCCTGAGAGGTTCCTGAACTCGTCGGTCGATTTCAGAGGGTTGAGCTTTGAGTACATACCCTTTGGCGGTGGGAGGAGGATGTGTCCCGGAATCAATTTCGGGCTTGCGAACATCGAGCTTCCCCTGGCTCAGCTCCTGTACCACTTCGACTGGTCCCTGGCTGACGGGATTAAGGCACAAGACCTGGACATGTCTGAGACTTTTGGGGTCACTTCCAGGAGGAAGAATCCCTTGATCGTGGTTGCTGAGCCCCGTGTCCCGTTCTCGTACGATGGAGATCATGATAAGTAGTTATCAAAGGCGTGTATCCGGGGGAGTACTAGGTTGGGGAATCTTAATAATGTTGGTGTCTTTATATCTGTCTCTTGTCAGATATTGCAGTTCCTTATCCAATAAACAAGCCCATGTGTTCAAAAACAACTCTGTGAACTCCATATACTCTAAACTTTCTTGTTACTTCATATGATCTATCCTTTCTTTGATTATCAGATGCATGGTGTTAGCTTCATCCTATCGGGTATTCCATTTGTTTAAACCCAAACCGAATTCGGGGAAGACGCGGCTTTTAGCATTTTCTAGTCGTTGTTCCGACCGTGAAAATGAGCAATTATTTTCACGTGTGCTTGCTTTGATTCATAGAGCAAAACAGCGTTCTTTAGTCGTGCACTTCCTGCACGTGGGAAGAGAAACTGCATTGGGCTTATCAAAGTTAAGCCATGTATGTATCTCCATTCTTGCGATGGGGTTTGACTTTGTTGACAGAGAAAGAATGAGATTGTTGCATTTGGTCTCCTTCGTAAGCTGTTGACACTTGACGGCCAAAGAAGATAACCACATAATTGCTTCTATCCTGGACAGCCGCAATCCAACATAAAGAAAACATCACAAAACAGACTCTCGACTTATTTCTTGACTTCCATAGGATCCAAAATGTGACATGATGAGGCTGACATCTTTATTTTTGGGTGTTATTTTTGTCGCTCCATAGTTTAGTTTATGGACAACCATTAGGGGCAAATCCTAGTCGTCCTCTGGCAACATCATAGATCGCCTCGAACGTCGTTGCTACACGTTTCCATAGATGACGATGCCGGTGTCGTCTTAGTTCGGTGCGAACGTGAGGCAGACCTGCGAATCGCTTATGGCGTACGAAATGCCGCCGGGATCCAAGTCCATGAATGCGCCTCCACTGAAGGTGAATCTTTGGGACAAAAACCGATTTTGTATTGCGGAGATCATAGCAAGTGTCGAGAATTTCAAAACTCTTTGCCCTCTTACAGCGCACCATCTCGTTCCGGAAAGCCCTACTCATGGCATTGCATGACGTTGGGGGCAGTCACGTGACGACGGTCCCAGAGTCAATGAGGGCCTCCGCCTTCGAGAAGATTGCCGACGGGATTTGCAATTTAGTCCTTGCGACCGCGATTTCCACTATGTTTATGCCACGGAACATTGAGCTTTCTTGAATTGCGGCAATCGGTGTGAAGGTTAATGGCTTAGGCGTCTCCCTAGTCTTCCCAAATGTTAGATACCCCTTCGAGCTGGAAGAAGAGGGCAAGCAATAGGAGAAATATCGGCCGTACTTGCTCGCAGTTTGTCTAACGATCGACAAGCCGTCCCTGGTGAGGCCAAGCAGGCTGGCCGTTCCGCCAAAGGAGCCATAATTCACTCTGCCGCAACCGAACTGAAAGTTCCTTACTACATCTGTGGACATCAACATCAATGTATCAGTCGCGAGGTTCCCGTACGAATACGATAGGTCTCCATACGTTGCTTGGTAACTGCATCTTGAGTGGGAGCAGCTTGTCAAAATACCTGCTTGCATTGAATAAAATCATCATCTTTCCAGGCACAATCCTATAGAAAAAAAAGAGAGAACATGCGTACTTGAATGATATATACCTGATCCGGAACTCCTGCACATGGGCGAGGTACACGGTGTATTAGCGTAAGATGAGGAGTGAGACGGGCTGAAGATCGGCTCGGATTGAGGGTAGCAGAATGAGCATGGTTCACACTGAGTCCAAGTGAGATCACTGCTGGTGTTGAAGATGAGAGTGAGCTTCGACCGTGTCGAGCCAAGGCCAACGGTCACAATGTACTCAAGTGAGTCAAATGGGATGCCAAGCTTGGCCGGGACAGTGGCCTTTGAGCTTCCTAAGCCGGGTCCTTTGTTGGTGTTGTTGCTGCTGCTCGTTGAGATCTTAGATTGAATCGAATCGACCCTTGATTGGTCCCAGACCAGGGTTTTCGTGTGGTTGAGAGTGTTTGGCTTGGTTCTAGTGTGTGGAGAGCATGGACCGTGCTTATGCACTACTTCTAGCGATGATTCCCGGATACCACCTGCATCATGATGTCGCTATGCGAGTCTGTTGAGCTATCTGATGCAGAATTCTTTAGTGTGGATTTTCCCTAGGGACCTGTTCTTTCCAAAAACATCCACCAGTTAGCTTTTCTTTTCATTAATTTCCTCACACAAGGTTACTATTTTGAACATCATTAGTCCTTAGCTAGGATTGATGGATTCTGACATGGATTGACGACAACCAATCTGAGGTCACTTGGTAATTGAGAAACTGACTCATTGTCGAGACGGGATAACACGCTACATCTACATGGAGAGAGAGAGAGAGAGAGTTTTGTTAGTACCAGTTGATGAAGGTGTGCAAGAAGCAGAAGGCAATAGCGAGCTGAGTTGGATGATGTGGTGGTTCTCAGACTTGTATTGCACTCTCTGTGTATAACCCTCATCCGAAGAGATCACAAGACTGAGGAGAGAAACTAGCCCTGGCGAAGTTGCGCAAAGATGAAGCAGCCATCTTTGACATGGACGTATTGCGATAGTGTAATTCTCTTACGATCTGCCCTTTCGCATATAAAGCTTATATTTTCAGTTTTCTGTGCTTTGCAACGTGAATCACATTGCCAACTCTTACAATTCATGATCCTAATTAGTGATTAACCCGTTTCTCGCGTGCTTGCTTTGATTCATCGATTGACGGAGCAAAACAATATAGTTAAGTCTCGCACTTCCCGCGTGTCAAAAGAGAAGAGCGCACATATACCTGGCATTGTCACTGGTATTGGACTTATCTAAATTAAGCCGTGAATGTAGTTGGATTCTTCAGATGGGTTTTTACTTTGTTGTCAAAAAGAAAGAACGAGACTGTTGCATTTGGTCTCCTTCGTAAGCTGTAGATACCTGACGGCCAATACAAGGCACCGAGCCATGCACGTTCACCCGGAATTAAAATGAGAAGAATTGCAAAGTAGGCATCGAAACTGATTTTCCAAAGACGAGTGATTCTTTTACTATCCTTTGATCGGAAGATCAACAACATGATATGAAAAAGCTTGTGGTTAAACGTGAGCTTGAAACTCTCAGCCAAATCCTACCTCCATATGTCTGGAAACCTACACTGGTGAGCAAGGAGACTGACCGCCTTTTATAAAGTAAATAAACAGGTACGAATCGTAATGCAGGCCATTAACCTGATAAAAACCCGGCAACCTCTGCATACAGTCGAATGACATTTTCCTATACAAGTGTATGGCAGGTTGGGTTGCTAGAGGCATGCTTGATGACCTCAAGAATAAGTGAAGAGGCTGAACATCAGAGGACAAGCAAGCTAGTTCCTGTCGTGCTAACAGAACAGGATCAAAGAACCATAGAGAAAGAGAACAAGGTGTAAGAACCATTATTGCGTTTTCAGATTCTAGTCATAATGATCTTGAGGTGCCGTTTTTGCGGCTTACACAAGGACATGCCTATCATCAAGATTTCGTTAACTATCCATCACTCCCAGCGTCAGAACGAAGACTAATGACCATTCGGATTCTGCAAAATCATGATTAAGCATATCCACATTCTGCCAAGAACATTTTTAATCAAAGGAATGCCGAAACCACAAGTTTTATCGAGACATGAAAAGATCATCCCTTCAAGAATCTTCTTTAGTTTCGTAAAACAGAACCCATTTCCTGCGCTAACTCTGCTCGAGGATGAATGATATAGTAAGGTGCTTTAGTACAAGTGATAACCTAATGAAAATAGACGCTCACCTCATTTTCTTTTGGTAGAGCAGCCCTTTTGGAAGAACTCACATTCATACCCTGTAAATCCAATTGCTCATCCAACAACACCAACTCGTCGATCTCCATATCCACATCAAAATCATATGAATATAGGTATCAAATGGATGGATCAGGTTGGGCTTGGGTCGGATTGAATATGGTCCGACCCATTTTCATGCTATACAAATCTAGTGACTCATACAAGATTTATATTGTTAAAACACTTCAATATTAAAATTCAGTTTAAAGAAAATTATTTCTTTTGTATTTTTAAACATATGTATATATATTGCTAATTTTTTTTTATAGCTTTCTTAGCTATCCCATTTATGACTGACTTTTAAAACTTAAGGGACCCATTTATGGCCCACCACCATGAAATATGAGTCAAATATGGATTATAGACCCGTTTTGTCACATCTACGTATGAGTTATTAGTTCTTTGATTATGAGATGTATGTGTCGGCTTCATCCTATCAAGGATTCCCTTTGTTTAATCCGAATGAATTCCGAGAAGTTAGGTCCTTCTCAGCCATCTCCTTTTGTTGTTACGAGCGTGAAAATGAGTAATTATTGCATGCATGGCCCCGACATCATATCGTGATGGTACCCACCTGATTTGACAATTCATGTGAGTTAGGTTCATATAAACCGGGATCTTACAAGAGATTTTGCATGAGAAATAAGCTTCCATGGAAACGAATAGTGAAAGAAAGATCTACAATATGTCTTTTCTTGAAAAAGGGAGAACAAGGAAGCTTCAATAGGAATGGAAGATAACCGCAAAATTATTTGTACACCGGACACTCATAATCCAACATCCTATGAGATTGCGAATTAACTTGAATAACAAAATACGAATTTAACTATATTAACCACACCCGTCGATTCAACTTGATCTTCCCAGGTGAAAAAGAAGAAGAAGGATCAATCGATAAGGTCAAATTGTCCATCCCAAATGACTACTTGCACTTTGCTTTATTATTAACCCTGGAAAATTTCAAATAAAGGCTTGAAGTGTTCTTGTTTTTTCAAATAAGTGTCTAAAGTGGAGCTTGTTTCAAATAAGAACTTGAAGTGCCATAATTGTTTCAAAGGACCCGACCAAAATTATTTTCGTCATTTGCTTTTTTTTTCCTTTTTTTTCCTTTTTTTCCCCTTCTTGTCGGGTAGCCGATCGGCCATTGGCGAGGGCCTTGCTCGGGCGTGGCGAGGGCAACCCTCGCCGACCTCATCTTGTCCAACCCTCGTCGATGGCCAGTCGTCTCTTGAGATAGGCCACCGGCGAGAAGGAAGGGCAAAGAAAAAGACAAAAATAAAAAAAAATGAAAAAATTGAAAAGAAAAAGAAAATAACCTTGGTCAAGGCACTTCAAACCCTTTTCTAAAACAAAACCCTTTTTTTGAAGCAAAGAATGCAATTCAAGTCCTTATTTGATCCGATAAAAAAAAAAAGCCTCTATTTGAAAAAAAAGGAAATTCAAACCTTTAAAATGATGAAAATGCCCTTCATCAGAGTTTTTCAAACACTTCTTTAAAATAAAGAAGGCAATCTAAGCTCTTATCCCAAAAAAAAAAAAAAAAAAGGATATTTCATACCTTTATTTTGAAATTTTCCTTGACCCTAGATCAGTATTGAAGCTAAGGGCCAATGGTGAGTGGCAGATTCTTATTGGGTCAGAAAAAACCGAATTTCATTACTAGATAAAAGCCCGCGGAAACTGTTCAACCGCTTCAGAACAAAGAAGCTTCCACAGTGCAATCGCCTCTGTCTGTGCCGCCAAAGCCGCATTGATCGGCCGGGGAAATGCCATCAATCAGTCTGCCGGAGTTATTCCGTAGACTCCAGCCACTGCACCTTCATAGGTTCCTTCCAGGTAAGCTCCGTCGACATTTTATTTTCAGGAAACCACCCTGTGCTGGTGGCCCCCATCGTTGAAGGCGAAAACTTTCATCAACTGAGTTCTTCTTCTTTGGCAGGAGCCGTCGAGCCAAATTTCCCAGCATCGCAAGGGCCTCTGATACTGCTTGCTCTGGTTTAGGCTTAATCGCTCGGAAGGAAGTGATTTCTTGCTTTCCATATTTGACGAAGAGCAATTGCTAAAAGCTCGAAATTGACTGAGTTGTGCGTAAAAATCTGCTAACCGTGAGGTGACACGTCTATTTACAGGGCTGGACCTGTTCATATCGACCTCGTCCATGGGCAAAGGAGGAAGATATGCTCTACTGACTCGGGCCGTTGATTGCAGATGCTTCGAATGGGGTGAGGTAAGATTTGCCTTTTTGTATAAGTTTCCCTTTGCAGCTAGAGCATTCTGACAGGCGCCCCCTAGGACAAATTTGATTTCGGGTGATAAATGGGAGAGCCAGATCTTTGTCTGCAGCGGCTTAGGTGTTTGGTAGGATGACGAAGCCTGTTATGAGATTTGTTTGGCTCATTCCTGTCCATTTCTGTTATAAGCGTTTTTCACAGTGAAACTTCCAGATTTTGAGTGTAGCTACACCAATGGATCTTCCGATTCCTGCGTCCCCAAAGGAATAGCAGTAATTTCGTTGATGGTCTCTGGGTCAAAAAGCTGCTCGTTCCATCGTGACTCCTCCTTTAGTATCAAATCAGCTACCCATTTAGGCTCGTTTCTATTTGCTAGTCCCCCAATCAGTCCCCTTCGCAACCATCTTTCCTCTCTAACTTTGATCTTTTCCCCATTTCCAACTTTAACCGATGGATATATGGCATCTCTCCCCATTAAGAAGCTTTGCCATCCCATGACGGTCTACTTCCTTTTCTAGAATGCTGTAAGTCTTCTCTTGGAAAATATAACCCTTTTAGCACCTGACCCCACAAAGACACCGGAGATTGTGAGATCCTCCAAGCTTGTTTCCCCAGCAGGGCCTTGTTGAAGGTCATTAAATCTCTAAACCTGAGGCCTCCTGCATCCTTTTTGCACTTCAAAGTTTCCCATTTTCTCCAGTGCAAACCAGTCTGTTTTTCAGTGTTTTTCCACCAGAATGTTGCAATTTTCTGCTCGATAGCTTGACATATGGATGCTGGTATTTTGAAACTAACATAGCGTACTATGGTATTGCTTGAAGTACTGATTTTATGGGGACTTCCTTTCCTGCTTTCGACATAAGTTTTTTCTTCCACCCTTCCGGCTTCTTATTTACTCTCGCCGTAATCCAGGGAAACATTTGTGTTTGTTTTTTTTAACCTCTCCAATCAGAAGGTATCCCTAGATATTTCCCAGTTTTTACTAACTCCGGAACTCTCAGTTCTGCTGACATATTCCTCCTCAAACTCTGTGGGCATTCTTTACTGAAAAAAATATCCCGGACTTATTCAAATTTTCTGCTTGGCTAGAAGCATAGCAGCATTGATTTAAAACAGAGGCCATGTTTTGACATTCCCTTGTTCTCCTATCAAGAAAAAAATTCGAGTCATCTGCAAACAATAAGTGAGATAGTGTGGGCCAAGACCTATTGAATTTCCTCTAATATTTCCATCCTCCAAAGCTCCTCCATCAAAACAGACGGAACATGTGCAACCAAAATGAATAAAGAGGGGGAGAGAGGATCAACTTGTCGAATGGCCCTCGAAGGTCGGAGAAAGTGTAGGCGTTCCCTATTAAATTTGACACTGAACCTTGGAGGCGCATTGCATTATCCAATTGACCCCTTTTGCACAGAATCCTAGCCACAGGCTGCAGCAAGCAAGCCTCTAGAAAATCCCATTCATTTCATGTCAAGTTTTAGCACCGCCTGGAACTTTTTCTTTCTTTTTCTCACCCTTAGCTGATGTAAGATATCTTGTACAATCAAGATGTTATATTGGATTTGACGCCCGCTACAAAAGGACTTTGTTCCTCACAAATCAATTCTGGTAACCGAGGCTTTTGTCTATTAGCCAAGACTTTAGAGATGATTTTGTAAATGAAATCACATAAGCTGATAGGACGATGCTGCTCCAAACTCTGCGGGTTGGGCACTTTTAGGATAAGAGAAATATAAGTCTTGTTAAGCTTTGGGTTCAATGTTCCGCAGGTAAAAAACTCTGCACCTCCCTGAGAACATCCTGCTGAATCTCATTTAAAAAATGTTGATATAATTGTCCGCTTAGACCATCCAATTCCAGAGCTTTAGTGGAACTCAACTGAAAAGCCGCTACCTTTACTTCCTCTAGTGTCACCTCAACTGTTAAAAGATGGTTCATTTCCTCTCCAACCATGCTGGGACATTGTTCTAGCACAGAGTGAAAACTTCACGGACCTTTTGAGGGATTAAGATTCTGAAAAAAGTCTATTGTTAAATGCTTTAACAACCCAGGATCATGAATCCACCCCTTACTTTCTGTTCTCAACATCGTAATTCTGTTTCGCTGCCTTCTTTGGATGGTTGTGGCATGGAAACATTTTGTAATTTGTTCTCCCAATTTAAACAATTAATCCGCGATCTTAAGCGCCAGTACATTTCCTCGTCTCCACAATATTTCTATTTTTTTCATTCAGCAATTTAGGGTGCGCATGACAACACTTCTGCTTCAAAAATAACTCCAAAAGCAGAAGTTGATTTTTCAACTTTTGCTTCGAAGCGTGAAGTTGATTTCCGATCAAAGAAAGGCGTTTGATAACAGAACAAAATTTCTACGAAAATTATTGATCCTAACCTAAAAATGCATTTAATTCAAGAAAAGTTAAATGCAAATACCGACGGATTTTCATGTAAGTCGGAAGACTAATCCTACCAATCACATTCAATAAAATAAATGTGCAATCAAGTGCACAGATCAAGCACATCAATACAAATCAAGGCTTTCCTAATATAGCCGTAAGGGCTTAGAAAATGTGTGCTTAGAGTTCATGGGTGATTTGAGAGAAATTGGAGACAATTTGCCAAGACGGGAAAAATCGTCAATTTGGAAAGATCGGGGGTCAAAAAATCCAAAATAGGTTTTGGCTAGTTGATTGTGGCTATTTCCTATCTTTTGGGATTTTTTTGGAATTTTCAAAATTTTCAGATTTTTTTTTAATGATTTTTAATATTTTTAAGAATTCTTTTATTTTATTATGATTTTTTTAAGAGCTCACGAATTTTTTATGAATTTTTGGAATTTTTTATGAATTTTTTTTATACTTTTTAATGATTTTTTTTTCCAAATTTTCCTTTTTTATTTTTATTTAAAATTTTTTTATTAAATAATTTTTATTATTAAAATATTTTCCGGATCAAGTCAACCCAGCTCGCACCTCTCGGGAGTGAGTACATTGAGAGAGAGAGAGAGAGAGAGAGAGAGAGAGAGAGAGACCCCATAAACAGAAGAAAATATAAAAGGGAGAAGTGAAAAAGAAAAAATAACTTCCTGATAGTAAGAAGTAAGTTTTTTTAACATATCTAAAGTGCTATAAAAATCACTTCTAAAGTAAAAAGTTGTTTCGAAGTAGAAATTTAAAGTTGTGAACCAAACGGATTTTTGTTGGAAGCACTTCCAAGCAAAAATTTTACTTCAAGTATTATCATGCACGCCCTAAGTTCTTTCTCAGTTGTGTCCCTCACTATGGCTGTTGGTGATGTTTTGGAGCTCCTTTCTAGGGCTATTGATTCGCTTCTGCGCATAAGGGAACTTCCTTTTGCTCCCCACATCTAGTTCGCCAGCAACTGTCTTTAGACAGCAGGACATCATTTGGAGTCAGCCAAATATCCCTCACAATTTGCCCTTATTCTAGCTCTTCCAGCCAAAAAGCCTCGAACTTAAACTCCTTTTTCCTTCTCGCTGGTTCTGGGGATAGAGAGATCAGTAAAGCACTATGCTCAGAGCCGATAGCCAGTAATGCTTAAAACTTCTGCTTCTGGGAAAGCAACTCTCCAGTCAATGGTACTCATTGCTCGGTCAAGTCTTTTCTTCACAAACGCAGTCCCTTCCCTATTGTTGCCCAATGTAAATGCACATCCTTTGCTCTCAAGGTCCATAAGACAACATGAGTTTAATAAATCTCGAAACTCCTTGATTTTATAATTCTCCGCCATGCGTGTGCCCATCTTCTCCCAACGATGCAACACTTCATTAAAGTCTTCCAAGATATATCCATGAAAGGGGGTTGGAGAGGTTGACTCATTGCAGTTCACTCCAGAGATTAAGTCTTGCTTGGAAATCATTCGGTGCACAAACAAAGGTAATACGCATTCCCCTTTTGCTTTCTATGCATTCTCCGACCAGAATCACAAAACGTGCCGAGGAAGATTCCACTCTAACAGAAATCTTGTCATCCGCGAAAAGTGCCAATCCCCCACCAATCCCTACTGGAATGACAGATTAGCCAATAAGAGTGTTAGAGGAATAACTTAACTTTATTGATGAAAACGAACGGTGTGTGTGTGTATATATATATATATATATCTCAAAATCCTCGAAGACCATTATACCTTTTTTACCCTTTAATAATAATAAAAAATTCTGAAAAATTTCGTGAGCTCTTAAAAAAATCATAATAAAATAAAAAAAATCATTAAAAAATCATTAAAAAAGATGAAATTTTGAAAATTCAAAAAAAAATCTCAAAAAATAGGAAATTACCACAATCAACTGGCCAAGACCTATTTTGGATTTTTGACCCCGATCTTTCCAAATTGACGATTTTTCCCTTCTTGGCAAATTGTCTCCAATTTCTCCCAAATCACCTATGAACTCTACTCATATATCCTCTCAGCCCTTAGGGCTATATTAGGGAAGCCTTGATTTGTATTGATGTACTTTGTCTCGTGCACTTGATCATGCATTTATTTTAGTGAATGTGATTGGTAGGATTAGTCTTCCGAATTGCATGAAAACCTATCGGTATTTGCGGATAACCTTTCTTGAATAAAATACATTTTAGGTTAGGATCAATAATTTTTCGTAGAAATTTTGTCATGTTATTAAACGTCTTTCTTTGATCGAAAGCAACTTCGAAGTAAAAGTAGAAAAATCAACTTCTACTCCCGAAGCGTATGTTGTCATGCGCGCCTAATTTTTCTACTTCTACTCCAAAAGTTATTTCCGATAAGAAAAATTCGTTTGGTAAAAGGTTGAAAATTTCTACTTCGAAACACTATTAACACAAAATATTTATGAAAAATTATTATCGGCGGCCGAAAATTTTCTACTTCATTTTTTAACTTTTGAAATTTCTTAAAAAATAATTTTAATTATTCAAATATTAATTAATTTTTAAAAATAAAAATTTATTTTTTATTTTTTACACTAGTGGCTAGATACGTCGACTCGTGTGATGCGGGCGGTGCGATGGTAGATGGTTGGCGGCGGTCACGGTCGACGAAGATTGGCGATTGGCCGTGATGGCAATCGACGAAGGTTGGCAGTGGGCGGTGGTTGGCGCTTGGTGGTGGCAAGTTCGGCGTCGCCGCAGCGGCTATGGGAGGCGGCCAATGGAGGTTTGCAAGTGGGCGAGGCGGGCGATGGTCTGCGGTTGGCGGTGGACGTGGGCGGCCCGCGGGGTTGACGATGGGCGGCCTGCGATGGGCGACGACCAACGACGGTCCGCTGTGGTGGAGGTTGGCGGAGATTGGCGGATGCGAGTATGATAAAAACAAAAAGACCGATGGCATAATAAAAAAAGGGGTGATGCGATAAGTACTTCTTGAGTTAGAGAAGCTAATTTTTAAAATTTTTCAAATTGAGGGAAAAACAATTTCAGAAGTGGAAATTTTTTTTAAAAGCAAAATTTTTTACCAAACGGATTTCTATTTTAGAAGTTAAATTACCAAACAAATTTTTGCTCCATAATCACTTCTGGAGCAGAAATCCACTTCTAGAAGTGTTATCATGCGCACCCTCTACTCTCGGGCCGTGGTTACCTACTTCAAGTTTAACCACAGTTAATAGAGGAAATGACCCCGATTAATAAAGCTAAAGTTCAAAGTAAAATAAATATAATATTGTATTATTTTTGTACAAGGGATGAGTACATAAAAGCCTTGGAATAAAAAGAAAATTCTAAATAAGGACTCGAAATGTCATCATTTTCTCAAATAAAAGCTTAAAATGAATTTTGTTTTAAATAAGGGCCTAAAGTGCCCTCTGTATATCACAGAAGGGCTCGACCAACGGTATTTTAGTCATTTATATTTCCTGAATATTTTTATTTTTTTCATTTTTCCCTTCAAGGAAGGGAATGGCAACCGGCGAGGATCGGGCAACCTTGCCTAGGCGGTCGTCGGTCTTGCCTAGGCTTGCCCGATCTAGCGAGGGCTGCCCTTGCCAATCATAGGTGAGGCCACCCATCCCTCACAAGCAAAAAGGAAGGGAAAAAATGAAAAAATAAAGAAAAAAAGGAAAGAGTATCTAGAAAATATAAATGATAATAATATCCTTGGCCATGCCTTTATTTGAAATAAAGAAGATACTTCAGGAATTTTTTTGAAATAAGGATGATACTTCATGCCCTTATTTGAAACAAGAATGACATTTCATGCCATTATTTGAAATTTTCCCTTGAATTAACTAAGAAATGAAATAGATGGAAATAATTTTCCACAAATAAAGTAATTTTCTCTCGCAAATGAAGTAATCGTATAACTCCGTTAAATTTACAATAAAATGGATTATGATAATACCAAGCAATGTCAAGATTTTTAGAGTATCGATGCGTACATTGTGGAACTCTTTACATCATTACATTTGATTTTCTCTTTTAAATCATAGATCGCCGAGTCGATATGGTAAAGCAAAAACCCATCCTGAGTAATTGGTGAAATATATTATTTAGCGAGAAAATAAAGCCGTTGTGCTCCCCTCATTGTACTTTTTGTCTAATGTCGCCGTTAAAGGTCCAATAAGTCAATTCCCGGTCTCTGTCCCCATAAAAAAAAAATTCCCTGGTCACTTAAAGGAATTTTGGGCCCTTATGTTTGCTGGGGTCACTTAGGAATTTGGAGGCCAAAAATGAGGAAACAACCCACAATTTGGTGCCGAGAGAAAATAGATCCATATAGTTCATTCGTTTAATTAATTTAATTAATCAATTGTACAAGATGATGAAATTAATTCGTTGAACTAGAAAAATGGAAAATATTATGGTCGAATTGAAGGCTCTATTTGATTCGCGGAAAATGAATGATTTTGAAAACATTTTCCTAAATTTGATCGTTTGAAATGATCAGTTAGTGAAAAATATAATTATTATTTGAACATTTTTATGAATGATAACAATATTTTTTATGCTTATTCATTTTTTATAAGCAATACTAAATATCTTTTTCAAGAAAATGATTTTCAAATCATACAAGTCAGATTGAGTACGGAGAGTCCATCATCACTCAAGGCCTTCATCAGTGAGAAAGAGCATCTATTATGACAAAAAAAAAAAAAAAGTGTGCATCTATTGGGCTTGATTGTAGGAGCAGCGAAGTAGGCCAGCCCACGTTGTCTGGCTCCTTTGATACTCTCCCTTCCTTGAACCATCTTCCTTTATTCGAGTACCTTTGAATTTTGATCAATTGTCTAGAAAGCCCAACCAAAAGTTAGTCTGATTATTGAAGAGGCATCACGCTGAATATGAGGCTGCCTTTATTTAGCAAAAAACAAATGAGTTGAAAAATATTGTCCAAAAAATAATTGCCTGTATAATAAATGAACGAAATAAATTTTCACCGTCCACAAAAATATTTAAACATGAATTATTGTCCATAATAAAAACATTTTCCATTGAGTGATTGTTGTAAGCATAATTTTTAAGATATAGGTTTTTTTTATAATCATTCATTTCCGTGAAACAAATAGAGCTTATCTATTCGAATTCCACGGGCGACTGATGTGGACACTTTAACACCTCCTCTTTCGTACAGCCCGCACTAAGGTCAAACACATGGGATTGCTACTAAATGGGACACACAATGCGAATTTGGGGTGGAACCTAGCTCTGATACCGTATTAGAAAGTTCAATCAAAAAGTTTAATTGCACATGAAAAGAGAGATACTAAAATGAATATGAGGCCCATTGGAACTCGGAAGCTGCTAATTTGACAGTCTAATAATACCGCGTTATTTCTAACCACAAGGTCTCCCAATCAATGAATGTTTTATGTAAAATACGTGATGATGATGTGTGAATCTACGATTGAGATTGTATCGTCCATGAAAGTACTGTCAATGAACCATTTTCCTTGAAACCCACAGGCAAGCGATTTGCGTACTTTTTTATATTTTATATACAGAGACATCGATATGACTAATTCAACATATGCAATTGGCTGTTGATAGAACCGAAATCTTAATTACTTTACTAACCATAATTTCAAGGGTAAAAGGACACTTGGAGTGCCAATATTTGTATACAGCGCTCACTTTGATGTCAATATTTTTTTTGATCACTTAAGTTCCAAATCATAGGAAAATCTATCACTTAAGTGTCAATTTCGGCAAAAAAATGATCACTTAAGTGTTAATTCCGGCCAAACAAGACACATGATATTTTTTATTAATTTTTTAATATTATGTGGATTTGGTATGAAAAAAGTCAGTCCACTTGGTGTCCACGTGACATTTGTGTAATATTTAATTAAATTTAAAAATAAGTTAACTAAGTAAAAAATTAAAAAGGGAAAAAATGATCACTTAAGTGTAAAAATTATATTTTTTATCACTTAAGTGTCAATTTTGGCAAAAAATGATCACTTAAGTGTTAATTCGGCCAAACAGTACACATGATATTTTTTATTAATTTTTTAATATTATGTGGATTTGGTATGAAAAAAGTCAGTCCACTTGGTGTCCACGTGACATTTGTGTAATATTTAATTAAATTTAAAAATAAGTTAACTAAGTAAAAAATTAAAAAAGGGAAAATTGCTAGGTTGTAGCAGCGAGGGCTTCTATGTGAGGGCTTCTAAGCCCTCACCGTTGCAACAAAGTATTTTGCTTTTTTTTAAATTTTTTTATCTTATGTTTTAGTTTTTAATATTTTTAACTTTTGGCTTTTTTGTTATTGCTGACTTGGATGCTCCAGCGCACCACGTAGATGCCACGTCAGATTTTCGGCGAAGCTCACCAGAGTTGGTACTGAAATAACCGTTTTTCAAAAAAATTAAAATTTAAGTAATGAAAAAATATTGGCACTAAAGTGAGCGCCGTGCACAAATATTGACACTCCAAGTATCTTTTTGTCTTAAGTAAACCCACTTGTAAAAACAAATAAGAGATGGTTTTTCAAAGTGGGACAAGTGAACGTAGAGAAAATTATCAAAAAAGCCATAAAGCTATTGCATTTTGATTAATTTAGTCCTAAATCCTTCAATCTTGTCCTAAGCCTTTTCACGTTTTTCCAATTGAGTTCATCCGGCAAATTTTAGCAGAAAATTATTGACATGAAGGCCGGCCATCCTACATGGCATATCCGATGTTAACGTGGACAAATTTTTTTATTTTTTTAATGTATTTGTTATTAATATTTTTATTTTTTCTTTCCAAGCCTAGCGAGGGTCGTTGGCCAACCCTCCCTGGTCACATGCAGGGGCCTATCAACCCTCGTCGACCACCGGGCAAGATCGGCGAGGGCTTGGCGGCCCTCGTCAAGTGGCTAACGAAGGTTGCTTGGACTTGGTAGAAAAAAAAAGGAAAAGAAAGAAATAAAAAGAAAACAAAAATTATAAAAATTGTCGGCATTTGCACCAGCTATATCACGTAGGACGACCGACGTCTATGTAAGCGATTTTCACTTAAAATTGATCAGATGGACTTATTTGGCCAAATGTGAAAATGTTTAGGATTCAGTTGGCAAAATTGAAAAGTTTAGGACTAAATAGCTAAAGTACCATAGATTTAGGATTTTTTGGATATATTTTTTTTTTTGTGAAGGTAAGGAAAACATGTATTTTGAAATACTTAATGCAAGAATTATTACTGGACAAAACCCAATATGAAATAAATCGGACTGAAAGAGACTCGATTAATTAATCATTAATAGCAAGTAACTTGATCCCTCTCATACGATATAAGGTATATTGCCGGGGGCATGTGATGCGAATTCTTTGCTTGATTGTGATGGCAAGAGATTACTATAATCAAATTTGCTTAGTCTAACCATCTTGCTGTTGTCAGGATTTTAGCCCCATTGACGAGTTCAACTGTAGAATTGTCTTGGAGTTACGAGTCAGAGAGCATGCCATGAACAATTCAATTGGACTAAGTGTCCAGTTGCTTACAACTAGTCGTACTGATTGCTTTCTCCTTGTATAAATGCTAGGGAAAAAAAAAAACATTTGAGTCTTTGAAAGTGTCCAGTAAGAGAGTGCATGCCCTGGAAATTTTAGATGCTTGCCTTCATTCAGGATTGCGGCCACAATTGCTTTCTGTGAATAGCCACTTTCTTTGTAGGTTCATTTACTTTTCCACGCACTTATATTGATCAGCAATTGAATAAATGCACCTCCTCTTTGACTCCACATATTTTAGTGATCGACCTACAAATTTGTCCATTAGTCCCCCCTGATCTCTCTCCAGCCGGTGTGCAAAATTGAAAGATTCAACTGGTTTTTCAGCACGAGAATTTGACCAAGAACTGTAGTGCTCAAATGAATTTTGGAGATGCGCTACAATAATATCAGACATTGAAGATTGTGTTGTATCTAGCAATATCACCTAAAGGAGGGTGAATAGGCAATTGTGAACAATTTTGAAATTTAATGCAGAATTCAAACAAATTAAAACAGAATCTGAGTAAGTTCAGTAGCAAATTCAGAACAAGACGTGCAATGGTTTAAACACAGTAAAGGGAGTTTAGAGTAAAAGAGAATTGCACACAAAGTGATTCGCCTTTAATAAGCATTCGTCCACTCTTTCACGATGACAACCGATTGGCTGGATTCCACTAGATGAATCATTGAAAGGTTACAAGCGATGTTACACTTTTTCACTCTTACAAAACCTTTCAAAGATAAAAATGTAGCTCTCGAGAATAAGTATATGAATCGAACAACTCAAACACTTTGGAATTATATGTTCCGATCTCCCTCGGATCGGTCACAATGGATTTTCCTTTTATACTTCTTCAACCCCAAGCTAGCCTTTGGACAAGTCTTCAAAAAATTGCTCTTCAATCACTCATTGAATGCCATCAATCTTGTTTGAACGAGATTGTGGAAGATTTGATAGCCGTAGAAGTAGAGTTTGAACCCTTCAGATTTAGTCGCCCATACAACTAAATCCTTAGTTTTCATAAGTAAAGTTTATTCAAATACGAAAGCTTTTTTGTCCCATGGAAGGTAATATCTAATCTAGGATATTCTCACAATCTGTTTGGAAAATAATCATGTCAATCAAAGATTACAAACTTTCATAAATAACACAGCCAAATCGGAAACCCGCCAAACATGGGCCTTTAGAATCCGGACAAGAGATATTGCAGAATCCGAACATAATTCAGAAGCAGTCTTCAAAAGTAGAACAAACTCTTTGAATCTACTCAGACTAGAATAGTGACTTTGACCTTTAGTAAAATTCATGCTGATGTATCACATAAATCTTCTTCAAATTAACTCTTCGGAGGCGACATCTCGCTCCATCTAAATAATAAGATTCAACTTACTCAGAAGTAAATATGTGACGACTTCGTCTTGAATCCGAACATTAGGTTTGGAATAATATAAGCTTTTTATTCACTTGTTATACTTGCAAAGTATTTCAATGCATTAACTAGATTCTTTCTAAAGTAAGAGGTTTATCAGAATCAAAATATTTAGAAGAAGGTTTTCTCAACAGATTGAACCCCACCGAGTGATCGAAGTCAAACCTGAAGAGTAGAAGATTTTTTCGGCCATTGAATGGTTCGTCACTTGCTTGACTATAGTGGATTTGTTAAAATAAAATAAAAAACTAAATATAGTATGTTCATACGGCGGTGTCATTTGCGATGCCTCATTCAATTTTGACCATCATGTGATAAACCATGCAATTTGCATCAAAATATTGGGGTAATTGTTGGGGAAAAGTTCTATAGTATATTTTGATACTGACAAAATTTTCCTTAGTCTAATTGAATTTTGTAAATACGTTACTGTATTTTATTTCAGGTGAGATGCATGAGAAAAGAAGTTTATATTGGCCTCAGTTGGTTATTCAGACACAAGTTTAGAGTATCGCATATATGTTTATGAAGGAGTTGAATTATGTTATCCGGATTAAGTGGAGTATCCCTTACGTAGATTCAGTTACACCTTTGACGAAGTCTTATGTGCCAGCATCAACAAGGACTCGATTAACTTACAACTCAATGTCTTCTTTGATAAGATTCTAAAGATTGATTTTGTTTATGAGGAATTCAGAAATAGCGACTTATTTAGAAGCAAGAATTCAGAAGCTGCGATTTATTTAGAAGCAGCGATATGCAACAATTCTTTTCCCAAGACCCATGTATGACGAATGCCGTTATGGTTGTGAATATGTTATTAAGGAAGTCTGTAATCTTCGATTTGGAAGATGATTCTACAATGTATTGTAGAAAAATCTCTAATTGGAAATTACCTTTCTTGAGACAAGCCGACTTCCATAAATGAAAGGATCTACTTATAGAAACCAAAGATTTGGTTGTATGGGCGACCGGATCAATGGGGTTCGGATTCTTATCACCCAACGGCAACCAAATCTTCAAGGTACAATCTCGTTCAATTAAGGATTGGAGACGTCCAATTAAAGATTGAAGAGCGATCCTCCGGAGATCTGTCCAGCGGTGAGTTTGGGAATGGGGGAGTATAAAAAGAGATCATTAGTACTGTTATGAGAGAGGGAATTCATAATCACAAATTTCAAAGTGCAAGAGAACTTCAGATTCTACACACTTGTCCTCATGACCTTTATACGACAATCTTTGAGAGGCTTTATAAGAGTGATTGAGAGAAGATAGTGTGATCTATCAAAGAGAGCATCATCACTTGTTGTAAAACTCCATTAATTCATCTAGTGGAATCCAGTCTATCGGCTGTCGGCGTGGAGAGTGGACGTATGCTTGATCTAAGCTGAACCATTATAATCATCGTGTGCAATTGTCTTTATCCTTAAACTTTTCTTACTGCGGTTGATAAAATATTGTATACCAGTTTTTCAGAGTCATAAACCACATACAATCAGATTTTGAATTATTGTGTTATTTGACTTGTCTTTTTTAATTTCACGATTTGAAGTCAAATTTATTCAGAATCACCTATTCACCTCTCCTCTAAGTGATATTGCTGATACAACAGTAATGACCCAACTCTTTTCAAGAAAGCGGAGTGCTCAAAAGTCAAAAGGAGTATCTAGAAGGTGGTATTCATTCGATGGTCAAGTGTTGCCTTATGAATCACTTAACGAGATGGAAATGAAATGATGGAGATGACAAAGTGACGAAATGCACGAGGAAATAGATTAGATGCAAGGGACTTTGCAATCAAAGATGCGATGGCTTTCTTTTGGGCACGTTTCTAGACAATGATATCTTTCATTTTACTGTTATCGAAAGTGATATTTTAGGTCAATTTTGGCGCAATGACTTGAATTTACTATTTTTGGTGCGGGCTTTGACTTTTCTTGTACACTAAATTCCGTTGCTCTTCTGAATGGCCAGCAAGTAATCCAGACTCGAGCACAACCTCCCTACTTCAAACATAAATTGTGTGTTCCAACAACGACTGGAGTGACTGCGGACAACGTCAGTAACCTTAAATATTATTTTGCGTCCAAAAATGCTGATTAGAGACTTTTTTTTTAAAAAAAATTTTCAGATAAAAGAAGTTAGTAGTTTGAAAAAAATCTAAATAAACCTTGGTAATTAACTCAAATAAGAGTTAGTAATGCAAAAGTATTTGGCAACTTAATGAAAGAAAAGTTGGTAACCGTTCTAACTAAAGTTGGTTACTTATTAAAATAATTGGTAGATTGAACCAGATCTTAAGTAAAGCTGATACCATTGGTAACTTAATAGAAAAGTTGGTAAATTTAGAAAAAAAAAAAGTGTCAATAAGTAAGTCAAGCGAGAGTTCGCAAACCAAAATTAGTCGATAAATTAATGGAGAAAAAATGGTGAATCATACAAATAAAAGTTCGTAAGTTCGCATAAGGGTTGATAAATTGAACGTGCTGGTAAGAAAGACAAATAAAAATTGATAAATGATAATAAAAATAGATAAATAAAAAAAGCCAGATAAAAATTGGTGAATAACTTAACTGAGAGTTTGTAACCCAAAACGAGATGGCAATTTAATCATCAAAGAAGTTCGTAATCATTCAAATAAAGATCAGTAAGTTGAAGAAAGAGTAGGCAAACATAAGTCAGGTAAGAAAGAAAAATAAAAGTTGTTAAAAAAAGTTGCAAATTTGCAAAATATGAAAAAGGAATGGTAATTTCATAAAACCGCTAGTATCGGGTGACTGATAAATATTTTTACTAATACTTGTTTTTTTCAACTTATTTACTTCTTATATGTGTGTGTGTGGAACGATGAATTATACCAAATTACTACAACACCTATTCAAATATTTTAAGCCTAATATTACTGGTTAATGTTTGAGGAAACACCATCAATATGGTTATAAGACTTCGATCCCAAAGTAGCTTTTGTCACACTTGCTTTTGTTCAAGCATCGGCAAGACTTAGGGTGTGTTTGGGAAGGGCTTTCCCAAGGGGCTTTGGGTGTCTAAAGCTCCTTAGGCCAAAGTTTAGGTGTTTGAAGATGTTTTTCAAAACATCCTTAAGTGAAAGTAAGTTTCCAAAAGGCTGAAAGCCCAAAGCAGCCTCAAGCGAGTGACGACGAGGCCGCTTGACCTCAGGCATGCCTCTCTTGAGTCCGGCGTTAGGCAAGCCAGGTAGTAGATCTGGGACTTCGATGTCGTATGAGTCAAGCGGAAGGTAATCGCCGCGGCACGATCCCGGCGACTCGACGTCGGTGTCATGCGACTCCTCACCGGTGTTTGTCGCACGAGCCGGGCATCTGTCCATCTCCTCCACCACCGTAAACTTCCAAATTTGAAAGGAGAAGATGAATAGTGCGTGGGCAAATTAAAATAAAAAGTGAACAGTGCATGGGCAAAATGCGGTGTGTGGGGTTTTTTAGGCTCGGGCTGCTTTCTTTTTCCAATTTTAAAAAAATTAGAATAAAAAAGGGGTTAATACCACGAAAAACCTTAAATCGGTACACCTATGACAAATTTATCCCAAATTATTTTTTTGATCACAAAAAACCTCAAACTGGTACACCTATGAGAAATTTATCCCAAACTATTTTTTTGACCATAAAAAATCCTAAATTAGTACACCTGTGACGAATTTACTCTAAACTAACTTTTTTAACCACGAAAAATCTCAAATTGATACACCTATGACAAATTGACCCTTCGTTAAATTAGGTTAATATCACGAAAAATTCTAAATTGATACACATGTAACAAACAGAGGGTAAAAACCCTAAACCGATATACATATGAACAACCATGTACCATCTAACTTAGCAATTTGACGGTTAACTTTAACGAAAACTAACGGAGGATATATTTGTCACAATTGTATCAATTTGGGGTAAATTTGTCACAAGTGCATAAGTTTGGAATTTTTTGTAGTCAAAAAAATAGTTTGAGGTAAATTTGTCAGATGTGTATCAATTTAGAATTTTCTGTGGTATTAACCCAAAAAAAAAATCTAAATAGATCATTGACTTTCCAAATATATATTTACCAAACAATATTTTCCCAAACTTTCTTCCCAAGGTACTTTTCAATTATAGTTTACCAAACAATTTTTGCATTTCACAAAATCCCTTCGGACTAAAGACATTTGCATTTTCCTAAAAAATTTCCCCGAAAGCCTTTCCAAACACAGCCCTAGAGAGCTAGTGGTGGCCCCGCTCCCAAATTAAGGATTTCTCCTTCATAAGAGGAAAATTTTCCATAAAAACTTAGACATATTATATATAACCAAAATAAATTAGTTTGCTCCTCTAATATCAAATTTTCGGTCCGTCATTACACTTGAGTGCATCCAGTCATTATAAGTAGAAAATCAATTCATTACTTAGGCTTTGTTTGTTTCTAAAAAAAAATGAATGATTTGAAAATTATTTTCCTAAAAATTTTCACTTATAGATATATTTAAATATAAATTGTTATCGATAATAAAAATATTTTTTATTGACTAGCTATTTTAAGTGATATAAATGGTATTTTTTAGGTAAATTATTTTCAAATTATTTATTTATTGCGAAATAAACGGAGCCCTACCTTACGAGAAATTCACCTTAGAATATGCCTTTAGTTTCTCGGGCTTTTTAGCTTAAAAAAGCTAGTTGAGTGTACAGGGGTTAGGGTGATCAGTTACTCATCCCTAGCTATAAAAATCAGAATCTTTGACTTCATGTACGAAACAAAAATAAGAAGAATAGTCAATTCAACGCCATTTCATTTATTGGAAGAAAAATCCAAAATTCTCGAATTCAACGGAGAGACGGTCTTTCCATTATTCAAACTTACGTTTGTTGCTTTGAAAACTTAGGGGCAAGGACATGTCGGATTTTGTTCCTCGTAAGATGTGGATGGTGACTTCATTCTGCTTATCTGTTTCTCTTTCGTTTTCTGAACTGTCTTTAGGTTCGAACGAGTTCGAGGTCATTTTCTTGCATCCTTGCACCAGTGGGAAAAATATTAATTTTCTTTAAATCTATAGTAGTTGTGCTGATCAATCCTAATTTTTTTTTCTACCAATTCAGTCCTAAACCTTTTATAATTGTGTCAATTCATTCCATCGGACGAATTTTAGCCAAAAATCGCTGATGTAGAAGTTGATCAGTCGGCGACATAATATTTTAATATTACTTTCTTTCTTTTTTCTTCCCCTTCCCCCTTCTTTCTCTGACCGAGCCTCACCATGGTCCAACCAATGGCTAGAGGAAGAAGAGGGAAGGGAAACGGAAATAAACGAAAAGAAAAGAAAAACGAAAAATGAAAAAAATTCAAAAAACTATTAAAATATTATGTCATCGGACGGCCAGCATCCACATTAGAGCCTGCCAGCCAAAATTCGCCGGATGGATTAAATTGACACAATTGCAAAAGATTTAATATTGAATCATAAAAAAACAAATAGAGTTTAGGACTGAATTTGCATAATTGCAATATGTTTAAAACTTTTTTGGTAATTTTCCCTTGCACCAGTAGATAAGTGTGCAACCTCACACTAGTAACACCTATGAGCTGTAAGTAGAACTGACAGTATCGGTGGTAGTAGTTGTGGACACGGCCGAGATTGGCTACAATGGCATTATGACCCAGGAGGATGTTGCGCGACCGACATGTCTTTGATCTCACATCGTTATAACTTGATAATTAGACTGGTAAATAGGTCTTGCACATTTTAGACATGAAAGTTTGGGTGTTCTGAAATCAACGTAGACAATGTCATTCCGATGGTATGGGTTGATGCGGCTGTTAATGGATTGTGCAATGATCTTTGGTCCTGTCTTGTGATGCTTCTCCATATCACGCCAGGTTTAAGGAAAAAAGAATATTTTATGTTAAGTTTTATGTCATAAAATTAATATTTGATGATCTAGGAAATAAAATTCCTAATAACCTTACAACACACAATTTCTTTGTTGATAAGATGTATTTGTGGCACTACACCATATTAAAGTCAATTTAAGGCCACTTTTCGCGCGTGCGTATATATACACACACATACTCGTTTTTGGACTTTACTTCACTAGTGGGCCTCTCTAGATAGATTGGCAAATGAGTAACAATCACGGAAATTATCCATTCAATCCTAAACTAATTATGCGGATGCCAATTTAAAGTTGAAATTTCACGCAAAGATTTGTGACTAAATTGACAAAATTAAAAAATTTAGGATTGAATTAATAATAGATTTAGGACTGATTTAATAATTTTTCCATCTAGACAAAAATAATGACGAAGTTGGATGATTTATAGTTGAAAATTCATTCGAAAATCATGTAAATCAGCTAAGGTGTTTTTGTATCATTTTTCAAAGGCGCAGCCAACCTTTCCAAGCATCCAGCAGAAATTGCTGACCCACGTCGATTTGAGAGCATTATGGGTAGGTCCAGAATGCTATTTTATCCAACCCAATTTGATCTTTCTAATACCATTTGTTTTTATAGAGTGGTTACTTCTAGAGGAGTTATAAATTGTGTTACATATTCGATTTTTTTATTAAGTGATGTGGTAAAAGTGATTTCATAAATTGGATTAATAAATCGATCTCATTGTATCTTTAGGGCGTGAATGATAACCATTACGTTTCTCTATTTTTCTATTTTTATATTTCTGGAAACAGTTTTGGAACATAAATCTGTTTGATAAATCAATTTCATTTTTCTATTTTCTAGACAAATTTTTAGCCTAGAAATAGATTTTAGAATAGAAATTTTCTACTTTGCTATTTTTAGAATAGAAAGGGAAATAAAAATTCTTCTCATCACTCACTTCCTCTCTCTCTCTCTTGCGTCCCCGATTATTGTTCATTGGCTGCCGACCCAGGCTCGATGGCCGACAACCATAGCAATTTCATGCTTTTATCAAACGATTTCTTCTCTAGGAACAAAAATTTTGTGTCGTTATCCAACATTTTCTCTAATCAGAAACTTGTCAAGGGAATTGAAAGACAAAATTTTATTTCTCGGTCGATATAGCTCTCAAGAACTGAATGGTTATCATTTGAGTCCTTAGCATTATTTGTTCAATCATTGACCACATTCCATTTCCCAAATTAGTGATCCAGAGAAAAAAAAATGAATTAGAACCCCGCAAATGATCCGGTATTTTATACGTATTTTTTGAAGGACTTTACTGGCATAATAATTTTTGAGTGACTGTGATATTAATAGCATGTTGTGAGCCATAAATTTTTAAAAGAGTGTACCCAATAATAATTTTTGATTATTTGTTATTATTTTTTGTAACTCACAATATGCTATCAATCTTGCAGTAAATAAAAAATTATCATGGACGCATACCACATACTTTATAAGGTGAAATTGTCAATGGTCCACGGTCAAACTCTGGATTACGTTGAATTTTCATCAGGCGTCTTAATGAACTTTGTCCTTTCATTTTGATGGATACAGATGATTCTCAGTGTGTATAAAAAAACCATGATCGGATGACGTGATGCGTTTGGTACACGAAGATTCATGCGGCTAAAAGTTCCACATGCCGCGTAGCTTAACCAATTATATCTCAAGATTGTCCTATTACGTGATCAGATACTTTTTCGCACGCTTTCTGAAAAACATGTTAGATCCCTGTTCCATCCAAATTACGTTTGTATTTTGAAAAAGGAAAAGAGAAATTTATCATGGCTATAAAAATCAGAATCTTTGACTTTATAATACGAAACAAAAATCAAAGGGATAGTCAAATCAACGCCATTTTATTCATTGCAAGAAAAATCCAAAGAATTCTCGAAATCAACGAAGGGACATTCTTTCCATTATTCAAACTTACGTTTGTTGCTTTGACAACTTGGGGACAAGGACATGTCGGATTTCGTTCCTCGTAAGATGTGGATGGCGACTTCATTCTTCGTCTGTTTCTCCTTCGTTTTCTATAGTGTGTTTGGGTTCCGCCAACCAGTTCAGGGTTAGATATGTTCATTTACTTGCATCGTTGCACTAGTGGAAAAATTCTTATTTTTTTTAAATTTATAGTAATTATGATAATTCAGTCCTAATTTTTTTTAAAATCAATTCAGCCCTAAAACTTTTGCAATTGTGTCAATTCGTTTCATCCGACGAATTTTAACCAGCCAATGTTGACGTGAACGCTAGTCGATCGGCGACATAATATTTTAAATTTTTAAATTTTCTTATTTTCCTTCCCCTTCTCCCTTCTTCCTCCGGGTGAGCCTCGCCGGTCATCCCTCAGGCGAGTCGCCTAGGTCCGATGACTGGCTAGAGAAAGAAGAGGGAAGGGAAAAGGAAATAAAAGAAAAGAAAAATGAAAAAAATCAACTAAATATTAAAATATTATGTCGCCGGTTGGCCGACGTCCACGTTAGCTCCGGCCGGTCAAAATTCATCGGATGGATTGAATTAGCACAATTACAAAAGGTTCAGGACTGGATCAGCAAAAATAATAGAGTTTAGGACTGAATTGGCACAATTATAATATGTTTAGGACTTTTTTGGTAATTTTCCCTTGCACCGGTAGATAATTGTGCAGCCTCACACTAGTACTACGTATGAGCTGTTAGTAGAACGGACAATATCGGTAGTACTAGTTGTGGACACGGCCGAGATTGCCTACAATGGCATTATGACCCATAGGATGTTGCGCGACTGATATGTTTTTGATCTCACATCATTATAACTTGGTAATTAGACCGGTATATAGGTCTTGCACATTTTAGACATGAAAGTTCGGGTGTTCTGAAATCAACGTAGACAATGTCATTCCGGTGGCATGGGTTGATGGGGCTATCGATGGATTGTGCGATGATCTTGGTCTTGTCTTGTGATGCTTCTCCATATCACACCAAGTTTCAAGGAAAAAGAATATTTCATGTTAAGTTGTGTGTGTGTTAAATTTAATGTTTGATGATTTGGGAATGAAATTCCTAATAACTTTACAACACACAATTACTTTGTTGATAAGATGTATTTGTTGCACTACATCATATTAAAGTCAATTTGAGGGGGCACTCCTCTCTCTCTCTAGATATTAGGGGTAATCGGTTTCAAAGTGGGTTTGTTTCAAACCTGGAACCTACTACGTTATAATCGATTATCAGTTTTTGAAACATGGAACCTACCCTATTTTTCTAGAACCGATTCTAGAAGGCGGCGCTATTTCCACTCCTATTTTGACTAAGACAATCATTTTTGCTAGTTAACTTACTAAAATACCCTCCTCTCTCTTCAATTAAATATTTCTTTTGTATCAGAGCTAATCCACAAATCTACCTTTAATTTTAGTCAATCTTGATAAAAACAGAAAAGTAAAATTGATCACAAAATGAAAAAGATTAATTTGTTAAAAGCATAATAAAATATCGAACATATTTGTATTTAGATATGTATTAACAAAGGATAAACAAATAAAGAAAAAAACATGAAATTTCGTGATGTTCAACTCTTGATATAAAGAAAGGAATTAATATCGATTGTAAATTCAATCCCATAGCAAGTGGATCAACTTATTCGAGTTTGAAAGTGCAAAATGCATAAATAAATTTTCAACCCCATTTTGCAATTTATATTAAAATGTGAAAAGATAAAAAGAAAAAGCACAAATAAACGATTTGCAACTTTAGAAACCTACAAGTCTATTTGAAAATTACCTACAATATTAAAATCTGCTTGATAATCATGTTGGATTTTAATTTCAACTTTGTAATAAAGTTTTCCTCAAACTATTTCATAAAAAATAGGTAGTTAATTGTGTATTCATAAGCCATTATAATTAGAAATTTCTAACGTTTTATATAGCTTTTCTAATTAAAAGCATGTGATCATACATTAAGGATAACGAAATTTTCTAAGAAAAGTGATAACATGATGCATCATAGAATGATATTTTATTGGGTATAATTTGACATTTATATTGTGAATTTGATATTTAAAAGGGAAAATAGAAATAAAGGCAGTTATGTTGATTAGGCTGACAAAACAAGAAATAATAACTTGAAGATGGAGGAGGGTATTTTGGTCTATTGATTGGAAAGAGGAGTGCTTTAGCCAAAATATGAGTGCAAATAGCACCCCCCTTCTAGAACTTACCCTGTTTTTTCGGATCAATTTCAGGGTCCACTCAAGAACCTGATTTTTTGTTTTGTTTTTTATTTTACTTTTTATAGCAAAATAATATAAGCAACAAAACGGCTCAAAATAAAAGATGATCAACATAAATATCTATTTGCCAAACACATGGTCACGTTCATATATAAACGATAAAAAATTCAAACACGTAGCCACGTACAATTATAAAAAATAAAAATTTCAAACACGTAACGGTAAACAGAAATTATAAAACTCAGTTCCCCATTCACCCTATTAATTTTTTAAATTTCATTCTCCATTCATACATAAAAATATTACTTCAAAGAATAGAGAGAGATGCGATAAAGAATAGAGAAGAAGCAAATGAGGCGAGACAGAGTTAGACTCAACTTAGAGAAATTATGTTATTTTTACTATAACTAAGAACCAGTTCGAAAACCGGTCTAGTTGTCAAGTGGCTCTTCACTTGAAACCTGAAATCGGACCTGTTCAAGCCGGTTCCAAAAATTTGGAACCGGAAATCGGACTTGTTTTTTGTGCGATCTAGTCCGGTTCTCGATTCTATCCGATCTGGTTGCAAACCCCTAATATTTTATTTATATATATTTGTTTATGGATTTCACTCCACCGTTGGGCTCTCTCCATATTGGCATATGAGTAACAATAACGAGAATTGTCCAATCAGCGATAAACATATCATATAGATGTGGGAAAATTGCAAAAAAAGTCCTAAATTTATAGCATCCGTGCCAATTCAGTCCTAAACTTTTTAATTATGCAAATTTAATCCTAAACCTTTTCATATATTGCTAATTGAGTTTATCCGACCAATTATGGCTAGAAATTGCCGATGTGGACGCCAGACGTCCTATATGGTGTGGCCAGCATTGACTTGGACATTTTAATGATGCTTTAATTATTGTTTGAATTTTTTTTTTTTTTTTTAGCTTTTCTTCTCTCTTCTTTTATTTTGGGGGATGGGGCTACAGTAAGGGTCGCCGGCCTTTAGCAAAATATAAAATAAAAATAAAGAGAAGTAACTATAAAAATATAAAAATTAAAGAAATTATTTAAATATTATTTAAAAATATCCATGTCAGCATCGATTATTCCATGTAAGACGATCGACGTCCACGTCGCCTTTTTCAAGCCATAATTGTCCAGATAGACTCAATTGGCCAAACGTGAAAAGGTCTAGGGTTAAATTAGTTTAATTAAAATGTTTAAAACTGAATTGACACAAGTATTTGTAGGTTTATGATTCTTTTGGTAATTGTCCCTTGCGGATGCCAATTTACATTGGAATTCGAGCAATGGTTTGGGACTAAATTGGAAAAATCAAAAAGTTTAGGGCTGAATTGATATTTGGACAATAAATTTAGGATTGATTAAATAATTATCCCATCTAGACGAGAATAATGACGAAGTTGGACGATTTTTGTATCATTTTTACAAGCCGCCGCCAACCTTTCCAAGCAGCCAGCAGAAATTGCTGACCCACGTCGATTTGAGAGCACTATGGGTAGGCCCAGAATGCCATTTTATCCAACCCAATTTCAACTTTCTCACTATGGGTAGGTCCAGAATGATTTTTTTGTTAAACCCTATTTGATCTTTCTAATACCATTTGTTTTTATAGAGTGGTTACTTCTAGAGGAGTTAGAAATTGTGTTACATATTTGATTTTTTATTAAGTGATGTGGCAACAGTGATTTCATAAATTAGATTAATAAATCGATCTCGGTGTATCTTTAGGGACGCGAATGATAACCATCCTGCTTCTCTGTTTTTCTATTTTTATGTTCTTGAGAACATGTTTGGAATAGAAATCTGTTTGGTAAAATAATTTCTTTTATTTGTTTCCAAGACAAATTTTTAGCCTAGAAATATGCTTTGGAACAGAATTGAGAAGTAGAAATTTCATATTTTTCTATTTTTGGAATAGAAATGGAAATAAGAATTCTTCTCATCACTCACTCCCCCTCTCTCGTCCCTCGTCATTGTTTACTATCCCCGGCCGAGGCCCGGTGGCTGACAATTGTAGAAATTTTAAACTATTATCAAACGAATTTCTGTTCTAGGAACATAAATTTTGTGTCATTATTAAACGCATTTCTCCGATCAAAAACTCGTCTTGAGAATATAAAGACAAAAATCCATTTCTGGCCAGAAATAGCTCTCGAAAACTGAATGGTTATCATTCGCGCCCTTAGCGTTATTTATTCAATCATCGAGCTCATTCTATTTCCCAAATTAGTGATCTAGAGAAAAAAAAAATGAATTAGAACCCCGCAAATGATCAAGTATTTTATACATATTTCTAGAAGGACTTTGCTAGCATAACAATTTTTCCGTGACTGTGAGAATAACATGCCGTGGGCCTCAAATTCTTGAAAGAGTGGACCCCACGTTCTTCATAAGGTGAAATTAATTGAACCATTGTGGGATCAGAAATGATGACAGTATTGTCAGACCGTGAGACTAACCGCTTTCAATTGTAAATTCTATTCTCCGAAAAATCCCACGTTCTTTATAAGGTGAAATTGTCAATGGTCCACGGTCAAACTCTGAATTACGTTGAGTTTTCAAGAGGTGTCTCCATGAACTTTGTCCTTTCATTTTGATGGATACACATGATTCTCAGTGAGTATCAGGAAAACATGATCCGATGATGTGATGGGTTTGGTACACTAACATTCATTCGCCTTAAAGTTGTACATGCCTCGTATTGTCCCATGATATGACCTGAAACTTTTTCGCATGTTGTCCAAATAACATGTCGGATCTTCGTCCCATCCGAACCACACTATAATTTTGAAAGAGGAAAAGAGAAATTTATGAATCTTAACATGCCATAACTGAATTAAATAAATGGCGTTATTGATTGAACTCCGAAAACGCACGGAAGTTTTGTTGTGGCACGCGAATTTAATCATCCAATCTCTATTTGTTCATACTGGAATTCCAAGATGAAGCTTTAATTCATGCATCTACAGGAAGAATTGGACATATGCAATTCTTAGCTGCCGGTTTTAGTAAGCGAAAGAATTTTTTTTTTTTTCAGAAGAGAGACCGTTCCATTAATTAATGCATCTTAACCTAAAATGTCAAACATAAGTGTAAACAACATCATTAGTTTATTAACATCCATTATCTATATAAGTCAGAGCACAATAAGAGCTTATACCACACTAAAACCTTGCCTGTAAACATACCATCTTCCTCCACAGAAATGACAATGTTCTCTTCAATGGCCATCCAGTTGCCTTCTGCTTCTGTCCTCTGATTGCAACTTGAACTGCACATGTAGACGTGGACTTTTGGCTGACAAGCAAATGATGCGGATATGTGGTGTGCGTGGGTCCATACTCTCACGGATTGTCATCTTATCTTTTCTCAAACTTAAAAAAAAAGAAAAAAAGAAACGTAATTATCTTGTGTACTTTGTCTTATAATTTTAGCTTACAATAGAAATACAAAAAAGTCAAAAAAAATTAAAAAAAATAAATGGGAAGTCAAAATACTGAAACAGGATTAGCAAGTTATCTTCCTTAAAACTTCCGATTAGTGTGCGCCGCACTGTTCGGACAAAGCAGGAACGGCGAGAATTGCAAAACCGGCAAACAGAATAAGAGAGTGTTACGTACAGTGTTCTCGATGCATTAAACATGGAAGAGCAGAATAAGAAAACGGCTCGCAAAAATAAAACACGATACCAACTAGAAAATCAAACGAGAAACGACAGATGATTAGTTTGAGGGATAATTATTCAAAAAATCTTAAATTTATTGTACGGCAGCCAATTCAATTCTAAATCTTTCAATTGTGCCTTTTTTTTTGTCGAAATTTGTGTCAATTTAGTCATACACCTTTTGATGATTTGTCAATATAGTTCTAAATATTTCTTTATGAACTTTTTAAAGATTTGTCAATTTTTTTTTGTCCTAAATTATTTTGATATTTGGCTAGAATGAATTTTCATATAGTTTAGGAATTAAGTTGAACATGTACCAAAAGTTCAAAGATCACATTAAACAAAATAAAAATTAAGGGACGATATCGCACGTTGAACCAAAGTTTAGGGACCATAACAAATAAATTACAAATTCATTGGGCCAAGTTGAGGGACCATTGCTATCATTATCCCTTTCTTGTTCGAGTACCCTTTAATTGATCTACTACCCTGAAAGTGCAACAAAAAACTCACACCCGACACGTGAAAAGGCGTCAAAATGAATATAAGACCTATTCAAGCTCCATGGACAAGAGATGCAGACACTTTAGTGCCTGCTATTACGTGCCGAGAATAACGTGTGGGATTGCTATGAATGAGGGATCCTCACAAGGAAAATAAATCTTGATGGAACCTAGTTCTGATACAGTATGAGAAAGTCCAACTCAATCATCTAAATTGATAGGTTAAGAGTTTGTGAAATGAATATAAGAAAATATATTCCATGAAAATCATTTTCTAGGAAAATAATTAGTTTTTATTTGTTTGATGATATAGAGAAAGTGATTTCATACTTACTATAAGGGGAAGTTAGTTTCCTCATTTTCCGGCATTTGGGTTGTTTAGGAAAATGAATCAATGGAAAATGTTCAACGGAAAACCTATACTTAAATTCAAGAAATGATTTCCTCTTTAAAAATCAAAAATCATTTTATAAAACATGACTACGTATCCTTGCTTGGACCTGAAATTATACGCTTGGGCATGGAAACTTCAATACCGGTTCTTGGGTTCCAGTGTCCAGAACCAAGTCACCTGTGCTCGAGCTTTCATCGATGTCAGGCCAATGACCTCGGAGTCTGTGCCGAGGTCCCCAACATCAGCGCCTGAATCCATAGAGGTGGAGCTCAGGACCCCGGTGTTCATGCTCAGGCCTCCGATGCCCATGTCCGGGTCTGTCAAGGCTCAATTCGAAGCCATTGTGCTAGATGCCCCAGCACCGGGACCCAGTCCACAAAGGTGAAGCGTGAGAGATCAGTACATAAGATCAAATCCCTAACACTCGAGGTGGGGTCCATAAAGGCCATTCTAGGGTTCTCGGCACTCAGGCTTGTGTTTGCAAAGGTTGTGCCTAGGTCCCTAGTGCTTGAGCTTGGGTCCCGGGTGCCCGGGCTAGGGTCTATCGAGGCCAAGGCCCGAGATCTCGATGCCTATGTTTGGGTCCAACGAGGTTGGGCTCGGGACCTCGGTGTCCATGCTCGTGTCCATCAAGGCTTAGCCCAATACCCCAGCGCTCATGCCCCAATCCATCAAGGTTGGGCCTGGGACACAGGTGCCCATGCCCAAATCCTTGGCGCACGAGGCGGGGTCCATCAAGGCCAAACTCGGGACTTTGGTGTCCATACTCGATTTCTTGGTTGCCCATGCGCAATCTACTAGCGCTCGAATAGTGCATGTCTATTTAGGAAAGTCAAATAAGATGTTCTATACCAAACTGTGGAAAATAATTTTTTAGTTCATTTTTAGGTTTCGACTAAACACCGAAAAATACTGTCATTTTCCAGGAAAATAATTTTCTTGAAGATATTTTCCAGAAATGTCATATTTTTCACAAAACAAACGGAGTCTTAGGATGCGTTTGTTTGAGTGAAAGTGTTTTTTAGGAATTGGTTTTCCGAACTTTTACTCATTTAGTTCACCGAAGGTGACTTAGTTAACGGAAAATACTTTTCGGTTAATGCAAAATTCATGCATAAATTAGAAAAGTGAATTTCTAAATCTAAAAAGGTGAAAACACTTTTCGAAATCGCTCCTCTCGAATTTTTCATTTTTATATTAAATGTGTAATATTTATTTTATTTCTTTTTTCTTCTCCCTCTGCCGGTCGCCAGGCCTCAAAGATAGCTGGTCTGTTGCTCATGGTGGAGGAAGAAGGAAAAAGGAAAATAAAGCAAAAAGGAAACAAAAAGGAAAAAGCTAAAAAAAAATTAAAAATCAATTCTTTTTTTTGCCTAAGATAAAGTAATGAAATTGAAATCATTTTCTAAATAAGATTCAAACACTAGAAAAATTGTTAGTCACATACCACCAAAAAAAAAAAAAATAACCATTTTCCTGAAAATGATTTCGCAAAAATCTGATATTTGATTTCTCTCTTATCTTTTTTCTTTATTCTCTTTTCTTTTTCTTTTTTTAAAGTTTTCCGTGAAATAAATGCACATTTACTTATTTGCTTATTATATGTCAACTCATCGCTAGTGTCGAAAAAATTCATTAAGTGTGGTTAACCAAGACCTTTTGAACCGGACAAGTGGAATTATCGCGCATGTCACATGCACTTGCCGATTGACGTTGGACGAGAGATGTTTTCGGACCAACATAAAGAATATTCACGATCAGCCGCCAACCTGAGACTTACTTCACTTCAGACGCCCGATGGGACAAAATAATGTTCCCATGTTTGATTGTTGACTATTTTCCTTAATCAAGACCTTTTGAACCGGACAAGTGGAATTATCGCGCATGTCGCATGCACTTGCCGATTGACGTTGGACGAGAGATGTTTTCGGACCAACATAAAGAATATTCACGATCAGCCGCCAACCTGAGACTTACTTCACTTCAGACGCCCGATGGGACAAAATAATGTTCCCATGTTTGATTGTTGACTATTTTCCTTAATCAGCAACTACACCAACGTTGCCTTTTTTGCTTCTTTGATTTCCATGTAGTTTTTCGTTTTTTCCAACGATCATAGATTTTTTGCATGCAAGTTTGGCGACGAGAGGGGACAAAAATAATAATTGACAAAAAGCGGGGGCATGCACTTACGTGTACTTTTCAGAAATTAAACTTGATGTGAAGTAAAAAATCTAGGAATATGGATAAAGCCGGTAACTAATTGTAGCTGCTTTAATTTGGTGATAATTGGAAAGTCCCTATAATTAAAGTTAAGAGCCCTTTTTTTTTAAAGAATAATCGCGAAAATGATGCTATCTATGATATAGTAGCTGATATAGTCGAATGATTCACAAGTATGTGACTTACGAAAATGTCCCTTATGTACGTTTGTGTTGTGAACTTAGAGAGAATGATGTACTTTATTAGATCACAACTCTCAGATCTTAGACAGGTTAAATAAAAGACGCTTAGAATAACGAAATGTTGCTGAGAATACCATTTGGTACCGTGATCACTTTCATTCGTCGAGAGAATATGTCATCTGATTAATGTTATTTCACGTGATATGTCGATACGAGATTACTAACCAATGAGGTGCTATTGTTTAGCACCTGATGAATTAGTGATAACTGCACAGAACTTGCAATGAGGAAATGCATCATTTATTTGATAATTCTGTGTACTTTCGACTTTCGTCAGTGGCGACACTCGAAGCTAAACCGTTTTTATTTACAACTGAAAATTCCTTTATTTGCTTGGTTGTTTTATGACACGAGACTATATGGGCAAGAGAGTTTCGAAGTTCAGAGCAGAAAAAAAGTACCTGGATGTACCTCGCGGGAAAATTGGAAAATTCCTGCTAAATTTCAAATACTACTATTGCTGTGAAAATGACGAGAACCACCGCATTCAAAAATCACAGATACATGAGGTAAGCAAGTACTATTTTTCTTTTTTTTTTTTGTTTGACGTGGAAGAGAAGAATAAGAAAACGGCTAGCAAAATGAAACCTCGTAACAACTAGAAAGTCAAATGAGAAACGATTTGCTGCGACAACTAGTTTGACTAAGGGCCAATGTACGGCAAGGATATTTTGATTTACTCATAGATAGGTTTTTCGAGATAAGGTCTAGACACAATATTTTAAAAAAATATGATAAAAAGGAATTCTAGGCTGTAACTCGATATATTTTTCTAGTTATTATTATTAGAGTGTGATTCATATTCCCCATCGATAGAAAAGCACGGGATCCCGCTCCCTTATGAGTGGGCAAGGGTTTGGGGGTCGCCCCATTGGAGTTGTGAGGGTAGCAACCCCTAGCCGCCATAGGACTTTTTATAATTTGAATTCATATTTTTTCAGTTGTAGTTTGGGCTTTTGAGCTTGGTCCCACAAATAGCTACTATTACATATATCCTTTTTTCCCATATAATTGAATGACGTAATGAGAAGTGTGATGTGCTAATAATTATAGTGGAATCTCTGTTGAACGTAGCATTAATTTAAGAATGAGCTAGAATAAAACCTTATGTCTCCAATTTCTCTTTCTTGTTTTTAACTTTACTTCATTGTGATTGCACATTGAATCCTAACAGTAATCAAGCTGATAAAGTAAACGCACTCGTAAAAATGAATAAGAGATGATTTTTTAAGCAACGTAGGACCAGTGAACGTAAGAAAAACCGGTATTTTGAAATTCTTAATACAATAATTATTAGGCGAAACCCAATATGAAGTTAATCGAACCGAAAGAGACTCGATTAATTAATCATTAAAAGCGAGAAACTTGATCCCTCTTATAGAATATAGGGTACATTGCCGGGGGCTTCGCATGCGAATTCTTTGCTTGACTGTGATGGCAACAGATTAATTAAACTTGCTTAGTCTGACCATCTTGCTGTTGTCATGGTACATGGGAAAAAGTGTGCGGCCGACATTTTATCTCAAACTTTCACTTGTGATAAATTGCGACTTTTGACCACCTTTTTTTAAAATATTTATCTCCTCTTTGACTGCACATATTTTGGTAATCTAAGTACAAATTTGTCAATTTGTCTCCTCTCTCTCCCCCTCGGCATGAAAAATCGAAAGATTCGACTGGGTTTTCAGCACGAGAATTTTGACCAAGAACTCTTGTGCTCAAATGAATTTTGGAGATTCGCCAGAATAAGATCAGACATTGAAGATTGAACCCCGCTGAGGGATCGAAGTCAAACCTGAAGAGTGGAAGATTTTTTCGGCCATTGAATGTTTTAAATACATAAGACCAAGTATAGTATATTCATAGGGCGGTGTCATTTGCAATGCCTCATTCCGTTTTGACCGCCAAGTGATTAATAACACAATTTGCATCAAAATATTGTGGTAATGCCCCGACTCTTTTTGAGAAAGTGGAGCGCTGAAAAGTCAAAAAGAATATCCGGTATAACTGTACAAAGCGATATTCATTTGGGGTCAAGTGTTGCTTTATGAATCGCTTAACGAGATGGAAATGAAAGGATGGAGACAACAAAGTGATGAAATGCACGAGGAAATAGATTAGATGCAAGGGACTATTCAATCACAGATGCGATGGCTTTGGTTGATACTTAGAAAACATGATGGTGATTGGAGAAATTTTATTGGCAGACTTTTCCATCAAGATTCTTTTGGGCTCGTTTCTAGACAATGATAACTTTCATTTTGGTGTTATCGACAGTGATATTTTACGTCATTTTGGCGCAATAACTTGAATTTACTATTTTTGGTATGGGCTTTGACTTTTCTTGTATACTAAATTATGTTGCCTTTCTGAATAGCCAGCAAGGAATCAAGACTCAAGAGCGCACCCTCTCTACTTTAAACATAATTCGTGTGTTCAAACAACGTATGGAGTGACTGCCGACAACGTCACTAACCTTAACACTTCATAAAATTTTTGTATTATTCTGCGTCCAAAAATACTGATTAGAGATTTTTTGTTTAATTTTTTTTTTTCAGATAAAAGAAGTTAGTAGTTTAAAAAATTCTAAATAAACCTTGGTTATTAAATCAAAAAAGAGTTAGTAATGCAAAAGCATTTGGTAACTTAATCAAAGAAAAGTTGATAACCATTCTAATTGAAATTGTTAACTTATAAAAATAATTGATAGATTTAAATAGTTCTTAAGTAAAGCAAATACTAGTGGTAACTCAATAGAAAAGTTGGTAAATTTAGAAAAAAAGTAAGTAAGCTAAGCTAGAGTTAGTAAACCAAAATTAGTTGATAAATTAATGAAGAAAAGAGGGTGAATCATACAAATAAAAGTTGGTAAGTTCGCATAAGGGGTTGTAAATTGACTGTGCTAGTAAAAAAGACAAATAAACATTGGTAAATTGTGACAAAAACCGATAAATAAAAAAGCCAGATAAAAATTGGTGAATAACTTAATCGAGGTTTTGTAATCCAAATGAGATGGGAATTTAATCAGAAAAGAAGTTGGTAATCGTTCAAATAAAGATTGGTAATTTCAAAGAAGAGTAGGCAAATATAAGTTAGGTGAGAAAAAAAAATAAGGCATGTTAAAAAAAGTTGCAAATTTGTAAAATATGAAAAAGAAATGGTAATTTCATAAAAGATTTAGTAAGTTGTTATTAATTTCGAAATCAGGTGATTGGCAAATATTTTAACCGACACTTGTTTTTCCGACTTACCTACCTCTTTTATATTTATGCCGCACGGGGAACGATGAATTGTAAAAAAAAATTACAATAGCTATTCAAAAATTTTAAGCCATATTACAGGTCAATGTTTGAGGAATCGCCATCAATATGGTTATAAGGGTTCGATCCCAAAGTAACTTTTGACACTCTTGCCTTCGCTTGAGCATGGGCAAGACTTAGGGAGCTAATGGTGGCCCCGCTCTGAAGTTAAGAATTTCTCCTTCGTAAGAGGAAAAATTTCCATCAAAACTTAGACATATTATATATAACTAAAAAAAATTAGTCCGCCTCCTCTAGTATCAAATTTTTGGTCTGTCATTGCACTCGAGTGCATCTAGGCATATAAGTAAAAAAAAATTATTAATTAGGTACTATTTATTTCACAAAAAACAAATGATTTGAAAATTATTTTCCTAAAAATTTTTACTTATAAAAATGAATGAATGAATGAAATATTTTCCCATTGTTTACGGATATATTTAGATATAAATTGTTATCGATAATAAAAATATTTTTCATTGGCTAATTATTTTAAGTGACATAAACGGCTATTTTTAGATAGATTATTTTCAAATCATTCATTTATTGCGAAATAAACGGAGTCTTACAACATCAACATCAACATCAACATCAACATCATTTTTATCCTAAACTAGTTGGGTTGGCGGTCGATGAACCCAAACGGAGCCTTACCTTACAATAAATTCACCTGAAAAGAATATGCCTTTAATTTCTCGGGCTTTTGGATTAACAAAGTAAGTTAAGTGTACAGGGGTTGGTGTGATCAGTTACTCATCCCTAGCTATAAAAACCAGAATCTTTGACTAGTACGAAACAAAAATCAGAAGAACAGTCAATTCAACCCATTTCATTTGTTGCAAGAAAAATCCAAAAACTTCTCGAATTCAACGGAGGGACATTCTTTCCATTATTCAAACTTTTTTTTTGGTAAAACCATTATTCAAACTTACGTTGTTGCTTCGACGACTTGGGACAAGGACATGTCAGATTTCGTTCCTCGTAAGATGAGGATGGCGACTTCATTGTTCTTATCTGTTTCTCTTGTTGGATATTTCAATATGTTTCGAAATATTAAAAACTATTATTATTATAACGATTTTCTACCATCATTAATTCGTAACATTTTTTGTCTGTCATTAATATATAACGATTTTACAATGGTCATATAACGATTTTCTAACGGTCGTATAACGGACTTATGACAGCTTTGTAACGGTTTCTTAACGGGTCTCTTTTGATTGCATGTAAATAGAATTTCAAGACACAATTTTTAATATACAATGAATTGACAAGGAGAGATTCTTTTTCTTCAAAAGTTTTCCCTTTGCTGGGTTATACATATAACGTTATTAATGTTTCTTCTAATTTTCAGTACGGAATATAGAAGAAGGTCTATTGTATCTTGAAAGGATAGTTGTTAGAAGCTTTACGCACCGAGTTTCGTACTCCGAGAGGCGGAATTATCCTTAAGAACAGTACTTGCACGCCTTAGATAATTATTTTTATTTTTCGTCTTTTCCATCATATTTCCTACGGTTGTTATTTTTATATGTTATCTAACATTTTTCCAACAATCTTAGGGATAATTCCTTATAGATTCTCAAACTAGAATTGTTGTTGCTATCACCGTTGTTACAATTGAGCGAGGACTCGGAGAGGTTGAAGGACAAGAATCGCATATTTGTGGACAAGATATCTCAAGCTACAGTTGCCATGAAATCAGAGCTAAGTCCTTGCTCTTTCTCTGTTCTCTATTTCCGATTTCTCATTTGGCCAATCCCACTGATCCACTCGATCTTTTCCTGAATTTCCAAAGGTTTATTGCTCAACTTCCATTCTCCATCACCTTTTGGAAGTTGTTTACTGTTGCTAATCGTCAGTGTTGGCCATTTCCACATTCACATGTTAAAAGTTTTGATCCTAGGGATACCACCAAAGCGCTTGAATCGCGGAAACCACTACCTTTTTCGATGATTGTAGTCCCCAATGCTGTTTTTGTGATAACAGTATTCAGGTTTGATCATTAATGGTCATAGGTAATCATCTTCTATTCAATCTAATCATATATGCTCGATTCTTAGTAAAATAGAGGCTGAGAGCTATACTTTTATTTATCTCATAGCAAATAAAAAATTACCACGGACGCATACCACATACTTTACAAGGTGAAATTGTCAATATTGTCAATGGTCCACGGTCAAACTTTGAATTACGTTGAATTTTTAGCAGGTGTCTTAATGAACTTTGACCTTTCATTTTGATGGATACAGATGGTTCTCAGTGTGTATCAAAAAACCATGATCGGATGATGTGACGCGTTTGGTAAAATAACATTCATGCGGCTAAAAGTTCCACATGACCCGATACTTTTTCGCACGTTCTCTGAAAAACATGTTAGATCCTCCTCCCATCCGAACTACGTTTGTATTTTGAAAAAGGAAAAGGGAAATTTATAAATCTCAACATGTCATAATTGAATTAAATAAATGACATCATCGATCGAGCTCTGAAAACGCATAAAAGTTTTGTTGTCATGTGCGAATTTAATGATCCAATCTCTATTTGTTCGTCCTGGAATTCGAAGATGAAGCTTTAGTTCATGCATCTACAAGAAAAATTGGATATGTGCAATTCTTAGCTGCCAGTTTTAGCAAACTAGACAAGATTTTTCAGAAGAGAGACCGTTCCATTAATTAATGCATGTTAACCTAAAATGTCAAACATAAGTGTAAACAACATTGTTAGTTTATTAATATCCATTGTCTATATAAGTCAGAGGACAATAAGAGCTTATGCCACATCTAAACCCTTGCCTGTAAACATACCATCTTCCTCCACAGCAATGACAATGTTCTCTTCAATGGCAATCCAGTTGCCTTCTCCTTCTGTCCTCTTCGCCTCCCTCCTCTTCCTCTTCCTCATTCTAAAGCAATGGAAAAAATCCAATGATGCCAAGAAAGACCCTCCTTCAAAATTGCCGCCGGGGCCGAAGATGCTCCCTCTTCTGGGGAACCTTCACCAGATGACGGGGTCCCTCCCTCACCACTCGCTCCGGAACTTGGCCAGGAGGCACGGGCCGATCATGCGCCTCCAGCTGGGCGAGATCCTGACCATCGTCATCTCGTCGGCGGACGCGGTCAAGGAAATCCTCGGCAAGAACGAGCTCATCTTCGCACAGAGGCCGGAGATCACGGCCCTCGAGGTCATGTCCTATGAGAACTCGAGCTTCGTGTTCTCGCCCTACGGCGAGTACTGGAGGCAGATGCGCAAGATTTGCGTGCTGGAGCTCCTGAGCATGAAGAGGGTCCTCTCTTTCCGATCCATAAGAGAGGAAGAGTGTTGGAACGTGACGAAAGCGATACAATCGTCTCAAGGGAAGCCTGTGAACTTGAGCAAGATGGTACTAAACTTGATTAATGACATCACCTCTAGGGCAGCGTTTGGCGAGAGGTGCAAATACAGGGACGAGTTCCTTTCTTTCCTCAAGGAAGTGACGATGCTTGGTGGCGGATTCGAGCTTCCGGATCTCTTCCCTTCGATCTGGTTCTTGCGTTATCTGTCGAGGATGAAACCGGCTTGGGAGAGGTTGCACAAGAAGATCGATTTGATTCTCGATCACATCATTGAAGAGCACAAGGAGAAATTGAAGGGAGACGGCGGGAACAATGAGGAGAACAAGAATGCAAGAGAAGATCTGGTGGATGTGCTCTTGAATCTCCAGAAGAGCAGTGAAATGAACTACTTCATCAAGCCACATGTCATAAAAAATATTGTCATGGTAAGGCTTATTTCATGTTAAATTCCCTAAATATATACTTTGCTTCTATCTTAATTACTAATGAGCTTTCTTACTGCCTGAGCTTTTAAATAGACATAGAGTATGTATATACTATAGATTTTCCACTTCTGTTTTTATAGATGAACATGATGGGGAGAGGCCATGGAGCTAGTTAGCAATTCTTTTGGGCGTTATGAGAAGGACTTCACACTCGTTACGAAATCTTTCATTTGCCTATTTCAATTACCAAAAAGAGCCCTTACTAATCAGTATAGAGTCGGCGTACAAGAATTTCAACGGCGAAATGAATCGTGTACGATGTATTCATGATTAAAAAAAAATTGATGGTCGCATCCATGAAATCCTAATATTCTCAAGATGTATCACAAGAACATATCACATGGTGGATGAAAGAGTTATCCCTTGTTATCCTTGTACTATTTCCAAATCAAGAGTTTGTATCAAAGTTTCCGTGAGATTCAAAGTGGTCTCCATATATAGTTTTGCTCAGAAAATTACAGTCTCTATGAACTTAGTGTTGTCCAAAATTTGACACTTAATCTTTCATTTACTTTTTAAGGACATCGTTCTGAAATCTAAAATCAATCTGTTCCTTCTGTTCCTTTCTGTGTAGGAAATATTTTCTGCTGGGACAGACACATCCTCGACGACCATAGATTGGGCCTTCTCGGAGATGCTGAGGAACCCCCGAGTGATGGAGAAGGCGCAGGCTGAGGTCCGAGCTGCCCTAATGGGCAAGACCCAGGTCCGCGAGCAAGACATCCAGGGCCTCGAGTACCTGAAGCTTGTGATCAAGGAGACCCTGAGGATGCACTCGCCAGGCCCGCTCATGGCCCGAGAGTCACGCGAGGCTTGTGTGATCAACGGCTACGAGATCCCCGAGAAGACCAAGATTGTGATCAACACATATGCAGTGGGGAGGGACCCCGAGTTCTGGACAGACCCAGAGTCATTTGTGCCTGAGAGGTTCCTGAACTCGTCTGTCGATTTCAGAGGGTCGAGCTTTGAGTACATACCCTTTGGCGGCGGGAGGAGGATCTGTCCCGGGATCAATTTCGGGCTTGCGAACATCGAGCTTCCCTTGGCTCAGCTCCTGTACCACTTCGACTGGTCCCTGGCTGACGGGATTAAGGCACAGGACCTGGACATGTCTGAGACTTTTGGGATCTCTTCCAGGAGGAAGAATCCCTTGATCATGGTTGCTGAGCCCCGTGTCCCCTTCTCGTACGATGGAGATCATGTTAAGTAGTTATCAAATGTGTGTGTTTTGGGGGAGTACTAGGTTGGGTAAATCTAATTATGTTGGTGTCTTTGTATCTGTTTCTTATCTGATATTGCAGTTTCTTATCCAATAAACAAGCTCATGTGTTCAAAAATTATTCTGTGAACTCCCTATACGTTAAACTTTCTCGTTACTGCATATGATTTGATTAGTTCTTTGATTATCTACTCGACGAAAGTTTCGCCTTTTGAAGCACCAGTCGCATAGGGCGACCAGGCCAGGCCGAGCTTCATCCTATCCAAAATTACAATTGTTTAAACCCGAAACGAATTCAGGGAAGACGCGGCTTTTAGCCTTTTCTTTTTGTCGATCCAACCATAACAATAAGTGATTATTGTTGAAACAAATGCGAAAAGCAAACACAGAACACAAGAATTTACGTGGTTCGATCAAGGTGATCTACGTCCACAGGTGAGGCAAAACAAGATTCCACTATAATCAAAGAGAATACAGATTACAGAAGTTGGTCTTATCGACTGAACAAAAGCACACGACTCACAAGTCTCTCACGTAAGGAAAATCCTCAATATGAACGAAAAAACCCCTAGCCGCAGTATAAATAGGGCCCAAAAAAATTTCTCGGGGGCATTGCCCCCGAACTCCTATCGGCCCAACTCTCCGCGTCACGAACTAAGTCTCAATTTTTTCTCCACTTTTGGGCTGCACAAAAAAATATGTCGGGTGAGGTGATGAACCGAACCAAGTACATAAAATTCAAGACATATTTAACAATTATTTTCACTTGTGCTTGCTTTGATTCATAGAGGAAAACAATGTTCTTTAGTCTCGCACTTCCTGCATGTGGGAAGAGGAGCGCACATATTAGGCCATGCCAGTAATTTGGATTCTTATGGTGGGGTTTCACTTTGTTGACAGAGAAAGAACGAGATTGTTGCATTTGGTCTCCTTCGCAAACTGTTGATACCTGACGGCCAATACGAAGCATCGAGCCATGCATGGTCGCCAGGAATTGAAATAAAAGGATTCCAAAGTGAGCGTTGAAACTCTCAGCCAAACCACACCTCCATACACATAGAAAATGCACCTATACAGCCCCTTCAAGAGTTCCTTCGAGAGATAGCTCTATTATACATTGATTAAATCTGGGGAAAATTGTCGAATTTGAGTCCTAAACCTTTTCACTTTTTGTCAATTGATGCCTATTGACCGGAAATCATTGACATAGATGCCGGCCGTCCTACATGGCTCTTGCTTGCAGCCGGCGAGGGCCTGACGAGCATCGTTGGCTGCTGAAGAAGAAAACCATAAGTAAAAATCGAAAAAATAATAAAAATTCATAAAATAAATCAAAATATTATTAAAAATTATTCACGTCGGTTCCGACGTGCCACGTAGGACTGCTAATGTCCACGTCGGTGATTTTCGGCTAATATGACTCAATTGGCAAAAAGTGAAAAGATTTATAATTCAATTAACAAAGTTAAAAGGTTCAAATTAACCGAATTGACAAAGTGCAATAAATTTAGGATTTCTTTGATAATTTTCCCGAAGAAATTTCACCGTGCTTCAAACATTGACGAATATATATGTCTCATCCTTTTCTAGCCCACCCGCCAACCCCCACGCACCCGGCCACCCCCCGCCCCCCCCCCTCCGGAGGGTTATCACAAGAAGTTATCAAGATATGTGGTCCTGGGTGTTAGCAAAAATCATTAGTCAACTTCACCACATGCGTGGGGGAGTACTAGGTTGGGGAAATTAATGATGTTTGTGTTCGTGTTCCTGTCACTTGTATGATATTCAAGTTCCTATTTTTGGGACTTGTTGAATCCAATAAAGAAACTCATGCTATCAAAAATCACTCGGGGAACTCCATATACATTAAAGTTTCTAATAACTGCGTATGATCTATTAGTTCTTTGATTATCATATGTGTGGTGTTAGCTTCATCCTATCAGGGATTGCATTTTTTCCTGGAAGACCCCGGCTTTTACCCTTTTCTTGTTGCTCCGACGGTGAAAAATGAGCAATTGTTGCATGCGTGGTCCCATTCATGTAAAGCTCAATTTACATGAAATATCTAACTGTGAGGTTTCCGGCCTGATTCGACGATACAGGCTAGTTTGCCTCACATAAACTGGGATTTTGTAAGAAATTTCCTTGAAGAATCAGCAAGCCAGAGCAAAGTTTATAGTGAGAATGATCTTCAATTTGTCTCCTCTTGAACAAGGGAGAACAAGGAAGCTCCACTAGGTATAGAAGATAATCACATAATTACTTCTATCCTAGACAGCCGCAATCCAACATAAAGAAAACATCACAAAAGAGACTCTTTTAACTTATTTCTTGACTTCCATACCACCCAAAACGTGACATCGTAAGGATGAGACATTCTTTATTTTTATGTTTTATTGTGGCCGCTCCATAGTTTAGTTTATGGACAACCATTAGGGGCAAATCCTAGTCGTCCTCCGGCAACATCATAGATCACCTCGAACGTCTTTTGCTGCAAGTTTCCATAGATGACGATGCCGGTGTCGTCTTTGTTCGGTACGAATGCAAGGCAGACCTGCGAATCGTTTATGGCATACAAAATGCCGCTAGGATCCAATCCATGAACGCGCCTCCGCGGAAGGTGAATCTTATCTTCGGGACAACAACCGATTTTGTGTTGCGGAGGTCATAGCAAGCGTCGAGAATTTCAAAGCTCTTTGCCCTCTTGTAGCATGCCATCTCATTCCGGAAAGCCCTCCTCATGACATTGTATGCCGTCGGGGGCAGTCGCGTGACGATGGTCCCGGAGTCAATGAGGGCCTCCGCCTTCGAGAAAATTGTCGATGAGATTTGCAATTTAGTCCCTGCTACCGCGATTTCCACTATGTTGATGCCATAGAACAATGAGCTTTCTTGAATTGTAGCAATCGGTGTGAAGGCTAATGACTTAGGCGTCTCCCTAGTCTTACCAAATGTTAGATACCCCTTCGAGCTGGAAGAAGAGGGCAATAGGAGAAATATCGGCCGTACTTGCTCGCGGTTTGCCCGACGATCGACAAGCCGTCCCTGGCGAGGCCAAGCAGGCCTGCTGTTTCGCCAAAGGAACCATAATTCACTCTGCCACAACCAAACTGAAAGTTCTTTACTACATCTGTGGACGTCAACGTCAATGTATCAGTCGCGAGGTTCCCGGACGAATACGATAGGTCTCCGTACGTTGCTTGGTTACTGCATGTTGAGTGGGAGCAGCTCGCCGTAATACCTGCTTGCACCAAATAAAATCATCTTTCCAGGCACAATCCTTTAGAAAAAAAGAGAGAACTATGCGTACTTGGAAGATATATACCTGATCCGAAACCCCTGGACGTTGGCGAGGTACACGGTGTATTAGCGTAAGATGAGGAGTGAGACGGGCTGAAGGTCGGCTCAGATTGAGAGTAGCAGAATGAGCATGGTTCACACTGAGTCCAAGTGAGGTCACTACCGGTGTCGAAGATGAGAGTGAGCCTCGACCGTGTCGAGCCACGGCCAACAGTCACAACGTGCTCGAGGGAGTCAAATGGGATGCCGAGCTTGGCCAGGACAGTGGCCTTGGAGATTCCTAAGCCGTCTCCTTTGTTGGTGTTGTTGCTGCTGCTCGTTGAGATCTTAGATTGAATTGAATCAACCCTTGATTAGTCCCCGACCAGGGTTTTCATGTGGTTGAGCGTGTTTGGCTCGGCTCGAGTGTGCGGAGAGCATGGACCGTGCTTATGCACTACTTTCTAGCGATGATTCCCGGATACTACCTGTATCATGATGTCGCTATGACAGTCTGTAGAGCTATCTAATGCAGAATTCTTTAGTGTGAATTTTCACTAGGGACTTGTTCTTTCCAATAACATCCACCAGTTAGCTTTTCTTTGCAATAATTTCCTCACACAAGGTTGATGCTTTGAACATCATTAGTCCTAGCTAGGATTGATGGATTCTGACATGGATTGGCGACAGCCAATCTGAGGTCATGCGGTAATTAAGAGACTGACTCATCATCGAGACGGGACAGCATACATTATCTACATGGAGAGAGAGAGAGAGAGAGAGGGAGGGAGTTTTGTTAGTACCAGTAGATGAAGGTGTGCAAGAAGCAGAAGGCAATAGCGAGCTGACTTGGAAGATGTGGTGGCTCTCGGACTTGTATTGCACTCTCTGTGCAAAACCCTCATCCAAAGAAAACACAAGACTGAGAAGCGAAACAGAAACTAAAGTCCTCAGGAAGTTGTGCAAAGATGAAGCAGCCATCTTCGACATGCACGTATTGCGATAGTGTTATTCTCTTACGATCCGCCCTTTCGCATATATAGCTTATACATACGCAGTTTTCTCCGATTTACAGCGTGAATCACATTGCCAACTCTTGCAATTCGTGATTAACCCTTTTCCCGCGTGCTTGCTTTGATTCATAGATTGACATAGCAAAACAATGTTGTTAAGTCTCGCACTTCCCCCATGTCGAAAGAGAAGAGCGCACATATACTTGGCATTGGAACCGGCATTGGATTTATCTAAATGAGGCCGCGTATGTAGTTGGATTCTTGTGATGAGGTTTTACTTTGTTGACAGAAAGAAAGAACGAGATCGTTGCATTTGGTCTCCTTCGTGAGCTGTTGATACCTGACGGCCAATACAAGGCACCGAGCCATGCATGGTCACCCGGAATTAAAATGAAAAGGATTTCAAAGTGGGAGTCGAAACTGATTTTCCAAAGATGAATGGCTCCTTTACTATCCTTCCATTGGAAGATCAGCAATATGATATGAGAAAGCTCGTGGTTAAACGTGAGCTTGAAACTCTCAGCCCGATCACACCTCCGTGTGTCTGGAAACCTACCCTGGTGAGCAAGGAGACTGGCCGCCTTTTACAAAGTAAACAGACGGGTACGAATCGTATCGCAGGGCCATCAACCTGATAAAAACCCGGTAACCTCTGCATGCAGTTGAATTACATCTTCCTGTATAGGTGCATGGCAGGTTGGGATGCTAGAGGCATGCATGATGAACTCAAGAATAAGCGAAGAGCCCGAACATCAGAGGACAAGCAAGTTAGCTCCTGTCGTGCTCACAGAACAGGATCAAAGAACCCCAGAGAAAGGGAACGAGGCGTAGAACCATTGTTGTGTTTTTAGATTCTAACTATGATAATCTTGAGGTGCCGTTTTTGTGGCTTACACAAGGACCCGCCTATCACCAAAATTTCGGTAACTATCCATCACTCCCGCGTCAGTCAGAATGGAGACTAATGATCATTCGGATTCTGCAAAATCATGATTAAGCAGATCCACGACCTGCCAGCATCAGTTTTAATTAACGAAATGCTGAAACGGCAAGCTTTATCGGGACACGACAAAATCATCCCCTCAAGAATCTTCTTCAGTTTCGTAAAACAGAACCCATTTCCTGCCACAACTGTGCTCGAGAATGAACGATATAGTAAGGTGCTTTAGCACAAGTGACAACCTAATGAAAATAGACACTCAACTCATATTCTTTTGGTAGGGCAACCCTTTTGGAAGAACTCACATCCAACCGCTCATCCAAGAACACCAACCCGTCGATCTACATAGATACATCAACTTCATATGAGTAGAGGTGTCAAATGGGTGGATCGGGTCGAGCTTGAGTTGGATCGAATATAAATCTAGTGATCCATACCGATCCGACTCGACATATATTATTAAAACACTTCACTATTGAAATTCAGTTTAGAGAAAATTATTTTTTATATAGTTTTATATATTATATATATAGCTAATTTTTTTATAGCTTTCTTAGCTAACCAATTTATGACCTACTTAAAATCCATTTATGACCCATTAAGTTCCTAAGTAACCTATTTATGACCCACTTTTAAGCCTTAAAGAACCCATTTATGACTCACTACCATAAAATATGAGTTCTAAACCCATTTTGCCGAGTGATTTGTTCTTTGATTATCAAATGTATGGTGTTGGCTTCATCCTGTCAAGGATTCCCTTTATTTAACCCAAATGAATTTCGGGAAGTCGTGGCCTTCTTAACCATCTCCTTTTGTCGTTGCGACCCCGAAAATGAGTAATTATTCCATGCACAGTCCCGGCATCATATCGTGATGACCATAAAATTATTCCATGCACCTAGACTTTTCTTGAAAAATGGAGAACAAGGAAGCTTCAATAGGAATGGAAGATGACCATAAAATTATTTGTACACCAGACAGTCATAATCCAACATCATACGAAATTGCGAATTAACTTGAATTATGAAATAACCACACCTGTTGATTCAACTTGATCTTCCTAGATGAAAAATAAGGAGAAGGATCATTCGAGAATTTCAAATCGTCCATCCTAAATGACTAAACGCACTTTAATTTATTATTAATTCTGAAAAAATTTTCAAATAATAGCTTGAAGTACTCTTATTTTTTCAAATAAAACTTGAAGTGTTCTAATTATTTCAAAGAAATGATTGACCAAAAATATTTCCGTCATTTGCTTTTTTATTTTTTTTCTCCTTTTTTATTCTTTTCTTTCCTTTTTGCCCCTTCTTGCCGGTGGCTAAGGGCCTTGCTCGGGCGTGGCGAGGGCAGCCCTCGTATAACCTTGCCTTGCCTAGCCCTCGTCGGTGGCCAGCCGTTGCTTGAGACTAGCCACTAGCGAGGAGGAAGAACAAAGAAAATAAAAAAAATATATAAATGGCAAAAATGCTTTTGATCAAGATATTTAAATTTTGAAATAAAAAAATATTTTAATATGTATTTGAGAAAATAAGGAAATTTCATGTCAAGGAGCAAGGATCAATGGTCACTGGTGAGTAGGGGTGAGCAAATCGTACCACCCAGGATGGGACCGCCCGACCCAGACCGGGATCGATGGTCCGGTTCCCTATTATAGAGGGAGCAATCCGATTCCCGATTTTAGGGTCCTAGGACCAAACAGCCCAAACAGGACCGATCGATTTTTTTTTTTTTTAAAGTTACCCTCTCTTTACTTGTAAAGGGTGTCCAAGAAATTTTACCAAATTGAGAAGCTATTGGCTTGCATTTTTTATTTTCCTATGTATAAGTCTTTTTAGTTACATTCTGTTTTATTTTTTGAAAGTTACCAAGCTCATGTGCTCCATGTTAGGAATAGTGCATTTTTTTTTTTTTTTTGCATGTGTTCGGTCCAATGGAACCGCTCGGAAATTGGACCAGACCGGTGGTCCGGTTCCCGATTCCGAAAAATTAAGAATTGAGACCACCGGTCCAATTCTCGATTCTTGAGGGGAATCGGATCGGACCGGACCGGAAATCGATCACCTCTACTAGTGAGTGGTGAGTGGCAAGTGCCGAGTGGCAAATTTTCTTTTGGTCAGAAAAAACCTGAATTTCATTACTAGATAAAAGCCCACGGAAACGGTTCAACTGCTTCTAAACAAAGAAGCTCCCGTGGTGCAATCGCCTCCGTTTGTGCCGCCGAAGATGCCTTGATTGGCCGGTAAATGCCAAATTTCAAACTTACATTAATGTGACATATTTACCCCAAATTATCTTTTTGTGACACCAAAAATCCCAAATTTGTAGGCTTATGACATATTTGCTCTAAATTTTGAGATAAATGTGTCACGCGGATAAAAATTTAAGATTTTTAGTGTCACAAATAAAAGTTTGGGGTAAATGTATTACACTAGTATAAGTTTGGGGTAAATGTGTCACATGAATAAAAGTTTGGGATTTTTTGTGACAAAGAAAAATTTAGGGTAAATGTGTCACAATTGATATAGTTTGGGATTTTTGGTGGCTTTTTTCCCTAAATTAAAATATGGAGTGACAAAATAAAAAGTAAAGAATGCGTCATCCTTAGGATGTCACACTTTGGGTCCTATTGAAGTCAAGAAATAAGTTAAAGAGTCTGTTTTGTGATGTTCTCTTTATGTTGGACTGGGGCCGTTGAGGATATGAATAATTATGTGGTTATCTTCTATACCTGTTTGAGCTTCCTTGTTATCCCTCGTTCAAGAGGAGACCTACTGGAGATCCTTCTTACACTAAACTTTGCTCTGGCTTGCTGATTCTTCATGGAAATTTCTTCGAGACAGGTCAGCGTAAATAATCATCAATAAATGAGATTCACCCACATTACATGTATTACGAGAGAGAGAGAGAGATGGTTAGTACCAGTAGATGAAGTTTTGCAAGAAGCAGAAGGCAATAGAGAGCTGAATTGGAAGACGCGGTGGCTCTCAGACTTGTCTTGCAGTCTCTGCGTATAACCGTCGTCCGAAGAAAAAACAAGACTGAGCAGAGGAACAGAGAGTAAAGTACTCATGCAGTCGTGCAAATATGAAGCAGCCATCTTCGGCGTGCACGTATTGCAATAGCGATATCCTCTAACGATCCACTATTTCGCACACATTGCTTATGTATATGCGATTGTCTCCGCTTCATATTGTGAACCACATCACCACCAACTCGTCCAATTTATAGTCCTAGTTGGCGATTAACCGGCTTCACACGTGCTTGCTTTGATTCATAGTTCGACCTGCAAAACAATGTTCTTTGGTCCCGCACTTCCCACGCAAGGGAAGAGGAGCGCACATATACTTGCCATCGTAAATGGCATTGGACTTCGTCTAATTTAATCCATGTATGTAATTGGATTCTTCAGATGGGGTTTTACTTTGTTGACAGAACGAATGAGACTGTTGCATTTGGTCTCCTTCGTAAGCTGTTGATACCTGACGGCCACCATGAAGCATTGAGCCATGCATGATCGCCAGGAATCAAAAGAAAAGGGTTCCACAGCAGGCGCTGAAACTGATTTTGCAAAGACGAATGATTCCTCTAATATCCTTTCACTGTTAATGAGATCGGCAATATGATATGAAAAAGCTCATGGTCATATGTGAGCTTGAAACTCAGCTAAATCACACCACCATACACACAGAAAATGCACCTATGGCCACTTCAAGTGTATCTTAGAGAGAGAGAGCTCTACTATACACTGATGAAATTGTCTCTGTTCTTTTACCCCATGATATATCTTTCTCATCCCTTTCTGAACCCCTCTCTTGTCAACACGTCGGTAGTCCATTCACGAAACTAACTAGTAATCGTTTGCTGGTAACCCTGAGAGCAATGGGCCAGTGGAGGATGCGCCTCACTTCCTCAGTCAAGTTATTGGGCAAGAGATGACATCCATATCAACTGCAATCATCAATATACGAATCATCATCATACAGTGAGTTCGAAATAAATATATGGATACATCCTGTGCAAATAAACAACATGCCTTCTGAAGAAATGTTATGACAGAGACATTATTTCAATACACCTTGACAAGAGGTGTTACCATATACCGGTAAGTACAAAAGTACAAGGCAGAAAATATAACTGCATGCTTCTTTAAAATACCAGCTATTGGTTGATAAAATGCACGCATAGTATACACTCATCCCTATCTCTGAGACTCGAGGATTCTCTTGTTCTGTGCTGCATATATTAGACAATGAGCTTCATTACATCGGGACCATCCACCTGACCTTCCTTTCATTGCTCCACAACTTTGCAGCAATCGACTGGAAACCGCTCCATACATATTTCATGATAGCTGTGACAAGCTCCCTACAGGAGAAGTATTTGATTATTCATTTGCTTTAGACAACTTCAATGGTCTCAAAATCAGTGCCATGACATCTCAGACAACCAATACTACTCAAACTTGGAAAATATAAAACCCAAGAGCGTGTATGCTAATGCAGGTAGTTAAATTCGCAAGACCAGATTAGGAAATCGATTACACAGATAATGACCTCAAATTGGAACTCAAATTTTCAGTCAGATGATGCTCTGAAAAAGAAGTGTGATCTAACTGAATCTAAAGAATAATAAGAGGAATGACATGTATTCTTTCTTCTATTTAAAAAAAAGGAAAATAAAAGGCAAATAAAGCATCAGAGACGCATATAGCTGTTTGGAAACTTACACTGGCGAGCACCGAGACTGACAGCCTTGTACAAAGTAAACAAACAGGTAAGAATCGTAATGCTGGCCATCAATCAGATAAAAACCCAGCAACTTCCGTATACACTTGAATGACATTTTCTTGTATAGGTGAATGGCAGGAAAGTTGTAAGATATCACATGCAAGTAAACAGCTCGACAAGTTGGGATGCTACAGGCATACTTGATAACCTCAAGAATGAGTGAAGAGGCTGAACATCAAAGCACAAGCAAGTTAGTTCCTTTCATGGTCACATAACAGGGAAAAAGAGCCACAGAGAAACAGAACGAGGGCCCACCTATTCCAAGATTTCTATATTTATCTACCACTCCCAGAGTCAGAATGTAGACTAATGACCATTCTGATTCTGCAGAATCATAATCAAGCAGATCCACAATCTGCATGCACAATTCTAATTAAAAAAAAAAATATCCAAAAATTGTACTGCATCAAAGTGTAAAGCTGTATTAACACGTGAAAAAATCATCCCCCCAATAATCTTCTTCAGTTTCATAACACAACCCATTTCTGCCTCCAAATGTGCTTGAGGAAGAACAATATAGTAAGGAGCTTCAATAAAAGTTATCACCGAATGAGAGGACACTCACCTCACTTTCTGTTGCAAGAACAACCCTTGCTGTTACGAATCCTATTAGCTCATCACCTTTTCCATCACCACGGCTATGGTCAACAGCTGCCCAAGACACTATACCATGTCCATGGACAACATCTTGGAAGAACTCAGATTCATACCTGTAGATCCAACTGCTAATCTAAGAAAAGTGACTAGTCGATCTACCGAACCACATCAATTAAAAACCCTCAAAAGATCAAAGTTTTACAGGGCTAAACTACCTAATGGGAAATATATCCCCATGAATCTGCTCCAAGATTTCAAGATCAGATGGACGTATTGGCCTATAGCTTACGGTCGAATGGCAACAGGTTAGCGGGACCATTGTCTACCAAGATGCTAATCCCCAGCAAAAACTGGATATATGCGGAGAACTCGTGGTAAGACCGCTGTTCCCATTTACGCCCCATCAGCCGCCACATCCATGCAGTAAGAACTGTAAACCAACATTGGCAATTCCGCTTAGAGCTCTCTTATTAATCGGATTATATACATGTTCATCATTAAAAGGCGGAAGAATGAGAATATATAAATATCGGAGTTCGAATCAGAGACACCACAGCCCGACATAATAGAGGCAATGTAGAGCATCGTGTCACAAGCCAAATGGATATTAGTGTTTTATTTGCACAAAGAGATAAATGAAACGCTAAAAGCAACGGCTTAACTGTTCTATTTTTCCTCTGCAGGCTCCTAGTACCAAGGCTGAACATACCCATCAGATATGATTTTGGGCACGACAACCTTTATATCTGATAGCAAATGACTTAGTTAAGTTCACAGATGCTCAGGTAAGCAAGAGGAAAGAGAGAAACTGGTTCTTGGCATGAACTCCTTGTAATCCTGTAACTTTTTTACTCTCCAAGGTTCCTTTCTTTTTCTCATTACAAGGTTCGCATGAGTAAGTTTTTTTTTTTTTTTTTTTGGTGAAGTGAAAAAAAAAAAACATTAGAATTCATTTTCACCGGAAAGGTAATTGTGCAGCCACTAAACACGCTCCAAGTTGAAGTAAGCTGAAACAGCCAGCTAGCATAGCAAGAAAAGCACAACAATAGAATAAAAGATGACCAGATTTGAGTCTCTTCACAAGATAAAGGCAGGACAGTCGACCATTCTACTTATGCGGCTAATCCTCAAAAGCTTGATATTCGAAATGCTGTCATCCCTTTCGTCAGTAGAAAGAGCTATGCTCAACCAGAGTGAAAAAGTATGATTCAACGATATTAAAAAGGTGCAGATGTAATATCCAGAGCTACTACCCAAGTAACTCTATTACTCTCTTGACACACAAGAAACATGGTTTGACCACTTGCACAACAGCTATTTTTTCCAGGAAAAAATGTTTCAGACAATTGCCAAATTGGCTAAGTAAGGGCAAATAACGCAAGTTACAGCACACAGAAAAGGCTCTGTTTTTTTAGTTTGTGTCTTTTGTTTCCGAGAGTGTTGATGTGATTGCCAAATTACAGGTGACCGCTTCAGATATAAGCCTCTGGCAAAACCGCTTCTCTGTTTTATCCCACACACACCATGAGCCAATCATCATGCAGTCCAAACACGACAAATCCAAAACATCTAAGGAATAATCATCACTTGAAAGCAAACAAAACATGCCCAACAACGCCGTCCGCAAAAACAACAGAAGCTCCCAAGTGGACGCCGAATTGCTGATCCTTGATAATTAGCAAACATTTGCGAACAGAAATTCCGGAAAGCAACCATAAGAGCAGGAGAGGCCAACCCAATCGCGAAATCCGGACAACAATTCATCAAGCCGAGCACTAGAGACGCACTAAGCACACACTGATCTCATACCACCATGTACATAGCGCACGGCACATCCGGATCCCACGAAGAACCGAACGAGGGAACGAACGCGATCGAAGGCGAGCGAGACAAGAGCTGTGAAATTCAGGATGAAATTGTTGACCAGAGAGTGGAGAATCGGAGGAGATATCTAGATCATCCCGATGAGGAGACGAGGCGTAGTTGATCGAGCCGTCGATCGATCGATCGATCAGTGTGTAAAAATTCCTTCTTTGGTGGGCAAATTGGAGGAGGTGAAAATGGCACCGAATCTAAAACGGCATGGCTCATCCTGCGTTTTTGTCAGGTTCTTCCCCAACTTGTCAACATGGGACTCGCGCGCTCCCACCTTAATATTCTCTGCTCACCTTTTGCTTTGCTTTACTTTACTTTAATTTTTCTAGTTTGGACCTCTTTCCTCGTATATGTAATTTTATTTTCTAGAATCTGTTAGATCTTTTTGACCAAAAGAAACCAAAAAGAATCTGTCAAATCTTGATCTAGGCTAAATAGAGCGGGCTCCTGTAATTATCCTATTTGAAATATTGGAATTTAACGTCGTAAATAAGTCAATTATAGTAGTATGCAAATAAGAAGGTGTCGTGTATTTTTCGTGCTCGTAAGACCACCGTCTTATCTTAAGAATTTTTTAAAAATATTTTCTTTTGAGCAAAAAAGGTATAGCACGCAAACTCTTCGCACGCAAAGTTTTTGGGGATTAATAAAGGAGAAAATGAGCAATTTGGATTATATTACAAAATTTATTAAAATTGTCGAGAGATGTGAAAGTCATTTTCAATAAACTTGGAATTTATAAGAGCTTTCTAACAAAGGCCTAGTCTCAATTCAACCCGAAATTTTTTTATCTCACGAAAATTTCCAAACTTTTAGTACAGTCTTAAATCTATCCCAAAATTTGTTTTGTCCGAAGAAAAACTAACTTTCAATCTATTCTCTGCCCCATGGTTCAATCCCAACTATGATGTAGCATTTTCCCGTCGATAATAAATTTACATTAGTAAAGCAATATAGAAAGTAACCATTCTAAGATATGAAAATTAAAAACCACTAATGACGAATTTTGGATAGAGGGTTAATGAGGATAGATTTGAGATTAGAGTAAAAATTAATAATTTATTTTAGACAAAAAAAAAAGTTCAGGGTAGGTTTAAGACCGCACGTAAAGTTTGGGATCTTTTAGGCAAAAGAAAAGTTTGTAGCAGATTTGAACTGGATATAAAGTTTAAGTTTTTTTTTAGACAAAAAAAATATTTCGGGCATGATTGGAAGTAGATCTAAAAGTTGTTTTTTTTTTTTAATTAGTCTGTAAAAAAAAAGGAGATTATGCGTCTGTCCCAAAAAAAAAAAAAAAGTTTGCAGGAGGAGAGGGGGAGAGAGTTAAGCAGTGAATAGGAGGCAGATCTAGCATCGCCTTCGATCCGAATTGGAACGCTCGAGTGGCAATTTCTCCTGCCCTTTTGCGAGATCTCATTTCCATGGGCCACGCTCTTGTCGATTCATCGCGGCTTCGCATGTTGTTCGAGCTTCGGGTGCTCGCGGATTGATTTTTTTCCCAGCTCCGTTGGACTCAGTAGCGTCTTCGTCGTACCGTCGGGTTCGATCGAGTCTCGTCTTCTTGATATCGGGATCGCTTGATTTCGCGCGTGCTGTTTCAAGGCAATCGAATTCGACGGACACCCAGTTGGTTGATCGAGCGAACCCCCCCATTTTCTGGGAGGTTTCGACGAGGTCAGTTCTCTGGGCATATCTGCTAAGCTCGGGATTCGGAGGACTCGCTCTTTTGTGTTGGAGAGGATTTGTGCCGTGGTTTTCTCGGCTTTGGGGATTAGGTTGATTCATGACCTAATGTGGGGATTGAGAGCTTTTTTCATGAGGATATGATTGGTGTACGGGAAGAGGTTGAGTCGCGTATCTGCGAAGGCCGGTTTTAGTTGGAGGGTTCTTGCGAGGAAACATGTTTTGGAGGGGACGCGAGAAGGAGGTCAAGGAGCATAATGGTGGACTGCCTTGTGGGCAGGTCCGGGTACTTGTTGTTGGCGATTCAGGTGAGTTCATTCTGATGCTGACGCTGATGAATCTTCTTTCGGTTGTTTTTCTGATTTTTAACGTGTATATTTGGAAAATCTGGGAGGTTGTGATCTGATGATGGGTTGAATTGTTAGTTGGCCCTGTCGGAGCTGTCAAAGTAAATCTTCTTAGTGATTTCACATTGGGGAGGAAATGCAGGAGAATTGCGACGATGAAGCCCTAAACAATTGTAGCGGGAAAAGCAGGGTGAGAGTGAGTGTGGAATTTCCCTCCCAAGGACTAAGATTATTGAGATTTCCATTCTATGTTAGATGTCATAGTAATCGTTCTCTAAGATAATCCGGAAGCACATTAGTATTAAGATAAAAGGCAGTAGGACCATTCGCCGAGTATGTGGGAACTAGAGTTAAGTCTTCTTGATTATCTTGGGTTTCTGGAAATGAGAATCTCTGCGTTTGTTCTTCCCACTTTATATAGTTAACATCATGGGTTCGTTCCTTACTTTGTTAGAACAAGGAGTTACACTGCTGAAATTTATTTTCTATTATAATTTATTTTTCCTCAATCAGTTTTGCTTCTATTTTATTTATTTTTGGGTTCATCGACTGCCGACCCCAACCAGTTTGAGTTAAAGGTGATGTTGATGTTGATAATTGTTCATGGGTCCCTCTGGATTGTAGATATGTCATCATTAAGATGGAGGAAGCTCGTACCGTGTCTATACAAATCCTCCATGTTGCAGTTTTCTCACTGGTAATTATGAAGAGTTCCTGAAAAAGAAGATACTTATACAGCACATGAACAAATCCATATTTCCTCTGTTGGAGAGTGCATATGGCTTCACTGTTATTTCCATTGAGATTTGAACCAAATAATTGGTCTACGGGGACCTTTCTTTGAACTCTCTTTTTGCAGGATTTGCACTTAGTTAATATATAGGAAAAAAAAATGATAAATAGAGATATAATTTTGACCTGGAGTGAATTGCTTATGCGCTGCTCTTATAATGTACTCTTTTATGTTTTGTTCAGCACATGGAAATGTAGAAATATATGAGTGACACATGCATCGATTGTGTTTATGCATCTATTGCTTTTACTATATTGCTAGGAGTGGGAAAAACATCTCTCGTCCATCTGATCGTCAAAGGATTTTCCATTGCCCGTCCTGTCCAAACAATTGGTTGCGCAGTTAGTTTGAAGGTATGCTCAAACTATGATTGCCTTCATAGGAGACTGTTGATATTTCTGGACATCAAGCTTTACACTAATTTTTTTTTCTTTGATCCAGCTTATTTCTTATGGAAACTCTGGTAGCTCTTCAACCAGCAGTAGTGGTGATGCTGACAGAGATTTTTTTGTTGAACTTTGGGACATGTCAGGCCATGATCGTTACAAAGATTGCAGATCTCTTTTCTATTCTCAGATAAATGGTGAGAATAAGTTTATTTTTGTATGTCCAGATCTACTATATTATGGTTAAATTTACTTTTGCATGTACAGATCTGCTATTTCATTGTTAAGTTGTGTGAATTAAAATGGCAATCCTTTCAGTATGAGTTAAAAAAAGGGCAAGCCTCTACTTCTTTCATCTCTACTGTCTGTTTTATGACATTACATTTGCAGGTCTGCAAATACACACTTGGTTTGGTTGTTACATCTTAAGCTGTGGTTCTTGCAGCATCTGAATGGAGTGTCGGCAGTTTAAATTTTGTCGGTTTAAAAGGGATTAAGAGCTTCTTACCACGTTTGCTTGTGAGTAGTGTTTATTTAATGTTTACTGGATGAACATCAAACAAATCTTCACATTCTTTTGGCAACAAGCATTAATCTTTGGTTTTATATTTGGAAATTGACAGGCTTAAGTTATTTCTGGGACAGGAGGTAGAATGAGTGAATCACATCCATATGCGATTTTACATTCACGTCGCATCAATGTAGTTATATGTATCTATCTGTGACTGGTAGTGTGTAACTAAACTTGTCCGAGTTCTTCACTATCCATGTGTAACTGTGTATTCTTATCAACGATAGGTGTTATTTTTGTCCATGATCTCTCTCAAAGAAGGACGAAATCAAGCTTGCAGAAATGGGCAACTGAAATAGCTGCAACTGGAACATTCTCTGCTCCTCTAGGATCTGGAGGTCCTTGTGGCCTTCCTGTTCCATACCTTGTTATTGGTAACAAAGCAGATGTAGCTGCAAAAGATGGTATAAGAGGAAGCAGTGGTAATCTTGTGGATGCTGCTCGCCAGTGGGTTGAGAAGCAAGGTTTACTGCCATCCAGTGAGGAACTTCCACTGACAGAGACATTTCCAGGCAGTGGTGGACTCCTTGCGGTAATAATCTCAGCTTAAGCATTCATCTGATTTCGCTAATAACTTTCTGCTAACTGTTTGATCTATATCTACCTTTGCAAGTGATTAATTTCCTTGCTGTAATCAAACTTTATTTTAGCCAAGTCTCTGATTTCCCTTCTTTGATGTAATAAATGCAGGCTTTTGTGAATTTCTCCTTAATTTTTGTTGGACATTTAATGTCAAGTTCCCTGAAATGTTCCGCTAGATTGATTTTTGGAATAAAGTTACCTTGTGAAAGAACTTGGTCGGATCTAATGGAGCATGTGCTGTCTTATACACTTGGAAAGATGTGCAAGTACTTGGCATCATCTGCATAAAGTTGCCCACTTTAGTCCTCCAATTTTATGAGGGTCATGTTTATCGAAAATATGCTGTTGTGAGAACTGAGAATAGTTCTGATTGGAGCGGTAGTTAATTGATGATTTCAAGAATAACTTATCACAAGAAGTACTCACCTAGTGTTGGTTGTCTTCTCTGTACTTATTCAGAGTCAATAATAAGTATATTTAATTAATGAATTCTACAATTTGACAATGCAGGCTGCCAAAGAATCAAGATATGACAAGGAAGCTATAGTGAAATTCTTTCAGACGGTAGGTGTACTTATCCTGTTCATCTTAGAGATTGTTCTTCTCTTGCTTGATTTGAAATTGAGCCCTCTTTTTTCAGTTAATCAGGAGAAGGTATATCTCAGATGACTTGCCTTCAGCCAATCCATGGTCTGTCTCTCCAGTGCAGAGAACTTCCCAGCGTTTGGATGATGATTTGAGCGATGATGAACAGTTTTACAAGAATACGAGGTTCCCTCATATTGCCTTTTTCTCAACTTTGCTTGCAAATGACTGTCAACCTTAAAATGTTCTAGAAACTTCATTCATCATTGAGCTGTTGGATAGTTTCTATGTTCGCATGTGGTTAGTGCCAGCATTAATTGATTAGATGGGATGTTCCTTGGAGAAGTTCTTGACCTTTCTAACGACACAGAAAGCAAAGCAAACTATTAATGATGCAAACAACCCCACCCCCCCAACACCTCCTCTCTCCCCCTCTCTCCTCTTTCCTGTTTTTTATTACCCTTTTGATTGCAAGAAGATGTGATTTTGTGTGACTTGAGTATCTTTTTCATGTATGACGTTTCCCTTTTGATGCAATTCTAGTTTGGAATCTACTGTGAGGATAAAATGTGTGGAATTTTGATGCTATGATGTTGCTGTTTGTCTAGAGTATACTTTTGTCATAACCATAGGAGTAGATAAAACAGAACATGCAGTTTTTCTTCTTACCGAGGTTTTGTTTTTTTATGCAGTGTGAACAGTGGTGCCTACAACTATAACTCTCTCCCTCCTCTTCCGGCACAGCATAATCTTACACCACCTCCCACTTTATATCCTCAGCAGCCAGTTTTGGTATCCGAGAACTATACGTTTCCGAGATTTTCATACAGTAGTTCCTCTGAATTCACCAGCACAGGCAGATCAAAGCGTGCCGACATCAACGTCTGATAGTGTCCGCCTCTTGCATCTTGGGACATGAACAGATCATGCCTTGCTATTGGAAATGTGGCATGATTTCTTCAATTTGTTTGCTTTGTTATTTCGCTTGTAATGGGGTTAATAGATTCTTTCTTTGTTGGGTATTGTTGCCTTACGAGGTGTCCAGTACAGGTTTAGAGAGCATGTATGATATCTAGATGAATCGGGAAGTACAAAGCATTTGTTGCAATCAACTTGTCACACTATTTTTCAACCTAATATAAGAATCATTCTTTCCCAGCAAAACAAAGATGCGTTACTCTACTCTGAAATTTGGTTTTGGGCTACCTTCTGAGTCCATTAGGGAAACAAAATCCATCCACTTGGATTGGGTAATCTCACTCTCCCGAACAAGCTTGTGTCGAAATCCGCATTGTAGACTTCTAGCACGGCCTGTCAGATTTATCTAGAGATTAGTAGTTCTGCTTGCTGTGGTGTCCTTGATTAACATGTCTGATTGAGTTGACAGAGGCCAAATTCAATTGCTAATCTCATTTTCTACATTACATGGTAATTCTTGTTTTTGTTCGCAGACTTTACTGGCTACCAAAGGGACAGAAATTGAATGTCCTTGTTGCTGATACTAACCGGAGAAATTAAACTCGGAAAACTTCCCAAGTTATATGGCTTTTCCCGATTTTTTCTGCGAAAAGATCAAATTAGTGTTGACTATTTCATCGGACTTTCGCGGTTTAAGTTTTCGAAAGTGTTTCAACTTTCCTCGATTGAATTTCTCTCTTTAGGAACTTTTGTTAACCAGTGACGGTTCACATCGAAAAAAAAACCTGCATTGTTTGCATTTTGTTTTTCTATTAAAGAGAGCACATCTGGAGACACTGAGATGGGATTAAGATCAAGAGCATAATTCCTTGTGCGTGCAAATGCAGCTTTGATTCATGGAGATAATCCAAGAATTTGCTGATCAACTAGTACAACATTCGAGGGAGAAAAGGGGAAGGAAAAGGAAACTAATACAACCACATCATTCGACCGATCTTTTTGTTAAAGCTCCGATCTCGACTCTTCGCCTTCATCATCATCGGACATGCTTTCTTTAACCTTCTCCGCCGTCTTGCGCACCGCTTTTCCCACGACCTCAGCCGCGGATTTCGCAGTCTCCTCCACCGCCACTTTGCTAGTCCCAAAGCTCTTCTCGACCACCTGTTTCACTTTCGAGCCTGCATTGTTCTGGTCATCGACAGCCGCTCCGTCCCTGCTTCTAAAGCTGTTTCCAACATATTTTTTCAAGCTTTGCTTATGATACTGAAGCTTCCAGTCGTGAACGAGAATGATGGGTATCTATCATTAGCCAAAGTCTGTGATCACTTACTCTAGATCTGGCGGGAAGAACTGGAGCTGCATGCTGTTCATGATGGTCTTGATCTTGATCCATGAAATCTTTTGGGATTTTCTGAGGAGAGAAACTGCGCCCGTGACCACCTTTGCAATGGATGGCTTCTTCTCCTCTTCGGCTTCAGCATGCTTTTGGCCTCCATCTCCTATTTCTGTGGAGAGAGCTTGAGCGTGGAGTGAGACCAAAACCCAGAAAACAAACAGTTTGGTGATTCTGCCAAGCTTTCTCATGTCTCTGATTCTCGTTTGGCAAGTGGAATCATGACCACAGTTCACATAGATTTTCTCTTTTTTCTTTTTGTTTCTTCTTCCTTTCTCGTTACTCATTCTTGTCGCTGAAGTTGTGGTTCGTGCACGTTCAATTCCAATCCATGCTATTCTTGGGGCATTGGTTTTGCTCACGCTTGAACGAGTCCAACGTTGAGGATATTCGTCCGCTTCTCAAACCAGCAGCAGCGCTATCTATCCATCAAAATTTAGTTGATTTGACCCAGAAGAGAAATCTTGGATTTGTTTCTATCTTCCCTATCCTCTTGCTCAAACTTGCTCTAATCAACAAATGATTGTGGAAGAGCAAGAGATAAAATGATGATAAATGAGGATGAAGGACGAGTATTAATAAGGCCGGGTTTAACATTCAATGGTAAATGTGAGGGCATTAAATATACAATGCGAATTCGATTCTCACGTCATTAAGTGCTAACAATCTCATACGGTCCAGCTATTTTTGGTAAAACTTAAAATTAAAATTAAAAAAAAAAAAAAAGAGGAGCCCAAAATGCCTCCATTTTCTCAAATAAAAGCATGAAAGTGATATTGTTTTAAATAAAAACCTACAGTGCTCTCATTGTCTCAAATAAAGGGCTGAAGTGGACATTATTTCAAATAAGGACTTAAAATGACCTTATTAATCTTAAAAAAGGGCCCGACTCACAATTAATAAGGGCATTTTTGTCATTTAATATTTTTATTATTTTATTATTTATTATTTCTTTTTTTATTTTTTCAAAAATTTAAGAGAGAGAGAGAGAGAGAGAGAGAGAGAGAGAGAGAGAGATGAGACACATGTGGGAGCGCTACCTCTCACCCGTGAACGCCTCCCCAATGCCTATTAGGCGATGATGACGGTCGGCGGGGTTGCCGGCATCTCGGCGAGGGCCGATGACCCCGTTGACTAGAGGCGAGGGTCAGCAGGCCCTCGCCGTAACCAGGAGAGGGCCCCAACCCTCTCCCATATCCGGGTGAGGGTCGCAATGGACCGGCCAAGGGTTGCGCCCATCCCTTAGACTTGGGTAATGGTCAATGACCACGGGTCGGAGGGCAGCCCCCTCCCGCCTATGTTTTCCTCTTTTTTGTTATTTTAGTTTTAGTTTTTTTTTTATTTTAATTTAATTTAACTAAAAATTAAGTTAAAATTGTGTTTTACCGAAAGTACCCATGATCGACTGGAATATTCATCCGATCGGCGAGGTTATGCCCTTATTTGAAATAGTCATGGCCACTTCAAGCTTTTATTGGAAATAATGACTACTTCATGCCCTTATTTAAAAAATGAGAGCACTTGGAGCCTTTATTTGGAATTTTCTCGCTATTTTTTTACCATCTAACTAGATTTCATTCCGATAAGAAGAAGACTTGATTATGACCTAGCATCCCACGGACCTACCCATGTCAAACTCGGGCCACAAGGGCCTATAGCTATAGGTCTCGGCCCAATCTGATTGTGCTTGAGGCAACCCCGAACCGGGCCCGCCCGTGCTTTGCTTCTAGTTTATGAGTTCGGGACTATTCACTATTCGAGGAGGAAATATTTAGTGGTTGCACAATGCCCCCGTCAGTTAACAATGGGCCGTGCATTTATATAGTTATGTCAAATTATAAATGATAGGTTGACTTGTGGACATTGACTTTGAATTAAAGAAATACCCAAAAAAATCCCTCAATTTTAGCATATGTCTCCATTATATCCAAAACTTATTTTTGTCTTCTAGAAAACACCAAACTTTTATTTTTGTCCCTATTCAATCGGCCTAATACCTAAAAAAAATTATCAACTTTAGCATATGTCCAAATTATATCTAAAACTTTTTTTTTTGTGTCATAAAACATCCACAAGTTTTATTTTTATCCCAATTCTATCACCGTTAGCCTTTCGCCCATAATCACCGTTGGTTAATCCTACGTGGTATTTTCACATCGTTAATGAATTACACCTCAGAAAAGTTAAGATAAAAAAAACCATCAACTTCTCTTCCGTTATCCGCTTCTCCTACACATTATCGGGAGATACGTAACCACTCAAGACGGTGGGTTTCAGAAGGTTCATTGATAAGTTCGGTAAGAAAATTAGAGTCACATAGGTTTAACTAATGGTGATTATGGACGAAAAGTCGATGATGGTAAAATTGGGACAAAAGTAAAAATTAAAGATTTTTTATGAGACAAAAAAATGATATAATTGGAACATATGCTTTTTTTTTTTTTTGGTCAAAATTGGGACATATGCTAAAGTTGGAGTTTTTGTGGGTATTAAGCCGGTAGAATTGGGACAAACGTAGAAGTTTAGGATTTTTTATGACACAAAAAAATTGAGTATAATTGGGACATATGCTAAAGTTGAGGATTTTTTTCTCGGTTCTTCCTCCAACCACGGGACACGACCTATCCAGCCATCGTATCTTGCGTTTGTTGCCGGCATGCACCATCGACATCACCGGTTGGTCGGTTAGGCCAGGCCGCGTTAGGCCCTGATCTGGACAAGTAACAGCGGAGCCGAGTTCACCATGGCTGCAGATCTAGACGAGCAACAGGTTGTGAATGACAAAGGCGGAGGAGCCTAACGAAAGCGAGTGGTTTCCATTTTTGAACAATGGCCGCGGATCTAGACAGCAGCGTCACTCCCATCAACCCATCCCATCGAACAATCTCCGCTCCTCTCGGCGTTGCTTGCGGTTGGCCCGAGCCAACCCTTCGCCGTCGCTGCTGGTCGGCTCCATCACTGCTCGTTCTAAAGAAAGCGTGTGGTCCAGGTCTGGCCCATGACTAGACAGCAGCGTGGCTCACCGTCGTGCAACCTCCACCCCTTCTGGCATCCCTCGTGGTAGGCCTGAGCCACCTTTCCATCATTGCTCGTGGTTGGCTCCGCCGTTGCTTCTCTAGATTTGGATCTCAAGGAGTTCGGATATGGCCTCGCCTACCTCAATCTGCAAACGCCAACCAAATCTGGCCGAACAAAGCTGATGGCGGCCATGGACCGCGGTCGGCATCGGTAGCTCGTCTATGGCTTGCCAGTGACGCTGTTGTCCATGGCCGGTGGAAGAAGAAGACACTCTTTTTAATTTGACTCCATGTCATCAGAAACGTTATAAGACGGAACTGATCTTCGCAAATATATTGAGACATGAAATTATTGGAGAAAATTAATACGAAGAACAATAATGACACGAGGTATTTACGTGGTTCCATTCGAATGTTGAAACCTACGTCCATGGAAAAGCTAGTCACCAATAATTCACTGGTAAAGCTCACACGATTACAATCGCTTGTACACTCGAGTGTTTCCTAATCCTAGAATTACACTAAACTTCTATAAATTATTTACTTAAGTGTCATGATTTTCGATTAATCACTTGAATACCATAACTTTTTAATAACATTCAACTAAGTCCGCAAATCCGACATGGTATGGCAATTGTGGTGAATGTTTTTGAATTATATGGCATTGAAGTGATTGATTGCAAAGTTACATGACATTTAAAAGATCGGAAAAAAAAAATTTATGACATTCAAGTAAGCTCTGTACATAAGGTAAGGCACTCAAATGATCGAACAAAACTGATAAAAAAAATGATAAAAAAAAAAAAGTTATGACATTCACTTGCCGTATAAAACTTATAGTACTTGTTCTTGTGAAGTCCTCCATCCGTGGCTGGATGCGTGCATGAATTTAAGTCTCTAGCATGCGTAGTCTAAGGTTGTCGTATAACTATCTTCTACAGCTAAAATAGATGAGATAACAACAAACCTCATGTGCAGCGGCTGTACACGCATGCAAATGAATTTATTGCAGGTTTGAACAAATTCGATGAAGCCGTTCGATTTTGTTTATTCGGTCGGACTCGCTTTGGATCGTGTTTAATCAACTAGCTCAAAATCAAGAGACAATTTTAATGATTCTCCACGTTGGTTCGACATTTTTAGCAATTTTAACCAGGCCATAGTGCTCATTTTATTCTGGCTCTCCACGACAGGCACTATTGAGCTTTAGCAAAGCTCGAGCTTCGCCAAAGGACCAAGTTTCCACTTCATGTCAGTCGGGTTTTCTGTTGTTGCAATTTTCTTTACAGCAACCTCGCCCTTTGCTACGACATCTCGGATAAAATGACATCCGATATCGATATGCTTTGTTCGCTCATGATAAATCGGATTATAAGCTAGATATATCGCAACTTAGCTATCAAACTGAATAGTGACGCTTTTCTACTCCAAACCAAGGTTAGCCATATCCCCTGCTCCACCACAAAGGTCAGTACCTTGTACTCTGCCGCAATTGAAGATAAGTCGTCATCTTCTTATAAGGATACATTCCAACTCACTGCACCACCTGCAAGTGTAAATTCTCTCCCTGCTAATGACTTGTGGTCATCCAAGTCACCAGCACGATCCGACTTATGGTCTCATTGCCATTATTGTCCCTCTATACATTATACTAACAGTTTGTTGTCCCATTTAAATATCTAACTAGGCCTTTATGTCACAACTAACAACACTCACATAACTAGGCTTTTATGTAACAGCTAACAACGCTCACAACTTGTGAAATGTCAGGCTTAGTGCCAACCATGACATACATAATTCTACCCACTGCACTAGAATAAAGAACACATGACATATGCTCCTCTTTTTCCTCAATCTGTGATAATAATTCATTAGAAAGTTCAAAGTGCACAGCTAAAAGTGTACTTCCAGATTTTGCATATGGGAATACTAACATACATCACAATCTTCTCAATATATAAATATATATTTCTTTTGTTTTTTAGACAGCCACAAAACTCCTGTAGCCCCGTCATCCAAAATCTTCATACCTAATATTTTCTTAGCAGCACCTAATCCGCCATCTGAATGAATTCAAGTCTCTAGCACGCCTATTAAGGTTGTAGGAGATCCCTCTTTTGGAGTAGATAAAAATGAGAAAACAACAAGCCTCATGCACAACGGCTGAACACGCATGCAAGAAAATTATTGCAAGTTCAAACAAAATCAAAGCCGATTGAAATTTGTTCATTCGGTTGGACTTAGCTTTAAATTGTGTTTAATCAACGGGCTCAAATTCGACACAATTTTCACAGGATACGGTGTTAATTTATAAGTGGATATGAGTAAAAACATAAGAAAACGACACGAATGATTCTTAAACTTTAACTCCATGTGCAATGTGATTCATAAGCTTGCAATATTGAACGTATTTATTAGTCTATGGACTAAGTTGAACGTGTATCAAAATTCAGGAATCACATATAACAAATGAGAAATTCATGAATCAAATTGCACGGTAAGATGAAATTATAGGAGGTGATGGCCATGGTCCACCACCAATCTTATCATCCTTGCGTTTCTATGGCAGTTGGTCTCAGCCTCAATGCGATGATAAATCCCGCCAACTACTCGTCGACGTCGTCCCCTGTCAGTGTCATGTCACCAATTCTCTCTCTACATAACCACAGAGAGACAGAGAGAGAGTGAGTGAGAAGCTTCAATGGCATTGATAGGTTTCTTGGAGATATTCTTGGCCGGAATTTGCTTCGCGGTCCTTCGCCTCCTCGGCAAAAGAGGTGATGGGCTCCCCAGGAATTGGCCGCTCGTGGGGATGCTACCGGAGCTCCTCCTCAACCTGAGCCGCGTCCACGACTGGGCCACAGGCATTCTTGAGCGGAGCCGCTGCAACTTCCTCTTGCGGTTACTCTGGTTTTCCGGCATGGACATGCTGTTCACCGCCGATCCCGCCAACGTCCACTACATCATGAGCACCAACTTTGGGAACTTCCCGAAAGGGCCCGAGTTCAAGAGGGTGTTCGACGTTTTGGGTGACGGGATCTTCAACTCCGACTCCGATCGGTGGAGGATGCAGAGAAGGGTCGCTCAGGCGTTAATGAACGACCAACGGTTCCATCGGTTCCTGGCGACGACGACCAGTGACAAGGTGGAGAATGGCCTGCTCAAGGTGTTCGACGAATTGTCTCGGAGAGGTGTTACGGTGGATTTGCAGGATTTGTTCCAGAGGTTCACCTTTGATTCTGCTTGCAAATTCGTCACTGGGTTCGACCCCGGCAGCTTATCCGTCGAATTCCCCGAAGTCCCGTTTTCCAAGGCATTGGATGATGCCGAGGAGGTGATTTTCTATCGCCATTTGTACCCCGAGTGGTTCGGGACTCTGCAGAGGTTGTTGGGGATTGGAGTGGAGGAGAAACTGAGACGAGCTTGGGAAGATATGGACCAAATTGTAGGGAATTACATAGTGCTGAAGAGAGTTGAACTGAGAGAAGGAACCAGAGAAGCGAAGGGAGATGAAAATGGTGCAGATTTATTGACATCTTATATGGTGGAAAATGAGACATTGGGTGCTTTAGAGTGCAATGACAAGTTCCTTAGGGACACGATTTTGAATTTCATGGTCGCCGGAAAAGATACCACTAGTTCAGCTCTCACGTGGTTTTTTTGGGCTCTTTCCATGAACCCGTCTGTTGAAATGAGAATCGTAGAGGAGATCAGATCTGTAATCCCGAAGGAAGAAGAAAATCTTAGTGTGTTCAAGATTGGTGAGCATATGGACAAGATGGTTTATTTACATGGTGCGCTGTGCGAATCTTTGAGGCTGTACCCACCGGTTCCATTCCAACACAAGTGCCCTGTAAAGGCTGACGTACTTCCCAGTGGACACACAGTCGATCCCGGCACGAAAATACTCTTCCATCTGTATTCAATGGGGAGGATGAAGTCAGTATGGGGAGAGGATTGCTTGGAATTTAGACCGGAGAGGTGGATTTCGGAGAGAGGAGGAATTAGGCACGAGCCGTCGTACAAGTTCTTGGCATTTAATGCCGGACCGAGAACTTGTCTGGGAAAAGAAATGGCTTTCACGCAGATGAAAACGGTCACAGCCGCTGTAATAATTAACTACGAAGTTCATGTTGTGGAAGGTCACCCTGTGAGACCTTCTAATTCCATCATACTTCACATGAAACATGGATTGAGGGCGAAGCTCACTAGGCGAAGGCTTTAAGGGGACAAATGACAGGGAAGATTACCGAGAAACTGTAAATCTATGTGTACCGAACATATGCGTGTATATTTCTGCTTGTTTTTACAATTTCTATGGCATACTGTTATTTACAATACGACAAAAGTTACAGCTTTACCAAGTCATGCAAGCATATATGAGCCTTCGTTTCCTTCTTTGCCAGAAAAGTTTGTGATCAAAATCAATCACCATAGAGATGAAACATGGAACCGCAATATATGCTTGCATATGCTTTGGCACTCTTTGATGTCCCCTCAGCAAAAAATATGACAGGATCAGTCAAAAATATGCTTTCAAAAGACAGCTGTGCACCCAAACATGAGCAAAAGAGTTTCCTTTTCAGAGAGCTTTCTTGCACATTGTGGTAATAAGTATAATCTTCTCTTCAGTCAAATCTTTTCATTCACTTTTATGGTACCACTATCCAGAGCTCCATATCAGAGAGATCCCAGAAGTTACGCAATAAGTATTGAAATGCATTACTGTCGCAAAAATCAATTCATCTGATCTGGACACCCAGAATTTGCTCCCCGAGAAAAGGAGCCGTGCGATGGCAAGGCCGTGTAATGAGATATGTAATCAAGTACAGCTTGCTTCAATGATTTCTCGCATTGTACTAATACAGCTTCCTCAGTAACAATCCACTCCCCCCTTCTGAACTCTTCATTTTGTGAGTCATAACAGCTCTGAGGAATGCAAGGAGGAACAATTATACACACACATTTCATACATGAGCTTAACGAGCATACAAAAACTTGTGAAAGCGATTATGCTCTTAAGACTTAGTTATATATCTTTAGTGGAGCAGTATGGAACCAAAATCGAAATGAGAAGGGCCAAACCCTTTTCAACTGAACACTTGAAAGCAGGTGCTCCTTAAGAGCAGCTAACCTCATAATAAGGATAACAATAGCGAACAAAACATGGGGTGTCAAAAAGGTAATGAACCTTTTGGGTTTCATGAAAAAATCCAAAACCAAAAGAAATACACAAACTTCATCCAACCAAAATAGCAAATCTAGCAAAGAGGTTCTTTCTTTTATAAGGAAAACATTAACTCCCCCAAAGTCCTTTCTTTTTTATAGACTGGATTCTAGAAAAGTGTGAAACCAACATCTATCACTAAGAGTTTCACTGACCGCCACCGCTCTAAAGTCATTGGACTTACAAAACAACATCCAGAAAAAAAGCATTCATGCACAACAATTTGAGGAGGTGGTTTGTACCTTGGAACAAGTATATATAATTGCTGTCATCCAGTTCCAATTCTCCAGTGCCTCTTTCTGAGAATCATCAGCAGCTTCATGCAGAAAATATAACAACGGCGGCATAAGCTGCATCTCAAATTGTCTTGGGCCACCACAGAGTTTGCATCTCCCAGGATCTCCTATCTCTTTAGTAGCCAACAGTGGCTTCCCTCCATTTGAATATCTAAACATTCAGTCACAGCAAGGGTATGGCATATCATTTACCTGTACTTTAGATGATAAGGGTGCAATCTTTCCAAAATTTTTGAATCCAAAATATACATCAATCATATTGACTGAATTTATGTTTCTCTGCTTACTCCAGAATGTTAGATCTTCCTTTCTCCAAGAAGCATCAATTTCTAAAGACAGGGAAAAAAAAATTCTCTAGATGAAAAACTCGAGTGGTGTTTGGGCTATATACTGGTCTATTTCTGCTATCAATTAACATGAATCGGATTATGTCAAGTAAAATGAAAAACTAAATCTCTTGTTTAGCAAGACTTCACTATATCTGTTCCATAGAGTCGTCATATTGAAGACGAATTACACCTTTCCATGCAAATTGTTCATTATCATACTAGAATTATAAGGCATAAGTTCACAAGATTCATTCATAATCTGCCACCTAAGCCAAATCTTCCAAAACAATAACACTCAAAAAGATGAGGTGTAATTGGTCAGTAAAATCCAAGATTCAAGAAGCTCCAAGAGTCCTCTATTTTGTCTAGCTTCATATAATACATAGATTGTCAAAAACCCAATCCTATTTATCATAACTTATATGCAACTATAATTGTTTCTAGCAAGACCAAAACAACAAGTCGAATTTTACTTGTGTTAGCTGTATGCCACTTAGTAGAGATGAGCACCTGAAACATTGTTCTGGATAAACATCCAACCGTTTCTTAAACTTGAAGTAAGACCGGTCAGCCATTAAAGCTCTATCATACTCATAACGTTCATCCTCCAATACTTCTTCTCGTACATGATTGTCAACATTGATGGAAAGAGATGAAAAGTTCAAACAAGCAGATGTGACATCCTTCGAACAAGGCTCTTCCAAGGTATAAATATAAAAGCAAGGCATCACTGCAATCAGCAGATAGGTTATTTCAATTAAGCCATCAGGTGGATAACCATAGCAGCAAAGTTGGTACCATTAATAGACTTCTTTCATGGAAAATCTGTACCAGGTAAAGAATCATCTACTTGTCTTGATATTGGCCTTGAAGGTGACGATTTTGCTATTTTCTCAGAATTCTCATGCCTATTCGGTTTCTTTGAGTTGGAAGTGACAGTTGCAGCTTCTGCAAGTGCCCTTCCTAGCTCCTCTAAATCCGCGTCTTCATCATTCTCATCCAAATCATTCCACCAGTCATTTTCCCCGGCTGAAACAGAGTGCGTGGCAGCCACTACCGCATCGCAACAAGTGGAGTTTGATTCTTTGTCTTCATAAGATCTCTGAATACGAATTGCTCGCCAGCTACAAGTCATTTTTCTTAGCATTGAGAGCCACTTAGAATTTTTCTTAAAATCAATACTCAAGCAAATAAATCGCCAAATTTAGAGGAGACCTCAAGGGACTGCTCCCACATTTTGGAGCTATGCAACCAAAGATGTAAAGCACACGGTCTTCAACTTTCAAATTTTCACTGGTTATGGGAGCAGGAACCTACAAGCACACATGATCTCTTGCTCATAACACAGTTCCCTAGCATAATTGTCCTCATAGATGAGAGACCAAAATAAAACCTGTCCGACGAGACAAAGTTTATTTCCACATATGCTGCACTCGAGAAAATCTGATCCCCAGGCAATTAATGGAGAAGGCCAGTCCTGTGACAAACGAAAAGAGTCATACACTTCAAACGAAACATCATGTGACAAACAACAACAACCCAAGAGAAAATCAGAAGTTACTAACGGGCAGTCCACCAATTTTCGCCGTATAATGGTCAGATGCTTCGCGATTGTCATCGGCCCATGGTCCCGGCATGCCAAGAAAGACTCTGCCCATTGCTCACTACTATACCAAAACCAAAAATCAAACACTTCCCGGGAAAAACACATTCTACATGCTGGACTGTAGTAGCACAAGGTGATGCATCTGAACTTTCAATGTCTCCCATAGAAACAAAATTTGAGAGCCAGGACAACCCAAGAACCAAACTTTTTTTTCTGCGCCACCATAAGACGCTGTCAAGAACAGCCTAACGACACAAGAAACACGTTTAAATATCAAACATCCCACTACAGAAGAATTCATCAAAGGGAAGATTTACAAGGGGAAAAACAAGGATTTTCTTGGTAGGTTCTGAAGAAGTGTGGCAGAATTTTACAGGCACACCCCGCACAAAATCGACGACTTCGGTTGGATAGGAAGGGCCACACAGTATGACGATCCTAGAAAGCCATAAACCGAGATGAATCATAAGGATACCTGCTGGGAAGATTGTGGGTGCGTGACTCTTCGATATACAAAGCAAGTTGCGTTATGCTTTGCTTGGTCAGTCTGGCTGCGCTGGAAGTTTTTCAGCGGCAGAGCAAAGACAGTGAAGAAATTGATAGTGTTCTCTTGCAGGAACCCTCTCGGACGTCGTACGTGTAGGTGTGAAATTCATTTGTGTTTCGCTAACTAAATATAAAAAGAACTAAAAAGAATCATGTTTTCAATACATCAAAATTTATAGGATAACATGACGAAAAATTACAAACCGATATCTGTCATAAATTTACTTTAAATTAATTTTTTAATCACTAAAAACTTCAAATTAGTATATATATATACAATAAATTTACCCTTAATTTCCATCAAAATTTTACCATTAAATTGCCACGTGATTGTTGATGGGTATATCTATTTGGAGTATTTCCACTCCGTTTGGCAAACCAATTTGGCGTTTTTCCGAATATTAACCCAATCTAATGAAAATTAACGAAAATAAATTTATCATAAATATACTAATTTGAATTTTTTGTGAACACAAACTTAATTTGAAGTAAACTTATCATGAGTATGGTCAAAAAATTAATCTAAGATAAATTTATTATAAATGTATCAATTTAGAATTTCTAGTGGCATTAACTCAAATCTATATCAATATTAATATATTTTCACATTAAGGAAAATATGGAGAGTGATCTTGCACGCTATTTGATCATTTGACCCTTTATTGTAACCTCCCAAAACTTCACCTTCTGGTTTTATATGCATATAACTGGAATGAAAATCGTACTTATGGCAATGGCCGATATATCAATATGCATTTACCTAAATGAAATGTTATTAATAGTGAAAATGTAATTAATATAATTACCGAAATCTATTATTGCGTGTGAAAATTTACCGAGCACAAGAAGCATACAGCAAATTTTAATAAAAAAGTTACTTGTCCCTGGAAAAGTTTACTAGTATCGCCAAGACAATTTACAAACTTGAGCTAATAGACATAAGTTAAACGCTAACTCCAGTTGAACTAATCAACCACTCAAAATTGCATGCGTTACACCATTTTCTGGTCCAACAGAATGAGTTTGCGACAGACATCAGATCGTCACCACCTGCTATTCCGCACCGAATCATCTGTTTGGGGTTTCCCAAAGGTTCCCCTAGCGTGAAAGTTACACCTTCTTGATGATCTGAACGACGTCTTCGTCTTCGAGTTCATGCTCCTAATCCATGGAAAGCATCACCAAACATTTAAATTAGTCACAGCAACTAACTCCTTGAATAACGTAAAAGAAAGGGAGGGAGCAAGAGCTTCACGATTGAGTCGAGAAGTGAAGATTCACCTTGCCAACTCTTTGAGGCTTGTGCTTGACACTTGAACCCCAGACTAGAGCGCTGCATATGTAAGCAAAGCAAAAGCTCGCGTAAGCAGTAGTAAGAAGGCCAAGAAAATTGAATTTAAATTTTATTATATAACGCTCACAAATGTGGGAATCGTCAGAATTTGCACCTAATAAGACCACATATCAACAAAAGGATTAAGGATGAAGCTGAAGTCTCGGTTTCTACTTACTACTTGAACTGTTTGACCATATCCTTGTGTATCCGGGTGCAGAAATCCTCAACTGTCCTCTTCCTTGATGATAGAATGACGGGGTCTTCATAGTCTGGATTCATTCCTTTTGGCTTTGTATATATACGAGTTAAATCCAAATACTCCCATACTTTCTCCAACAGACCATCAAGATTCCATTCAAGGTGAGCACTGCAGTGCAACCATGAAGCAGTATATGATCAGTTGAAATAAAAAAACTAATTTACAATCGGGCAACCTATAGACTGACATCAGACAACACGAGGAGGGGACACAGAATAACCCAAGAAATAGCTTACAACCATGCGAGTGATTTCTATAATCTCCAGAAACTACCCACTTGGAACAAAATTGAACAACTAATCCTTAATTGGTAAAGTATGAATAGAGTTTAGGGGAAAAAAAAACGTATGACTTGAGCATAAGAATCAAAAGTCAAAAAGGACCAGCATAAGAGAATATTTGAGTTACCTGACTGGACAGTAATGAGGAAGTTTGTCCAATATCTCTAGCTCTTCTAGTGTGATTTGGTCAATCTTGTTTATGACATAGATGCATGGAATATATTTCCGACTGCCCTCAATAACATCTATAAGGTCGTCTGCAGTCGCGTCGCATCTAAGAGTAATATCAGCATTATGTATCCGATATTCGCTACAGATGGCCTTCACAGTATCAAGATCCAGATGAGTGTTTGCAACTGTTGATGTGAGATTAATGCCACCTTTATCTTTCTTCCTGAACGTTAGATTAGGTGGCTCCTTGTTCAGCCTGTTAAGAAGAAGAAAGAAAGAAATTCTCATTTCTAGTTATTAACACACAAAATCAAGACCGAAAAAGCAAAAAAAAAAAATTGTGTGATCATCCACAGTTTTAAGAATTTATGCAGGTCGAATCTTCTCTGCAGTAAAAATAAATGCAGGATGCTCAAACCATGCGTTGAATCACACACACACACACACACACACACACACACACACACACACATATATATATATATATATTATTCATCTAAAATTAGCGAGAATGCTCCTGGAGATTTCGATAACTGACATAACATAATGCGTTTCAAAGCATCGTTCATGCAATTCAGTTTCTTAGATCAGCATAACGGCTAATATCCACGTGATAATGGCAACGTGCAAAACCCAAACAAATCCACAAAAAGTATGTTCCTTTTAGACTGAACTTTGCTGACCCCTGAATATGACATTGTAGAAGCAATCCCCACTTGTCAAACTATACACTCAACCTCGCATCACTGACATAGCATAATGCGTTTCAAAGCATCGTTCATGCAATTCAGTTCTTATATCAGCATAACAGCTAATATCCATGTGATAATGGCATCGTGCAAACCCCAAACAAATCCACATAAAGTATGTTGCTTTTAGACTGAACTTCGCTGACCCAGAATGTGACATTGTAGAAGAAATCCCCACTTGTCAAACTATATGCTCGACCTCACCAGTGATGTAGGTTCCACCTTTTTTTCTACTGAAACCAATTTCAAGTCAAGTACCCTTGATTGTCAGTCTCCATACATTGGAAAATTTATAAACTCAAGCGATCTGGTCATTCTACAAAGATTCTTGACAGGCATTCCATTTAGTCCACCAAATCACAAAGATGTACTTGCGATAAAAGCGGACACAAATGCTGTGTCTCATACACATGCTAATTGCCAAAGCGTTGATGCATCTCATGCAACAGTTATTACTGCATCGCATGCAATACTTGCCTTGGAGGTGCAGGGCGGGATGGCAAAAGTAGATCCCCTGCAGGCCAGGGAAGAGGGATGCAACCCCCGGCTCCATCCTGGCCCTCGGACATCCCTAATTATAATGACTATAAAGGAGAGGGACTATTCAGAGGAGGAGGAAGTATGTTTGGACAATGAGAACACCTAATAATCTTTACATTGCTACCATGATAAAGTACCTGCAACAACTATAGTGTATACTAAAGAACAGGACAATGATTACTGTACAGCCCATAGATTTAGAAGCTTCTAATTTTACTGTTACCAGTGTGGTTATTGTCAAGCACACATAATCTGACCACACATATACCTGATTCCAAATCCCTCAAGCTCTTTCTCTATCAGACGCTTGTGAGTAATTGGCTTTATCGCATCAAGAACAATCAAAATGCAGTTGCATGTTCTAGCCGTGCTGATAACCTGGAAAGACAAAAGAGCAAGTTATAGTCAAAAACCTAGAAAAGGAAATATAACAAGTGATATCTGTATTTCCAACAGGCCTCAAGATTCCCAATTTTAGGAAAACCTCGAAATGGATATACACCTTCTGCCATAAAAATCATAAGACAATCACAAATGTGCCAAATAAAATTTGCCATTTTCGATATAGCACGTGCCAGGGGAAACATATAGCTCCTAAACTGTATAAAAAGTGTCAGCGTAACTGTTAATTGGTCTATTGTCAATAGAAACAATTTCTGAACCCTCAGTGAAAATGGATCCTCCCTCATCTGTGATGGGCACTTTCAGGTTCAATAACTCCAGCAAAGTTCCTGAACAGTTCAAGGATGTGGTGTATTGGTAGATTAAATTCTAGCTTGTCTACATAGAATAAATGACAAGTACCATTAAATTTCTTTTCTTCTCTATTCTCCTTTGGAATATTTGTAGTACTTGATTGACCGGTTAAACCAGTAACTGACATTTGACAAGTAATGCTCTGAATAAATCAGTAAGTCGCCCCGAGAAATTCAGACCTTCCTTCACTAATTAATTAACACCCAATGAAACAAAAACAGGAAGTTGATCTAGTTGTATTGTGATTTTTTTTTTTCCAGATAATTAGATTCTGTCATTGACAGAATAGGGACCAAGGTCTCTGTAAATCAATTTGGATTTATGCCAGGAAAATCTACCATGGAGGCTATCTTCTTGATACGATAGTTGATGGAGAGATATCGAGAAAAGAAGGACCTCCATATGATGTTTATTGATCTCGAGAAGGCGTATGATAGGGTTCCAAGAAAGGTCCTGTGGTGGGTTCTTGAGAAGAAAAAAGTACCTTCAAAGTATGTAGAGGCAATCAAGGATATGTATGATGGTGTTACTACATGTGTGAAGGCTTGTAATGGCACATCAAGTTATTTTCCAATTACGCTTACACCAAGGTTCCGCTTTGAGTCCTTATTTTTTTGCCCTAGTTATGGATAAGCTAACAAAAGATATCCAAGATAAGGTGTCGTGGTGCATGCTATTTGCAGATGATATTGTGCTTATTGATGAGACCAGGAGCTGGATTGGTGCTAAATTAGAATTATGGAGAAGCACGTTGGAGTCTAAAGGATTTACGTTAAGTAGAAGTAAGACCGAATACGTGATGTGTGAGTTCGACACAACAAGAGGAGGAGATCAAGAATCCGTGAATTTGTTCAGAAAGGAGGTACCCAAAAAAGACGCTTTTAGATATCCGGGATCAATATTGCAAAAAGAGGGAGAGATTGATGAAGATGTAAACCATAGAATCGGAGCGGGTTGGATAAAATGGCGCAGTGCATCGGGGTTTTTGTGTGATCGCAAAATCCCTCTTAAGTTAAAAGGAAAATTTTATAAAATAGCAATAAAGCCTGCAATGCTATATGGAGCTGAATGTTGGCCAGCACAGAGGCAACATGAGCATAAAATGAGAGTAGCGGAAATGAGGATGTTAAGGTGGATGCATGATTATACAAGGATGGATAAGATAAGAAATGAAGATATTCGACGAAAAGTTAGAGTAGTACCGGTGGCGAAAAAGATGAGAGAACATAAATTGAGATGGTTTGGACATATTCTTGAGAGATCCCTAGATGCTCCGGTAAAAACAGAAATTTGTTACCAAAAGCATGACATGTAAAAAGGAAGAGGTCAGCCGAAACTTACCTGGGGGAAAGTAGTAAAATAAGATTTAATAAAGTAGAAAATAGATTGGTGTACGATCTGTCTTAGAACGGAATGGAAGAAAGCTATTAGCATTGTGGAGGGGCAGAATTCCTATGTTCCGGACTATCCTTTTTAGTCTTTTTTCCCTATACATATTTACATATTTTTATTTTTATATAATTATTTATTTTCCCTCAATCAATCTTGCTTTTATTTTATTTATTTTTTGGTTCATCAACCGCCGACCCCAACTAGTTTGGAATAAAGGTGATGTTGATGTTGATGTTGAATTAGATTCTGTCATTGACATATAACATGTATCTTATGCCACTACAAAATTCCCTTCCAGTAAATTTGAAAGGAGAATATTGACAGAATCTTATTTTCCATAAGCTTCATAATAAATGTCTCAATTATGAATCTATTAGACTCAAGGCCCAAAAAATATCATGGAAATGGTTCAAACATGCCACCAGAAAATTCTGACGACTGGGCTAATAACAACAACAAATTTGCAGGAGTTGAGTAAGGGTCTTCTCTAGCCAGACAGCCCCACTTGTACGGTGTTATACATATGGATTCATGATGAATAAAAAGGATGCTGCACAACTACAATTATAATAAGGCAAACTAAAGATAGGAAGATAGACCATCTTTTCTCATTAAACACAGAGAGCCTTCACAGCAAACAACTATCCCAGTGTAGGAATAATAACTAACAAATTAAATGCATTGCCAGCACAAGGAAGACATATGTAACCATGTTTTACCTGTCTGCCTCTACCCTTTCCATCCTTGGCTCCCTCAATAATACCAGGAAGATCTAGTAACTGCCAATTACAATAAAACACATGTTTAGCATTATGATAGACCATCTCTATGGGAAATCAAGATGATTTCACTGATTCTCAGAAAGGGGAATCTTAATGATCCATGGAAAGAAAATAAGTTAACAACAAAATGTGCATAACAGGTGACCTACATTGTACATACGGAGAATGTCCATGGCTTATATACATTTTGCAACACCCCCAAAAAGTGGGACTAGCGTTGTTTATCACCTAATTTAAAGTACAATCACTAGAAGCTAAAGTAATGCAAAGTCTTCACATAACAAACCAAGAAGAGAGATGCCTTCTGAAACCACACCACTATGTTTAGCTCATAGTTTTGGTTGTGGGACACCTTATTGTTGAGACACTCCTAAATATGAACTGGAAAGAAGTTTACCTGAATTTTAGCTCCACGGTACACGATCACTCCAGGGATACAAGTAAGAGTAGTAAATTCATATGAAGCAACCTTCAAGCCAAAAAGAGTAAAAAAATCAGCAAGGATGTCACTGCAACTGAAAGCACCATTGGCTCTAGCAGTTGTTGTAGGGGGAAAAAAACCACACTAAGGACAAAGTGACTATGATGTTGACAAAAATATTAACTTGGATGATAATCAAATCTATGTAGAGACAACTCATTTAATGTCCAACATAAGTCTTTATGCACAATCCCTCGAGTAGAGATAGACAAGAAAACTGCAAAAGCTCACATCTATAATGCTAAGCGTATGATTAAAATCACATTATGCATAGAAACAGTCACAAAGAAGACTAGAAAATATGTAGGTGCATATTCCCCCAGGCTAAACACATAACAAAAGAATTATTTTTTGCAAGCCTACTTGGTTAAACATACTTTCTAGCAGATCGGGAGATAGAAATTAAGAATTTCAGCTTACAAACTATTCTTATTCTGCTATCAGATCATTCCCATGATTCACAGCTTTGCCAGTGGCAATGATTTGGTCAAACTAGTAGAACTGGAATTCCAGTCGCAAAAAATGGAAATGAACCCATGATTGACAGCTTATTATGATAATGGTACAGGAAACTACGGCCAAACAGTAGGATGATTGAACAACCTATTCCACACTTCCTCTAGTTCTGATGATTACATTGCAAGCTCATGAGTAGTTTGACTATTCGCCAGATGAGATGTCACGCAAATACATACACACGCACCCACAGGAGAAACCCTCCTCAGCCTATAGAGGTTCACTTGCCCGCAAATGACGGTGTGCATGTCCATGTGCTCACGCTCGCGCGTGTGTGCGTGTGAGGGACAGAGAAAGAGAGAGAAGCAGAGGTTGGGGCAAGGATCATGTTTATGGTCCCTTGGAACATACAACTGCCAAAGAAACGTCGAGAATAGAATAAACAATGAAATATACATAACCAATTATTTGAGACTCCTTGGAAGCTGTTTCTTTGAATTTCAAATAGCATATTACAAACTCATATACCGTTGTTATCCGTAGATCTTTCAATTACAGGGAGAAACTGGCACAAGAGCGATAAAAATGATTGTACAGAAATATTGTATCGAGCTTATTATCTTTCCTCTTTGATGACCACACGGAGTGCATCAATTCATCAAGTAGAAACAAGGGACTAAAAACCTCAACATACCTCTGAAAACGTCCCAGTCAGCTTATTCAAGAGAGTAGACTTCCCAACTGACGGGAAACCCACCAAACCAACTCTAGCATCTCCGCTTTTGGTGACATCGAATCCTTCACCAGCACCCCCGCCTCCCTTGGAAGAAGGTTCAAGGAGTTCCCTCCGTAGTTTCGCAAGTTTAGCCTGACAAGACATACTCCCAGAGTTAGCTGTCTCAAAAGTTTTAGCTTTAATGGGCGAACAGCCCAACCCTTGGCTACTTTAGCGGCTCAGCCAGTTACTCGAGATGCCAATAAACTTTGCAGCCTCATATGCCGTCATTTCACCGATTTGGACCAAATAGCGAGCTTCAACCCACTTAGTTAGGGTCACTAGCAGCTTCACGAAAAAAAAAAATTCCAGGGCACTCCTACTAGTTGTAAGAAAAGAAATCTCTTCCGCAGCGAGGAACGTTTCCTTAAATTTCGTGGTCATGGATCGGTCCTTTCTAAAGCAGTTAAAAAAAATGTCCCACGAGGCATATACTGTATTCCCCTGGCCACCTTTCAGAATATATTCTCAGAAATAATGCGCAAGATCAAACAACTAAGGATCATATACAATTGGAAAAGAAAAGTGTACCTTAAGCAAACCCAAATGATGGGCAGTAGCCTTGTTCTTTTGAGTCCTAGCCATCTGCAGTACACAAAAAGTGATATCCAAACTGTCAGTTCAAGCTATTCATATGAATGTCTTTAACTATAATAATTCTACAGAGGCCGTCCTATGGGAGTATATCGATAATAAAAACAGAGGCATAATTTGTACACAATGTCAACTAAAACTGTCGACGGTATAAATCTTTTTCTGTTCAAAAGCAGGTGAAAGTCACAGCACTATAGATCACACCATCTTCTCAGAAGCAAATCCACGTAAGTTATCAAACCTCATTACTCAATTGCATTTTTCAAGTTAATCTACATATACCCAAGTATGACAGAGAGAATTTGCAGCGGCACATAAAGTTCGAGATATCGTTCTCATTCAAGACTTTCATTATTTAACCAAATTCTTTTTTTTTTTTTTTTCATAAAGGATTTAGAAGTACTAGGTACTTAAATATCTTTCCGTTAATGCTTTGTTTATAATGAACTGGAGAATATTAAGGTGGAAATTATCAAGACCGAAGTCAAAACAAATTACACAAGTTACAGATTTTCATTTTGTTGTAATACTTCTTCTAAGTCATGGGTTCTTATAACGACCAAATAAATGTAATCAAATTTGATGAAATGGGTGACAACTAATAATTCTAAATCCTACTCCAACAAGTGGAAAAAGAACTCCTAACAAAACACGATGTAAGTGGCGACCTAACTCAATATCGATCTTATACTTACAAATGCTTACCAATAGCCACCAATGAAGAGTGTCCAACCATCTATTCTGCCATTCTTCCTTCATTAATTCAATAGACTGTTTCACTATTGCGCAAAACAAAAATGGGAAGCCTTGCGTTGCAAACCCTATACACATTAGTTTCGTTCCAGCTTGCGGCGTATACTTTGTGGAACCAATAGAATCTATCAAACCAATCCCATTTATTGAAAACTGCTAAGCAAAGGACTCTAAAGTCTAAACCAGGAAATAGAATGAGAGAGAAAGTAGCCAAAAAGTTAGCATCCCTGTTTGATCATTCAATTCACTGCTCCATAACGAAAGGGACTTCAGTTGAGAACCCTCCACAAGGAGGATTCCAACCTATGACCACCCCCAGTTCGGGATATGAGAGGTGAAGAACGACAAACAACGATGGGGCTCTGATTTGATTGGTATTGATTTCATCTTACAGATAGGAAAAGACCTCCCTTCACCAAAACCAGCCCTACATAGCCAGATGGATTGCGCTAAAAGCATTGAAGAACAAAAACAACTAAGAAATCATCACTAAAAGAATTCATTGAAGCCTCATATCCACAAAATGCCGTCACTCTACGATAATAGGAAGTTTTCACGCTAACACTCTTGACCCGTTCAATTTTATTTAATAGGAGACTCCACATATATCCATGAAACTCGTGTGATACAAGCGCGGATAATGGCAATTTCTACTTCAGAGTTTAGGACCCACGGTAAATCAAGGATTTTTATCAAACAACATCCGCAAACTTAATCCACAAGGGCAAAAAAAAAAAAAAACAAGAAGAAGAAGAATTCAAACTCCATAACTAGGTGGTAACACACAGAAAGCATCTGACAAACAAAAAGGTGATTCCTAGCCAAATAAGTGCGCGGCCTAAATTGCCCAATCAAGCAATATTTGTCAACACAGCCACTACAACTAGCTGCGATTTCTGCGATACAGAAACCCTCGAATTCAATTGGCAATCATCCGCATCAACTAGAAATCCTACGGGTAACAATTATCGAGACCAGAAAGTTCTCCAAAAAAAAACAAAACAAAACAAAACAAAAACAAGTTCAATGGCAGCTGCGATTGAGCGCGATGTAATTAAAGCACCTCATCTTCGATGTCCTTGATTTTCTGCATCACAGTCGCCATTGTTAGGATGAAATTATCAGACAGACGGACAGAGCTTGAGCTATTGTTGGCAGCGTACCGACGACCTCAATGTCCTCTGTGCAATTGTCCTGAAGAAGAAGAAGTGTAGAACGCAGAGAGAGAGAGAGAGGGAGAGGGGGCGGGGGGGGCGCCTCGTGTCATTGCACGAAGTTTTAATGGGCTTAATCATTCTATTTGGGCCGGATCCAGGCCCGCCCGAGCTTCGAGGAAATATAACAATATGGGCCCTTGCTCTACACTGACAAGAATGATCCTTTCTGAGGTCCGGGCCGTGTCAGGCCCATCCAAACTCAAGGCAATATGACAATATGGGCCGAAAGTGTCCGATCATCTCGACCCAAGTGATAATATTTGAAATGTTAGAGCCTATACCGTTAGAGTAAAGAAAAATCTACCCATAATGTTTAGGATTATATGAATCTACGCACTCTCTTTAGACGAAGGATACACGGGGATTGCTTACTGTAAGATTTTGTTTACGCTGGCGGTACATGCCGTAATCACTCGTAATATTGCAGGCTCCAGGCTCAAAAGAGTGTAGAACGCGGTACATGTCGTAATCATTCGTAATTTTCCTACTGTAAGATTTTGTTTACGCCGGTAAAAGGGGGAATTGGCGTTTGAAGACCAGTCTCTTTCACAGCTAATTGGCACGCCAATTTCACGACGGTTCCGCCAAAAGATGCCTTTTCCCACGGCTGGTAGAAGCCGACCTCTTTTGGATCTTGTCCACAATTTACGCATCAATCGTATTTAACAGATAAATATTCTAACATAATACGAAAGAGATTGAATGTCGAAAATATCGCTCCCTTTTTATTTTGATGCTTAACCAGTGCTCTGGAGGCAAATCTATCTCTTCAACAATTCAATTAAATAGAAAATGAAAAAACAACGTAGGAGGTCACAAAATATCAACTATTATTCATTTTATCGAAGGATCGGGAAAAAACAAGTTCTTTGTTGTATCTTTCGAAATCTATCTTACGGGTCTTTTGGCAGCGGATCAAGAAATTTCGGTGATTTTCGTGAGAACGGTCTATGTTTGGTAAACAAATCGCTTTCGGGATATAATTGAGCCCTTGTCGAATGATTTAATCTCTTGGGAGGAGAACAGACAAAAGCGAGGAAATCAAACGTTTGTGCCATTTTCGAAAGTTCCGCAAGAGAAAGAAAATAATCAAGACATGTTGAGATAAATCCTAGTCAATAGTAAGGTCATTTAATACTCATTGTGTCGACCAAAACATGCTTGTCCTTTCCTTTATTGCACTCTTCTTCCACGTGTGCCCTTTTGGACAAAGAAACAGAAAAGGTTAAAATCTAGGAATTAAGGAGTTTGGACAACATCTATTTTATATATATAGGCTGAAAAGTCAAAGAGACATATTATGTCTTTGACTATAAGACATGTACTATTAGTATTAGTCATATTTGGTCAAAATCAATTTCGAAATTATTGACCTGTTGCTTTAGCATAATTTTGCGGCAATAGAAAATAAAGCTATGTTTGTTTCACGAAAATTTGAAATTTTGAAAAATATTTTTCTAAAAGTAATTATTTATATCACTTATTAAAATGAATGAACGAAAAATATTTTCATCATCTAAGAAAACTGTTAACTTTAAATTGGTATTGACGATGAAAAATTTTTTCGTAGACTAATTTTTCTAAGCGATATGACTGATTATTTTTGAATTTTTTTTCAAATATCAAAATTTTTCGTGAAACAAAGGCAGGTTTATATGATGTTGGAAATTTCGATTTGTAAGGTAGTTCTTTGCCTTGGGAGGGTGATGGTCGGATGGGCGGAAAAAATGCAATCCTCGAACCGGACTCGGCACCACCCGGTGGCCATCCCCAAGGACGAAGAACGAAGAGTCGGATAGTTCATTTCCTATTGCTTAACGGCAGAAATATATATATATATATATGTGTGTGTGTGTGTGTGTGTGTGTGTGTGTGTGTGTGTGTGTGTGTGGGGGCCATGAAATGTGCGTTAAGAGAGACAAAATCGACAGTCGACACCACCCATGATTTACTTAAACTAACAATAAGTCTCTCCTGACATCTCATATGTCTTAAGTCGAAAGACAGATCATGACTTCGTCGTGTTCCTCCTAACCTTTAAGTTTGACATCGTCCGTCGCAGCATTGTGTGATTTCCAACCCCAGGAACTAGTTGAGTCCTTCCCAAGTCTCGCCAAAACTGCACACAAACTACTTTACGTCACGATGCTTTGATCAGTTATGAGATTCACGTCATATCTATAAATTATCGAGAAAAAGTCAATACAAGAAAAAAGTAGTGGGGGTGAACAAGACGGACCAATCAAACCGGGAATCGCTCGTATTGGATCGAATCATCCGGTTCGGTTTGATTCCCGATTTCACAAAATTGGAACCAATGATTTTCGATTCGATTTCCGGTTCTAGGAGGAACCGGAATGCTCGGACCAGATCAATTATTTTTTATTTATTTTTTGTATATTAAATGTAGACCCAATAATCCATTTGTACTTTTTTTTATTTCTTAAATGTAAATTTAATTATAAATAAAATTAAAGTCGGTGTTACTCACACCTTCTAACAATTCATCGGTTCCATTGGATCATAACCCGAGATCCGATCGATCTTGTCCGATTCTCAGTCCCATAATTTGGGGGCTGGGATCGAACCAAACCAAAAGCCGATCACCCCTAGAAAAAAGGGACAAAAGTTAAGGATTTACGGCATATGTCGTCATCGTCGTAAGATCATGCTATTCGATAAAATGACATGAATCCTCGGAGTGTCACGGATGGATCGCCACGCCATCAATCCAAAAGAGACCCCCAAAAAAAAAAAAAACATTGGATCGGTGGGTGAGACTCAATCCACACTGTTGGATCCTGAGACAAGAATTAGTATTCATTAAGATGTAACTCTATCATCGGATTGATTCAAATGGGGATTGAACATCCCTACTGTTAGGTTGGAGTGAATCTCCACCATTAGATTGGCAGGTAAGATTAGCTTGTGAGAATATATTCTACCGTCAAACGAAAGGTAAAATCAACGGTTGCAATTAGAGGGACTCTCACAGAAGTAGGGATGTCAAATCCTCATTTCAGCAATAGAAATATGTTCTTTCTAGAGCTTTTCTCTAAACAGTTTTTCTTTGGGATTCGAGAGCGCAATTCATAGGGAAAGGCTGAGTTTAGGCGTCTAAGTATCGGCTCGTGACACGCGGCACGGAGATTATTGGATGGGTCGAGTCACCTAGGACATGATACTTCAACCAAAAGAAAAAAAGACTAGGATGTGATACAGGACACGAACTATGCTAATCGTGCAAATAAAAATTCGGGATTTCTCTTGATTCAATTCAACTCCCGTCAGAAAAAGCATCCCGTCTCTTGATTGCTTCACTATCAAGCAAATCAAAGAAGGATTAATATTTTTCCCTTGCGGATAAAAGCAAAATTAAAACGATCTTAAATACTGAAATAACGTGTGCTAAATAGCAATAATTGCAGCAATAAATAAGCGTCGACCCTTTCACATGCTATACTAAACCCTGTGAAATCAAGTAGACTTTTTTTTTCCCCCGCGGTCAACATCAAAGTTTTATTTATGTCTCAAAGATAAACATCCGAAGCCATGAAGAGGACTCAGAACATGAACAAATCGACTAAACATTCAACTTTAGCAAGTTCTGCAAACACCAACATGAGCAAATTTCACCTTACCAAAAAAAAACATGAACAAATTTCTCAAATTTGATCAGTCCAAACTTATTTATACGACATTGAAACACAGAAATCAAGAAGCCAAAAAAAGAGACAGAGCACAAATTGAGCGCAACAAATTTCTCAAGCTCACATAATCCAAGTCGCGCAGGTTCGCGTTCCAGTCAGCTTCAATGAGCCGGCACTAGCCCCGAGTGTGTGGGTGGGTGTTGGGTGGGGGGGGGAGATGGGGGTTGGGTGGGGGACCGGTCGATGACGAACTCGACATCCGGATGAACAAAGGAGAAGACCTTGCTGGCGGAAGAGAAGACTACGATTCCAATATCGACCCCACAAAGAGTGCGGAGCTCGCTCGCTTTCTTAAAAGGCCTGGATCTCCATTTCGAGAAGGTCACTCGGAGATGGTTCTTCTTGGGAATTTTCGAGATGGTGATTTTCTGGCGACCCGAGCTCGGTTTCTTTGCCATGGGGTACGAGAAGAATCAGGCAAGACAATCCAAGGTAGTATTAGGAGGAAGAGAAGACTATAGTCCTCGGTTCGTTATGTCAAGGCTGAAGTGACCCGAAGGGAGTTTATATGGAGAGTTTGGTATGCAAAGTTTCAATGTCCAAGTTGGCCAACATTACTCAAATTACTTTTGGGGTAAAGTCGTATTCTCAGGATTACAGCATGGGAATGAAGTGGAGATTCATAGGTTATGACATCTCATCCTCTTAACGTGACTTTAGCGCGACAGCTTTCTTTTCCTAGTTGGCAACGTTGAAGGGGCATTTACAGCAGGTTTCCTTTGACCTTTTTGGGGTGAGAGAGTGAATCCTTGTTAGGGAATTTTTACTTTATGTGGCTAGGCATTCTTTAATCACACAGCACTGTAACGCACATTTGTCTTATGGCAAAGACAGCATGATTCACCGATTCACAATCAGACAGTTCAACGAGACATTTTTCTTTTGTCATAAATGAGACATTCTTCATATTCACGGACTCTTTTGAGTGTCCATGAGTGTGTGTTTGCGTCCTGGAAATGAGGATTTCCTTTTAGGATGTGTTTGTCTAAGTAGCATTTACACGAGACGTGCGATGTGACGCTACACGACACGATATGCCAACGCGTCATTTAAAAAAAAAAAAGTAGAGAATTTCCACACATTGAGACATGTTGTATATTAAATATACATTTTTATTTATATGATAAATTATCATGTGTATATAAAAAAATCGGTGGTGAGTTTCTTCTTCTTCTTTTTCTATTAGGGATTTACGATTAGATTTTTTTGGGCTAGCGTGGTATATTACTTTGGGATAGCTGGGTATATGACTTAAGTATGTATAGTTTTGATAGATTTATATTTTGACACCTAATCTATTGAAAATGCTTAAAATTAACTCCATGCGTGTCGAAATGGAGCGTTGAGATGCTGGACTCACGTGTCACCGGTGTATCCGGAGCACCGATCACGTGTTGGTCGTATGTTGGAGAGTGTCGAGAGAGTGTCGGTGCTTCCTAGGTGTTTGTTTCACCAAAAATTCAAGATTTAAAAAATATTTTCGAATAAGTAATCGTTTGAATCACTCACGAAAATAGTTAGGCCTGAATTGTTATCGATAATGGAAACATTTTTCGTTGACTAATGTTTTTAAGAGATACAATAAATTTTTTTTCAAAAGATGAGCTCCAAATCTTGACATTTCCATGAAACAAACCCACCATTAATCTTATCAAGTCTTGCAATTATAACTAAGGAAATGATTCCATAGAGATTCAAGTAACTCCCGTTCCGATGATTAACTTTCTTTTAGTTGGCACCGGCTACGGTTCTTTTCATATTTTTACAGGTACCCCCGCATCCATTCGCCGGCGCTGAGCGGGACAATGTTTGGCCGCTCCAATTAATTGCTGATTTAGCAAGACCAAGAAACTGTTCGACCTTTGCAGGCGCGTGAACTTTCAAGTTGAAATCGTTATTATGACAAATAAAATTCCATATTTTAGTCTTTAGTAACTTCATAGCCTTTTTAGCTTTCAGAAGTGAAAGATTAATTTTAGTTTATCAGAGCTTTTAGTAACGTTTGAACATTCTTGGCAGATTTCCATAGAGAAAAAGTAAATAGTAAAATGTCATATCAAGTAAGTTTTCACCTTAAGGTAGTAATTTCTCAACTACAAGTACAAGTTTTCTCAATTAGTAAATTGACAAGTGGTTACAGATTTTCCTTCAAAATTAAGCGATGATGTTTAGTAATTTATCATTACAAGTAATGGGTGAAAAGTGACATGTGTTTTTAGATTGGCCAATTCATAACTGCGACGGTTAACTCAACATTCCCACGGTTAAAACTTAACGGAAAGACTTGATAGTGGACCTTTACAAAAGAAAAAATGAGGATGAATTTGGTATATAAAAAAAAAGTAGAACGATGATTTTGATTTTTGGGCGAGAAAATAATGATTAACAACGGCACTTTGATTTCCATGGCTTCCTTTTCAGTCTCTTGCCGCCATTCGCATGAACTTCTAGCTTAGAATTTACCCTATTTCAAACGGACATTTATGTATTTTGTCAAGATTGTGCATGAATTCTTCTTTGCACCCTCTGTCCCATCATCTTGGATTTGTGTTCATGCTAATGTCACGTCAGAGTCGTGCCTGAGATTAGTCGTAAAAGAAAGGAGCAAGCGGTTTCAGATTTCGTACAGATTTCATCTAGAACATGTCTCGGCAGTGTCAATTTCACGACAGTGCCACCAAAATCCCTTTCCCACGGCCGATAGATGCCAACCCCTTTTCGATCTTGTCAATGATGTAAGCATCGATTGTATTTAGGCTTCATTTATTTCAAAGGGAACAACTTTGAGCAAGTAGTTTTCTGGACTTTTTGGTTTCGGTTCATGGAAAAATAAATTAATCAAGAAAAATATTTTCAGTCAATTTCAAAAATGAAAAAAGGAAATCAATTTTCTCGTGTTCTGGAAACCATTCTCTCTATCTCTATCATATTCGTCCGCTCTCCCTGCCGCCTCCCCACCCCTGCGAAATCCGGCTACCCCACCAATATCTTTCTGTGCTACCCTCTGCTGCCCCCCACCGAGCTCCCTCTCGCGTCCGATCGCTGCCTCTTCGGAGACGACTTCCTCGCCTCGCCTTCTCTTCATCTTCGCTCGCCAACCTAGGCCTCGGATGAGCTCAAACTCCCCAGATCGAGCGAGGTGGAGCCTCACCCGAGGCCGGTGAGACTCGAGCTCAAGGAAACCCTCGATCCTCGCGACGAAATAGCAGTTCTCCAACGAATCGCTCACGGACCTCGAGATCATCCTTGGCAGCAAGTCCGCACATTCGCCGACGCTGCCTGTCGCCGAGGGTGCGAGTTCGGAGGCAGGGGCGACTCCTCGGCGGCGTCGACCGGGCAGAGTTAGAAAGATTCAAATGAGGCGTTGGAGGGTGAGGTTGGGGATAAAGTAAAAAGGAAACAAGAAACAATAGTAATTAAAAAAAAAAAACTCGAAATATTTGGTATGTTTTCTAAGAAAATCAAATCAGATGCTCCATCCCAAACACATAAAATATTATCTAGATTCAGCCAAATACCAAGAAATATTATTATTTTTCTAGAAAATCACTTACTGGAAAATATTTTTCGCCATTCGGTATGAAAAATCGTTTCTTCGTGCATTCTTTTTAATGGGCGGACGACTAGCCGCATGCGAGCTCGAGTTTGCCTTGATTTGGAGAGCTCGAGGTTAGCCGACCTGGGGCGCAAGTTGTCACCATGGCTAACGCCCAACTGAGAAGAAGGAGAGAAAACAATAAAAGAAAATTAAAGTTTTTGACTCTTTTAAAGATAATTAATAAGAAAGGGAATGTGAATGAGTGAAGAGATGAACGAAAGATGAGAGAAAATATTTTCCCCTTCTTCAAAAGAAAAAGAAAGTCAATTTTCCCCACTTTTGAATCCGTTTTTTTTTTTTCCTCATGGTAGAAAATGTTTTCCTTAATTGACTTTTTTTTTGTGAATTAAATGTCAAAAAATTTGAAAAATATTTCTTAAAACTTATTTTCGTGAAACGAATGAAGCCTCGATAGCGAGATAAGTATGTTAATTTTCAGCGTGTTGGTTACACATAGTACGAAAGAGAGCTAATCTTAAAAATATCTCACTCCCTCTATTTCGTCGTCTAGTGCTCTGAAGGTAAATCTGTCACTTCATTGATTCAATTAAATCGATCGAAAATAGAAAATAAAAGAACATCGTAGTTTGTCGTCGCATGTTGATTAAAGGAAAATAACAAGGGGAAACATAGTCATCTGGGCCCACGTGCTCAACTGAGCCCCCTGTCCGTGCGATGCATGCATGTCAAGAGCTAGACATGAATCCCGAATTCCTATCCCCCACAAAAAAAAAAAAAAAAAATACAGATAACTATGAATATTAATGCAGAAGCAAGCCTTCACGTAAGTTGTAGACACATGAAAACAAAATTGCTCCAATTGGCAATTAACGTGTGCCTCTTCCACGAAATAGATCACAAAATTTTAACTATGATTCATTTTATCGAAAGGTAGAGGAAAAACGGGTTTTTCTTTCATATCTTTCAAAATGCACCCTTTTATATGGGTAAAGGTGGCCGGTTCGTCCAAACCGCCGGTTCCAATTCCTAGAAAAGGTGGAACAGGAACCGGCTCTTGAAAGGGTCGATTTCGGTTCCCAGGCCCAGCGGTTCTTTCTCCCCGGACCTCCCCTCCCCCCCCCTTTTTTTTTTAAATAACGGGTTGGAATCATGGGCCCGGTCAACAGGCCGGTCAACGAGTCGGTTTTGGACCCCCAATTCCATTTGATCATGTCTATATATGAGTTCTTTCAATGAATCAAGAAATTTCGGCAAATTTGGTGAGAAGGATCGATTTTGGTGGACAAATTGCTTTCGAGATGTAATTGAACCATGTCAATAATTTAATCACTTTTAATGAGAGCACATATATGCGAGGAAATCAACATTTGTGCCAATTTCCAAACTTATGCAAGACAAAAAAGAAAGTAATCAAGACTTCTTTATAATAAATTGACCAAATTCCCTAATTCCTAGATTTTAACCTTTTCTTTGTTTGTCAAGGGTACACGTGAATAGGCGTGCAAGATGTGGAAGGAGATTGTTATAAATGAAAGGACAAGAATAATTTTAGTTTATGGGGCTGCAAAGTCAAAGTGACATTATGTCCTTGACTACGAGACACGAACCACTAAAAATATTTAGTCAAACTCAATTTGGAAACTAATGATTTGTCGCTTAAGCATAACGTGCTGCAATAGAAAATAAGGGTATGTTTATTTTATTTCATGGGAAGCTCAAGCTGCGATAAATATATTCTAAAAAAGCGATTGATTATATTGCTCACTAGAATAAATAAATAAAAAATTTCATCCATTGAGTATAGTTAGGTATAAATTGATGTCGAGACTAATTTTTCTAAGCAATATAATTTATTCCTTTTGAAAAAAACATTTTCAAATTTTAAGTTTTTCGTGAAACACACCTATTCTTAGATGATGTGTGAAATCCTGATTTGTAAGATAGTTCTTTGCCTTTGCGGGGCGGGTGGTCGGATGAGCAGGGAAAATGCAATCCTCAATCCCGACTCGGCACCGCCCCGAGGCCATCCCTAAGGACGAAGAACAAAGAGTCGGCTTAGTTCGTTTCCTATTGCTTAACCGCGAAATATATGCGGCCATGAAATGGGTACCGCGAGAAACAAAATCAATAACTTAAACTAACACATGTCTCCCTCGACATCTCGTATTTATAAAGCCGATAGCCGTCTTCTCCCTAACCTTTGGGTTTGCCATCGTCCGTCGCGGCATCATGAGATTTCCAGCCCCACTAGATGTGTCCTTCTCAAGTCCCGCCAAAATTGAACACAAACTTGCTCCTTGTGTCACTGTGCTTTGACCAGTTCACTAGATTCGCAAGGATCCATAGGCCTTCAATCGGTCGAATCTATGCGTTCATAGGAATGGGTTATCGAAAAAAAGACAATACACGAGAAAAGGGACGTACTGAAGGTTTTATGGCACATAGAGTCGTCGTCAAAAGGTTGTGGTATTTGATAAAATGACGCGAATCATCCTCGCGTGTCATGGACAGATTGTCACGTCATCAATCCAAAGAGACAAGAAATCATCTTACTGGTCAGTGAGACTCCGTCTACACTATTGGATCGTGAGGCAAGGACTCGTATCTACCAAGATATATCTCTATGGTCGGATTGATCGAGATAGGGATTGACCCTCTTTACTGTTGGATTACTAGGCGGGAGTGAATCTTCGTCGCCACTAGATTAGCAGGTGGGATTAAGCTGTGAAAATAGATCTCTATCGTTAGATGGAAAGCGAGATTAACGACAGTACGAGCTCTTCTCTAAAAACTTTCTGTCTACGACTCGAGTGGATTAACGAGCGACACATGGGGACATGCCGGTTTACGATACACATGCCCGCGGTGTGATTCGATAACTCAGGCGACGCGAAGCGGGGAGGCCGCAGCGGCGAGACTATTGGATGGGGATGGCGTCAACTTGGGCGCGATAGGGAGTACACGAACTGTGCTTATCGTCGAGCAGATAAAAATGATGGATGGGATGGGATGATGGGGACGTAACTCGCGACAACAAATTGAGGAGGTACAGTAAATAATTGCCATTTTCACGTGGTTTCGCTCTCTCCTCTTCCGAACTCCTAGGTCCTCCTTTTCCATGCACTGCCCCCATCTGACACCACCAAGCTCTACCTAACAGCGACCTGACAGAAGCAACCCCTTCCTTCGCCCCGGTACACCAGGTAGCACACGACCCGTTGTGTCGGAAAAAAAAAAAAATTGGTTTTCCACAAATGTAGAATCAAAACCAAGTGTCATGGATCATGTGCATCGACCATAAATAGAAAATTACGCGATTCGATCGATGTGATTCGTAGCTACAAATTATGTTGGACATTAGTCATGTCTGTGATGCTGACCGAGGGCTCGAGTCGGGCTGCCCTTGATTCGGTATTATTTGGAGCTGAAATGGACTTGCTGCTCGATAGATGTGTCTTTGATCGGTTCGGCTTTGGATTATTGCTATAGTGAGAGATAAAGTTGCATACAGACGCAAATTACAGCAGGACGCCTTTTGGATCCATGCGGGTGGCTAACACTGACGTTGTCGGGGTTGATGGTAGGACTAGATGGGCTACTTGTCAATGATTGATGTATAGATATTTTCACTAGTTAGAATATGTAGCGCCATGAAAGACACGGGGAAAAAAACTCCTGAACCCTAGGATTTCAAGCAAAACCGAAATCTTATGCATGCGCCGAATTATTGCAAAGTGACCACAATCTCACTTCGAGTCTCACTTGCGGCAGGAGCCTCGTAAACATTCCTCGATCTGAGTTTTCGAAAGATTTATCTGAGTCTGAGTTACCAATTGTGGACACACAAGAAATCATAGTCATAAGTAACATGTTGCTTTAGGATATATATGTTTCATCTTTCAAGATGAACTTAGATGGTAACCAATTCTCATCGTAAATTTTGGAATTACTGAGAATTTTTGTTCTCCAAGTGCATCGAGAAAAGGTTCGGACACAAAAAGTTAGCGAGCTTGGGGGGTAAAGAGAAGACGGTGTCAGAGAAGAGAGGGCAAGCTGTTCAAAAAGACGAGGAGCAGTCATATCAGCAGGATTGCGATCATACGGTCTTTGGTTTGACTGTGTCGGCGAGAAGAGACCTGTCGTTCTTCCCCAACCACACACACACGCACACAGATATCCCAAAGCCCAAGCCACGAGATACACAGCCATCTCCCTCTCTCTAAAGAGTTATTTTTATTTATTTATTTTTGCTTTTATAATGACAACAATGATTTCTATCTTCCACTTAATAATATATAAACTTTTAATATATTCAATATGAACAATAAAATTTAATTCATTATATAATATAATTTTCGAACTTTTAATTTGTTCAATACAACCCTTAAACTTTTGAAACATGTTCAACTTATTTCGTGAATTATATAAAGATGTTTAATATTGTCCTTCCATTAGTTCAAGTTCATCGATAACATTAAACATTTTCTCATAGTTTAGAAGTTCAAAGATTATATTGAACAAATTAAAAGCTCATGAACTATATTGCACATTGAACTACAATTTATGGACCACATTGTTCAGGAACCACATTATATATTGTACTAAAATTCATGAATCATTTTTCCTTTCTTGTAGGTTAATACCACGAAAAACTCCTGATTGGTACATGTGTGAAAATTTTACCCCAAATTGGTACACGCCCGACAAATTTATCCCAAACTAAATTTTTTATCACAAAAAATTTCAAACTAATACATTTGTAACAAATTTATCACCAAAACTTCAAAGTGATACACATATGATAAACAGAGGGTAAAAATCTTGAATTGGTATATATGTCAATTGCCACATGTCATCTAATCTAGCAATTTAACGATAAAATTTAACAAAAATTAATGGATGGTAAATTCGTCACGGGTATATCAATATAGAATTTTTATGGTTAAGTAATTAATTTGGGATAAATTTATCAGGGGGAAATTACCAAAAAAGTCATAAACCTATTGCAATTGTGCCAATTCGAGTCCTAAACCTTTTTTTTTTACCGATTAAGTCCTAAACCTTTTGCTATTGTGCCAATTCAGTCCATCCGACGAATTTTGGCCGGCCGGCGCTGACGTGGACGCCGGCCGGCCGGCGACATAATATTTTAATATTATTTATTTATTTTTTCTAATTTTCGGAATTTTTTATTTTTTATTGGGTTAATACCATGAAAAACCCCAAACCGGTACACTTGTGACAAATTTACCCTAAATTATTTTTTTGACCACAAAAAATCCCAAACCGGTACACCAGTGACAAATTTACCCTAAACTGGTACACATGTGACAAATTTACCCTCCGTTAATTTTCATTAAATTTAACTATCAAATTGTTGATTTAGTGACATGTGATAGTTGACGGGTATACCAATATAGGGCTTTAACCCTCTATTTGTTACAGGTTTATCAATTTGAGATAGGCGATCTTCAGATCCGACAGGTGCGGTCTCGTGGAAGGCAAAAGCATTAGAGACGAGGTCTTCGAGCCATCGCCTTTCTTTGTAAGATCGAAGACTTGCTTTCCGTATCATTGTTACCAGGTTATCCCCATGGTCTCCATGGTCGGGATCTTCGCCGCCGGCTGCCCCTAAGGCTTACCTATTTATGTCAAATCGTGAACCTCCTTCCTTCAGTAGTCTCTTCTTGTACGATGACACCATCCATCGCGCACGGATGGGTGGAGCACCAAGGGTTGTGTCCTCCCATACAGTAGCGGACCAAAGGCCAAAACAAAGTGACGATTTAACGGGGGGTGAATTTGTCACATGTGTACCAGTTTAGGGTATTTCGTGGTCAAAATAATTAGTTTAGGGTAAATTTGTCACAAATATACCAGTTTAGGGTTTTTGGTGGTAAAAAAAATAGTTTGTGGTAAATTTGTCACATATGTACCAGTTTGGGGTTTTTCGTGGTCAAAAAAATAGTTTGGGGTAAATTTGTCACGGGTGTACCGGTTTAGGGTTTTTCATGGTATTAACCCTTTTTTATTTCCCCCTTCCCAGCCCAGGAGGTCGTCTTCTCCACGATGCTTTTCACAGGTCCTCCCTCTTGGACCTCCACAGGAACCGCCTCCCCATCAACGGCGCCATCCACCAACTCCAACCGCCAGGACCGAGCCACAACACCGCAACAGGAGAAATAAAGGCCGAACGACTTACCCAAACGGATTCGACCGCGCGTGATGACGTCCGTTCGAAGGCCGCGGATCACGGCCCCGACGAGGTTCGAGCAAGGTCCGGTCACTGCGATTTCATCAAAACGAAGCATAAAAAGGCACAACACAGTCGAAAAGAAGCGTGTACACGTTAACTAGGTCTGGATCTATTGTCTGGACTCAAAAACTTGGCTCGATCTCTCACTCTTGCTCACGATTTTTTTTTTTTTTTTGCTCTCTGAAGTCTGAACTGCTCTGTTTTTTGCTTCAGAGACTCTTCCTTCGAGACCTCCCCAGGAAAGAAAGACCTTTCTCGCCCTGCAAAAATCACAGAGCTCTCCCTCTCCCTTGTGAACGAGCTTTTTTTTTTTTTTTTTCCAACTCTACTGCTTCTTCCTCCTCTGCAGAGCTCCCTTGCGCCTCAGATTCTCTCCCTCTCCTTTCTTTCTTTTTTTTTCCCTTCTCCTTTTCTCTTCACCCCAAACGAGAACCAGTGAAGAGACCGTGAGAGTCCAAAAGGAAAGCTTCCTCCTTTTACAAAAGGTATACCCCCACACCCGAGGCCAACCCCCTCGGGTTGCGACGACGGCAAGCGGCACGACGGTTTGGTCTTGTGCTCGCACCTGAACTCTCTTCCCCAAGAACTCTCTCTCTCGATCGATCGATCGATTTGGCCAACCGACGACATGGATTTTTTTTTTTTTTAAATCACCAACGACATGGATGAAGGAGGAAAGAGTGCAGATCTGAACTGGGAAGGAGAAGTAAAAATAAAATAAAATAAAAATAAAAATAAAATCCGTAAATTTGGAAAAAAAATGAAAAAAATTATTAAAATATTATGTCGCCGGCCGACCGGCGTCCACGTCAGCACCGGCCGGCCAAAATTCGCCGGATGGACTGAATTGGCACAATAGCAAAAGGTTTAGGACTTAATCAGTAAAAAAAAAAAGTTTAAGATTGAATTGGCACAATTGCAATAGGTTTAGGACTTTTTTGGTAATTTCCCCAATTTATCATATATATATATATATATATATATCAATTTGAGGTTTTTCATGAAATTACATTAAAAATTCCAAGATGGTGAAGTCATCAAACATGTTCTTTTCTTCTTTGAAGTCTTCATCAAGCTATAAGGACAATTTTGATGTACTTAAGTCATCTTTTTTTTGTAAAAAAAATAAGTGATTTGATAAATATTTTTCAGAAAAATCACTTATATCGCTTACAAAAATATGAATGAATGAAAAAAATTCATCGTCTACGTAAATATTAGACACAAATTATTGTTCCTCATAAAAATATTTTTTATTAACTAACTATTTCAAACGATACTTGCGATCATTTGAGAAAGATATTTTTCTAATCACTCATTTTGTGCTAATTCCTATGAGCAAGCGAGCACGCGAGAGAAGGACATACAAACTCCTTGATGTGCATCGGATCTTGAAATAATCGAAGAGAGAGCGCATGGCGGTGGTGGCTTTAGGCTGGTGAGCACCCAGTAACAATCGGCATCCTCGGACCAAATCCCTCCTCTTCGGGCAAGGCTGGGTCGCTCGAACCTAACCGATCGTTGGTTTGTCCTATATGTTAGTTTCACGTATATTATTTACTTATATTTCGAAAGTTACATTAAATGTGTCAAAAGAGAAAAACAATATATGAGTCACTCTCTTTTGTCTGTCCTAACTTGTTCATTTAGGTGAAGGATGTATGGAAGTAGTTAAGACACAAAAAGCGTGTGAGCTTTCTTTCATTATTACATCAAAATGGCAAGTGGAAATAAAAGATTAGGCCGTTCGTCAAGCAATTACAAATTTGAAGTTAGGGTAGAGACAGACGGATGGTGACATGGACCTACAAAACCTCAATTTGGCGAAAATCATGTAGAAGCAAGACAGGAATTAAGCATGCATTCGATGTCGGTTGAGATGTAAAGTCGCCCTACAGTAAAAATCCATCTGACTTCATTATCTGTTTGGTATTGTCTTAATGAGGGGTGTTTTGGACATTTTATATATGGACACTAGTTTGCATAGTGTGTAGTAGAATTGAGTAAAACTTAATTTTAATCAATGGATGAGAATTTGTTATCTCTACCTAATTACCTATGGAAATTATTAGTGGGGTGTATTACACTTCAACATTGAATTTGATAAATTCCATTAGCGAATTCATTGAACTCTTTCCAACAAAGATATACCATCGTTTGTCATTCCCAAGTTCCCAAGTTCATGATTACAAATACATTTCGACATTACGATTATTTAGTTAGGGGTTTCACCCCAAAATTAAAATCCGAATAATCTTCGGATGTAAAAGAAGAATTTTCGCGCCAAGCAGCAAAGTCGATATAATATTCCAGCTATTATAATTCACAAAGCATATATGGAACTATAGGACCCCTTACAAAGACATCCCAAAACTGGAGTCCCCTACCCAAAAGGTAATAAAAACACAAATTCCCAACACCCACAAATTGCTAAGAGATATACAAGTCCGACAAAATCCTAGATAAACTCGAAAAAAAATAGCAAAAAAAAAAAAAAAAACTAGAAGAACAATACTACCGCCATTACATAGAGAGTGGAAGTGCTATTGTCTAAACCCTAATCAAGACTGAACCCTTTTATCGATTTCTCTCCACGGCCACCGCGTGCAAGGGATGCTTCATCTCGCAGGACAGCTTCAAGACCTCGCTCAGGTCGACTGGGCGACCCGCGTTCTCCGCCCACTTGAAGCGGCGCACCAGTTCGGCCACCCACATGGTCACCGTTGCCAGGCCGAGATTCTTCCCAGGGCAGACCCGGCGTCCGGACCCGAACGGGGCGAGCCTCAGGTCGCCCCCGCGCACATCGACGTCGTGCTCCAGGAACCGCTCGGGCCGGAACGAGTGCGGGTCCTCCCAGACCCCAGGGTCGCGCGCGATGGCCCACATGTTGACCATGGCCGTCGTGCCGGCGGGGACCACCATCCCGTTGCCGAGCTGGACGTCCGCCGTGGAGAGCCGTGCCCACGAGAGGAGCGGGCCCGGAGGGTGCATCCGCAGGCCTTCCTTGACCACGGCCTGCAGGTAGGGCAGCCCGGCCATGTCGGCGTCGGTCAGGACTCTCCCGCCGGCGCGGGAGGCGGCGTCGGCGAGCTCTTCCCGGAGCGCCTCTTGGACTCGCGGGTGCAACACCAGCTCGGCCATGATCCACTCGGTTAACAGAGCCGTCGTGTCCGTGCCTCTGAAGATCATTTCCTGCGCAAACGGACAGTTCTCACCTAATTCAATGATCGTTAACACGAAATAACGGCGGCCATGAATTGACCTTTCACATCTCGTGCGCAGTCGACAGCGACACGATGCTATTACTATCCGGGACGTTACGATCAAATTACGTTGTACCACTTCAATTTGAAACCAAACAAAAGGAATAATGGAAATAAACAATCGAATGCCCGCAGAGGTAACTAATCCCAAGATTATTTTTCAAATCTCTCCGTTTCTTGGCTTTTCCTTGTGATGATCAAGGTTTGGTCACCATTAAAAAAATACGATTATTTCATCCGACAATGGCCCACAAAGAAAAGGACCGGGCTAATAAAAAATCGACATGGGCATGTCGCGATTATTTAAATGAATTCGTTAAATGATGTGACGAATCGTAGGTCAACGTACCCATAAGATGGCGACCATGTCATCTTCATCGAGCTTCTCGTCGCCATCCAGAGAGAGCAAGACATCGACAAAATCAGCCTCGTCGGAGGCGACCTCGTCGTCGCAGTCGTTATTCTTCTGCCGGTGATCCGCGATGATGCCGCCGACGAAACGTTTCACTCTCGGGACGAGCCTCGCGCAACGCTCGTCCACGCGGAACGGGTCGTACACGTAGCGCAGCCAGGGCACGTAGTCGGACCAGTTGAACGCCCCCAGCAGCTCGAACCCTTCCCTCACCATCGACCTCAGGTCCTCGAGCTCTTCGGCGTCGCGGGCGGCGTCGTATCGCTTCCCGAACACGCTCCCCATGACGCTGTTCAGCGAGGCCAGCTGAAGGTGATCCCGGAGCACCACGAAGCCGCGGGCCTTCTGCTCGGCGGCGATGCGAACCGCCATCGCGGCGCAGTCGCGCAGGCGGGCCGGCCCGTGTGCCGAGACGCGGCGCGGGGCGAAGAGGTGGGACGCGGCGACGCGGCGGAGGAGCCGCCAGTAGGCGCCGGCGGGGGCGAACCCGATGGCCCGCTCGAACATGAGGCTGCGGGCGGAGCGCTTGAGCGGGCGGTCGGCGAAGGCGGGGGAGGAGAGGATCTCACGGGCGGTCCGCGGGTCGGAGGAGACGACGGCCGGGGTCGACCCGAGGCTGAAGGCCGTGAGCTGGGCACCGTCCGGGGAGGCGGCGGCGGAGGCGAGGGCGCGGTGGGGGAGGCTGCGGAGGGCGAGGAGGCTGCCGAAGACGGGGAGGCCACGGGGCCCGGGGATGGGGAGAGGGCCCATGCGGTTCCTGCCGTGGGTCCAGGCGATGCCGCCGGGGGAGAGGGCCCAAGTGAGGAGGGAGAGAGCGAGGAAGGCGAGGAGAAGGGAGGGAAGGAGGACGTAGGCATCGTGAAGGAGGCGGTCGGAGGAGGAGGAGAAGGCAGGGGAAGGGAGGGCGAGGAGCCACCAGCTGCTACCGTCCTTGCTCATCGTCATCATCCCCACGTCCGCCATCCTTGGTTCTTCAGTCTCTCTCGTTCGGGGAAAGTTTTAAGGTTTAAAGCCGGGTCTAGAGAGAGAGAGAGAGAGAGAAAGTGGTGAAGTTGGAGTGAGGAGAGAGGAAGCGATATATAGACAGAGAGCCAGAGAGAGAGAGAGAGTTGATGCTGATGGTAATGCGTTATAAGTCGAAAGGTCTTCCTTGTGTGTGTGTGTGTGTGTTTTGGGGGGGGGAGAGGAGGAGGGGGGGTTGTAATTTTTTCTGCGTTTGGGTCGAAAGGGGGGAAGGTTAAAGGGGTGTTCTTATTTATTTATTTCAGGGAGAAGGTGAAGAAGCAAGGTGGTGCATCAATCAATCAAAGGGTGGTTTCGAACCCAAAAAAAAATAAAATAAAAGGGTTATTATTAAGAAGGGGGAAATTAGAGCTCCATAATAAATAAATATTTATATATATTTTTTGGGTCGAAACCATAATAAATATTGAGTAGGAGGAGTTTCACGTGGGAAGAGGGGTACGGGAGAGTAGTTGGCGGCGACTTTGCATGAATGAATACGGAGGAGAGAGAGAGAGAGAGAGAGAGTAAAAAGAAAGAATTTTTGTAAATTGCGTGGTTGGGGGCGTTGTGACAATGAGATGTGCATGTTCTTTTAAGTGCCTTGGACAGTGTATATGGAAATGCCCTCCCCGATAGTAATTTACACGTACGATACAATTCAATCGTAGATTCATGTATTATCATCCCGTATTTTGCATAAAGCATTCATTTATTGAGAAATCGTGTGGTAAAAAATAAGGAAAATACTTTCCTAACAACCTGACAAGATCGTCAATTATTTCCGACCGTAGATCCACATGTATCATCATCGCGTGTTTTGCATAAAGTACTTATTAATGGAAACATCGTATGGTCGGGAATAATGACAATATTATCAGATCGTCATGCTAGCAGTTCTCAAAAAATAACCAATTGTACTATTAAACTGTCAAGCTAGCAGCTTTCAATGATAGAAAACCTATAAAAAGCTCCGAAGTTTGTACGTGTATGCGCCCGGCTCATATTCATGCAAATCTAGTTCCCGTGAAGATAAATATAGCCGTGTGAAGCCTTTAGGGTTGTGATCCCATTTTGCTTCTCGTGAAATCAATGCCTCTGAAACACTGGGATCTCGTCGACTTGAAAAGAAGACATAAGGCATTGATCACCCGCCGCGTCATCGCATATTGATAATGTTGGCATAGCGCGGAACTACCGCTCAATACTTGAGGAAAGTGAAGGCAGCCCGACTTGAATATGATCATCCGATCGTTACCGGTACCACGAACGAAGCCCTCTCCCGACTTGTTAGCGTTTCGAAAAATCTTAATGTGGGTTGACTGAATTTTGCTAGCACTCACTTGACATGATTGGAAATTTGGAGTTTGAAACCAAGTATGTTGGAGGTCCGGCTGATATACCTAGGTCAACTTATGTGTCCAACACAACGTTGATTTTCTAATGGCGACAATGCTTACATTAGAAAAGTAAGCATTGCAATCACGAACTTTTCACTGTAGCTCGCGTTTTTGTCCTTCTCCTAAACCGCGAGATACAAAGATTGACTTCGCTCACACTTATTTAGGCCTAATACCCTAAAAAAAACCCTCAACTTTAGCTCTTCTCCCAATTTTACTTTTTGTCTCATAAAAAAAACCCTCCACAATCTCAATTCTACCCTAATTTTTTTCATAAAAAATTTTAAACACTAGTTCATCTCTCAATTCTACCCTAAGCATTTTTTGGTCTTATGAAAAACTCTCAACTTTAGGTTTTGTCCTCATTTTACCGTCGAGACCCGGTTTTACCATAAGTTCTTTACGATTTAATAAAAAAAAATCATAAATTTCTACTTGAGTCACAAATCTACCCCCATTAACCATCCGTATAAAAAAACTAGACCTAAAGCTATAATTTTTTATGAGACAAAAAAATTAAGAGTAAAATTGAAACTGGATATAAAGTTAGAGTTTTTTTATGAGACCAAAAAAAGAGAGTTTATGGCAGAATAAGAATAGCTTTGAGTTTTTCTATGAGGCAAAAGATAAAATTGGGATAAGAGCTAAAGTTGGAAGTTTTTCAGGGTATTATGCCCACTTATTTATGCCGGTTATTATCGTTTTTAAACAACCCGGTTATCTAAGACTGACTTGCAGGAAATTTACACCAAAATAACACGATGGAGGGAAAATTCGACAGTTTCAATGTAGTTTGTAAAACCAAACTGTCCTAAGAGAGACTATATACGATAACATAGACTCTTGAGGGTTAGAACAGGGTGCAAAATGCAAATTTAAACGTGAAGGGAAGTGAAATGCTAAAGGTGTGTGAATGTGAAGCGACGTGGAAGGCGAGCGGTGGCAAAAAGGCTTGCTGCCTACGTTAAGGCATTGGAATATCGACCCAGAACCAAAAAAAAAAAAAAGTTAAAGGCATTGGAAGACGTGAAGGTTTGAATTGAATGCTCTATTGGAGACTGACTTTATTCATCTGTCCTTTAGGGAAAAGAAACATAAGTAATTTACTTTAATTATGAGTTAAGACCGCGAAGAATTTCAAACCGATACATAAATATGATAAATTTATTCAAAATTAATTTTTTATTACATAAAATCTCAAATTGATACACGTATGACAAATTTATCCAAAATTAATTTTTTTGACCGCTAAAAAACCCACCCTAATAAATTTAATTATTATCATGAAAAATTTCAAAATGATATATATGATAAATGGAGGGTAAAAATCTCAAACTGGTACGCTCATTAACTTTCGCAGGTCATCCAAATCGGCAATTTGATGATAAAATCTAATAGAAACTGACGGAGGGTAAGCCTGGTACATGTGTACCAGCTTGAAATTCTTTGTGGTAAAAAAAATTAATTTTGAATAAATTTATCACGGTTTGGGATTTTGGTATTAACTCTTTATTTATTTCATACAGATAGCAAAATTGCTTAGCACTGCATGGCATTGTCCAATCATTTTCTTTCTTTTTCTTAGCTACAATAGGACCAAAACCTAAGTACCACCGGCTAATAAATGTTCTCCTCAGGGGGCATCCAGAGATGGGGCTGCCAGATTTTTGTCTCTCGAATCTCCATTTTTTAGCACGAGAAAGCGGCCTCTGTCGGCGGACCGGTTTCGACGAAACCCTAAAATTCGTGTCCCCGCCACCCTTTGACGGTGCCCGAAATCAGAACTGCCCATTGGATTCATACGTTTCCCACAAGACGAAAACACATCTTCAATAATTCTCTCGAAAATTTAACAAAGTTTAGTTTGGTACGCCACACTCTCTCTCATTTAACCCTTCAAGTGCCAAAGGTTGATCCTATGGACACCGACTCTTCATGATTGGATATTTTAAGTAAGATTGTTTTTTTTTTTTCTTCTTTGCTGGGTACGTGGCATTGTAGTTACATGATCGATGTAGAATATTCACCATGTCCAAGATTCTCAAAATTTAAGATATTTATATTGGAAAGAGACTGGTCATGGCATGAATTAGGTTTTAAGTAGCTACGTGATGAAAACATGCTTACGACTACTAATGTAATTGAGTGCTTGACCAATATTTGTGAAGTCATCTACCTACTTTAACCGGGTCATACCTGGGTAATTTCGCCCCTAATGACGGTCGATCGTTAATAGCGTTGAGAATCCAAATATCTTTCTAATGTTCATGTACATTTTCTATATGAGATCAATAGTTTTTGTGATGTAGAACTATATGTGGCACGAATGCACAGGTCTATAAGGAAGCATAGGTTCCAAGATTCCCCAAAAAAACACGGTCAATTCGGATTTGAGTCGTAGGAAGAAATGAATAATCAATCGAGCAGATGGAACACGGCCCTAGATCCCGCCTTCTTCTCGACATTAGTAAAGGAGGAGTTCTTGTAGAACATAGTGAAGTCAACAAGACTAAATTGAATCTTCCTGTGTAGCTAAACGAGGTTTGATCACCTTTTAAGCACCCATTGGCTGAGGAAATTAAGCTTTAACTAAACAAACTTTGATACTAAGTTTTGTCGCTTTCATACCTGAGATTCCAACCCAATGTTTCGACACCTCGTACGACATTCTACATTTGTTTATGGCCGTTGCTCTCCTCGGACTGATTAAGAAACTAATACTTTTGATCTTGCCGAGCCACCCAATGAAGCTTCCGTTGGGTGTTAGGGTCAACATGCAGCCACTTTGACCGCAACCACTTCGTTTAATTACGAGTTCTAATGCTCGATTGTCGTCTCATATCCCGACACGTCGGTACGATTAAGGTGTTCTTTTCGTGTAGTTTAATCGATACTTCGTCTGTGTCCATACGGAAACCGAGTGAGTTTAACTAGGTCACCTGCTTGGATTAGTCCCTAACCCTAACGTTGTTATGCCGTGTTAGGCCTTATGGGATGGTTGGCGTCGGGGAGGTCGAGGTTCATGCATGCTTTGGGCGGTGTTAAGATTGTTTAATGCTAATTATCTCTCGTAAATTCATGCGAGGGTTTTGATACATGAGGAAAGCCGGAAAGTACGTGAGAAGATGCGAAAAGCCAGATTGTTCATATGTTTCATCTCGGAAAAAGGCTTTGTATTAGTGCAAGTTTGCCTAAGTTGACGGTAAGATTTCCATATAAGACTAGGTGAAGTGCTCGAAAGTAGATCACTCAAATAGGCGGATCGGGTCGAAAATGGTTTGACCTAAATTGACCTATTTAATTCGTTTTGATCTATTTTCATACATACAAATCTAGCGGCTCATATCCGGCCCGATGCATACCCAACAAATACTCGATCCGGCCAATAATGCTAAAACACTTTCATATTTAACTTAATTTAGGAAAACTTATTTCTTAATTTTTTAAACTATTATATTGCAAAATCACCTCCATGCAATACAAATCTTATGGACAATTTTTATAAATTTCTTTAAAAAAATAATTTTCTTATATTTTTATAGTTTATTTTCTTTTTTTTCTTCTAAGTCCAACGAGGTGCTTGAAGCCCTCACCGATAGTGGCCTTCGCCCAATGGCCGTCTGGGCAAAGGTTGCATCCCCTGCCTACTGTTGACGAGGGCTTTGCTGCCCTCGCTTAGTGGCTAGGTCCTTGCCAGACGTCTCAGAAAAAAAAAAAAAAAAAAAAGGAAAAATATATATAATAAAAGATTATAAAAAAATTCAAAAACTTTGAAAAAATGTATAAAAATTGTATAGATTGTCGTGAGGTCTCCAACTGCACCTGATGCATTGGGCACTTTAGCTACTACTAGAAGGCAGGTCAAAAAGTTCTCTATTTTTCATATGAGTTAGAAATGGGTTAGTTCTCAATCCATTTAAAACCCATTAAATTGTTAAGTAACTCATTTATAATCCACTAATGCATACTTTCAAAACTTACGGCATCTCATTTATGACGTGCCTAATCAAAATGTGGGTTAAAATGTGGGTTCCATACCCATTTTGTCACCTCTACCAGAAAGGCAACGTCGGATCGAAGCGCACAATGGCTAGCTCACGTCGTGATGCTCTCTGCTCGGACGCGACACCCAGGTGCTCGATAGCTGGAAACCCTCTTGCTAGCATTTCTTCATCTTTCTTGTTGCTCGGGGCGGCGAGGATAGCCGGCGCCCGGCGATTTTGTCGGAAAGCAATAAGAAGAATATCTTTAATATTATTTTTATTTCCATTTATTCAATTTTGAACTAATAAAAGGAGATCGGCAAACCATCGTGAAACGGTGCCCCTTTTCATGTGCCTTCACGTGGGGGGAAAAAAGAAGAAGAAGCGAAATTAGGAATATCTGAAATACTACTTCCAGTTCTCTCATTTAATGAAAATCGCCTGGAAAATCACGGCTAAAAGATCACTGTTTCGATGCTGGGCTCTGGCCCAATGAATGGGAAACGGGCCAAGCCCAGCTTGACCGAATAGTTTTCCAGGGCCCAACCTGTTCGAGAAAGCCTACAACCTGTTTTAGAGAGAGAGAGAGAGAGAGAGGGCATGGAGACTTCAGAAGGAGAGGGAAGAAGAGGGGGAGGACTGGAGCGGTGCAGCCCTTGCCATTGCCTTCAAACGTGCATCACTGCCCTCCTCAAGTGCTTGGGTTTCCAGTTCGACCCCGGCTCGACTGCCGGGAGATCCCCGGATCGGCACAGTTCGCAAGCACCGTGCCGCGAGACGCTACTAGTACTACTACATCAGCTCAGCTCAGCTCAGCTCAACTCTCTCTCTCTCTCTCTCTCTCTCGCTCTCTCTCTCTCTCTCTCTAAATATATATAATTCCAGTATACAAGTGCTTGTGTTTGTGTTTAAATTACGTGCATGTTGACTTTGGAGTTGATACATGATGCACGGACGGTCCGTCGCATCATTTTCATAAGCCGATCTTGGTGTACATCGAGATCTTTCTTTGCTCGGAATAAATGCATGCAGGACGAAGGAGAAGAAGAACGAGAAGAAGGGTATTATGAAGAAGAGAGTTGGGCGACGCCCCGGCGAAGGCGGCCGACGAGGCCACCCATAAGCACCGGCAGCGGAGGCCAAACCAACTGATCGTTCGTAGCCACATTCCATCTCTCATTATCGTTTGTGTCGTGCGTTGATGGCTGCTTCCATTAGATACATGCAGACACATTTTTGTCCTTTTCCTTCTCTCTTTTTTTTTTTTTATCCAGCATGAATGTCACATATTTTCCAGTCTCTTCTGTTGTGTGCTAATCTAGCATTGGAAATCCGCACATGCATGTAATGATGCACCTCTAGGAATTTAGTTCAGTTTACCCTGCCAGGTTTTTTTTTTTTTTTTTTGCTATTGTTTTGTCTATGATCTGAGCATATTTGGGTAATATTGTCAAAGAGGTTCATCGAGTGTTTTTTTTTTTTTTAACCTCGTGATATAGGATGGAGCAACACAAAGAACATTGGATTGAACCAACTCATCCAACTCAGGAAAGGACAACAAATTGTTTCTAAGCATACTCAAATACACTCGGTACCATACTGAAGAATCATGTTTCAAGATCCATACTAGCGTGTAAAGCAAGTAGCTGATATTAAGATGCAGTTTAATCAAGCGTTCCTTGCTGATTTTTCGTACGGTAAATAATTTTAATCGTCGAAACATGGAACCTGTCCTAAGACAAGGGGAGGGGCGATCGATCCGTGCAGCGGACCCTCATTGGATATGACCATATGGGCACCCCACAGTGCTACAAAATGTTCGGCCGTACGGTGCCTAATCCCATAAACTACTGTAGTAAGCAGATTCGAGCTGGTAACCACGAGGAGGAGGAGGAGGAGGAGGAGAAATCGAACTCCACACCTTGAACCGTGGTTCATACAAATTCATCATCGATCAAAACACTCAAACATACTTTTTTAAGATGATGGGCACTACACACACTTTCATAATTTTCTTTTTTCTAGAAAGTTGCACCGACTCGACAAAAGGCTGGCGGAATCGAGGAAAAGGGTGCAGATTTTCCGTCGGGTTTCGATTGTAAGTTGCTGGTGTCGGCATTCGCACGAATCATTTAATGTTGACCTGCCACCACTTTTATCCCCAGCAATTAAAAGAAAGTGTTGGATTCCAATTGAATGCCGATTCAAGTTTTCCAACACACGGCCTGCGCCCCCACCACCCCCCATGTGTCCCCTCCCCGTCCGTATCAGGCTTTCACTGCTTTTGCCGTCGACATTTGTTTGCATCGTATAAATATTTAAGACATTTATTTAGTCCATTTAATGGGTACCATGAGTCCATGTCCATCCACCCTAAAGATGAACCTCGGCACTCTTATCCTATTCTTTTGCGCTCTCTCTCTCCCTCTCTGAACCGGTCCAACCGTTTGAACCGCTCAAAGAAATCAACCAGACTAGCTTTCCCTCTTATTTCTTTTTAAGGGAAAAAACCTAAAAAAAAAACCCTAAACACAAATCTACTCCAAACCTTTTTTTTTTTACACAGAAAACTCAAAAGTTATATCAGTGTGACAAATTAATCTTTACCTTTTTCTTGTGACACTACAAGCTCCAAACTATACCCATATGACATATTTGCAAGAAATTTTGAGGTAAATGGATCATATGGATACAAATTTAAAATTTTTTGTGTCACAAACAAAAATTTGAATAAATGTCACACTGATATAAATTTAAAGAAAATATGACACATTGGTACAAATTTGAGATTTTTTTTTTTTGCATCAAAAAATAAGTTTTAAGTTAAATTTTTCACAGTGAGCACAATTTAAAATTTTTGGTAACAATCTCGACTTAGCCAGGTGAAGACCCTTTTTATAGCTACAAACTGCAATTTCATGCTACCACTTCGGTTTGATATGATCATCAAGCATTCACCGAAATAGCTGATGATCCATCAGCAGGACGACAACGGAGAGGCGAATCCGATGGTATTCAAAAAAGCGAAACAGAACAAGGGGGATTGGGGTGGGTCGGGCAAGACGTGGCCTTCTGTTTGGACCAAAGAGGGCAAATGCAAAACACTCTTGCGATGGTGATGAATACAAACCATCCAGATAAGACCAAATCTTGAGACAGTTGCCAAACTTTTCTCCTGTCCTAAAGCTTCTCAGAAGTCCCTCGTGGACAGAGAGTTGAGAGTCCAGAATTTAACTTTGGGTTGACACAAGATTCTGCTTGCCCCTTTACAACTCGTATTTACAGAAGGAAACGCCCCTCGATATTCCTCTACAAAATTTCGACTAAAATGCCAGTGCCCTTTGCAGTTCTCTGGTATGACATATACACAGGTATAAATACTTGAATTGAATTAACTTTCCTAGGTAGTTCTTTCCCCTCTCTACCTATGTGGATTCAGAAGAGTTGGCATCAACACCAGGCAGCAGGCAACTATGTGAAAGTCATCGGCCAGCTAAATCTGCACGACAACATATTATTCTTGTGCCAAGAAACAAGAGGTTACCTTTTTTCTTTTAATTTTCTACCTTATCTAATTTAAGGGAGGATGCTACTTATTGTATGTGCCCTCTCCAATCTGTACGACCTCTGAGATGCTTGCTTTGCAGAAGAAGCATCTCTGGCAATTGAGGAGATGTCTGGTTATGCAGCCATAGCACGATCTGTGGCAGCAAGGCACGAACCGTGCATTTGCGACGGATTCATAACAAATACAGCACATTTCATCGTCAGAATCCTTCTCTTCCTTGTGTCCGGCGCCCTCAACTTCCTTTAACTCGGTCTGGCAGATGAGCTGACTTACGAAACTCTCTAGCTGTGCAATCTGTGGGACGTAAGCATCACTTCGGAAGAACTTGGCCTGCAAAATGAGTAGGAAGTGCTCAGTGGGTAAATGTCAGCAGATAGCCAAACTTAGATCAAAGCAGTCAAGTTTGGCAGTAGCAACAGAATGAATAATCGGTCAGAGAGAAAGGTGAAGATATATGCATCTTAACGACAGAATGTATCTTCATGTCACCCTAAAAACTTGATTAAAAAGATAGAACTATATCATGAAAACAGCAACAAGGATTTTTTCAGTTTATCATGGGGAAGGGGCACGATGCAGACCTCCACATGAAGTGAACAAAAGCAGAAAAGAATGGAAAAGGGACAGTTCAAGTGGAATCGACAACTAAAATTAGCCATCACAAAACACAAAACCCTGCATTTACATTATTTATTCCTAACTTGACAGCAACGCAACCACTATTTTGACAGCACAACCCAGCACCGAATTTGTAAGTTGAGATTGTGACCCCAACAGGTGAATTATTTGGAAGGTTAGACTAGCCAAATTACTCACCCAATTGTGCTGCAAAAGGAATTGGAATCCATGATGAACTGTGTTGGAGCAGTCTGCGCTCGCAAACACACTCACTACATCGTTATGATCCCAGCAAGATTTCTCCCCACTAGCATCCAACAGATTTAAGATAATCCCTACAAGAGGTGCCAAAAGCATCCCCCGGTTCACTTTCTCCGAAGATTGAATGTGTTTTTTCAACGACCTACAAGGGACAAATAAAAAGATTAGGTAACTCTTAATGTACTGAATTAACTATTTAGCGCTCCATTCGACTGAATTTTATGCCTGGCAATGGAAAGCCAAGTAAGAAATCACTTGGCTGGAGAAACAAGCATCACTTGAGAGGCCCACATGACCGCTTGGAGATTCATAGCCCTCAACAGACAATCAAGTAGACATCACAAGTAATGTAAATAACTGGCCTAAATCAGAGAACAAGAAGAGGTGAATGAGACATCAATGGCACAAAAACTTACAGATCAAACTCAGCATACGCCCTAGAAGATATATGGTTCAAGCTGAACACAATTAACTCAGTCAGCCTTCGTAGATTTGTATCAGTTCCAGACAGAAACGCTTGAGGGACTTCATGAGTACAGAACTCCAAAACCCTTGCAAGATTGCAAGAAAGATCAAATATGACACTGCACTTTCGCTGATGGAAATCCAATACCTGCAGAATGTTGCCGAACAGTGAGTAATGAAGCTTCTCAAATCATTCTGCACGCATGAGAGAGAGAGAGAGAGAGAGAGAGAGAGAGAGAGAGAAGAACAGCAATCTTGTAGCAGTGAACCTGTTAGAAACACACAACAACGCTATGCAAAAGAATCCAACTTAACTTACGCCAAAGTGCACATGTAGGCAAAAGTGCTCATGCTGCATATAACTTGCTTTCAAATAACCAATGCAGGGAAGTCTAAAGTCTAGATTTCTCCCACAACAAAGTGAGGTTTTCACTATGCCTTACAATTAATAGAACAGGATTGGTGGGCTTTTAAAAGTTGGGGACTGAAAGACAGCTCAGATCCGACATATTACATGACATGATTCCACAAGTTATAGACCTGATTAATGCAACTACAATAGAACAGAATACGGTACTGCTAAATCAAATTAAGCCTTTAATTTACTGGTGTTTTATCTACTCCATTCAATAATCTCATTTGTAGTGTTTTATCTACTTCATTCGCACATTACAAGGTGAAACTAAGGTTGCCCGAGATGCAGATCCTCACAGGAGGCGGAGCAAAAAAAAAAAAAAAACACAGTTCAAGTTACCTAGAACACAGTACGTTGTGGGAAGACTTCTTCCGAATGTTCCATTAGAACACAATTAAGTATTTTCAGAATATGGAACAATATAAAAGATCAAAAAATTGAGACAGCAGACTAGCCCATCTAACATTTTTTCTTTTTCTCTTCTCAGAACTTGTATTATATATATATATATATATATATATATATATATATATATATTTTTTTTTTTTTTTTTGGGCCAAGTTCTAGGACCAATACTATTAACATAATTTGCATGCGAGTCTTCTTATTCTATTGTAGGATCTAACATTCCAGGCTTTGCCTCTGAGTTGCACACAGCTTCACCTCTTCCAATTCCTGTTGTCTTAACTTGAGAAAAGTTGCTTCATCTCGATGGCACAGACAGCTCAAGCTCAAGTCCCTACATCCCGACGTAGTTCTCGACTCGACTTCCTTCTTCATTGATCGATGATTTGCTCTGCTGATTATTCATTTTTCTATCGGCCGACTTTGCCGATTGTCCGAAATACCACATTTGGCATTGTAAGTCGCTGGCAATCTGTAATTGTGTCATGCTCCAGATTACAGTTCACCAGTTGAATAAATTTTCTTTGGTGAAAGATTCAAATTCACACTTCAAACTGTAGACTTGAATTAGTGATCCAAATTTGCACTATGAAGGTCTGCTCCTCAATTACCACTTGTTTGACTACAGTCATATACTGTCCCACGCACCATGATCTACAAAATACTACAATCCAATTTCGCACTTCAAATTGTAGACTTGAATTAGTGATCCAAATTACAATACAAAGGTGTAGCCCTCTAGTACCACTCCTTTGATTACACGCATCCACCATCCCACACACCATGATCTACAACATACTACAAAACTAATCGTCCTTTCCGATTCCAAACTCTACTTCTAAGTTCTCTGCAACTCCAAGCGTATTTTTTCTATTGATCCTGCAGTTCTCCAACTGTTTCGCTTCTGCAGCACCGCACACTATAGGCATGTTATAAACAAGGCTAAAGAGGTCTATCATATGTCTACATTTATGTGATAGATATCCACTAGCACAATTGTCAACTTAAGCCTCCATATCAATAACCTACATAAGCCAAACAAACAAAGCATTGATGTTTGACAGTCGGAAATTTCTTTGAAATACCTGATACTTGTCTTTGACCTCACGAATTGAGACAGAAAATTCTGTCATTGTCCAGCTCAAAGTATTAAATAGCTGATTAAGAAAAGTTGAGAATAGGACTTCATCATTGACACAAGCTTCTCGCAGCAAACTCTATTGAGCAAGAGGCAAGAATTCTAGTCAGGAAGAAGTCTCACAAGGGACAGAGGGAGGGACAGAAAGAGAGAATTTACAACTCACCTGGAAAACAACCGATGATGATGATGATGATTCTCCATTCTTTGAAGAACCAAAACCAGAGCCCTTGCATAACCTTAGAAGAATGTTAGTTACCGGGATCCAACATCTGTTGTCAAATGATGACAGCAACGTGGTCGGTAGGTTTTGGATGGCAGCCTCATTGTTCTCAAAGTCCTCCAAGAATTCCTTGTATTGCACCAAGACCGAAATAGACTGAAGAAGAAGATCCTTAAGATCTGCACTTGATATTCTTGCATCGTTGAAATGCATTACTAGGAAAGTGACCTGATCAACACAAACAAAAAACTTACTCCCATGCAATTAACGAAGATGGCTATATAAAAGTCAAGAACAGCAGTCTTACAATAATATTTATTCTGCAAAATGCCATAGCTGTCAAACAGAGATGCACACCAGTCAATTCTGACATCCAAAAGTCCTCTTCTAGAAAAAATATGGAAATACTCGTCGAATGAGTGTATGAGTTTGGCTTGGCTTAGCTTTTAACTTTCACTTATACGTTCATATGTGTGACATTTTTTTTTAACACTACACAAATTATCTTTAAAAAATACTGACAGTAGTGCTGTCAACACCATTTCTTCGCCACTTGTTATAAGTACAAAATTGTTTCTATCTTGGCAGACAATTCACGGGCGGCTAATTGAATAGCTCAAAGCCACCCCAAAGCCCATCCAAATGGGTTCCTGACATTTGGACAGTCCAAGTCAAAGAAGTAACTGATCGAGAACTGCAGGAGAGCTTTCAATGTCCAAACAGAACACTCCGGAGATACAGTTCAGAATATATATTCATGACCTAACCTCATCTATCTCAGTCCCACCGTCACAACAAACTCTTATCTACATCCAATAATTGGTCCATTCAGTTGATTTTTCTTGATAGTTTCCTCATATCTTGGGTCTGAAGCAACAGATTTCATCTATTTAAAGCTTTTCCGAGAAACACCTCCTGTACCAAAAAAAAAAAAAAAAAAGAGAGAACAAAAGAAAAATCTATATGACAAGCCCATTACTCAAACAAACCCTCCTTGATCACATGAAAAAGAAACAACAATAGATAGAAAGTACTGCTCGACATTATTCTGACCTAACGAGTAATTCTCTTCAAACATGACCATACTTGCATTGTCCAAGGATTCTCCATAACTATGTGTGTTTATATGCACATGCACACTTTATGTGGACATCCCCAATGAAAGAAACCATATATCAAACCAGTGACAAGTCAATGGGTTACTTTGCTCCAAATTTTCCAGAAGCCACGAGAGTATGTCAATTACATATAGCAATTTTCAATTGGTAGGCACCATGCAATATAATAACAGCAAATAATCAGGCTACAGTTTAAGCACAGTACATGCATAATAACAAACGCAGCCCCGGAAATCACTTATCATGACTTGAAGAGCCCTAGAATTTTAAGGAGAAATAGGAAAAAAATGGAGCAGAACATACAAATGAAGCCAGTCCTTGCTTAATAAATATAGCTGAAGGGACAAATGGTGGATCGCTCCTACGTAAAACATGAAAGCAGTCAACCTGCAACGACAGAGGCAACTGTCAGTGACTCAAACATCTTAAAGAGCATTGTCAAAGAGCATGAATCTGAATTTTGAATTTGTCTTTTCGAGTTAGCTAATCGATACCCTATGAGTACAGCAATCCTCACGAATTACTCCAAGAGAAAAACCAAATAAATTAAGCAATCACTCAATGAGAGTGCAAGCGCAATGATAACAATATAACATGTCAGTTATCAGGGCATCACAGCATCTACAGGTTCACTTACATTATGACAACAGAACATAAGTGAAATAAATTGGCCATGTATTCACACATTTCTAATCAAGAAATCGATCCTCATTTTTATTTTAAGCTTGCGTAGATATGACTGGGATGTCATGGATGCTCTCATGAAAATTGCCTTTGAAATACTAGCAGGTCAGAATGTCCTTCCTCACAGGGCAGGAGCTTGTGTCCTAGGGTGTCCTTTTACTTTGTCTATTCATCAAGCATGCATGAAAAGATGAAGATAACAGGTAACAAAAGCATTGCTACTAAAGGAAATGCATAATGCAAGAGACAAGTTAGTTCTGAAGTTGAAAAGATCATAAAATGTCATTGAGAACCCAAGCTTCCTCTGTTGACATCCAAATTTGAAGTACAAATCCAAAATTCTATTAAGATGCACATGAAATGTGCGAGGGAAGCTGCAAATACCAAATTAACTGGACAGTGAATAGACCGAATAGAACACAAACATTTGAGTTAAATGAAATTTAAGATCTTACAAGAGATTCGAGATAAAACTCGGGAACATATACGAACACAGAATCCATTTTGCTAAGAACTAGAAGCAGTTGAGCAGTCCACATGCAGGCAGCAAACATGCCTCTTTGCTTCCATCGTGAAAATAGAGAGATCCTGTACCTGTAGAAAATGATTATGACAATCAGGAACTGATGACAATAGCATGGATGATACATTGCAGAATTTCTGTTTGATTTACAGAAGCGGCATGTCAGGTAGGCTCAATCCAATAAAGAATCCTAGGGAAATCCTCTGACATTGCACACCAATCATAGAAAAGAGTGCAACAATTTGAATTAGCCACAATGACAGAAGAAAAAATCATATTAGGTGCAATAACCAAAAAATGTGTTTGAATAAACCAAAGCCCCAAAATTTTGTCTTTCACAACTATAAAAGAAGAAGAAGAAGAAGAAGAAGAAGAAGAAGAAGAAGAAGAAGAAGTTGATATAAAAACTCTGTTTGGGATAGAAAAATCCATAGACCCGAACTTCTCTTGTTATGGAATCATAATGCCGATGCTAAAGGAAATACAAGAAATATAAAATGTGTCTTGACAAATAGAATCAAATTCCCAACATTTCAGATCTCAATCTGCAGTAAAAGCAACCACACAAGAGGCAATCCAGTGATGAGGCAGTACAACCTGCATAAACTAAGTCACACGAGACACTGCATGTAGACTATAAAATTCAGTGGCTAGTCGTCTCAAGCGACACACATTATATAGATTAGAGCACAGTTACTATGAAATGTACGTGAGATGATGAAATCACTAGTCTCCTTGTCCTCTTACCAAGCACAATGCCTAACACAGTTGGCAACTTCCTCCCGATAACCATTCCTAACTTCCTTTAAACGCTTCAACTTTTCACCATAGCTTTGCTCTCTTATTTGTTTGTCAGTTTCTTCCAAGAGAGAGATGAATTGGGACTGGTGTGATGTGTAATACGACGCCTGAAAATAGAGTAACGAAAATTTTAGACCAAGCGATATTACCATTCGATCATCTTGAAACATTCAATGCATTAGCTACCTCCTCATCTTAAAATGAGTCTATCAAGTTCCATGACCATAAGGAAAATCATAATATCCTCAATTGGTTGATATCACATCACTTATGTCCAACATTTAATCGCACTACATAAGGAGAAATTTCCTAGAAAAGTTCTTTTTCCTGGAAAATCACAATCCATCATTTTGGCACTAGGAAAAACCATAAGTACTGTACGAGCCATTTGCTCAATGTGAACTCAGAGCTTTCCTAGCCAATGCATGAGTTGCCTCACAATAAAAGCTTTAGATGTCAACCAGCCTACAGAGATCTATATAGATAAATAGGAACAAGGTACCAACTACTGTCGGTGGTATCTCCATTTAAGGCTCAAGAGAAGCTTGCAACTTGATGAAGGAGCATAGAAGAATATTCTAAATTATTTATTTTTCGATTTACTGTTCACGGCTACGGTAGTTGAGTTTTATTTTGTTTTTGGTACTTTTCTCATGTTTTAAGAGTCCTAGTGGTGCTAGTTTTACTTCCTAAGGTAGGAATCGTACTAATATACCTATTTATTAGTCTTGAAAAGTTGTTTTCAGATTAGAGAGTATTCTTCATTGTTGAGTACAGTTTCTATCAAAGACTTGTTCTTTCTTGTTCCTGGATTTGAAGTCTAGAAGGCAATCTTTTAGATTGTGTGTTTCCGCTTGAATTGCTCAACTGTGCTTCTTCAATTCTGTTCTTGATGTTGAGTAGCTTGTTAAGTTTTTGCTTTTCCCTACATCCATTTGGTATTAGAGCTTTCTCCAATCAGGAAAGAATGATGCTCACTAAAAGATCGGACAAGATGACTAGGGGCCCATAACCCACTGATCTCAAGATCAGAACCCGGCAGACAATACCAAATTGATATATGGAAAAAACCCTAACAAGGTACATCAACACCACAAACATAATTGAAGAAGCACAATCGAACAATTCAAGCGGAAACACACAATCTAAAAGATTGCCTTCTGGACTTCAATGCCAGGAACAACAAAGAACAGATTCCTCGAAACAAACTATATTCAATTAGGAAAAATAATTTCTAAACTGAAAGCAACCGTCCAAGACTAATAAATAGGCATAAAGACCCATTATTAAAAGGATTCCTACCTAAGGAAGTAAAACTAGAACCACTATGACTCTGAAAACATAAGAAAAGACCAAAAAAGACCCCCCAAAAAAATAAAACTCAACCACCGTAACCACAAACAGTAACTTGGATACTAAATAATTTAAAATATTATCCTAAACGCTTGCACAGTAAATGAAGAAAAAGGACTTTGCACCATCCTTGGTCAACGTCACACTAAAATCATATCTAAGCTTTTACTGTGTCGATGCCCACCAATGGTTATGCGAACTAATTAAAACTTTCTTGAGAATAACTAACCACACAAAGGCAACATTTACAAAGGTCCCGCCATTAGCTTAATCCTCGACGGCCGATGTAATGAAGTTTTAAGAGGTTTGAGATTTGAGGTGTTTAAATTAGACTTTAATTTAAAGCATGTCTCAAACTCCTCTAACAAACAACTCAACTTCCAAGCACCAAATTGTCCTCAGAAAACAGAACAGACAACTCTAAAAAAACGGAAGCAAGAAGATTCAATAAACGTTTTCTTAATCCATCTTTTTTTATTTTTGATAGGTAAGAGAAAACGTTAATAAAGGGCACCAAGGGGGTGCAATAACGTTCTTGATCCATCTTATCCCAAAGATAGTAGACTATCTTGAAAAAATGAGTATGTTCCGAGCATCAACTATTGGTTTGCATGTACATTTTCAGCTGTATCAGTTGTAGTTCGGAAGAAATAAAATGAGAAACTGCCTTTGGTCAACATACATCCATCTTTATCTAAAATTAATCAAAATAAAATGAATATATTGTGCCAAAAAGGTGACAAAGAAGTATGTGTAAGACCTGATTTTTTAGACAAGCAAATTTCCTAATCTACATACACAATCCACCAGGATAATTTCCTTAGCTCCATACACTATCCACCTTCTTGACAAATGCATTTGATCATCATAGCTGTACATCCAACACAAAATTATTATCACAAAATTCAACTGGCTATGTGAGAATTCAACATGCTAAAAGGTAATTGATTAAGATTTGTATTTTTCCTCTTCTATCGAGCAGGTAGCTGAGTCCTCACCTGCTTAAAGTTTGGCGCAAGACCTATATGATACAGCAGCAACAAAGCATCCAGAAGTTCTTCTTCTCTTACTGTCGCTGAAGACATACTGCACTCTATTGGTAAACTCCTGATATTATGAACTGGCCGATAACCAAATTCAGGTTCAGTTTGGTCACTAGTGCTAGGCTTTTCTGCCATTTCATCATTTAAACTTCCAGCACTGCACTCAGCAGCAACATGAGCAGATCTCTCTGCAATAGAACTACAATGGCCACGAGAACCTTTCATCCTATATCTAATTGGCCATTTGGACATTCTACCATAATCAACATCATAACTGGAGCAACAACACGGTTTTTGGATTGTTGAATGGGTTATTCTGGTTTCTTGGTCATCCATACATCCCTCCTCCCACCGAACTACTTCAGCTTCCTGATCATATGTAGGGTGAGATTTTGACAGATGACTGTATGAACCTCCAAGCCTCGAAATGTCACACCGATGTGGATCGTCTTTAAGGAACAGACAGACAGGGAAGCTTTGTTGTCCCCCTCTATGAAGAAAAGCCAGGTCAGAACCATCAGTCTCACTGCTTCTCCACAAACTAAACATTTCTCCTAAGGCAAACCCTTCTGACAAGAAGTGAAGGATGACTGTGTATAAAGAAATGAGAACAGAATTGCTTGAAACTCCAGGCGGAGGAACATCCCGGTCTGCTCCCCTGTTCTTTAATAAAACATTCTGTATGAATGTCCTAAAAACTGAACCAGGCAACTGGGGAGGTGCTGCAGGAGGTATAAATTGTATTACCAGTCGACAGAGCTCCCTATGCTTTTCCTCAATCTGCCGAGATAGAAAATAAGCAAGCATTAGTTTCTACACTACCGATCAACCTTATATCAATAAGATCTATGTCAGCATAAGGTTCAGAAATGAGCTACCATTACCCAACCATTTCACTAAAATTGTTGAAGCATGTGCAAAGTTAGTCTCACACTGACAAGATAAACTACTTAATACCTTAATCGAAGAAAATAAAGTTAACTAACATTGAATTGATTCCATGGTCCAGATCATGCCAATCAACAGCAGGCAGCACGCGAATGTGTGGCATATTGTGAGAATCAAAATCCATTCCTCTGCGGTTCGGTTAGATACTATGATCTAATTGACTAGAAGAATCAGAAGCATGAATTTAAGACAGCACAAAGGTCATTTTGGACAGCAAACAAATAGGACAGTAGAGTCAGGGTGTACTTTAGGATTCTTTAATGGGACCAGTAAGCATTAGAGAAAGGCCCGCAACACAAAACAGCCCATGAGGAATCTCAGTCCAAGATTATCGGACAAACTATACAGTAACACTACCAAATCCATGATCATTCTTTTAAGTTCTCTTTAGAGGGATTGTGATAAGACATCTCTAAACTAGAAATAAGTATACATCTGAAGGAAAACAAGTCAAAATAGCTCAAAACTAACAGTTGTGACTGTAATCAGTACCTTACTTATAGCTTCACAAAGAGCCGTAGTTGTCAAAACCATGCTACTTTCACTAGAAACATCTTCACATGACCCTGGCCACCAAACAGAAGGTATCAAGCACTGAAGATCCTCTCTGTTTGGAGGCTTACGGGACAGAAAACCCTCGTACAGAAGTTCAAAATTCAAAGACTTCCACCAAAGCACCATTATTTCTTCTCGTCTAAAAATATGACAGGCCAGGGCAAGGTAAGGGTAGGATCCTGAATATGGACATTCTGTTAGGACCAAACATGCCGTTTTACAACAGCGTGAAAGAGCATTTATTATGTGCTCAAACATAGAACGCGAGGCTTGAAATTCTAGAAAACTATCGAGAACTCTATCAAAGTTCAAATTGTCATGAGGGGCTTGCACCCTGAACACGTCCATCATAAAGGAAAGAAGTGGTCCACAGGCAATGTACTCAAGGCTCCCATCATCTGCTTCAAGCTTAGAGAAAAGTTCCTTACATATAGCTTCAGACACAGGCACAAAAAGATCTTCGAATGGAACAAATCTATTGAGCCTTCTCAAAACTGAAGAGCACTTAGCTCGCTCCCCACAATACATGTTCAAAAGCCTTGAAAAGTAATGCAATAGACGAGAAGCCAATATATTGGTGGAAGGAGGTGCTTGAAGAGGAAGATAGCCTTCAATGGGGTACCTAAAGGGACGGGCACCAAAATTTATATCACAACGTTCACCTTGAGAAAGTGAAATGGCAGGATAATACCCAGCACAAGGGCCCATTTTCCGAATCCCATGAAACGCAGCCCCCAGAGAAACTCCATTCCTGAAGAACGAAATCTGATCATCATCTAAATCGATGCAGCATCCAATTACATCACCAATAACCCACGACTGACCATATGGCTCCGCTTCCTTATTCCATTTTTTTACCCTTCTTCCGTCAAATGCATATGAATCATCTGCATCTCCCACACCTTTCTGGTCAGTAAAAGGGCAGGATACAGTTGCCCATCCAAGCTGCTGTATGCCAGAAGTTTCCAGAATAACTTCGTACATCCATTTTCCTTTCCACACATAAGCATTAGCCCTCACGCTACTAAACATTGCCAAGCTCTCAACAAGCAATGGTGGAACTAAGGTTGTAATTTCACCACAAATGCTGGAAACATCAAGAGCAACAATGTTTGGACCACGTCTACTATCAATTATCACTATGCCATCTATGTCATGATCCTGCGATTTCAGATTTGCATCAAGTTTCGAAAGCTCACTCCTTATAATACCATGAATCAAGTTGCTCTCGACTGGACGACAAAGTGGACCGAGTGACTTGCATGGAAGATCGAATATCCGCTCCAAAGTGTGCTCGACAGATTGATTCCGTACCTCATCACGGTGAGAGACTAGACGGCCTTTCGACAAATTATCAGCCCTATCCTCTTCATTCAACAGCACTGCCAAACCAGAAGAAAGCCCACCGATCCGAAGGCCATCTTCTGCCATTCGCAATAAGTGCCGGGTAGCAGTAGTTGGAGCCCCTCACTAGACCATACTAACTCGGTGTATTCAAAACCTGACCGGATGCAGCTAGATTTCAATCCTAAAACACAACCAGATAAAGTCAAAACACAGATTCAAACCCGTTCTACAGTCCGATCCTTACAAAATCATAAAGGAAATCATACAAGCGAACACTCAAAACCTTCCAATGCCACGGATATAAACTCACAAAGAAGTAGAACAGACTACCCCAATAGCAGCTGCTCTACACTAGACTGACAGCAGCTCAACAATACAATCTCCTAGAGCAGCATCCCTCCGCCAAAACACAAAAGCACGAACCATTTCAACCTCCTCCCTTCTTTCCTCCTCCAAAATTCTCTCGAACTCAAATCTCTCTATCACATCAAAAGAAACAACTCAACACTCGCGCACAAGGACTCTCTCTCTCTCTCAGAGGCAAGACTATATGCAGCAAATCGAAACATCCGCGAAGAAAGAACTAGCGAGCCGAATCAAAACTTACAGCCTCGCAATCGAATTCCACGAGACACCTCGCGAAACAGTGAAAAGGCGGCGACCCGACCGCTAGGGTTTGCAGGCCCCGATTGAGCGGGAGCGACAACGACTCGACAGAGGAATTAAATTCGGCCGAGCTTCCCTAGAGAGAGAAAATGAACCCGTAGAGAGAGAGAGAGAGGGAGGGAGAGAGAGAAGGCGGCGTGGAGTTCTACGGAAAATGGTGAAGAAGACGCCCCGGTGTTGGCAAATGGAAAGAAAGAAAGAAACGAATTGAAGCCCAAAAGCGAAGAAGCCACACAGCAGCCAGACACAGGTCACCCGCAGCCGGTTGCAGCTTACGTCCAAAAACGCACGCCCGTTTTTGATCCCACGCCCCATTTTCGGAAATTTCCACCTTTCCCTCCGAATATTCTGCTCTCCAACATGGATGGTTCTTCTGTTTTCATTTTTTTTTTTTTTCAATTTACGGTGTTCTTCGCCTCTTTAATTTCGGATCTTCATTCATGTCTCTAACTATTGCTAAGAGAATGGCATCTTGACGGAGGCACGGAGTATTTATAACTTGATCGCAAAACACTTTCGAGATACCGTCTCGTATAATTTTGATAGCACGAGTCGCTTCTCCCGAATCTTGTGCTTATTATAAAAAGAAAAAAAAATTGGTGCATTAGCAATTCGATCAAGACTACAACCAGCTAAGGCTGTGATTTTAGACCTTGTAAGATTTTGCCACCTCGCTCAAAATATAAAGTTTCTCAATCAATAGCAAGGACACCACATTGCAAAGTGCAATGCCCTTTCATCAAGCATTACGGCGATACTGTGAGATATTAAAATTTCGCATGCCGGATGCTTGCATTTACGAGAGAACGTTCATAGAATTTAATTTTAGCACGATGTTGTCCTCGGGTACATTCAATAACGACACGAGATGTATTGTTAGATATGGCAAAAACATAAATTTACATAATCCCATTCTCATCCATAAAAAAGGAGTGCGTTCTTTTAAATTTTTTTTATTGGCAATAATTAACAAAATTTGATTTTCCTTTTTTTTTTTTTTTTTGGGGGGGGTTCGGCTGGTCAACGGAGGGAGCTCAAAGCGCACGCCGATGATGGTGGCGCAAGCTGTTGCCGGGTCAAAGAATTCGTTAAAAGCTGCGTCGTTCGGGCCGTCCACGTGGCACTCGCTCATCTATCATCTCGTGCACCTTTTTTTTCTGAAAATTCAGAGCATAATTTTGATAACGGTTTATCCAGAAAACACAAAAAGGCGCATGACGTGGAGGACTGGAAATATCTAGATTTGTTACATTAGCTTTTCTTTTTTCCTTCCTCAAACTTTTTTCCACAGAATCAAACTACAAATCACGTATAAAAAGATACTGCGACACATCTCTTGGTTTTATTAAAATCACAAATATATAAGGTTTTGGCACATATCATACTACTACGGTGCGATTGATTTCAAGTTGATGTGAGTTAATCATTAAATACGTGTTGCGGGGCATAACGTCTGGATTGAAATCCGATTCTACAAGTTCAAGTTTTCAAATGTAGTGAGACTCGGGTCAACATCTAAAATCTAACCATTTTACGAGCTTGGGTTGGATCAAGGTCAAACCCCAACCATTCGAAGTATTACGGTGATATTTCGCATGCAGATGTAATACATAGGCTAAATGATATAAACGGTCTTTGAATTTTGGTCGGATATGCAATGTAGTCCCTAAACGTTAGTCGAAGTGCAATGTCGTCCCTAAACTTTTAATTTGTTTGACGTGACATTTTTTATATGTATCCAATTTAGTCCCTAAACTGCACGAAGTTATTCAATAACATCTCTTTCATTAATTCAATGGAAGTACGACATTGAATATTTTCATACGGTTCGGGAACTAAACCAAACATATATCAAAAGTCCAAAAACTAAATTGAACATATACCAAAAATCTAGGAACCCCATTGAGTAAATTAATTCATAGACGACATTACATATTGGGCTAAATTTCATGGATCATGTTGAGTAAATTTAAAGTTCGGGGACCATATTGCACATTATGTCTAAGTTCAAATACCATTCATGTCATTATAAAAATAAACGAGTAAAAAATATTTTTATCGTTCATAAAAATACCATCAGTTATGTAATTTTTTTCATTAATAAATTATTTCGAGCAATATAAATATATTTTTATGATTTTTTAAATTATTATTTTTCGCGAAATAGACAGAGCTTAAAAGAAACTGATTTTTTTACATGTGATGCAATAAAGTCACGAGATACGTGATGATGAACTGATGATCATCTGATGGCTCACGGATGGTGGGGACTGGGATGCGATCCACACAATTAAACCCCACGTGGGAATATGCGCTCCAGTAGCCTCCAGGCTAGGCAACACAATGTAAAGGCATAGAAGCAAAACGGCGCTATCATTTGTCCGGCTACGTCGTTTCGCTCGTCGTGTAGCCCTTATCCTTCGAAAGTGACAAAATCCCTTGACATCTTCCTTCTTTTTTTAAAGCTCCTTGTAACGCAAGTGCACTTAACCAGATTCAACTATACAAATAACTAGTTAGTTGGACCTTTGTTTAATACATGTGCATAGCATAGTCACTAAGATTAGAATTTGTATGAACAAGACTCGATTAGCTTTGCATTAGTCAATTTTTAACATATGACGTGTCTATAAAATTGTTCCATGTCCTTCTAATTAAGGAATTAATAACGAGTTTACTGATTACAGATACCTATGTGATATTATGGCATTCGAAAAGCGGATGCCCAAAGCGAAGATTGAAGATGGTATGTGTTGATTCAAGAACTTCCTTGATTGTGTCAAATATGTAAATTTTAAAGCTACCATTTTCATCGGTCACGAGTAAGAATTAAGATCTATTAAATTTTTAGTGTAAGTGCTCTCACTATCCTCTGAGGGTGCATTTGAGAGAGCTTGCATTTTCTCAAATTTTTTTGACTCAAGGTGTATTTATCAAAAATAATTAGAGCTTTGTAATTGAACTGGTATATTTTTTGGAAAATGAGGTTGGGGAGGTTGCAAGCGCCATGACAGAAGATCATAGGAGAGCATCCATGCTAGGTGATTAGAGGCAATTGTCGGCAAGCCTTGACAACCCTTGGCGATGCTCACTTGACCATTGACGAGCCTTGCGACGAACGGACCTAGAGCAAACCCTCAATCCTCGGTGAGCGATGCGACCATCGATCAAGGTCAACCTTTCATGTACAACGAAAAAATTTAGAGTGATCAACAATATCTTGCAAATGGAGAGAGATTATGAAGGATAACTTAGGGTAATAAAGGATTACAAAATTATTAATCCGGGCAACATTGGAAGAGAAAATTCAACTAAATTTTGAAAGCAACATTTTTTGAATTCTGAAAGCTAAAACTGATCCCAAGCTTTTGCAAAGCAAAAACTTGGTCTAAAGGCCTTAGGGATTGCCTTATCAAAAGCCTCCACTTTGGCACTTCGTAAAGTTTGGTAAAATAGGGAAATTTTTCAATAAGCCTTAATCCTTTTGTTAGGATAACATCTCAGCCTAAACATTTCAATTTTTTCCAATTTAGTTTGAAACATTTGTGTGAAATTCCAATGAAAACCTTTTGACTAATATTATCGAAAATTACTGAAGCGACAATGTGCCACATGAGACGATCGGCAACGGCCGGATCTCTATATTAGCGATTTTCGACGAAAATTGACTGGAATGACCACATTGAAATTTCGAGTAAAAATTTATGACTCATTAGGCAAAAATTCAACAAAATAAAATTGTACTGAATTGACATCCATACAACAAATTCAAGACTGATCGTGTAATTTTCCCAGCATAGGAGAAGGCCTAAAGGACTTTGGGGAATGCTCTCCCAAACGCACCCTTAGACTTCAATCACAAGGTCCCCCAGCAATCCGAAATCTACCGTGGTGGTTTTATTAATTAGCCGTGGCAATTACGAACTTCCTATAACGAACGAATTCCATCGCCGGGGTTGAATTCCTTGTCAATGTCCAATGCCAAAAGAACAAATGCAATTTTGCGTCTTCTCTTATCTTAATCCGAATGGTCGACTCGATCAAATCAATTGACCCCTCGGACAATTCCCGTTCGTCTCGTGCCAGCTAATCGGAGTTCTTTCGTTTTCGATCAATGTAGAAAGGGACGTATCGTGTGGATCGTAGATCGCAATTGCTGCAAATCTTGCGGCAATGTCAGGCAGAAGATTCGAGTGCTGCCGGCATCAAGTAGAGCTGGACCTTACTTCTAAGGGTCCGTGTGCCGTACGGTAATCTATTTTCGGGAACAATTCCTAAATAGTTATTTATTTATTTATATATATATCTATTCCTTGAATGATTTTATGAGCAGAAGAACGTGTTTGATAGCTATACAAAATTCATATTCCGAAAATAAAAAAGAATATAAATGCATTTGATACGACCCTAAAAAAAATATATCGCCGGCGACGAGCGGTAACCAACGACCGGTGAGCGGCGGCGGCGGGGTCCGGCAATCGATGGTGGCAATGGGCACCAGCAATCGGCAAAGATGATAGGCGACAGGTGACGGCGTTGAATTGTTTCTCTTTTTGTTTTCGGGAACAAAAAAGCTATTTTTTTTCTCTTCCTCTTTCTGTTCCAAATCTATTTCTTGATCACCGATCTGTTCTCGAGAACATAAAAATCAACCGGCGTACACAAATGGGTTCCTGTTTTTTTTTTTTTTTTTTTGCTCCAGGTAATAAAACAGCATGAAATAAATAATTAGAAATGTTGCCAAACATGCCCTAATTAGACTTGATCATGTTGTCCAAGTTAGGAAAAGAGATATACCTAATCCTGAGCCCCGATAGCCCATGGGGCAGCACGAGCCCTCTGGCACATAAGCCCACTGGCTTTATCTAGACTCGAAGCCCAATTCGAGGGACCTAGACAAGGGCTATTAGTTATAGGACTCGGCCGGCATGATTGGGACCCAAGCCAAGCCCCCATGCCCTAAAAATTATTATTTTTTCATGGAAAAACTGTTCAAAAACTCATAAATTTATTGCAGTTTTATCAATTCAGTCCTAAATTTTTTTAATTTTGCTAATTGAATGCTAAACCTTTTCACGTTTTGAAAATTGAGTCTATCCGGCCAAATTTTGCTAGAAATTGTTGAGGTAGACACCAGCCATCCTACGTGGCACATCCGAACCGACGTAAATAATTTTTATTAATATTTTATTTTTTTGAAATTTTTATTTTTTTTTTTTCTTCTATTTTCCTTTACTTTGCTTCTTTTTTTCTTCCTTCTACCCTTCGTCGACCTTGGGTAAGGGACACCCAAGCCTGGGCTAGCAAGGGCCACCCTCACCGGAATAAGGAAGGGCCGCCCTCACCTAGACTAGCGAGGCAACCATTCATCAAATCGGGTGAGGGTGGCTCTTGCATGAGGCTGGCAAAGGGAAAAAAAAGGAAGAAACAAAAGTTAAAGGAAAACAATAGAAAATAAATAAATAAATAATTCATGAAAACATTACAATAATATTAAGAATGGTCAACATCAGCATCGGCTGTGCCAAGTAGGGTGGCCAATATCAACGTTAGCAATTTTTGGCCAAAATTGATAAAGTGGATTCAATTAACAAAGCTTAAAAATGTTTAGTACTCAATTGGCAAAGTTAAATTGAATTCACAAAAATTATAACATGTTTAAGATTTTTTGGACAATTTTACCATCTTTTAGGACTAGGCAATAAGCTAGGATCAACCGGACTCATACTTACCACCAATGATTACCTCTTCTTCCAAGCTCAAACTTTGAGAGCTATCTCTAATTTAGCCATCTGGTTCACCTAATATTACAATTTGTTTGAAGTGCATCAAGGACATGTCCATCTCAACCCTTTGATTTCGAGGGGTCTCCCGTGAAATTCACATTGTCGAAGTCTTTAAAAAGTAGATATTATTTTGATTTTTTTTTTAGAACCACGGATTGAAAATGTAAAATTTGAAAAAAAAAAGGGTAGGCCAATGTATTGTTAGTTATTTATCCGTGATTTTTCAATCAATGAGTGTTTTATGTAAAATATACAGTGATGATATCTAGATTTACGATTAACATGGTACCATTCCTTATGACTTTACGAGGAAAGCATTTCTCGATTTGAAAACGTGTGAGACAAAGAAGCACCGTCCAAAAATGACAATTCAATTCGCACGAAGGAAAAAAGAGAGGGAATTCCATGCCCCGCTACGTCCAACAATGTACACCACAAACTAACAACAACAACAAGAGAGAGAGAGAGAGAGAGAGAGACAAAAATCTCAACATTAGAACAGAGAGAGACGACAAGAACTTCAAAGGAGGTGGTCACATTCCTCCCAATCGCTCCCACACGGTGGCGATGAACAGCAGCAAGTGGGCAGCGATGAGCAAGAGCGACATCAACACCAGGAACAGCCCCAGTCTCCACCACTTGTTCCTCACTACTTTCAGGAACCCGTCCTTGCACGCCATGCAATCGTAGCACAGGACGTCCTCGTCGTTCTGCCACGTGTCGCAGTCCTCGTCGGAGCCGGCCCCGAGGTGGTCGTTCCTCCTCCAGTACGTGGCGTTCACGTAATCCATTTCGCAGATCACTGGGGGCCTGCAGCAACCGAACTTCGCGGCCGGAAAACAACGAAACGTTACGTAGATTACGCACTAAACTCGAGAACGAGCAATCGAACGTGCGAAACCACGGCGCCATACCTCGACCGGGGACAACTTCCTCGCGCTGAAGTCGTACTGCTCGAGGCTGAGTGACCGGGCTGCCAGATCGTCGCACGTCCTCGAGTCGTAGATGCAGGACTTGATGTAATTCCAGTTGTTGTCGTTGTAGACCTTGTTCTTGAGCCACGTTGGGGACCCTATCACAGCCTTGCTCTCGTCCTTGTAATCGCCCACCAGGGCGAGGCCCATGGTGAGCATCAAGATCAGAGGAACCATGACCACGAGGAGGCCTAGGGCGTGCACCTTGGCCCTCAGGAACACCACGAGGTTGCTGATCAGGAATACGAAGAGCAGTGCGACGCCGATCCCCGTCTGGAGCTTCGGCAGCCTCAGGAGGCCCTCGCAGTCGTAGCCCTTCATGTAGAGGAGCCATATGACCGAGGCTAAGACGGGTAGGGAGAGGAGGAAGGTGAGGATGGCCATCGAGCCTACGATGATCCTCACTGGCCTCGTCTTGTCCGCCGTGACGATCGGAGCTTCTTTAGAAGCTTCTTGTGGCGGCTTCATCTCTTCTTGGACTGCGGCGACTATGGTGGTCACAGCTTCAGCGGCAGTGGTGGCGGTGGCGGGGTTACTGGTGTTCTCGGCCATCTTATTAATGGAAACAAGTTTGATCTTTTCATGGGAGAGATTAGGCTTTGTGCAGGAGATGCGTATAAGTTGCGGTTTTTTTTTTTTTTTTTGCATGTTTTGTTCATGCCTCTCTCTCTCTGTCTCTCTCTACTTTTGCAAGTATTTACCAAGTCAAGTCTAGAGAGCTGGGAGTTTGGTGAGATAAAAATGGAGGGAATCAGAAATTTCAGGGAAGAAGTTGCAACTCTTAGTTTTGACATCATGAAATATCTGTCATTACACAAGTGGGAGTTCCAAACACCCATCTAAAGCAAACTGAAAATATTACGTGATTACAAAAATGAAGATGATTGTAAATAGGGTTAATTATACCACGAAAAATCCTAAACCGATACGGTTGTGACTAAAATTTACTCCAAATTAATTTTCTTTTACCATAAAAAATCTTAAATCGGTACATATGTGATAAATTTATCAAAAACTAATTTTTTAATCATCAAAAACCCCCAAATTGATATATCTTGTGACAAATTTATCCTCCGTTAGTTTTCGTTAAATTGGGTTAACACCATGAAAAATCTCAAACTAATACACTCGATGACAAACAAAGGATAAAAACCCCAAATCGGTATACTCGTTAAGCGCCACGTGTCATCCAACTCAAAATTTAACAGAAATCAATGGAGGATAAAGTTGTCGTGTATCAAATTGGAGGATTTTGGTAGTTGTTTCGCATGTACTAGTTTGAGATTTTTTTATGGCATTAACCCTTGTAAATATAATGTTTTTATAGGTTCTGAGCAAGTTCAATCTACATGAGATGTGGCAACTTACATGAATAAAGTTTGTTTAACATGTTCTAACATATAGTAGCTTAACTGATGTGATATTTCCTAAAACGTCAGGAAAGATGAGCGACTCGCAATAAGAAAAGTTCACTAAATTCTAGCTTACCACATGAATGTACTATTGTAGAGCTTAGGCTCCGTTTATTTCTCAAAAAATAAGCTACTTAAGCAAAACATTTCCCACCCATAGAAAAAACTCTTTCAAAAGTGAGAAGATATTTTCCTTTTTTTGAAAAGAAGAAAATATTTTCCTCGTCTTTCATTCCTTCTCTTACATTTCTTTTCATTTTAATTAATTTTTTATTTTATTTTCAATTTTTAGTTATTTTTTAACTATTCAAAAATTTTATTGTTATTTTTTTTTTTAAAAAAATTTTTTTCCTTTTTTTTCTCTTTTCCCTTCTTCTTCTCCCTTCTTCTTCGGCTGGCCACATGCAAGCAAGATTAGGCCAAGTGTCACCAATGGCGAGCTCGCTAGATTTGGCGAGGCCGAGCCTCGTGACCTCACTCGAGGTTGTCGAGGTAGCAAGGTGAGCCTCGAGGTCGCCAAATCTAACGAGGCCTCGAGGTCGTGAGGCTCGCCAGCTCGCCAAATTTGGCAAGGCTCAACCGCCGGAGTTTGGCGAGCTCAAGCCTCGCCAATCGGTCATCGGCCAAAGAAGAAAGGATAAAGCAAAAAAAAAAAAAAAACAAAAAAAAAGAAAAAAATAATTGAAATTTTAATTTTTTAAAAAAATAAAGAATTAAAAATATATGAAAAGACGTATATGGTAAAAATTGATTTTCCTTATCAAATGGTAAAAAATATTTTCTAGTTCATTTTCAGGTTTTAGCCAAATACCAAAAAATATAGTCATTTTCTTGGAAAACAACTTTCCAAAATGTAATTTTCAAAAAAGCTACATTTTTCGCAAAACAAATGGAGCCTTATTTGGATTCAAGAGACAAAAGGACAAGCTTCTAATGCAACTCTAGCTCTAAGTTTTGAGACATCATTTCCTATGCTACTCTATTTTATCTTGTTATAACTAGAAGTATGCAAACCTTTCGGCTCAGCTATTATGCATACGAAGGTACGGATTCTGATCAAATGTAGGGCTTGGATATATCCAAGACAATTTGTGTGAATCCAATGTAGAGTGAGTATGGTTTTAGGGTAGAACCTGAAACTTGAAATAGCTCCAGATAAGTAGAACCTAGATTTTGTAATTAACCAGTTTTTTTTTGTTTTTCTTGATATATCTTTTCGCGTGATCCTGTGACATTTGATGCCTTCCGATAATGAGTGTGCAATCTATAAACTTTAGCTTGAGTTTTATTTTTGACGATATTTATGATTGAGACTTTTACTTTGTTAATGTTTCAGCTTTATTCGTGTGTCTAAATATGAGTTGTGTTCAGTGAATTGTAGCAGTAAATGATGGTCATTAAAGGTGATGATTCAATGCAATTGTTCAATTAAAAATAGACCTTGGAACTTGCGACGGAGTAAGTTTCAGGTTCCAAAGTAGGTAGGGGATGTTTCAGGTTTCAACAAATAAGAAACATGTTCGGACGAGTAGGTTTCAGCTTAGAATTTGTACGAAAATTGAAACCACTCACTCCTACTTTACACGGATCATGTATAGAGTAAAAGTCCTAAAGAATCCAAACTCATGAGATTGGGTGAGCGGTTCTCAGTTTTTTTCAGGTTCTAGGTGGAGCTTACCGTATTGTCACCGGTTCGATTCTCCGATTCTCGATTCTATCCTGAAACCATGCTCGCCCCTAAAACAAATTCCATCTTGCTTTATTTGTTTATGTCAGACAAACATATTTTACTGTAGAAACAGCAGGGCAGAGCCAACCCAACGCTCTTGAAGGTAGTGCTCCTTGCTGCGGAATCAGGAGACAGGTCAAAGGCGCCGGAAGCTTTTAACCCACCGACTCGTGGGAACATCAAGATCAGATTAGGTAGTATTAAAAGTTTTGTCAAGGGTTTTGTTCCTTGATTCGAGGCAGTCAAAAGAACACATCAAGATGGTCCCCTGATCCTCTTCTCTCCCTCCCTCTCGCTCTTCTACACGTGGGTGTATACAGCAAGTGGAACAGAAAGGTCTTGCTTCCATAAACAACCAGCAATGAGGTGTTCAATCAGTAGCTTCCTCTGTCTCTTGCTTCTGGCTTCCTTCTTGGGTGTGATGCCTCCTGCTTGTGGGAAGTCTCAGATGTATAATGGAGCTGTAGCTTCCTCAAACTCCAACAACATGGTGGGTCTCATGATTTCTCTCTCTATGAACTTTACGGTGTATGAAGTTTCATATTTGGTTCTTTAAGGCGGGCGATAGGGACTCCATTTAACTTATATCAATCTCCGGCAAGAAGCAAACGTACGTCATGATAACCCTTCTCTCTTTTTTACCAACTTGTAGTGCTTGAACTGTGCAGAGAGTAAGCGCAGAGAGCGGCAAGGCGAGTGGTGATTTGGAAGCCAGACATGGCAAGGAGGCTGAAGAGGAGCTTCTTGAGAATGCAGACTACATATACACCAACTCTCTCCCCTAGCTAATCATCTTGTAATTTCTCTGAAGCTCAAGACATGGGTTTGCTTCAGGATTGTGGTATTAAGAGTTTGTGCCTTTTAACTTATCGATCTTCGACTATGTCTCAGTCAAATTTTTCGGCAAACAGTTGCTATGCTTCAGAGCTGAGCTCTCAACTCCATGATTTTTCCAGAACAAATACCCCTGCTTTTGCCTTGTGAGCAAACTCCCAAGCACAGGCTGACACATTTTTCAGGAAGCAATTTGGCCATTCCAACTGAGAAGCTCAGTTTAACAAGATGAAAATGGCTAATCTTAGCTCACTCTGTGTCTTGATTATTTCCTCAATTAGGGACGTTTGGAGAATTATTGATGAAGTAAAGGTATCATCACCAAAGAAGAAAGTTGCAAATGAATCAGTTGATTAGTAATAGTCTATGAATATGCTATAGTTGAAGATGTTAAATTCTGTCCTTAAACCCAACCCCTTGAAAGATGACGATTGCTGAGAATTAAGAGGAACTAATTCATGTAAGGGGTATGGCAGCTAGGATATGGATTGCTTAACGTTGGGATTTTTGTGACATGCGTGACATTACTTAAATCAGGCCCGTCTAAATGAAAATGGACGGCCTGATTTGAGCCACGTTTGGGATTCAAAATTTTTGAAACCTCAAAAAAAGTCCCGCTCACATTTTTTCTCTCCCTTTCAACACATGACGTGGCTCAAATCAGACCGTTCATTTTCATTTGGACGGCCTGATTTGAGTAATGTCACTCATGTTACAGAAATTGCAATGTGAAGCAATCCAAATATATGGTGGCTAATCTTGATATACGTTGGACTTCAATTGTTTGTCCCAATCAGGATCATTTTGATGCTATTGTCAACAATGAAAACAAGGTATCTTAGTATGAATTCTGGGATCTCTATTTCCTGTTGATTTAATCCGATTCCTGTCGGAATAAGCGTCTGCACTCTTGATTGCTTCACTATCAAGCAAATCTATAAAGGATTGATTTTTTTTTTTTCACTTGCGGATTAAAGTAAATTTAAAATGGTCTTAAACACTGAAAGGGGACATAATTGGGTAGAGCTATATAACGTTCACCAAAAATGAATAATTGCAGCAATAACTAAGCATTGACCCTTTCAGACATTTTTTTTTCCTGGTCGACATCAAAGTTTTTATTTATGTCTCAAAGATAAACATCTGAAGCCATGTCTGAATCCATGAAGAGGGCCTCAGAACATGAACAAATCAAGTAAAGATTCGAACTTGGCAAATTCTACTGGCACCAACAAGAACGAATTTCTCGAATTTGATCGGTCCAACGTTATTTATACAACATCCGAATCACGAGACACAGAAATTCAGAAGCCGAAAGCAAAAAGGATCGACAAGGCATGTCAAGCGAGACACTGGACAAAACAACCAAAAGGGAAAAGAGCACACGTTAGGCGCATCAAAAGAGTCCATTTTGGTCGTGGAAATTGTAGACTTGGCCAAGATTGTATGCACCGTTCACTTCAGGAGGCTTGCTCTCGTAGGCGATTTCTCCGTTTGTGCAGCAGGAGTCCACCATCAACTCGTTGATCCATCTCATCACATTCTTCTTGAGCTCCTCCATTGACCCTCCCAACTGCTCAAGCTCACATAATCCGAGTTCGTCAATGGGTGCCTCCCACCAACATTGCCTTCGGCTCGCTCTCCTCATGTCATCCAGCGCCTCCCCCGCTTCCTCTCTGCCTCCAGCTCGTCGAGTACTCGAGTCAATATCGCGTTGAGGTCGCGCAGGTTCGCGTTCCTGTGAGCTTCGATGAGCCGGCACTCGCCCGAGTCGGGGGCCGTGGGGTCCTGGGCGAGGAACCGGTCGACGATGAACTCGACTTCTGGGTGACCAAAGGAGAAGACCTTGCTGGCGGGAGAGAAGACTATGATTCCGATGTCGACCCCGCAGAGAGTGCAGAGCTCGCTCGCTTTCTTGAATAGCCCGGATCTCCGTTTCGAGAATGTCACTTGGAGATGGTTTTTCTTGGGAATTTTCGAGATGGCGATTTTCTGGCGACCCAAGCTCGGTTTCTTTGCCATGGGGTATGAGAAGAATCACGCAAGACAATCCAAGGTAGGATTAAGAGGCAGAGAAGACTATAGTCCTCGGTTTGTTATGTCAAGGCTGAAGTGACGAGAAGGGAGTTTATATAGAGAGTTCGGTATGCAGAGCTTCAATGTCCAAGCTGGCCAAAATTACTCAAATTAATGAGTTTTGGCTAAGTCATTTCTCAGTATTACATCATGGGATTGGAGAGGAGATTCATAGGTCATGATGTATCATATCACCTCTTAATGTGACCCTAAGTACGACAACTTTCTTTTACTAGTTGGCAACGTTAAAGGGTCATTTACAGCAGGTTTCCTTGTATGTTGGTGCTCGCAAGACCATTAACTAGTTGACCTTTTTGGGGTGAGAAAGTCAATCCTTGTTCAGGACTTCTTACTTTAGGGGGCGAGGCCATTCTTTAATCACACAGCTTTGTAACGCACATGCTTTTCTGAGTGTGGCTGAGATATGACAAGTAATTGCTACAGCATCAAATCTCTTTTTATGTATAGATTTGGCAAACGCAGTATGAACTAGTACAGTTCGATGAAACAGTGAGAAGCCGGCGCTTTCCTCGTATTCACCGGACTCTTTTGGGTCTGTATGAGTGTGTGTCCGCATCGTAATAATGAGGATTTCCTTCTAATCTTATCAATGCTTGTAATTATAATTAAGGATATGATTCTATAAAGATTGATGTAACTCCTATTCCGATTATCAATTTTCTTTTAGTTGGCACTGGCTACAGTTCTTTTCATTCTTAAAGGTAACCACGTATTTGACAAGACTAAGAAACTGTTCAACCTTTGCAAGCACAAGAACTTTCAAGTTCAAATCGTGCTCAGCTTAACAATCTTTCGAGATTAGGTCAAGATGAAGAATCGATTCATGGGGACAACAACGTCATCACTCCCTGTAAAACAAGGGGGTCTTCGTGGTGCCTAGATCAGTCCACTTTCGTGTTATTGATTTATGGGGCCGATTAGCGTGTGTGCGAGGACTCTAGCAAGTCTTCCAAGAAGTTCGAAGCTCCGAATCTTCGGGGCAAACTGACAGTCCGGAACGGAAGATTATTCACCACTCCAACATAAACTTCTCCTCTGTATCAACATACACATTGGGTACCTAACAAGAGAAGATTTGTAAACGATTTAATGTTGTCTTGTATGGTGTTCGTCTAACATGGCTCCAAGCACAATTTAGTCAATGTTCTTGGGTTCCACCACACCCATGATGGAGTAGACAAGAATATCACCATGATCCAGAGGCATTTTTTAGGACCACCCGAGGGATTCTAACCACTTTCCGTGTTATAGGACTACGGATTCAAAAATGTACACCAATATTAGAATAGAAAACGGAGAAAATCGGATCAAACCGAACGAAGACAGCAGAGAAATATAGATTGGAGCGAGAGACACACATCCGGAAAACTTTCTTCAAGATAGTTATTTTTCCGTTATGGTGCAAGTGGCATTAACGGAAATACAAACTCTAGGCTACAGTGCCCATACAAGGACACGATATTTCAACCAAAACTCAAACTCAAAAGCAAAAATAGTATGGTGGAGAAGGAGAAAGTCACATATGTGTGTATTTCTCATTTCAGCCTTCCTTTAAAAGCGTCTTGCCAGGTTTGGCGAATGTGTGCCTTTTGTGACGGTGTAACCTTTCTGAGACCGAAAACGGAATGGCCCGACGACACAAATTGAGAAACCTTGCCTTACACTAGACATGGCCACGGGCCGTGAACCGCCGCTTCCGATTCATGAACCGGCGGTTCCGGTTCGTGGCCATGCTTGAACTGGAACCGACCCTTGAAGGGGCGGTCCCGGTTCCGATTCAGCCCAATTTTGGGCCGTCGGGGGGGAAAAGAACCGGCAGTTCCGGTTCGTTGGCTCTTTTCCCCTTTTGCTTTTTTTTTTTTTGTTTTTTTGGCAGTTCGGAACCTCTTCGAAACCATCGGTTCCGGGCCGGTTCCGAATTTTTTTAAACCGTAACCAGCTCGTGAGGGGCCAGACCGGTTCCGGTTTGGAACCGGAGATCCCAGTCAACGGGCCGGTTTCGGTTATTCCACGGGCCGGTTCCGGGCCCAAATTGGCCCGTGGCCATGTCTACCTTACACAAAGAGATGCAAGGGACTCTCTATACACATCAGACATCACGCACCATACATCCCCGTATAAACTGGTTATTTAATTACACGCGAATATCATTAATCAAATGTGAAATGCATGTGGACAAATAGCCGAGCTGAGAGACAAATTGTATTCAGGACACATCTTCTGATGAAATAACCATGTGAGTAACGGTCACTCGGTCAGGCCTTTTTTTGTTCTCGCACCGAACGTCATTTTCTCAGTCATAGTACAAAGTGAAAAGCACCATTACTCAAATGGTGATGTTACATTTTATAAGTGGATTATTGTGCAAAGCACGTGCCTTTACTAGTTATGAGATAGCAATCTCGATCTCAACAAGTCTACTGTAATGCAGAAGCAGGAAATGAGTAAGCGCACACGCTACTTGCCAAGAGCTGCTGTTACAACTTCAGCAATCATTAGAGAAAAACTAACTTGCGATGAATTTAGAAGATGATTGAGAACCTGTGGAAATAAATGGCCAAGGTCGCTCAAGAAATACCTCATTTATTCCTCAACCATCTGCACCGAAAAGACTATTCCATGCTTCCGTATTGTAGCAATCTGCTACGGCTGGAATAGACTGCCTAAAATTCCCATTGTGAAACCTCCTAACACGACAGATATGAGTGTGCACTAGAAAGAGAGAGAGAGAGAGAGAGAGAGGGAGAGGGAGGGAGATTGCAAGAGTAACCTGTAGATAACCAGGATTGGAAGCAATTACAAACAGCTTCCCTACCTATCACAGCAGAGAGTCACACAAGCAAGAGTAGAAGAGAGACAGGTAAGTGGCCCGAGATGTGTACAATTAGTACACGAATGTTGTCACTAAATAGCCCTCTATATGTTACTGGGTTATACAAGTTCTGTTACACATCACCTGCCACATGTTCGAAAGGTCGAACTACCCAAAACTTGACAAATGACAATTACAACTTCAAGACTGCTCTGCGTTCAACTCGAAGTTTCTAGTACTAAACTTGCTTATTATGGCACAGGCCTATCTGTCAAAAGGCGGGCAAGCCTGATAGTGGGCTACTTAAGCAGATAAACTTCACGGAATGGCCCAAAAGATTAGTTTGTTGCATTTCAATAATATTCCTCACATGTACAGTTAAAGAATCAGTCGCATGCTGATTATCCAGTTGAATTGAAGAGGTGAATTATAACAACTCCCCAACAGATTTTCGGCTCCCCTCGAAATGTTTGTAAGTGCACTCAGGAGCAGCTTCTTACGTTTCAATAATCCTATACACCTGCAGCAGAATTCACAACGCACTAAGAAGAACTCATTGGACCAAATTCATTGCAGAAACTTTAGAATTGTACCTGCAAAAGAATTTGCACACCCAATGTCTAAGCAGTTCCTGTAATCAATCTCTCCCTTTGATCCAACTTTTTCACCTTTATAAGGCCGAAGAGAACTTGGAATCCGAAAAATGCACATAGAACAGTTGCTACTACGGCAGGCGCCTATAAGGGCAAGTTCAGAACAATGACTAGAGAATAACAGAAAAGAGAGAACAAGTTGCATAAAGGGAAAAAGATAACCAGTAGCTTACTCGAATCGAATTGAGATACAGAATTGTTGCAAGGTTCATCAGGCTTGTAGCAGCCACAGCCTGGTGATTGGCCAAGATTAGTCACAATCAGGGATCTTAGCATCTCTCGTGGGTACAAATTTTAAACAATGTTCTGATGCGAAATGAACTGAGTTCAAATGATTCCTGGGGTAGGTAGCTTTTGCCAGTAATAATCTTAGCACGAATATCTATTCATCAATGTGCATTTGACACCAAAAGGAAAAAAGCGAAACATGCATATGCAAGATTGCAAGTAGTTGGTAGCATCAGCAAACCCCTCCCCCAAAGAAAAAGTAGATCAGTGATTTTTATTCCAGTATGGTTTCTGAAGTTACATTTACAGAACTGAACGCAGGTTATCCTTGTTTGTTTTGTTTCTAGTTGGCATGTGCCCCCAGTTGAAGCAGTTAATAAAGGCTTTCTCATAATATCTCTCAGAAAAGGGCATGTACATTTATCTATCTAAAGTTACTACAAGGACTAGAAGACCTTATATTTTCATATCTAGCATGTTTAATTGCACAAATCACAAGACATTGATGGGATGATAGATCTCCATTCACAGCGCATGTTTTGCAAGGAAAGTTTAGAGTTAGACAAACGAAATGACCATGCCCTTTCAAGACCTCTTTAATTGCTGTGGTTCTTTCGCAAAAGTTAACAATAAGCTAGCAGAACAGGACTACCAGTGAAACTCACATTGCCAACTGTCTTCTGGACAGCTGCAACTCGTTGAAAGGCCCTCTCAGATTCTAAAGTCCGAACCCTGAGCTTGAGGTCACCTTGCTCCTGCATTGAAATTTTTAAGCAATGTAACCTAAGATCTGGAAGATTTAGTGTACAACGAGGAGGGACAGCGCTGAAATTACCAGTCGCTGGATGATTTCTGCAAGCTTTTCAACTCGGTCAGCCTGTCTAAATAAGTTGTAAAATGCACGAGATTGGCGGTCCCATCGCTTCCTAAAGTCCTGAAATGCCATTTAAGACTGTCATGTAGGATTCAAAGAGCAGCACCACTAAATATCAGAAAGTAAGCTACCCGGACTTGCCTTCAGAATGACTTCAACACCAGCTTCACGAAATTTTAGCAACTCCAGTGCATAACTACATATTAAAATACGAAAACATTACAAGCGGAAAGAATTGCCGATTCGAACATCTTGAGAAAGAAGTACGAACTCTACAGAAATGAATCTCTGCCAAAAAGGATACTCCATTTTGAACATAGATCAATAACCAAAAGGGATACTCACGGTTTAGCAATCTCAGTTATATCAAATCGAGGATCCAGACCTTTCCCAATGCCATCCAACACTGGGGAGGTAACACAGCTTCTCAGTCCAGTTTTTTCATAACGCAACAAGCTCAGTATAGTTCATTGGCACAGTACCTGAAAATGCTCTCACAACAAATGTAAATGTTGCAGGAAATCGGAAGGGCTGATCTGCAGCAATGGCTAACAAATCTTCTCCTGATCAAGGTAACAGTAGCTATTAGCAACATGCATTTCACCTCATACCACACATGTAAAATGCTATCAGGTTACTGTACAAGTTATACATTCAAACTAATAAAAAAAGGCCATGCTGCATGCAGGTAAGCAGGCATTATCATGGTACTTGTTACCCATCTCTGCCCACTGCAATGCAGTGATTCTCAGCTTCTTGCAGATAGAGCAGAGATGGCTCTGGTGTAAACAATAATTACAGTACATAATTCAAGGATATTCAATTTGATACCTTAATTCAGACCTTTTAAGTAGTCTATACTCTACAAACCATATTCAATTCTTCTAGACTCTACTAGAGTTATTCAAACTTTGAAATTCTTTTGCGTATGGAACAAGTAATGGAAGTAAGTGGGACACCTTGGAACCTGGAGAACCAGCAGAGAATCGGCAGAACAGATTTTTCTTTTATGAATAAAAAGAAAAAGAAATGGGGCCTTCCAATGGCAGAACAGTTTTTACCTTGGCTAAAGTGAAAGATAACTGTCAATGACAACTAATTATTAGCATATGCTACATTGAGGGAAATAACTGAAGAGGCTCTAGAAGTGCTAGTTTTAATATAGATTTCATGCTTGTTTCCTCCTGTACAAACTACAAAGCCAAAACCACTTCAGTGAGACAGGAATATAGAACGAAATTCATACTTCCTACATTTCAGTCGGCACATCCATTTCGTTTAGGTAATTAAGCAAGTACTCTAAGAGAACAAGTAAGATCAATATGTTGGAAGTACCTATTGCAGCAAGCCTTTGCTTCTTTTTCTCAATCTTTTCCTCCTTGCTCAGGGGCTTTTTAAAGCCTAGTTCTGCCGTTGCAATCTCTGCTTCTCTTCTTTGTGCAGCAAGACGCTCTTCGAAACTACAAAAGGTGGAATTAGTGTGAGACCACGAAATTTCTCAACAAGTAGTACAATTTAGGTAAGTGATTGCTTGTTACAGTAATTGACTGAAGCAAGAAAAAGAAAACCTGAATGCTTAGGTATTTACGTGTTGATATATGCGTGTTGATACATTATGCAATATTAGTAAATTGAATCTTGGAGACTAAATCCTCTAGATATGTGCCAAGTGTTCACTGTTCGATTATACTATGACTTAATTGGCAAGTCCATTTCGCCAGATCTTGCATGGGATGCTAAATCACTCTTTGAGTGTTACGTATTATCATCATTTCTAGCAAATGCTCACATGATAACTGATTGATATGACCTCCAAATAGTAGGGGTCAAGGTCGGCCAGTGATTCTTTTAAGCATTCATCGAAAAGGGCTTCGAATTCGATCTGCGCTTCAATACAATTACCAGGAGCGAGAGCATCTCTCCCAATTGAAAACGGATAATTACTGTTTTACAACCATTTATTTCCATTAACGTATTTCGCTTTGTATAACTCCTATAATACCACATTTTTTACCAAAATTCACCTTCTAAATCCATGGTACAGCACGTACATATAAATGACTTTCAATTATGTCATCCTCGATTTTTACTTCGACCTGCTTTCTTCCTTGTGCCGGATTCACAGAATCTTACCACTTTGAGGTACATCTCGCAAGTCATTCTCAATTATTATTTTATTAAGATAGAGAGTTTCTTCAATTTTTCTTTTTTCCCCTTGTTGTGTGCATTCTATGTTGAATTTCAATCTCGGACCCCCCCCAATCACCGCCTAACTTAGGTTGACGGCCAGTTGCTAGAATTCAGCCCGACATTATTTTCCTTCTCATTCTTAGGTACTTAGACAAAAAATTACATCCTTCAACATTGTTAGAAAGTCTAACCAAAAAACTTAAGCTAATTTAGGAGGGAGACTACATGAATATAAGACCCACTACAATCCCATAGATAAGCGATGTAGGATACTTTAGCACCCCCCTCTCGCGAGCAGACCGAATTGAGTATGTCATGTGAAATTGCCTAACAAGGAGCCTCGGATGAAAAATAAATTTGGAGCAAAATCTGGCTCTGTTACTATATCATAAAAGTCTAGCCCACATACTTAAACCAATAAGTGGAGAGAAACTACATGAATAGAGACCCCATTGAAACACGGATAAACAATGCGGCATAGTTTAACAAAGACCAAGAACCGGCAACACCTACCAACTAATTTACGGTACAATATATGTGAGTTCAATAAAAGCTAGTAGTCCATGAATATTGTTAGAAAGTCCAACTCAAAAACTTAAACTTATAGATGGAGGAAGACCACATGAATACAAAGAGCAAGGGTTCCAACCCAAATGCTTAAGCTTCTAGGTGAAGGAAGACTATATGAATATAAAAAGCATACGGGACCCATTTACAACCGATGTGGGACAACAACACAACAACTTAAGCACATAGAAATTGACTAATGGGGGGCGGACGCACGATCGCAAAAAGGGATAACACTGGTTGTCATGCTATGTTAGAAAGTCCAACCCAAAAGCTTAAGCTTATAGGTGAAGGAAGACCATATGAATATAAAGAGCATACGGGACTCATTTACAACCGATGTAGGACAACAACACGACAACAACAACAATCATAACACTGACTATTCATGAACCAATATTATGATGAGTTCCCTTTCCATCAAGTACGCTCGTATAGTTATACTTTTCTACCCCTACGTTCCAAAAGATGGCAAGAGTTATAAGACAAATAATTGATTCTCAACCTTAATGCCAAATAGACCTTTCTGTGACCGAAGTCATTATGAAAGAGCAGACCAACTCCCTAACATGTCTCGTCCATGAAAAAGGAAAAAAAAAATGTCCTGCAGATTCAGCCTCTTCCTCACATAAAAAGCATTAGCTAACCGCCATAGGTCTTCCGTATGAGGAAGAAATGCGCGACCTTGCCTTTTGGCTGTAGCAGAAAGGCAAGACCATGTGAGACATATCTCATCTCCACATGATGTTGCACTTCCGCAACACCCCTTTACTCACAAAGACGTCTAAGTGGAAGCTTAACAGAAAAACACGTCCTTAACCCAAACTCCAAAGAAGACATCATCTACGAATGTAGGATTGAAATCTCTGCAGACTACAAGAAGTCAAAACGACAAAGTTCTCAAGTTCTTTGATTGGCATTTCTATTTAACTAAAGCTGCGCATTCCTGCCAGTTGGAAGACTCCCTTACAAAGTAATCCATGTATCAGGCAAATTGGGAAGAGTTCTTGAAATCTTATTCTAGGTGATACTTTGACAGACCACATACGTGAAAAATGCATACGATCTCATTGCCTTTTAAGGATATGGGGCCAGCAGCTTCTTGAATCAGCCAGCAAGGATACTAATTCTATCTTTTCCATCCGATATCCAAGCCTGACCCTCGACACATGCTCACTTCTCAAAAATAAAGTCAACAAACACTTGCAACATAAAGCTTCAGTAAAGTTGACAAATGAAATCATTTTCTCCATCATGCAACAGTTGCTTTACACCCAGTGGACAAATTGATACCTAAAAACTCAAATGCAAGTCCAATAATACACATTTCTCATGTAACAACCAGAGATACGGAAGGATGAGAAACGTGGAGCAAACCCTTTCTGTTTAAAAATTCGCAGTTCAAAATCGTTACTGAAAACAGCACTCTTGGCATCAGCATCACCATACTTTCAAACAGATTGCAGAAAGATAGGGAGTTAAAAGAAAGGATAACAACAGCAGCACACCTGTTAAGAAAGAACTGTGCAGTCCTTCTGACAGCTGTCATGTCCCCGGTTGGCACAAGAACGCCCATTTGAATCATTGCCTGAAGGACCTGTGCCAAGAAAGAAACTTGTAAGTAGTAAAATCATTACTGCAGGCAACATACTAAATTTGGGAAGTGAACCACTTCTGCCACTTTATGACTTAATCACCTTGTCTGGGTCCTTTTCATAGACACCATAGAATGCTTCCAACAAACCTTCTCGGATGTTCGAGCTTATACTGCAGGTCAGCAACACAAACGATAATGTTCCAAGACACATTCACACAAGCTTGAATTATTAAGTTCCTGATCCTACTAAGAGAAAAGATGGCAACACATAAGGTCCATTATTTACCTTCCCATCATTCCAAAATCATAGAATATCAACCGTCCACCATTGACATCATCAACGGCAATATTTCCTGGATGCTGAAACGGTGAATTAAAAATTGTTAGATAGAATGACCAGCTTTGAGCTTTACATGTTGGACATTATGAGTTAGATGGGAGATGCAAGAACTAAGAAAGGTTTTAGCAGCATCAAACTTAAAGATCGCGCTTCAGGAAAGCAACTAAAGACATTTTACAGCACTCACAGGATCAGCGTGGAAAAAACCATGAGAAAGAATTTGCTCCAAATAGGATTCAACAGCATATCGTCCCAATCTGCAATTAACAAACCAGAACTTAGCACATTGCTTATCAGACAGAAAAATGAATAGCACAAGAGCAACAAGCATCATTTCGATCACAGCAGCAGAAAATATTGTCAAAATTCAGGAGAGAGAAATAAAACCTTTTCCGATCTACCCCCAGCTGATCAATAGCTTGTGTTTTGTTTATTTTAATCCCTGGAACATACTCCATGGTCAAAACCTAAATTTGTGTAGGTACAGAAGACATAATCATAATCAGATTGGCATCAGTTGTAATGTATGATTTGGTTGAAATAAACAAAGGTGCATATAAAATCATTGAAGTTTTATAAACACTCAGTGTGGAACCTGGGGTGTCGTGTACTCCCAGAAAATTGAAGGGACTTTCACATAGTCCATGTGCCCGAAGTTACTAGCAAACAACTCTGCGTTAGCAGCTTCTTTGGTGTAATCAATTTCCTGTTGTCAGTGATTCTCAAAAGTAAATAGAAGCAACATCCATAAGGAATCATAGCAATTCAAATTATGCTCCTCTAACAAATCAATGACAAACCACAATCTGGATCGACTAAAATATTGTAAGCAACCATATCTACCCACACAACCTAGTGTTACATGCAGTCTGCCCTTCCTATGCTAGATAATATTCTGCCTTCACTAAATTCCTGCCAAAGTATCAGTTACTTTCCAGACTATGCATTCCTGCTTTTGTATAACTTCATCATCAATTCTACATTGCAATCCAATGCGTCCCGAGATATTTCATATTTTTTGCTTCTTAAAGTTCAAATTATGATAGAAAATTCACAAAAGGAATTCACAAACTAAATAAAACATATAGATGAACTACAATACCTCGTACAATACACTTGCACACTCATCATAAATTGCAACCCAATCCCTTTTGGCACCATCTGACTTTGGATCGATCTTTTGAAGATATTCAGAAATCACCTACAAGAAGAAATGGGAAATAAAAAAGAAACTTCAAAAATATCGATTGATGTGATTTCGCGATGATCCACCAAGTCCAAAATATGAACGTAAAAGGACTAGAGAGAGCGAGAGGCATCGACTAGAAGAATAAGTATCAAGTAACAATTCCCAAAATACAGGCTAATAGACAGAAAACAAGCTGAGACTAAAAAAATTAGGGATGGAGAAAAAAAAAGGGGTATTTTTGTCCAAATTAAAGGTATTTTAAATTATTATGCATGCACCATGCATGTATTCATGATCATACAGAACATAATAATTTCCAAAATATACGAGAGGATAGCATGGAGCGGTAAGTCAGTCAAGTAAGAAAGATACAGCCAAAATTCTCAAGTTTGATCTTTCCCAGTCAGCTAAATAGACTGTAGGTGCAAGAAGAAAAATTCGTCTTCACAAGGGATGCAGCAAACAATAAATTTTGACAGCACCATAAGTACCATCTTTCAGGGTTCTCTCCATACTTTACCAGTATTCAAACCCTAGTTATTAACTTTGGAACATGAAGTATACTCTCCAGCTGGTAGTCCCCAAAGCAATCATATGAACATAAATCGGTCCTTGAGGCTCATTCTAGGGGAATCTAAGTTTATTTGTCAAGATCTTTCCACAAAAATACAGAACAAAAGAAGCGGATTGCATTCATCCTACATGCATCGAATCGCCACATATGAGGCGGCAGAAAGAAGTTTTATCTAAAAGAATATTTTTGGCAGGATTATCTTATATTGACGGTCCTCACCCTTAGGTTTTTCAAATCGATGTCAAAAAGATCTTTGAGACCAGGCCTTTGCACTTTAACAACTACTTCCTGTCCCTTCAAACGTGCTCGATGAACCTGACCTGCACAATATTTTATTAAAACAAGGTGTTAGTAAGACAAGAAGCAAATTTAAGCAATGATATTCCAGGTAACTCATACTAGCATTTTGGACAATCGAGGCTGATACCGAGACTAGCAGCAGCTATGGGCTCGTAATCAAATCTGTCAAAAATATTCTCCAAAGGAGCTCCAAGCTCTTCTTGGACTATGGATAGAGCAGTCTCAGATGGAAAAGGAGGAACTTGATCCTGCAGAAGAAATAGAAGCATTCAGCCAGGAAGTTGCGCAGTTAGGAGAAGAAGACACCCAATGCACATAAATAGAAATAGAATCAGAAGACATGAGTACTTTGGGAAGTTTCACATCAAGCTAGGCCAGTCATTGAGGGTACCAGCACTTAGGCAAGAAACTGTGGAACATACTAATGATAACCGATTCTAACCTGAAGTTCAGATAACTGGTCAACATATTCTTGAGGAAGAATATCAACCCTTGTTGAGAACTGCTGTCCAATTTTGATAAATGTCGGACCCAGTCTCAATATGTTCTCCTTCAGCCATTTGGCAAGCACCTTACGCCGCAAGACCTTTTTCGGTTCAGTCATTCCTCCTGCATTCACAATCTCAACTCAATTAGACAAAAAAGTAAGGTCAAACTTCAGTACCAGAGGTCTAAAACTCTTACGAAGCATCGCAAAAGCTAAAGAATCTAAAAATAGAAATACTATGTAAACAAGGTCTCTGGAATTCATGACCCGTCATTTTGTGCCAGAAGTGTATCTCAAAGTGCAAAAGTACACAATAGTATCACCCTTTAACTGCTCAATCAATTGTGTGAAGATTTCTATGAAAACACTTGTCAAGGTAGTGCAAGGCATCCCTACCTATAGTGACACAACTGGTTTTAAAGTTAGCATGTGAGCTCAGCAGAAAACAATGCCGTCAAACAGGAAAAGGAGAAATATTTGGAGGAGCAGAATGAAAGCCAGTGGTATTGTCATTGATGCTTTTCATGTCTCAAACCTTGAGAAATAACACACTGTAGATGAACTTGGTACCTCGATAAGAGAACTTCTGATTGCTCAACCAAACCCTAAAAATAAATATCAAAACAAATCCCCATATCTCCACTGTTCTTTGAATGGTTGAATATGTTTTGAATCTACTCCACCGACCACCAGGTTGAACAGATACCTGATAAGAAACACAAGATACATAAGCATAATATCACAGCATCCGATTCATAATTTTCATAGCTATAGGTGCGGGCACAAGCAGGATTTTGAAATGTAGAAGCTGCCACAGAAACTTTCGAACACCTATCCTTTTTGTGGTTACATATGCCAGCACCATAGTGCCCACTGTTAAATAAAACTCTTATTTGTCATTCAAGCAACTAATTGTATGTTCTCATAGCAATAGAAGGAAGTTAATTCCATTAAAGATCAGGAAATTAGGCACTACAAGAATTTTGATGTAGCTGACCATACGAAGTGTGTAGTAGCTTTCTCCCTTATAGGAAATAATCACCCCACCCCACCCCCACCTCCACCCCCCACCCCAAAAAAAAGGCCAACTGTATGAGGCAGCGTAGATTTTATGGTCAAATGAGAGTTTATAGGATATGACCAATCATATCTAACAAGAATAAGATTAGTTGATTGACCAAGGCAGGAAGTGTATCAACTATCGAGAACAAGGATCCGTTTCTCATTGAAATTTCCAAAACATCTCTATACTTGATTGATGATTCAGAATTGAATAGGCTAACATGTGCCTACAATAGAGATGTTGTCTTGCTTCTTTGGGTAAAAACATAGCCTTGTTATTAAAAATTTTGCCTACAATAGATCCTTTTGGTCTACTGCTGCCAATCCTTTATCTCCAGTAACAGACGGGATATTTCTTATCAATCCCGGCTCCTCTCTCCACAAAACCGACAGTATAATTGGAATGCCCTTGGTCACTCGTGGATGGTGGAAATCTTAGGTCCAAAGATCACCAAAACAGACGATGACCATCTTTAAGCAGTGGGGCTGAACTTGTAAAGCAAACCTCATGTCTACAGGCGAGTCCATCCTTCTAATGCCTCCAGCTTTATGGAGTAAAACAAACATTATCTAGAGATCTAACAAGCTACCCCATTGAAAGATGACCTACATTTGGCAAGGATGCTATATCCATAACTGCCGTGACAAATTCCAAGCAGTCGTTTGGTAACAAAAGGGACCAGTCACCACGTCCTTCTAGTGATGCAATGAACAAAATGTAGAATGAAGAAATATATTCTGAAGCCAGCTCCTACTAGTAATTACCCTTCCTAGTTTCATTAGATATAGGCGTCACTATGAAAAGCACTAGCAACCCCCCGTACTTCCGGAAAAGAAAATTCTAAATTTGAACAAGGGCTCTGCGCTTACACTAGAAGCAAGACTAAACCACAGAAAAGGTAGCTTAAGCAAAACATTGTTTTGTAATTGAGACTTTCTCTCTATTTTACCTCAACTTGTGGTCCACTTTGCTTGAACCAAGCCTCCTCTTTACCAATCTCTTCGATCCTTCTCTTCCTCCCTTCCTCTGTGGCCTCCACCACTTCCACTTCCTTCAGTAACTGCGACGTCGGCCCGCCATTCCCCTTCGCATACTTCACCAAGCTCCCATTGCCCTCCGCGCTCCCCATCTCCTCCACGTAATGACCAGCAGAACCGTTCGAATAGGCATCGTCGCCTCCGCCCGAGCTCGGGGAGGCGGCTCCGTTACAGGTCGAGGGGTAGCCATTCAGCTTCTCAACCAGCTCGGTCTCGCGCGCCTCCTGAGGCAGCACGTCGTCCTCCTTGACGACTCTGGCCCGGACTCTGGTTCTGGCGACGGAGGGGTTGTTGCTCCTCCGGGAGAAGGCGGTTCTGGAGAGAGAGCGAGACGAGACGGAGAGGCGGCGCGTGGGGGCGGTTGCTTGAGTGGAGAGGAAGGCCAGCTCGGGGAAGAGCAGAGAGGCGGCCATTCCGATGGATGTCGCTGCGATTCAAAGAGGCCGATCGATCGGTCATCAACGCGCGACGCCTAGGCATTCATCGAAGATCGTTCTTTGGGTTGCAGTACAGAGAGAGAGAGAGAGAGAGAGAGAGATGGTGAAGTTTTCGTCGGTGTGCGCGCAGAGAGTGAGCGGACTGGAGTGGAGCAGAGCAGAGCGAAAGAGAGGGGGGGAAGGGGTGGAGAAGAAGAGGACACGTGGCAGGAGGGAAATATGGAGGCGGAGGGATCTCATTGGCTGAGAGACAGCCGCCGGATGTCCTGGCCAAATGGAGTCTTACGTGGCCACCGTTCTGCAATCGGGTCGGATCCGCCACCCTTTTCTAAACCCAAATAGCATCGACATCTATATCTAAACGTTATACGACACGATATGATACATCAACACATCATTTCTAAAATAATAGGTAATTTCGACATGTTGGAACCTGTTATATATTTTTGTGATAAATTATCGCGTATATACAAAAATATCAGTCATGATTAATTTTTTTTTTAGCTAGCCGGATAAATTAATTTTGGGATTGTAGGATCTAGAGGTGTCAATATGGGTCATCGACTCATTTTTTAACTTACTTTTACACACCTGGGTTATGTATGGATTCATCAAAATAAAAAAATGGGTCAAATATAAATCTAAGCTTATAAAGCCTATTCAAATATGAGTCTTAATGAGTTTTAACTAAACTCATTTTTGACCCATTTTTGACACATGGTAATAACTTTCCAACCCCCCCCCGGCGCCGCCTGCCGTTGCCTTCTTCTCCACCACCCGCCCACCGTCGCCGGCGGCCGCCACCGCCCGCGGGGCTCGAAACCCCCTGCTCTCCGTCACCGGTGAGCTCTTCAGATCGGGCGATATATGTGCTGGAACACATGTCAACACCACTTCGGACTTCGGTCTCTACTAATCCACTTCCGACGACCTCAATTCCACCTTATTCTACGGTTGCAATTCATCGTCCACCCCCGAATCTTTTCGGTTCTCTTGTCCCGCATATGGAGATGGCTACTTTGCTCTTGAGGTGGACCCCGCAAACTCACCACACGAGCCATGCAACTTCAGTGTCCTTGTCCCAATTCTACGACCACCGCCATGGAAGGGTGGGGATGATAGTGCTACTATTAGGCTTGCTATCATCAGTGAGTTCTCGAACCAAGGCTTTGAGATCGCCCGGATTGCCGACACATCACGGTGCGAAAGTTGCACCGAATCGAGGGGAAGATGCGGGTAAAAGTGAAAAAGGCGACGATTCAATTGTTTCTGCACCGATGGAGCCTATTCATCGAACCGCTTGCCATCGCTGCCCGCCACCTCCGGCGAAGGCTCGAGGCCTTGTTCGGTACGAATCCGCATCTCTCCAAGAGGAAATCTGCATACGGGATCAGCAAACACAAAGAGAGAATCGACAACCATTCGCGGTACAAGGAGCTCAAAAATGCGAGTTTTCACGTCCCGATTGAAGATGATTGGTCGCGCCGTCAATGTTCTTCTCAAGAGTTTCGCCGATTCTCGTCTTGGAAGAGTACAGCCTGTCATCCAAGTCAAGAACGACGAAGGGAATCGGAAAATACGAATCGAGTACCGTAAGCGAAAGCTGTTCACTAATTCAAGAAAAAGAATCATGAGTTGATGTAAAAGGGGGTATGATGGGGTTATTGACGTTACCGAAAATGATGGAGTCAAAGGGGGAAGACGAATCGCGGGCTGACTTGGTATAGGAATCCATGTGTGCTTGCGATCGAGCAATCGAAGAGAGAGAGAGGTCGAGGAAGTTGTCCGAGTGCAAATGATCACAGATGGTGTCCGAAGACAGAGTGCATATGGTGAAGGGAGGTTTCAAGCCCCGCGGGTGAAGGCGGCGGCGGCGGCGGCGGCAACGGTGGCGGTGGTAGTGGTGGCGGGCGGTGATGGAAGCGGGCGGTGGGAGGCAACGGGGGTGGGTGGGCAATGGTGGGTAGGCGGGGTGGAGGTAGAGAAGGGCGAGATGTGTCAATATAGGTTGAGTCGGATATGGGTTGGGTATGGATCGGGTCGATTATGGATCGTTAAATTTTCATTAAATGAATATGGGTCAATATGGTTCATACCATATTCGACTCAACCCAAACCCGACATGGTTCACCCATTTGACACCTCTAGTATGATCTAACTTAAGGATATATATTTTTGATAAATTTATGTTTTGACCCATAATTTATTGAAAATATTTAAAACTAACATCGTACGTGAAGAAATGACGTGTTGGGATGCTGGACTAGCGTGTCTAGAGTGCTAACTACGTGTCACCTGCATGTCGAAGAGTGTCGGACACGACACGACACGACACAACATGAAGGCTCTCGGAGAGTATTAGTGGTTCATGATCAAAAACCTGTCGTGAAAATATAATTGAGTATTTAAATTTTAAAAAATTACAATCAAGTTCTAAAATTTATTAAATTTGTAAAATTGAGTCATTCCCCTAATTTCGTCCGACTTCACTAACGAAAAATTATAATGTGATTTTTTAAAATATTTTCTCTATCTTACGTGACTAAAACGACGTCGTTTTGGTCTATACTTTGATATAATTTAAATTAAAAAATAAGCTAAAATTAATAAGATTTAGAACTAACCCTCGCTATCGCCGCTGCCCCTCCACCGCAAGACTAGCAATGATGGGAGAGTGGTCGGCGAGCGCTAGGCTCGATGGTGGCCGCTTGGTTCTAGCCTTTTTTAAGCATTTTTTTTACTTTAATTTATCACATTTAGACCGAATTGAAGTAGTTTTGGCCTTAATTTTCGTATTTAGCCACGTCATCACTATGTAGGAAATAAAAAAATATTTTAAAAAAATCACATATGTTTTTTCGTTAGCCAAGTTGGACGAAATTAACGAAAAGAGTCAATTGCACTAATTTTGACAAATTTTAAGTGCTTTAAAAGTCATAAAAATCGTAATGAAAGTGCAATGGAGTCATAAAACTTGCAAAAAATACAATCGGTTCTTAAAACTGATCATAAAGTGCACTTGAATCCTAAAGCTTTTAAAAAATAAAATAAAAGTCTAAAACTTGTTAAATTGGTGAAATCAAGTCATTCCATTAATTACACTTTCTGAAAGTTTAAGGAGTTAACTGCACTTTCGTGATAAGTTTTAGAACTTGATTGCACATTTTGAAAGTTTTCGGACTCAATTACGCTTTCGTAACAAGTTTTATGACTTGATTGCATTTTCGTAACAAGTTTTATGACTCTATTACACTTTTTGAAAGTTTTAAGACTCGATTGCACATTGACGATAAGTTTTAGGATTGGATTTTATCTTTTGAAAGTTTTAAACTCAATTGCACTTCCACGATAAGTTTTAGAACTCTTGCGCCTTTTGAAAGTTTTAGAATTGATTTGCACATTCATGACAAATTTTAGGACTCGGTGCGGTTATCCCTTTTTTTAAAAATTTATTTGCCCGACCAAAACTTTAAACCAACAAGAAAATCGGAACGAGTGGAGTTGAGATGGTTTGATGTTAAAGCGCAGCATGATCGTGCCGCCTAGCTCGATTTTCCATTCGGGCTTGAATTTTCAAACCTGAGCTAGGCTCAGCGGAGTCTTTATTAATTTTGATTGAACTTTATTATCATGTAAATTTCAATATTGCATGAAGGGTGTACAAATCACGAACATATAATGTGCCTCGCCCTCATTACATTTCACAAATCAAAATCAGCTCTTAAAACAAAGCGAATAAATTGAACGTTCGGACTGCCAAAATGCAAAAGGAAAATATTTTCTTACATTATAAAAAATGTTATATTCGTTTAATCACACTTCATTAGCGACAACCCATAATTTAAAATGTAATATCCAGCTTTCTCAAAGTTTTTATTTTCGATCTTGAATTTATACGGTGATTCTTAAATCTTGGACCTCGTAATATGATTTGCGAACCATGATTTCGATCCCAAGTCCAAGTTTGACAATGCATGAAATCTTAATCGAATTGAAAATTTTTTGAGTGTTTTTTTTTTTTGGTGGGAAATTTTTGGAGTGATTTTAGTCAGCGGAACACTGTTGAATTCCCACCTTTTTTTTTTTTTTTTTTTTTTTTGGTCCAACGAATTCCCACCTTAATTTGCAAAGTTTTCTTTAGGTTGGTCGGATCCTTCGTTTGCAAGTTGCTACGGTAAAGAGAGTACCAAATTGGAAAGAAAAATATGGAAAACCACAAAAAGCAAAGGGCATCAAAATCACCAATTCACTCATCATCTGCTCTCTCTCTCTCTCTCTCTCTCTCTCTCTTCTTCTTCTTCTTCTTCGATCATCAATGGACGCTGTCCCTGCACCACCGCCTGCGGCCGAAACTACACCTACTCTCTCTCCGCCCATCTCCACCCAGGAACCCATCGACGCCCTCAATTCTTCTATCCCTGACCGTGCGCGTCCGCCGGCCGAAACTCCCTCCCCATCCTCAAAGCCCGTCGGGGAGAAGACCAAGATCAAGAAAAGGAAGAAACTTAAGGGTGTCTCCTCGGATGCAGCGTCGTCGTCTTCAGCTCGTCCTCTTCGGCGTCCTGCCGAGAGGGGCCCTCGCGCTCCGTGCAGACGCCGAGGCCCTCGGGTTATGCTCGGCACGGCGCAGTCCGCGGGTTTGGAGGCCATCGCGCTTTCTCTTGGAGTGTCTTTTGCTGCTGTTGTTGCTCAGGTTGGATAAAGTTATGATCTTTTTGTCAAAGTTACAAAAGATTGTGGAATTTACTCTAATTTTGGCATCTCTCTAAGGGATGGACCAAAAAGTTCTTTTTTTTTGTGCTATTGGGTTTTGATTGATACGGTGATTTCCGATGTGTGGTGTTATTTTTGGTGTACTGGAGAATGAATTATTGGATTTTCTGTCGGTAGTAAGATGGTCTAATAGGTACAGCTAATTATTCTGCTCTCAATTCTTCGTGTATGTAGTTCATCGGGGAAGACATTGTGAAAGATCGTTTATTGTTTTAGTTCTGAACTGTCATTAGTTCTTTTCGAAGTTTGAGGTGAGAAATTTGAGAAACTGTCTGTGCTGGAGATCATTTACAATATCAAACGTCGTAAAGTCCGTTACTTTTGCATTTTGGTGCATTGAACAAAGTAAATATTATCAAGTTGAGTTTGCTTGATGGAATTATAAGCGAGAATGCTGAATGATATGTCTCCATCATCCTTAAAGTTGCGAACTTTCACAAGAATAAGCTTCTAATGCTTTTCTCATGGTAGAGGAAATCCAATGTGGCCTTGCCTTAGTCAACTGAATTAAATGCATGGTAGAATAGGTAGACATACCCTTGATCGGGAGAATCATACATTAAGATTAGAGGGGTTTAATATATTCGTTTGAATTAATATGCAAAAGTTTTGAGTATATGATGTTCCCTTGTTGAATAATTCTGGTCTGCTGACCTTTCTACTTTACGGACCATTACTGTAGGTCCTGGAAAGGGAATATACTACACGAGAAAAGATGTCTGTCGATCATCTCTCACAGGTATTCTTCTTCTTTCCCTCATAATTTGGGTCATAGGGTAGGCTTGTTTTGCTTTGCCTTTGATTGTCTGTCATGAGCGGCCAAGCATTCATAGACTATGATATGCATTTGATGTGCCCGTCTTTGCAAAGTAAATTGATTGAAGTATGATAATACGGATGATTTTCAAATATTCCGGGAAACAAATCACAATACTCATCGATTCCATTCACTGAATAACCTGGAAACATGCATCACAGTTTCTTTGCTCCGCGTATGCGCCCTTTACCCTAACATGTTTATTAGACTTATTAAAGATTATTATACCGGTTGGTTAATCTACGAGAGTTGTGGCATTTGCAGATTTGTACTTCTGCTGTCAGAGAATCGTTATCCAATGTAAGCAAGCTTTAAGCTGCTGTCTCATCAGTTGGATCTGGCTCACAAGTTGAGTTGCCTCGTTTAGTTCTGGCCAATCCCAAATGATTCCATGTTACTAAAGTTTGTGCATTCTGCTTTATTGATGTGGGAACAGGAATTTGGCAACAAATTTGCCCGTCTTGCGAGCATCTTTGAGATGTCTTTCGGGATCGCTTTACGGACTCTTAGGTTGATTGGTGAATCCTCATCACAAGAGGAAGTGTATCAGTTGGACCAGCAAGATGTTACAGTTACAACATCCAACATGAGTCCACGGGAGTCTATGGACGGAGGAAGTTGTTCAAGCTCTTTGAAAGAGTGCAGAACAGAACAGGTTTTGTGCCATTCTAATGGTCCCAATCATCTAAACATGTTAGAGGGGGCACAACAACATTTTCAAGGAGATTCTATGAATTGCCAGATTAGCCGACAAAGAGAGGAAAATCAACTTGCTTGTATTTCTCGTAGCAGATCTGGACCTCTTATCAGCCAGCCCATAAGAAGTACCTTCGAGAAATCCGTCCTGGAACAGACTCGATCTAATGACCTTAAAGAATTGGAACTTGGTCTTGCTGTGAAAAAGATGACGCTAAAAGAAGCGCAGCTCTCTCTCACTTATGATGCGAATCATCTAGAGAGATCAAAGTTGGCCATGGGCATATCAAAAGCGTCCTTCAAGGCGGAAAAGTTCAAGAATGAATTAGAAGACGCAAGACATTCGGAGCTACTTAAAAAGTGCATAGATTGTCTTGTTGCTGGTTTGATTATAATGTCACTTTCACTCTTATATGGAGCTTATGTCTTTTCCTACCAAAGAGTTGCTGAAGCTACCGAATCCTGTTCACCTTCAACCCAGGCAAGAGCTTTTTCTTCTGTTTATTTGTTGCATCTCATTCTTGAATGTATAGCATACACATCTTGATGTGATGATCCAGACCATAGGGGAAGTTCATTGAGGCAATGGATACTTTATTCTTGTATGGTAGTGATTTGGCTGGACAGTTCTTCGTTTGCAATAAGTGACTGTATCATATGTCTAAATGAACCTTTAAAGTGATCTCCAAGTCCAAAATCGTTGCACTCTTTGGTACAACAATCTCTTTTTAATTAAATTGTAGTGATTTGAATGTTTCATAATCATTTTTTTGTCCAACGGTTTCTAACAAGGTGGTAGAATTGGGGAGTTCTTGTGGTTATTGGTGAAATAGGTAGGATGTGTCATTGTGTTTCATCTGAAAATGAGAGGGTTAGTGTAAAATATTCAGTGGTCTAAAATTCGTTTGTCTTTCTATGTAGCTGATATGACTGTCAGGAAGGACATAGGAGTTTCATTCTTCTTTTGCTTTGGTTTTTTGAATAGTGATTTTGATAATAGGGACTATCCTGTCCTCCAAAGGTTTCCTGATGATGTCCACTTCTCTCTCCTCAGCAATCCAGGTCTTGGTGGATCCCGGAGCCTGTGGTGTCTTTTAATTCGGGAATTCAAATGCTCAGATGTCAGGTCCAAGTTCTGAGCCGGATGCTGTTCGGTGTCCTGATGATCCTCACCATCGCTTATTTGCTCCTTCAGCGCTCCGCAACTTCAAACCAAACGATGCCGGTCACTTTTCTGCTTTTGCTGTTAGGAGTGGCTTGTGGATTCGCAGGAAAGCTCTGTGTCGACACTTTGGGAGGAAGCGGATATCATTGGCTCATCTTCTGGGAGTCTCTTTGCTTCCTGCATTTCTTGTCAAATATATGGACATCAGGATTGTTTGTCATTCTCCATGGGCCCGTTCCCACGTCCCAAGGGATGAGGAGGGATGCGGTGATAGTTCCATACTGGATTCGGCGGGTTTTATTCTATGCTGCTGTTTTAATCTTTCTGCCTTTGTTCTGTGGTCTTATTCCGTTTGCGAGTCCAGTCGAATGGAAGGATCATTTCTCGCAGCTCATGGTGAACCGTTTGTCTGATAATAGCGATAGTGACTGGAGCTAGCAGAAGCAATTGGAGGGTGTAGAGAAGTTCGAGAAGGGTAATCATATTTATTATGGGGCTCATTAGGTAGGGTTTGGATTGAGACTTTTTGTAATTGTCAGAAAGGCCATAAAAGAAAGGCCTTTCTGCTAACTTGTATTTTATTTAGGAGTGACAGAAAGGCCATAAAAGAAAAGTGGGACTGTCGAGGGTTGTATCATAGGATAAAGCTTAGAGATCTTGTGTCTTGGTCTGTATTATTACTGTGACGAGGTGTAATCCTTTCAACTGTGAGTGGTGCAATGATGCAATCTCTTCTTATTCTTTCAGAGATTTGATTTGCAATTCCCTTTTGTCTTATTTGGACTATTTGGTGAATAAAGTAAAAATGATGAGAAGTGCAGTGACTTGAATCATCTCACAGGGGCCGCTGATGTGCTGCATAGCAGAATGGATATAGAGATGGTGGATTTACATTGAGAAGTAACCAGAACTGCTAATAATCTTGCTTTCAGTCTAAGGCCTAAGCATGGCAGCAAATGCACTGTTCGATAGCCCCTTGCCGCGAACGGAATCTACATTAATTTGAAACGCCAAGGAGCAGAATTCCAAAGCATTCCATTTCTTTGAGAATAAACTGGAAAATGAACTATTTAAACAAAACCCATGTTGGAATGGTTCTGATGACTCCACATTATGACAAAAAAATACTGGACATGAAAGTTTTCAATTCCGGGTGAGGTAGGTAAGCAGGGCATGCTTGATGCTCTTAAAAATGTTATTTTACAGCTTTTCGATAAAGGTACTTGAGATAATCCTTAGACCATCTCTAAGATCACATAGAGGGGATTCTATCATCTGTCAATCCACCATTGTACCACCTTCTACCCAAATGCCTCTTAACATACTGCACACCTAAAGTTTTCCAAAAACCTTTGGATCTATTTATGTATGGTCCAACGGCTGCCAACAATCTTTCCTGAGCATTTTTCTTGCTCTTTATCCAGTCATCACTTTTCAAGAGAGGAAAGCTTTTTTTTTCTCCCAAATTTGTTGAACAACATCAGCCGACTTCCACAGCAACTTAAAACTTGCGAGAACACCCAAATGCATGTGTTATGACATATTTCTCTGCAATACAGACCCAGCTCGCTAATTCATTGGAGGTCACCGCAGGTTGGCATGTAACTAAAGCACAGATGAAATTGCTTAGATAAAATTCCTAATGATTTCTCTTTAGCAAAACGAAATAATCTCGGTGTTTTCACCGGTTGCAGTATTGAAAATGAATGATCTATTGTCAATGAAAGATCCAAAGGATCTTAGAGAAGAGAGGAAGAACACCAAAATGAAAGATTTGAATTTCCTAAAGCTCCCTGTTCTTCAGAAGTACATAGGCCTCAGAGATACATGTTACAAGCTACTCCTCTGGGAACTAAGAGAAACTAAAGATTTCTGCCAAAAAAAAAATGTAAATAAATGAAGATCTAATGGCAACTAAGAAATACAATCTCGTCCCACCATCAGACAACTACTCTGCTGATCAAAAAGAGTAGTGCACAAGGCGCTGCCACCTCAACTGGTGCATGAGAATTATCGAGCAACTCGCTATTTTACTGCTAAGCAGCAAACTGAGATGCAGAAAGTCTCCAGGCCAGATCCCCACTTTTGCAGATAGACAGCATCAGAGAACTTCATGCGCTTTTCCATAGTATCTGTTTATGAAAGGAACCTGCGAGGATCACAAAAATAGGGGAACTCTTAATCGCCGCCATGAACTCAAACTGCTCGAATAGCACATGGCTTCAAGCATAATACCCTTAAAAATCTAAAGCTAATTCAAATCAAAAGGTACTTGACGCTCTAAATGTCAAACTGATTGGGCTGGGATCGTTATTTATGCATTTACCAGCAAAGCAAATCAGACAGTAAGAATCTGGATAATTTTCTTCAGTCCCAATCTTATAAGAAAATCGAAGTGAAATTCTATGCTGGGACCTGAGGAATATTTTCTCGGCTATGTGGTGGCAGATTTTTAAGTTTAAATAGCGTGAAATCTTCCCATAGCAAAGAATGATGCACTGATATGATCCTATAAAGTCCATACTGGTGAATTCACAAAACTAAGCCATCTTTATCAGGGCCTTGCGGAACCCGATATTTGATACAGTATTCCAAGTTTCCAACTTTCTTAGGAACTCTACTCTCACTAAATTCATTGGCAAGTGGATAGTAAGAAGGTCTTGAAGCATTCAACAAGCAAAAATTTGATGTCTAAGCTTACTACAGGACTAGATCACAAATTCAGATTCACACTTCAATTTTAGTCTCATAATGAAGCTATAAAGTCCACTCCTTAAATTGAAGTAAGAAGCCCATTTCCCTTCTCACATACTGAATCACTGGGGTTGATCTCAACAAGTATGAACTTAAGGATCTGAGGCATGGTCATCAGAAAACAGAATTTCAATTGAAAGAATAGACGCAAATGTTACACGAGTGGCTGGTTCTCAGGCTTCGCCAATGCTTAATATAAAATGTGGAGGAGTTGTACCTTAGATTTTGATATATCCGGGGTATCTGGTGTTTGCACAGGATAAAATTTATAGAACTTCATAGATTGGAATGCGGACTTAGTTTCCTCACTCATTTCTTCAAGGGCCTTTCTGCGAGCTTCCCTTGCCTACAATAAACATAGCAAGTTTCCTTAATAAATAACAGAAGCTCTTGCATACACGTCAATTTAGCATATTTTATGAGATACCTCTCTATTAGCTTTCTTTGCCTCTCTAACTGTCTTCTTCACATGCTCCTGAAAAAGAACTAAATCACAATCTGCAGATGCTAAAAGTCGCGAGCCCAGCCCATGTCATGCGCATAGATACAACATCATACCACGTCATGCTCACGTCACAATCTGCATAGATACAACATCATACCTTGAAATCATCCTTTTGATCTTCGGTCAGATCCCCCCCTTTGATGAGATCATCAGTAAATTCCTGAAAACAATGTTTGAACAAATCAAATATAGGTTCTCCCGTGCTTAGCTGCCAGAAGGAGATCATCACAAAAATTACAGGTTCTAAGGAAATGAAAAGCACAGATAGATTTAGTTGCTAGGAAATTTTTTTCCTGATAGTTGTTTTAAAGAAAGAGAGAAGGTTTACAAAAAACTGCAATAACATCTCTTCGTTGTTCTTAATGAGTTAGAGATCCTGTCATAAGGTTCAATTTGTCACGAGACAGATTCTCTATGGAACTTATGTTTTCCAAGCTGAGCAAACATTTTACCTTCCTTTCTATCTAGTTAAATGAATATGCTGCCATAAACATAATCCCAAGGGTGTATGCTTTAAAATGCCAAGTATCTAACTCATTACACAGCAATGATATGTCAACAATCAGTAAACTTGGAAGGTTTGGAGGAGCACCTGACCAAGAGAAGTTCCAATTATGAGCATCTTTCATTAGGGTTTCAAAAGTTTGCCATACAAAGTTACCTTTCTTCGACCGAAAAAAAAAAATTACCATAAAGCCCTAGTTTAACAAACTCTAATTATGATAGTTGCAATTTTACGAAACTTATAGAGAATATAACATCCAGAAAAGGTTGTGCAGGACCCAAAAACTGACAAATCTCACAGCAATCAAAACACGGCCTTATTTTATACTATCAAATGTCAGCTGGTGTGGCATCGTCAAGGCTATAAAGGAGGATTAACATCTGTACCTCAAGTGTATCGATCTCCCAGTCAAATTCACAAACAACCTGCAGGGTGGAACAGGAGAACAGTCACATATATTTGTACCATGCAGAATAGCCAACACAATCACCCTAACCTACATATGCAGTCATATATCATACAGCTAAAGAAAAGAAAAATGTCTTCAAGGATTTGCTACAGAAAACTTATCCATTAACAATAACTACATCACTTACTTCACAGATATGATTTACTATTTAACATGAACGGATGCCAGTAGCTTCACATAGAGACTACTGCTATCCGGGAATCGCTTACCGGTGGTTCTACTGGATACATAATTGTAACCTCAGTACTCTGCTCAAACTGATCCTCCTTGAATGGCTGATAAAAATCTAAAAGAGAAGAAAATGAATTATAAAGGATATATTGTCAAATCCACTTGGAATGCACATATAATTATATTAAGGGCGATGTTACCATGAGGTATTACCCTAAAGCTTAGTTATACATGAAGAAAATTGGTTGACACATGCAGAAAGAGAACTATTGTACAACTTCAATAGAGTTAGCATATGTGCCCATCTGATAACCGCACACCTTGAAGTTATGCATTAAGTAGATTCTATAGCTCCGGATATAATTTTTTATATAGCTCTCTCTAGCAGTACAAAAAATATGTCAGCCCCATTTAATTTTCTAGATGGACATCTGTGAGATTTTGTGGGACCACAGCCAACTGTTCTAAAAGCTTAAGTTGTTAGAGGAAGGTGTGGTTTAATACTTAACCTCACGTTTAGTCCGGTCTTTTTGCCTAATACCAAGCGTGGAAATACGTAATTGGGGAGACAAATAAGGGCTAGGAAAGATTCGAACTCCGGACCTCCTGCTGTGATACCATGTGAGATTTTGTGAGACCACCGCTAACTGTTTTAGAAGCTTAAACTTTTGAGTAGGACTTTCTAACAACATCAAATGGGATAAAGCCTGATACAGTCTCTATTAGCAATATAAAAGACTGGCCAAGAAAGTTAAAGATAGGCATTCTCTATCCAAGAAGAATATTTTATAGTAAAATGAATGCCTTCAAAAAGAGAGGGGTGAGAGACAGAGAGACTTGCAGCTGCCGGTTGACGATTGCTAACATCAACAGATGTCGCAGGCCACAGCATCGACCTGGCAAGTCACCAGCGATGCCCAGTTGCAACTCCTCCCCCTCTCACTCAGAATGACCTTGATCTGAGAACCAAGTCAGTAACGAGGACCTAGAAGCCACTCCAGGACAATTATGGGCCGAGATTGGTCGTCCACACAAGTCTGCAATTTTCACATTTGCAGCCTCTCTCCGGCATACGTCACTGACCAATCACCGGTCAGCAACAACTAAATGATTTCATCTTCCCTTTTCTTTTATCCAATCATCTTCCCTTTATGAATCTTGCCGAGGATTTCCATAATTGTATCCTAGCTGGTTCAGTAAACCTAGATTTGAAGAGCTCAGTTTTTGCTTCTCACAACAAAAAACAAACAAAACCACTCCCTCTGCCCTTATGTTCCACATTCTAGGATGCATTCACAAGCAGCAAAGCACATTGCCATGCCATATAAACCCCAGAAGAAAAGAGAGATTCTAGTTCCATCATTCCATTGAAGAAAATCGTATATCAGAAAAAGATCTTCCATCTTAGTATACCAATGATCATCTTCCATAGACCAATGAGGAGAGACCAGAAGAACTAAAATACTAAATGCAACCGTGACTCACAAGGTAGGCAGTACTCATATTTCTTAACCCGGTCTATCTTCAAATGCTTCAAAGCAGCCCTGCAAAGGACACATTTTTATGTTATTGGAACATATTTAAGGTTTTCAGGAAATCTATAAGTCAAAACACATTATTTGAGGAACCGCAATGATAAAATCTCATGTCTCAACTACCAATACAACACAATTAGAGATACAGGATGCACAAATGAAGAAATACATAAATAATCAGCAAAAGCTCAGCATCGCCAATAGACAAACTATAACATTGCCTTCAACATCAATTAGTCAACATTTAAGTAAGAATGATCCACTTCACCACAAAAATTCTAGAATATCAATGCACCGAACTTGTCATCAAGATTAAAGGATATACCCATAGCAAAGGTTATATTATTAAATAACAACAATAGAAATAAGAAAAAGGAAGTTGAAAAAAACAACGCATCTTCAACCTACACCTCCAGAGAATTACAAAAAGAACCTACGCATCAACTTCAAAAAAAATACAGCTAAGCAGATAGTCTGCAACTAACATAATGATGTACTAAAAAAAGAACACATAATGATACCTGAGCAATTGTATGACGTAACCAAGGACTCAAAATGACATATAAGATGCATATTATATGATAGATAAAATCAAGGAAAACCATGAACTCTGCAGGTTTGCGCTTTTGTTTGATTGTTCCATGAGATTGTGGATGGGAGGATCTATGTGCACGAGAGAGAGAGGGGGGGAGGGGGGGGTTTGTTTACGTACCTTCGCTGCGTGCAGCTCAGAATAAATATTTGAGATTTCAACCTATCAACTTGGCTGCCTCTGCAATGCAAATGACACATTAGAACCCAAGAATAAATGGACAGACTAAAGTCAATTAGAATACCTATTCTCCAAAGGAATATACGGGACCCAATCCATTTTCATCTGCTTCATTGGAATTATTTCTTCAGACTCCCTTTGAACCGACTTAATTCCAATTTTATCAGATGGTGGAAAAGGAGATACAACCTGCAAACAAAGGACACATCACTACTTTAGAAAAGTGGTAAATACAAGTTGATTTTTCCAATAGTTTAAAGGTGAGAGAAATTTGTCGGACAGCCTGAATTTCAGAGTTTGAAAGAACTAAATCTGTCAGATGTGAGCTTCTAATAAATTTCCATAGGGATAGAGTTATATATAGCAAAATTAAAAACCACCCACAACCAAAGAAAAATTATATATTTGGCCATTATTTGACTTAATTTTGTTCAATATTCATGACATAGTCATCAAGTATAAAACTTACAGCCACAACAACAGGGATATACATAATCTTGGAGTCGCCCTTATAATGGACCAGCTGAGCTGCAGTAACAAAAATCTGTTTGTCAGGACACAGTGAGAAACATAGCAGTGAACTGAGGACGCTCGAACGCAAAACAGGACACAATTATAATTGAGGTTGGAAAACATCTGTTTCCCTTTTGAATGTGCACATGCAGTTATCAGTAAGGGACTCCAAGAACCACATACGTTCTGTACATCCAAAGAGATAAACTTTGTTGCCGTACAGCTTCCCACCCTCCTCAAAAGCGTTCTGCAGAAGTCACGATTAGATTAGATGTTTATAATATAAGCAATGGCAACAAATTGGATTTTCAGTCTCTTTCCCAATCCAAATTTTTAACATAACACTAAAAAATGCTGATCTCACTTCAAGATTAGAGAAATCCCAATTCATTTGGTAGACTGTGTCCAACTGATCCCACTGCCACAAGAATATCAGCGCATGTCAGCAACAAAGAAATGCCATGCAGATAAAACCAGAGAGTAAATACATTCCATTGCAAACCTCTGTTCCCACAGGAAAGACAGCTTTCCACAAATCTTCCTGCAAAGCAAATTTAGAACTTCAACTTAGGGCTCATTTGACAAAATTGAAGAGTAAGTGCTGAGTGTTCAAGTACAGAATCCTAAGTAACAATTTTAAGTGCTGAAAATAAGTATAAATAGTTGTTTGGCAACAATGAAAAATTGATCACGAAATATTATAATTCCTTGCCGTACATGGAATGGTGGTTACCATTCGTAGGTTCTAACAATATGAATGGCAAGATTCTAATTACCATCAGTAACGTTTTCTACTTAATGAATTAAGTAACACCGTCGTTGCTTACCCCATCAAATGTATTTTTTCGACATATCGTATAGGCCAATGTTTGTTATGATTGTCGAACAAGTTAAGTGTTGAACCTTTTAATTTTCGGCACTTACTTGGCTTATCAAAGAGGCCCTTGGACCAATGCATGACAACACACTTTCAGTAGGACCACAAGAAACTATGCATGAATATGAAAGAAAGGCACCCGCTAAAAGTAGTCCACTTGTGGACATCAATCCTAAATAACCTTCTTTGTCGAGGTTTCACCCATTCAAAATAACATCTAGTTGACTAGGCAAGGTGTAGAAGCTACGTTTAACAACTCCAATTTTTTGCCCATCTAAAATAATATTTAGTTAAAACGGAAATCAATCACATTTGGGAAGGAAAAGCAGAAGAATTCACCAACTTCAAGTGTCAGATGCTAAGCAGTCTACACGACCTTACTGTTTCAAACATTAAAATCCGAAACCCGCGATCCCATTACAAAATATAAAGCAAACGCTTGCATATTCTTTGTCAATGCATCCATAGCCAAAAACCACATATACTCAGCTCACCAAACAAAACGCAGCCCCAAACACTCCAAACCCCAAAATCTGGAAAAGCAACACAAGAAACTCTGCATGACTTTAGGAGCCAGAACGCTTTTTTTTTCCGTAGAAATCTACAATCTTTCTCATATACAGAAGATATCTATGCATTGAAATCAGTCCCACAAAATGTTCTTTAATGTACATTTCATCCATTCAAATGAAGACCAACTTGACTGAGAAGGGATAGAAGCTGCACTCAAGAATCCAACTATACTCAAATTAACTAAGCGGGGAGAGAAGCAAAATTCCAGAACTACATCCGCCTAACAATCAAAGTCATATCGCAACGAACAGAAACAAAAGCACATAGTTAGCCTTGACTAAAATTTGAGGAGGACAAAAACAGTCACGTTCACCCGAATTCGAGCATGGGACGATCAACACTGCCAACCTCAATGTGATTTTCAAACACCACAATCCAAAACCCACGTTCCGATAACGAACTCTAAACTCAAATACTCGCATATCATCATCGCAAGTGCACGCATTCCGCAACCTACACCTACCGAGCTTAAACAAAAAAGAACGCTTGACCCCATTCCCGAGCCCTAAAAACACGGCAGAGGCGAACATCAATGCTCGCGGGCCGGAACCTTCACCGAGCGAATCAAATCAAACTCCCCCCCCGCTCGCGAAACACGCCACCCGACAGGCGCGCAACCCAGAAAAAAAAACAAAAAAAAAAACAGCGAGTTGGGGATTTACCAAGTTGCGCTTATCCTCGAAGAACTCGGGCTCGGCCTCCGGCTTCGCGGCCTTGACGCGCTTGTTCGCCCGGCCGGTCGTCGTCTTGGTGGATTGCTGCTGCTGCTGAGAAGACGACTGGGCGTCGCCTCGCTGGCTCGCTGGTCGCTTCGCTCTCTTCCCCATGCTTGGACTTGGACAATCGGCGATCGATTCAGCTGCGACCGCTTGAGAGAGGAGAAGCGAAGAGAAGAAGACAGAGAATTAGGTTTTTTTTTTTTTTTTTGGGTGGGAGTTATTTGGATTTGGGCGTGAAAACAACGCGGTTCAATCGGCGCGCGAGGTTTTGGCGTCTGTCTGGAGGTTGAAACGATTTGGCCCCAAAAATCCTCCCCCCCCCAAAAAAAAAGTCAACCTTTTGAATTGAGACAGTGGCGTGGGGTCAACGGCGGGGTAATTGGAGGAAACAAAAAACATATATAATAACAATTTGCAAATTAAAGCCGCCATATAATTGTGAAGTTCCCGGCAAAAGCATAATTGAATTTTGAAATAACTCAACCGTAAACATGTTATTTTTCTTGCATGATGCGAAGACAATACAGCTAGTATGTCGAAAACAATGTGATGTTTCTTTCTTTAGGTGAACAAGTAGATATCCGTTAAAAGTATTCTAATTAGAGTTACGAATATATCAACAGACAGCAGCAGCGATGGATGTAAACCCGAGACCCTTACGAAAGGAAGCCAAATATTGGTTACTTATTATGCATATTTTAAAGGGATAATTAATGTGAAATTTCACTTGATAGCAAAAAATTCAAAAGACTATAAAAGAGAAAAAAAAAATGATGTTTTCAACTGATAAATGAAATTTTAAACCAAATCTAAGGTGATTTTTTTTTGCAACATTTTTAGCGATGAACCATTTTATCTCGTTAATTAAGCATTTAGAACACTTGACGAGTGTCCATCCTTTTTGTTACAGAGGCCCTTTCACTTTTCACTTGATTGTAGTTTCTTCTTCTTCAAATAGAATCTTATTAGTTCAATTGATATCTCATCATTCTTGGCAATATATATTATTCAATATTATTTGTTCTTTCCATGTTAATTTAGTCATTTTATTTTTTTTATACATAAATCCACTGTAAAAGTGATATTTCACCAAAAAAAAAAAAGAAAATACAAGTTTACTCCTTCGAAATCGCGTACAGAAGTGTTGATAGCTGTAACAAAATGAATGCTAAGATGAGTAGTAGTATGCAACATTTGAGAACTTTTGGAGGCAAAAATATAATACCCCTGAATTTGAAGGAGCTTTGTGAAATTTTCTGTCTTTCATTTTATCTTTGTATTACGACTTGAATATGAAACACCAAGTATCTTTTTCTCTACCATTATGAACCAAAGTATGAGATCCTAATTTCAATGGATCTTAGTCGTTTTTATCCTTCCCTATACATTCAGCATTATCTTTTTCTTTATATATATAAATAGTGTGTCCGATGGACGAGCGAGTAAATTAATTACCTTATTCTATATATCATTTTCATTATTTAAAAAATTTATTTGTTTTATCCTACAGCAACCTTCCTAAAGATATTTTAAATCTCAAAATAACTTTTTCTATCTATTAATGCGCATTAAATTACTTGGTATTACGTTCATTTTACTTCAAATGTCAATTTCTTGCACACAACGCGTGTGCACATTTGTATGCATATACACATCGTCCTATTCGACCCAAAAAAAAACAAAAACAATACTATGTCCTATTTTGAAATGCACAATCCATTTGAATAGTTATGGAAAAATCATCCAAAAAATTCGAAACCTATTACACTTACACCAATTTAGTCCCGAGTCTTTTAATTTTATCAATTGAGTTCTAAACATTTGTACATTTTACTAATTGAGTTCATACGATCGATTTTGATCGAAAATCGTTGATGTGGACAATGGTCGTCTCATGTGATGTGGCCGGTAGGATGACCAGTGTGACACGACCAATTTTTAATTTTATTTTAATATTTTTTTATTTTTTATTTCTTTCTTCTTTTGCTCAATTCTCCTTTTTTACTCTTTTCTTTTCTTTTTCTTTTTTACTTTTTGCCCTTTTCCCTCCGCCGGCCTCAAGCGAAGGCTGCCCTCTTCGGATCAAACGAGGATCCCCTTAGTCTAGGCTAGCGAGGGTTGTCAACCACCTCCGCGATGAAGCCTAGTAGAGGGATAAAGAAAAAACAAAAAAAAAAAATAGAGAAGGAAAATAGAAGAAAAAAATAAAAAATAAATATAAAAAATCCAAAAAAAGATTAAAATATTATTCAAAATTATCCACGTCTACTCCCGATGTGCTAAAATTAACCGGATTGACTCAATTGACAAAACGTAAAAAAATTTAGGACTCAGTTGACAAAATTAAAATGTTTATGACTGAATTGATAATAGTGCAATAAGTTGAGGACGTCTTGAACAACTTTCCTGAATGACAATACTAATGTTATGTCGAAAATACCAATGGTGAATCAAAATATTATTTTTAAGGGACATCCTATTTTTAAGCCCCCGCGAGATTGGTATGAATAACAATAGACTAAATATAACAATATTCACTTAGAATCTTGCAATTGTTACGTCGAAATAGCAATAGCGAACCAAAGTATTATTTTGTTGAGAAGTCCTAAATTCTTTTTTTCTTGTCCAGGATACTCCGAATTAAATAATTTATAAATACTTCATCGGAGGATAAATGCATAAATTGATAATTCAATTTATCCTCACACTTGTTTCAATTTTTTAAAACATGGTCTTTGTTTATTATATACAACCATTCCAAAAAAAAAGGTTATAATCATGGTAGATTTTACTTTCCCATAGTGTTGTGTACAATTTCTTCGTATCGTGTTGATATTTTATCTACACCAATTACTAATTCAAGTATTTTGTAATAAGGTCATTACACAAAATATTTTAATGGTCAACACAATACGTGGGCACATGAGCTAGTATATTACATGCATGGTAAGATTGCTCTATTTTGTTTTATTGACCAGAGGATCATATCGAAACATAATGACAAGTAACATAATTAAAAATAGGACAAAATCACATTGGTTGATAATTGAACTAGTATATAGTAACAAGACTATCTACAATGGTCTGTACTATAACATAAAACAAAGGGGGCCTCTTATTTTGAAGGGACCTCAATAATTTTTCTTCCCAAAATATCTTTAACTATATATTTTACAATAATTTATGTGAACAACATGTAAATAATAATCTAATTTATCACTTGCAAATTAAAATTTCGAGGTTTATAAAACGAACTTTCTAAAAGAGGTTCAAATGTTGAAATGTTTCTCTTTCCTTAGTATTTAGTGAATCCAATATCTAATGATTCAAAAGTTACTTAATTAGATGGTTTTTGCCCATCATTTGCATACACATAACTTTGTGTGCATATTTTCTAGTAACAAGGTGTAAATCAATTTTATTGATAGATTTGTATCGAATAGTAAATTATAGATGGACCCATTATATATATACATATATGTTTCTTTTAGATCTTCAAAAAAATTTGAATTTCAACAACTTAAAGTGAACTGATTTTGATAACTATCCATAATAATCAAATAAAAAATATAGAATATATTATGTTTCATAGAAAATTAATGCTTGCACATGTCTTGTGACATTTGACCTTGCACTTGCCACGTGATATACACAACATACATCTGCCAAAAGGGTTACATTAGATCGATAAACTTTAAGTATTTGATCTATAATATCTACTTTTTAGTTCTTATGGATTTTGAATTGAAAAAAGAGATGAATGAACATCACATAAAATGTGATATGGATTGATATAGTATTACGGTTATTTTCTAGTTCCTTATAAAGTTTAAGTCGAGGTAAGTTACAAAGGTCCAGAAAATAAAAATAAGAAAAAAATTTATAACACGAGTGATTTAACACACAAAAAAGGGAAAAAATTGTTAATATCACGAAAAATTTAAACTAATATCCATGTGACAAATTTAGTCTAAACTAATTTTTGACCACCAAAATCCTAAACCGACAAACACATGACAAATTTATTCTCCATTAGTTTTCGTTAAATTTTTCTGTTAAATTGTTAAGTTAGATGACACGCGTCAATTGACGGGTATACCCGTTTAGGATTTTTACCTTTTGTTTGTCACTAGAGTACCGGTTTGAGGTTTTTTTTATGGTATTAGCCTAATTTAATGGAAATAACGAACAATAAATTTGTTATAGGTGTACCGCACTGGGGCTTTTGGCGGGTAAATTTAGTTTGAAATTTTTCGTGGTTAAAAAGTTAGTTTGGCGTAAAAAAAAAAGAGGGCCTCGTTCCCCAAATCTCCCTCGAACTTCTTTTGTCTCATAAAAAATCTCATACTTTAAGTCTATAAAAAAATCATTAATTTTTACTCTAATATCAAGTCTGTCCCCATTTGCCATATGTAAAAAAAAAATCATCATTATGTCTTCCAATTTTCATATGCTATAACGATTTTATTTTGGACAATTTCAGCAATTTTTATCGAGGTGTATTTGTTATCCACGGTCCATACTTACCGTCGGATTACTTTGATGGCGTGGATTTTTTATCGACTTGAAAATCCCACTTCAAGTCGGGACCGTATTAGGTTAAATATGATAATAGATTGAAAGTTTGTGATTTTTTTCAAACAAAATAAAATTCGGAGTAGATTTGGAACTGGATGTAAATGTGAGGGTTTTTTTCGAGATAAAAAATTTTCAGGATAAACATAAGACCGGACTTGAAGTAGGGTTTTTTAAGATAAATTTTTTTTGGGGATAGATTTGAGATTTAAAGTTGAGGATTTTTTTAGATTAAAAAAAGTCGGGCCCACATTTGAGATTGGATTTTTTTTTTTTATCAGAAAGATTGGATTTAAAATTGAGGTATTTTTTTTGAAAGGGAATTATGCTTTTTAAAGAAGGGGAACAATATGAACGACAAACAGAGCAAGAGCACGATATTGCTTGGGTTTATAGAGGGTTCTACGCTGTACTCTCTCACCTCCGGTCGGAGACTCTAGCGAGCGATGAATCGTTCGGCATCGTCATCACGATTTCGGATGCTGTAAGACCCACAAGTCATCGCATCTTCTGGGTTGCATTCCGTTTGCAAAGCTCTTCGTTCGGGACAAAATGGGGCTTCTTCACTTCGTTTTCAGGTGATGAACTTACCCAAAATTCGCAGATTCTCCTCTTCTGAATGCGGTTTGCTCCATCCGAAGACGATCCTGGAGGAGATTGAGAGAGGATTTGTGGTGTTTCGGTAGTTCGTACGGGGGTTCATTTCGGTTTCATGCCTTTACCTTGTTTCGCTCACCCTGCTCTTTGATCCCCACATGCGCATGTTCATTTCTCTCTGCTCCGTCTCTTTCTTTCGCCGTCTTTCGTTGAACCCCGCGAAGCTATGCACACGTTGTTTCTCAGCTAAAAGTCCGGACATAAGGGATGGTCTCAGCAGTTTCCTGATGAGAAGCTTGAATTTTTCCCGGCCCCTAGCGCTTGCCGTCTCGAAACGATTCCCCCGGGCCACTTCCAATTCCGTGGAGAATTCTCGAGCTGTGATGAAGTATTTTCAGAAACTCGGGTTTTCCGATGCTCAGATTCGGTCTTCCGTTATTGTCTGTCCGCAGATTTTGTTTGCTGATATTGGGAAAACCCTCAAACCGAAGCTTGATTTTTTCCAAGGGCTGGGTCTCGTGGGCGCCGATTTGGGGAACTACATTTCCAAGAGCGCGTCGGTTTTGTCGGTGAGTTTGAACAAGAGATTGGTTCCCAACGTCCAGATCCTGAAAGGAGTTTTATTCGATGATAAGGACAGTAGAGATTTGATTGTGGTTCTGCGAAGGTGCAAGTGGATAGTCTCTAAGGACCCTGAATCAGTTCTCAGTCGCAACATTGCCTTCTTGGAGAGTTGTGGGGTTACTGGGTATCAGCATAGAATGTTATTGAAGAGGCAGCCGAGTCTCTTTGTTGCTAAGGAGTCGAGACTTAATGATCTTGTTTCGCGTGTCCTCAAGATGGGATTTTCACCGAATTCTGGGATGCTAGCTCATGCGCTCTATTCAGTCAGTTGCATCAGTGCCAAGACCTTAGGGAAAAAAGTGAAACTGTTTAGGGACTTTGGGTTCACGGAGGAGGATGTCATTTTAATGTTAAGAAGGGCACCGACTCTGCTCAGGGTCTCTGAGGAGAAACTAAAGTTTGGAATTGATTTTTTGCTCAACATCGTGAAGTGCAAAAGGACTTTGATAGTCGGTAGACCCTCTTGTCTGATGCTCAGCATGGAGGATCGCGTGGTCCCTCGATGCAGAGTTTTGCAGGTCATTAAGTTAAGGGGGCTAATGAAGAAGGACCCGAGTTTCACTGAAATGCTGGAATTAAATGAGGAAGCATTCATAGAGAGATTCATATCACGGTTTAGAGATGATACAGACCAGTTGCTTATAGCTTACAAAGGTCATATTCTAGACGTATAGTATTAGTGGACATCTAATTAAAGCCTTGTAATATGTTACATCATGTAGGAGGGCTAATTTGTTCGAGAGGCAATAATTTGTGAGGGGGTTTTCTTGATCCCTGCTGATCTCGAGATGGAGACCACCGTTTACCCTTTGAAACATGTGTTCAATGGCTGGCAATTCTTCTTTTGGCTTTTGATTAGCCACAATGGCTGATTTTTGTCCTTATTGCTTGATGGATACTTTTCTCTGGATGGCTCTCTTCCATAAAAACCCCAAGCTATCGGGGTATAGACATTCCAAGTAGAAGCTGCGACGAGGTTGCTATGCTTACTGGTTAGTGGTAAAGCATTTATTTTACTGCTGGAGTCTAGGAGTCCACAGAGAAAGATGGCTCGGTTTTACGGTAAGTGTTACTGCATGATGCTATCCTGGAAGAAAAAATGGTTGTTTCCAAACCATTCATGATAAGCATTCATGGTTTCTCTTTTCTCTTTAAAAGGTTCAATGCGGAGTGTTATATCACTGGCATTTATTTCCAAATAGATCACCATTTTTTGATTGCACTAGGCATGGCTAGGTTTACAGTGCATTTTAAATTCCTCAGTAGTGCTGTAGGTTCCTATGTTTCGATATAACTGTAAATGAACAGTTTGCTTGTCATTTTTTTGAATCATATCATTTTGATGGGAAAATTGGCATGCGTAATCTAACAAATTGCTTTGAGAAAATAACATTTTTTGTCTAATGTTAGCTGTGAGGAACTAACTTTTGCCCCCGATTGCTGCTCGTGTCTTGAGCCCTCAAGAGTTACTAATTTTTTTTTACATAAAATAGTCCGATAGGTACTCCAATGGACAAAATGTTACTTTCCTTACTAAAGTAAGAATCTGGGACCTCATCATGCGAGTCATTAGGTTTTATCCTACTTCTATCTAGATCTCGCATTCTTTTTTCCTTCTTGCCCAATAAATATGGGGATTTTCACTTTATCTTAATTCTTTATGTGACCCTTTTCTCATATTGTACTGTTTGCATCTTTATTTCGTGCTTGTTATATCTTTCTTCTAATTTATCTTCCGTGTATCCCAGTCTGAGATATCTCCTGTTTAATGTTTTTCATTCTAGAATTCTTCCCTTGAGAAAGTAATGTTTTGATCACTGTCTACATTTCACTGATGCATAGTGCCTCATAAAAGTTCAGCTTATCCAGGTAAGGAGCTCAACGTCCGTCTGTGATCATTGACCATTACTCGTGCAAAAGCTCAAGGGCTTTAAGCAAAGTGGGTTTAAACCTCCTAACATCGATTGTGACATTCTGCTTGTCTAAGTAAGCTGACTTAAAAGCTTCTAAGTTACATCTATGGAGTGAATATGGATTCTTCAGGGCCATATGGTCTAGTGGAAATTGCTCTATCAGAGTGATCTCTTTTGTCCCTATCTTATACTCTAGATACCTTAGGTTCATTTCCTTTGAGGGCACTCCAAAGTATGTTTTCGCAACCAATTCCACACCACCTAACGGCACTACTTGTATCATAACTGCACTATCGGGAAGGAAGAGAGCATTAATAAGTACAGCTCCATGTATTCCCATCACCAAATCGCAAGAATTCACTATCTCTGCAAATCTAACGATGTGTATGTCCCCCCCAGCGACAATCACTTCAAACCCCATACTTTCCGCTGTCTCTGCAATATTCGTAGAATTAGTGAACGATCGAGTCCTTTTCCTCGATATTACCAAAAGACGAGGCTTTCTAGTGTCGCCATGTCTAAGTCTAACCGCATTTCTCCTTGTCAATGAGTAGGTGCTTCTCAAAAACTCTCTGAAGTCTCTCATCGTGTAGGGAGACATGGAATGGTCTATATGTAGCTCTCCATGACGCTGAAGACCCATGACGATGCTTGGGAAACAATGAACATCTTCTTCTTGGTCGATATGGATAATTGGGTAGTAAGAAAGATTTTGTAAAATTGCTCGGAACTTCATGACCCACCAAGAGCTGTTTTCTGAAATGAGGAACTGCACTTTTCCATTAAAGGACCTGGACGTTAAGTACAACGGAATTATGATATCACTGAAGTCATGGAAATGGTTTCCTGCATATCCTCCTGTGGAGAAGAGAATGGAGACGATGGTATGATTTCTAGTGCACTGAGGAACTTGTACATCTGAAAATGCAGGTATAAGCGACCATTCTCTGACGCCATTCATTGGTCGTAAGTCTTTATTTCTTGAATATGGTCTTATTTTCCAGGAATTGTATCCTCGAAACAAATTTCTTTTTTCAGGGAAAGGGATGAAAACTGTGGAGGAATTGGCTTGGATCCTCACTTCACCAGTTATGTTGTATAAATCTGATCTCAGGTCCATAACATGGCACGGTGGCTCTCTTTGCTTCATCACGTTTTCTGCCACTACAAGATTATTAGCGAAATAATCAGAACCTCCGACACAAAACAAAGTCTAATCAAATGAGAAAAACGCCCGACATATACATTTAGGACGATTACGTACTCAGCTGATCAGTCATTGAGGATGCAGTACCCTGGAAAATCGTGGAATTGGATCGTTGCTCCTCCTGTTTTGCCATAGTGTTTTCTAGAACTGCAGGAGGTATGGACACATTTGACAACCGCAAAATCACTGAAAAAGCAAGGGAAGTTAATGTACCCTACAAGATTGCTTCAGAAAATTTGCCAAACACTGAAAATGCAGCATCTGATAATACATCAATTTCTGGACCATGAGGTCAGTATTGTAGCATGTTAGGAGCTTCAGTTGAGAACTTAACACTTTGGCTTGTGACTGTTTCGGTTCTTGCAAGAAACAAGGTGGATTACTCACACGTTGGTGAAGGACCCTCAACCTGAAGACAGCGCAAAAGCTCAACACAAGGACAAATGCACCATACACCAACTTCTTCCTCTCAAACCTGCCGAAGCTTCTTGCAATGACCGCGTCGTGCGCCATCTTGACGTGGACTAAGTAAGCATCTAGCAAGGCGCATCGAGAGAAACCGTCGGAGTACGCTCCTATGAAAGCCTGATGATGTGTTTGATTGGACGAACCCTCTTCTCAAGGAGAGGCCAGATTCTCAAGTATGATGACCATGAAGCAGGCGTTAAGATGCCATTCTTGTATGGGGAAGTTGAAGTTGAGCTGCATTTTCTATATGATGAGTTGTTGCCCTTCACGTCCTTAAATTCTTTGTGGTTGCCTAGTTGATCATTATGTCCTAATAATGATGGTTGAGCGGGACTAATCTCTATGAAATGAACGGTTTGCTTTATTTTCATGCATTATTTGAGATTTAAGGGCCGCCGTGTACTCTACTATGGCCATTAATTAGAAGAAGTTGACTGGTGAGTGAAGTTATTGTAAACCACTAAAATAATAATTATTAACATTTTTGCTGGACTTCTAATAACAATGAACGGGACGTCTCACACGGTTTGCCACTAAATAGCGTGAGAACAATATTTTGGGAAGTGAATTTTATGTAGTTTTGGTAAATTGAAATGGTATTCAGACACATGGAGCCTATTAAGATGTCCATATAAAATTTGGCACATAATTTTCCAACCAGGTTTACATATTATTTTCCGGGTGTCAACGAAATTCGACATGCACGAGAAACTATATAGTTCTCGTCACTGTTAAGATAACCTATGTCACTTGTTTTACGGGGGTGTATATTCTTTTTATACACGTGCCCTTCATCTGTAAGCTTGCCTTTGGATTGAACTTGCGAACAAGATATAAGAGTTGGATTCGATTACAGTTTATTTCGGATTGTTTGTCAAATTCACAATTAGTTCTCTTGTTTGTGTAATTTAGATATTCCTTCTCCATCTACAAACTTAAACATTTCGTCTTGTGATTTAGATGGAGGGGTGGCTTTCTTCTAGGCGTATACTTCAATACGATACATGCTTAATCTAAACCACATAGTCGACCCCAAAAAAAAAAAAAAAATCTAAACCACATCTGAATTTTGAACTTTCACTAATTTTAAATCTCCAGATTGATAAAGCACGTTTATTATTAAACCCCAGTAGTCCATTTCCAATCCTTGGATGAAAAAGTTTGGTCCCATGAAGTATTAATACATGCGACATTCTGAGCTCAAACCAAATGAAAAAAGAAAAGTTAAATAAGAAAATTGCATTACGCTAGCGATAATTAAAGAAGAGATATAAGCATGGTATCATTAATGAAGCTTTTCATTCATCGTATCATTAAAGAAAACAAAGAGATATATTTGATTTGCATAAAACAAAAGATTTGAAAACTATTTTCCTCACAACAATAGATTGTATAATATGAAATAATTAGTTAATAAAAATTATTTTTATTATGGACAACATTTACACAATTTTGCATACGATGAATACATATTTCATTTATTTATTTTTGTAAGCAATTATTTTGAAAAAATTTTAAATCATTTATTTTTTGCAAGACAAATGCAAGTTTCAAATTAAATTTTTGTTCACTACTTAAATTATGTTTTTTTACGCCAACATTTATGTTCATTTAAATCATTTTTGTAAGCAAAACTAACGATTATTTAATAAATTTTTAAAATTTTTTACTTTTCGTGAAAAAAATACATGTTTTAAATTATTTTTTGTTCACTTCTTAAATTATGCTTATCTTTTTCACGCCAAAATTTATGTTCCTTGGTAGACTTATTTGCGCCAACTTCTGTCGGTTGGAAACGGAGCTCGAACTGTTTCCTCAGACACAGTTTCATTCGACCATTCAGAACGCAACGTGAATGTTGTGACACTTTATTTGTCGATGGTTTGTCGTCAAAAAGCATTCTTTGATGATGGAAATCTCGAACCCACCTCCCTTTCCTTCGCCTTCGGATTCTTATGCTTATCTGCTTCAGACCAGCCTAAAAAACAAGGACCCGTTCGGCGGAAGATCAGTCCATGCTCAGATAATCAAATCGGGTCTACATTTTGGGTTGTTCCTGATGAATAATCTCATGAATTTCTACGCTAAATCTGAGTTTGTGGACGATGCGCGCCGCGTGTTCGATGAAATGCCTGAAAAGAACACATCTTCCTGGAACACCATCCTGTCCATGTATGCGAAGCAGGGTTTTGTAGACACAGCGCATTGCTTATTCGGGGAAATTCCTGAACGTGACTCCGTTTCTTGGACGGCAATGATTGTGGGATATAATCGGACTCGTCGCTTTGTAGATGCAATTCAATTATTTGTAGATATGTTGTCAGAGAGAGTTTTGCCTACCCAGTATACTTTGACTAATGTCCTTGCATCTTGCGCAGCTGTTAAAGCTTTGATTGTAGGTAGAAAGATTCATTCTTCAGTAGTTAAACTTGGGTTGAGTAGCTCTGTTTCTGTAGCGAATTCTCTCCTTAACATGTATGCAAAGTCAGGTGATCATATGACAGCCAAGATGGTATTTGATAGAATAAAGTTGAAGAACACATCAAGTTGGAATGTGATGCTTTCGATGCATATGCTTTCTGGGCATGTTGACCTTGCTGTTGCCCAGTTTGATATGATGGACGAAAGAGATATTGTCTCTTGGAATTCGATGATTGCAGGTTTCAATCAGCATGGGCATGATACTGAAGCACTGAATTTTTTCTCTAGGATGCTTAAAGATCGTTCTCTGAAGCCTGATAAATTTACTTTGGCAAGTGTTTTGTCTGCTTGTGCTAATCTTGAAAATATAAGGCTTGGGAAAGAAATTCATGCTTACATGGTGAAAAGCGTGTTTGATATGTCAAACGCAGTTGAAAATGCTTTGATCTCGATGTATGCAAAGTCTGGTGAGGTTGAAACAGCAAGACAAATTGTTGAAAAATGCGGGACTTCAAATATGGATATAATCGCTTTTACAGCATTGTTGGATGGGTATGTGAAGCTTGGAGATATAAATCCTGCCAGACAAATATTTGACTTACAGATGGAGAGGGATGTGGTTACATGGACAGCTATGATTGTAGGTTATGTGCAGAATGGTTTGAACGACGACGCAATAGAGATTTTCAAACGAATGCTTAGAGAAGGCCCCAGACCTAACAGCTATACTTTAGCAGTCATGTTGACTGTAAGTGCAAGTTTGGCTTCTTTCAATTATGGAAAACAGATCCATGCTAATGCCATGAGAACGTATGAATCATCTTCTGTATCTGTGAGCAACGCACTGATAAACATGTACGCAAAATCTGGAAACATCAATGACGCAAGAAAAGTATTCGGGTTGGCACATGACAACAGGGACACAGTCTCCTGGACTTCCATGGTTATTGCTTTGGCTCAACATGGTCTTGGAGAAGATGCCCTAAAACTGTTTGAGAAGATGCTCACATTAGGGATAAAACCGGACCACATAACTTATGTTGGTGTTTTATCTGCCTGTACGCATATTGGATTGGTTGAACAGGGACGCAGATATTATGACAGGATGCGACATATGGACAAAATTGAACCCACCCTAAGTCATTGTGCCTGCATGATTGACCTATATGCGCGTGCTGGATTGCTACATGAGGCCCAGAGGTTTATTGAGAACATGCCTATTGAACCAGATGTTAGTGCCTGGGGTTCACTTCTGGCTTCATGTAGACTGTATAAAAATGTGGAACTTGCAAAGTTTGCCGCAGAAAAGCTGCTTATTGTTGATCCAGATAACAGTGGTGCATACTCAACCTTGGCAAACTTGTATATGGTCTGTGGAAAATGGGAGGATGCTGCTAAAGTTAGGAAGTCCATGAAGGACAGAGGAGTTAAAAAAGAACAAGGAACTAGTTGGGTTCAGATAAGGAACGAGGTTCATGTATTTGGTGTCGAAGATGGGCTTCACCCACAGAAAGATGCAATCTACAAAACCATTGATAAGATCTGGAAGGAGATAAAGAAGATGGGTTTTGTTCCAGACACTGAGTCAGTAATGCATGACCTTGAGGAAGAGGTGAAGGAGCAGATTCTCAGACATCACAGCGAGAAACTTGCAATTGCCTTTGGGTTACTCAACACTCCAGAGAACACTACATTAAGGATCATGAAGAACCTAAGGATCTGTAATGATTGCCACTCAGCCATTAAGTATATAGCTAAGCTAGCTGGCAGAGAAATCGTTGTGAGAGACTCTACCCGTTTCCACCATTTCCGGGATGGTACGTGTTCTTGTCGGGACTATTGGTAGAAGGAGATTGTCGATAAGAGTTCTGATGTAAAAGGACTTGTGTCAAATGTCTGAATGATCTTGCAAGATGTTAGCAGATCAATGGCTGATGGGTAATTCTATCATGCTGTAAAACCCTTCTCCTACCATGTGTTGCCCTATAAGGTGGCGGGAACAGAGGAGGGGGTCAGATTTATGCTGATGCTGAAACCGCATGGAGGAAATTTTCGGACAAACAACAATTTTGGCAGGTGTCTGTTTTCTCGTGCGGAGTCAGAATTATATACTGAGATGGTGTAAATGACATTATGCATTGCTGGTTTTTCCAACACATTGTTGGGGAACGGATCTCCATGTGCAAGTGAACTGCACTCGACATTAATTGGTTTCATAGAAGTTCTTGTATCTGTCGCCTTTCGCTAACATAGCTCTGGCGCTTCAAATGCTCTGGGAGCAAGTTTTTCAGCTCTTCTGATTATGACGAGATTCATTTCAGTGCCCTTTGAGTTGTGAGAAGAAGGAAATTAAAAGGAAAAGAGAATAAGAATAAGGCGGCTGAACATAAGCGCAGATTCTATATATGGCTACGCAACTTTCCTGCTCATTTTATGGTGCCAAATTTTATAATGGTCTTGTTCCTGGGAGTTTTCAAAACAGCTTGATGCAGATTGTAAATCAAAGTTAAACTGCTGAGTTCATGTGGGTTTCTAATGTAAATCTCAGCAACCTATCCAATTTTAATTCTCAGTCTCCCCTTATTCGTTGATTAACGAGGGGGAGAGATCGTGGATGAAAAATGTTCACACAAGAAAACTTGTTTATAAAATACATTTTCATGACATGTTTACGACTGTTGGTGTATGGAGAGAATGTATGCCCAAAGAAAGGTGTGTACAGATAATGTAAGCAATTCTTATGCATAATATTTTTCAAGTGTTAAGGGGTCATCGACAACCATTGGCAAGGGACCAGCCACACATGCCTGTGGTGGCGAGTGGCGACCCGGGACAACCGGTGGCACCAACAACATTGGCGTGTCACAGACGGCTTGTCAAGTCATCAATTCGGAGAGACGAGCTGTTTGGATTGATAGGTGGAACTCAACTTCCAACATTGAATTATGGAATAGGGATTGGTGTCCATCGAGATGTATCTCTATCATTGGATTGATCGAGATGAGGATTGAGTCTGTCTTTCGTTAGATCATTAAGCGGGAGTGAATCGCCACTATTATGATTGTAATTAGATGGACTCTTGTATATATAGAGGGAGCCCTCTCCCTCGATTATATCATTTTATAGTTGAGCAATTATGTTCTCTCTCGGAGTTTCTCTCTAAACACTTTTGTAGACTTTCTCTCGCTACAAATCGAGTGAGCGATTCTTGAGAAAGGCCGAGCTTAGACAATCCAAGAGTGAAACGAGCCAAAGGAAGTATAAGCTGCCGCTCGGTCATGTTTCAAATATCGAATTGCGACAAGAGGTGGTGGAAATGAGCTCCAGATAAATTGCCAATAGTTTTTGGATTTGGTGTCCAAACAAACCTAAGAAGCAAACTAAATTTTTGGTCTATAATATATTTAGCTAAGCATTAGATAATTAATGAAATAAGAGATCATTTGTGTAATTAATTAATTATCACTAGGATATAATAATCGAAAAAATAGTGAAAATTTGAAGCATAAATAAATTTTGGTTCGGTCCGTTTGTTTTTCTAATCAAATTTCCAATGTAATTTATCGAAACCAAACCGGATCCACAATTTTCTTTTTGTTTGATTTGCAAAATAGAGAAAATATTTCAAGAATATCTTCTGCGCCTTAATGAGAATTGAACTTACTGTAATCAGCAAGTTGTGATCCCTTGACTCTCCACATTATAAAGTTTGTAGTTTTATATATTTGATCAGAAATTTAGGGAAAATTGTCCAAATTTTTTAAACCTATTGTATGTGGCCAATACCGATCTAAACCTTTCGACCGTGTCAAAAAAAAAAAAAAAAGGTTGAAGATCGTGTCAATTTAGTCATGAACTTATTGACAACTTGCCAATATAATCCAATTTTTTTTAATTGCACCAATTTAGTTCTGAATTTTTTTACGATTTGTCAATTTAGTCTTTCCAGCCAATTTTGATCGAAAATTGCTAACGTGACGGTCTAGTCGGTACCAACCATCCATGTGACATGACTGGTGTCGATGTGGTTAATTGATACAACTTTTTAAAATGAATTTATTGTTTTTCCTTTCCTTTCCGTTTCTTTTCTTTTTTCTTCTTTTTCCCTTTTCCCTCTTCCGACCATCTCTAGGCCTCGTCGATGGCCGGCGAAGGTTACCGGCCTTAATCAATTCGGCAAGGGTGAAGGCCACCCTTGCCTAAGGCTGGCGACCTTCGCTGCGAGCCATCGATGAGGCCCAACAATGACTGGTGGAGAGAAAAGGAAAAAAAGAAGAAGGAGAGAATAAAATATTGAAAGAACAAAAACTTGTAAGAATTGTTCACGTCGGCGCAGGCCATGCTATGTAGAACGATCGACATAGACTAGACGGTCATGTTAACAATTTTCTGTCAAAATTAACCGAATGGGTTAATATCGACAAACCTTAAAATATTTAAGACTAAATTGATACAATTGAAAGGTTTATAATTAAATTAATTAATTGTCAAAATATATACGACTAAATTAACACAACTGAAATATTTAGAGTTAAATTGGCCGTCCTCTAATAGCTTTATGACTTTTTCGTTAATTTTTCTCGAAAGTTTATGTTCTTTCGTTATAGAGAGATCACTCAATTAGGCAGCTAGGCCCTCGAATCTTTGCTTGCAGCCAACTTGTCGATCGGTCCGCACTCAATTCCCTGCCATAATCCAAAAGAGATAGACTTAGAAAAAATGGGAAATTCCACGTCATGAAGCAGCTGAGATTCCTTCTCGACAGGCGACAAAAAATCAGACACGAATGATGCAGACATTATAGTAATCCATCAAGATTAAGACTAATCATCCCAAAATTTTCAAGACCCCCAAAGCCAGTCTGCTGACTCACCCGCTTTAAGCGCTCGTACTGTCATTCGCACTAAAGGCCGGAACTTTTACCCACCGTCTCTCGTACTGTGTCTCTTCTTTGGAAGTTCTTGATCAGCGAAGAGCGACGAGATGGCGTGGCGGAACAGCATTCTGAGAGCCCGTGACCAGCACCGTCGTCTTGTCCCTCGAAATGGCGTCGCTCTCTGCGGTTCGTTCTCGACGGTCCCTTCGTCGTCGCCGTCGCCGTCGCCGTCTGCTGATTCTCCGCCTCAGATGCCGAGGTTCGATTATGTGCCGAAGCCGTACAAAGGGCCTTCGGCCGATGAGGTTCTTGAGAAGCGCAAGAAGTTCTTGGGCCCTTCTCTCTTCTACTATTACCAAAAGCCCGTAAGCTGTTATGTTGATGAGCATGTGCCTTTGTGCATGCGAGCGAAGTCTGTAATCTTTTTGCTTTTGCCTCTGATACATGTGGCGTTTTCTTCTTGATTTTGTTTGGATTTAGATTGCTTTTCCTGTTTTCTGCTTGGAAGTGGCTCATTTTTTGCAGTTTTTTCAACTTTGCAAGTGACCAAAAAAAAAAAAAAAAAACTTGTGAGTGAATCATCTGCGCTTTAATTGGCAGAGCTGATCATCTTCTCCTCTTCCGTACAGGAAGATATCTGTTTGATGGGTACTAAAGTAGGGGAAAAAAGATGATTTTGTTTCGTTCATTTTCTTTCCCTAAAAGGATGAGTGCCCAAAAAGATTCTTGGCATCGTCTTGAAATATGATGTCAGAGAGATTTTTCCAAGGCCAGGAAGTTGTTGAAAAGCATCATGAAGAAATTCTTCGAGTTGAGTTTGATATTTGTGACGTGATCGACGTGGGTTGTGCCCGAGATACTTAATCAACTGCTAATTCTGCGTCTCTGATCAGTTAGTGTGGCTGGAAAATCGCCCAATTGGTGGTTATGTGTTTTGTCATATGTATGTGCATCCTTGTTATGTAAAAACGAGACTTTTGGAACCCCTCTGGTCAGTTGCTCTTTGTGGCGGGTGCGTAACTGGATGCGATTCTCCGATGTGCTGTTTATGCTCCAGGTGTTTGCAATTTCTTTCAAATATCTATTGTTGTTTTTTTTTTGGTAAAGAAATATCTATTGTTGTTTGTACAGCTTAATATCGTCGAAGGGAAAATGCAATATTTGTTTGATGAGAATGGCAAGCGATATCTTGATGCTTTTGCTGGGATTGTTACCGTATCTTGTGGACATTGCCATCCTGAAGTTCTGAATGCTATTGTGGAGCAAAGCAAGCTTCTGCAGCATGCCACAACCATATATTTGCACCATGCAATTGCCGATTTTGCTGAGGCATTAGCATCGAAAATGCCGGGAAACCTGAAGGTTCGTTTCTTTGAGTAATATGCAAATCCTGTTCTTAGATCTTGATTTTAATAATCCCAGATTATATTGATTCTTTCAGCTGGAATGCTATTATGATACAGGTTGTGTATTTTGTGAATTCTGGTTCAGAAGCAAATGAACTGGCAATGCTGATGGCTCGACTATATAGTGGTAATCTTGAAATGATCTCCTTGAGAAACGCATACCATGGTGGCAGTTCTGGAACAATAGGCCTTACGGCATTAAACACATGGAAGTACTCAATACCGCAGGTTTGAACATCATGAATTCCTCGCCTTGATACGCGCTTCAGTTTATTATCGTTATCAATGACACAAAGGAGTGGAAATGAGTAAACTATTCATAATAATTGTGAAATATTTTAATGCTTGTTTACTTCTCAAGAAGCAAGAGACGTAATGGTCATGGTCAAGTGGTCATCAGTATGTCTTATTTAGGAGACACTGGATTACTGCTGCCAAAATAATACTGTAGAAAACTTGGCATTGACAATAGCAATTATCAATAAGGCATGATGCATTTCTTTCTTACTTTAGTGATCTTCTTCTCTTGTCTAGTCAAAATACAATTTCTCGCTTTGCAGGGAGAAATCCATCACGTTATGAATCCAGATCCATATCATGGGATCTTTGGCTCTGATGCCAGTATTTATGCAAAAGACGTGCAAGATCACATCGATTATGGTACCTCAGGAAAAGTTGCTGGTTTTATAGCTGAAACCATTCAGGTCAGCATAAACAGTTTCACGTTATACTTCTAACCAGTCATCAATGCAACTGCTCCTGGACTTATTACTTATTTTACAATGAAATTGCCTCTTCAGGGAGTTGGGGGAGCTGTGGAATTGGCCCCTGGTTACTTAAAACTGGTGTATGACATGGTACGCAAGGCTGGTGGTCTTTGCATAGCAGATGAAGTGCAAACTGGATTTGGTCGCACTGGGAGCCATTATTGGGGATTTGAAACCCAGGGTGTCATTCCAGACATTGTCACCATGGCAAAGGTCTGCATAGTCTCCTAGTTATTTTCAAGGTTTCTGATTAATCCTTCCACAATCTTGCATTTCCATTTTCCATCTTATTGCGAGAAAAATTAGTAATATCTCGTGGTTTGTTCACGAAGAAGTAGTAAATGTCCTTTGAATATGAAGAAAATGTAAGTTTTGTGTTAATACAGATTTGCTAAGGATAGCAACTGTGCCTAGGGCCTCGGCTGACGAAAGCAAAAATGTTACATCCCATTTATATAGTGTGCATCAGAATACTTTTTAAGTTTCAAAGCTCATGTGCTGCGAGTCGTCACACTGTTGTTTTTGTATTCTTCAATTGCATTTGCCAGGGAATTGGGAATGGTTTGCCATTAGGAGCAGTGGTAACGACGCCAGAAATTGCAAGTGTGATGGCACAGAAAATTCAGTTCAACACTTTTGGTGGTAATCCAGTCTGCTCTGCTGGTGGACACGCAGTGCTTAGAGTTCTAGATAAGGAGAAACGCCAAGAACATTGTGCACATGTTGGCTCCCAGTTGACTGCTCGTTTAAGGGATCTTCAGGAGAGATATGATAGTAAGGAATCTTCAACTTTGCTTTGGAAGATTTTCCCCAGCCGATTTACTCTCAAAAGAATGTGCTTGTTATATTTTAAGCTAACTATACTTTCCTAAAATTTGCTGGCAACATAATTCTGAACCAGATGCTTAAACTTTCTACCCCCTACCTGGTGTGCTCACTATATCGATATTCTGATATCATGTTAGTTCAGATGGGTACATCAAGAACCTAGAGAACCAGGCTCGCGTCCTCTGATAACAATTATCACAGTGTATTCTTTTTTTTTTTCATTTGATAAAAGGATGATGGTTGTGATGATATATGTAGTAATACCTTTTAGCCATTGATTGTTGTGTCTTGGCCTAATTCTTAAGAAAGATGATAGTTTTGAGTCTTATGACTGTAATATCTGTTAGGAAACTTGGTTTGTTAACGGGAGATTCCTTCTCTCTTTTATAGGATTCCGAAAATATTGGTAGGATGTCTTAGAGCCTGGCTCCAGTGCAGCTTATGGAGTGTTTAGAAAAAGTAAGGAGAGGTAATGGAAAGAGGAAAGCGAGAGGGTGCTTATAGTATAATATTTGTGATTGCGATGAAAGTGAGGAGTAGATACTTCTGTAGGATTATTACGCTGGGCCCGAGTCTTTTTGAATAGATGTTGGATCTGTTCCCAGCGCTTTACTTCTTTCGAGGGATTGCTAATCTTATTTTTGGAACTCGGGTAGTTCCTTCAACCTTTGAGAGTGTCATCAACAACCATTTGAATGGGTGTGGGCAGTCTACCGAATTTTCAGCATACTAAGATATGAGTTTGGTCTATATATATATATTTTTTTTCGAGCATTGTAGTACTTCCAGATCACTAATCTGGTTTGTCATTCTGAAAAGAGAACAAAGATTCAAAATAGCTGCGACACAGGTTTAGTAAGTGAAGTTGCTCGCCTGACATGTATATGATGCCATAACATTTCTTTACAGTCATTGGAGATATTAGAGGCAGGGGCTTAATGCTCGGCATCGAGCTCGTCACGGACAGAAAAGAGAAGACGCCCGCTAAAGCAGAAACTGCGGTCTTATTTGAGAAACTCAGAGGTATCGAACCGAGCCGTAATATCCCCCTCCCAAATCTAGTTAGAATTCTGCGAACTTTTCCCCATCACACTAATCCTTTTTCTTTGCTTTCTTAATTCCCGATTCAAGAGCTTGGTGTACTGGTCGGTAAGGGCGGTTTGCATGGAAATGTCTTCAGAATAATGCCCCCGATGTGCTTTAACAAAGATGATGCAGGTACTGTTTTATTACCCCTGGGAACCCAATTGATGATAATGTTCATCAATTGGTAGTCAAATTATGCTCTGTGCCAGTTTTATAACAGTCCCCGTGTCCTTGCGTTTTGGTGAATTTCAGATTTCCTCATCGATGCTTTTGATTATGCCCTCTCCAAGCTGTGAGCTGTTGGAATAGTCCACAAGCTGAGACAGCCTTAGTTCCGCCAATCCATCAGTGAAGAAACATTCTCAGCTGTAGCTCTGCTTCTGATGCTGCCAGTTTTTCCTTTTCTTCGCTCAATCCTAATCTTGCAATGTTAATTTCAAGAATGTTGAACTCGTTTGGCTCACGCAGCTGGCCTTAACTGTAATTATTATGTAGCAGATTTTATTCCTGTCTCGTTTCTTCGACCATTATATTCGAAGGCTTCTTTCGGTAGTCGGTAATTCTGTTCATAGAGGGAATCATTCTTTTTTCCTTCAATCCATCAACTTGACTAGCAAATCATAAATGAAAACATCAAGCCTCCTATCAAGTAGTCAGTGTGACTTACAGAGTAACATAGTCAGACAGCACAAGTTGAAGGACCAGATAAGCTGATGTTTTCAGGCTACTTCACAGGACTGAGAGAACCTGTGCATCTTCTTTCGCCTTTTGCAATTTCATTTGGGTGGCAATCTCGCTTTCACCTAGTCTTTTCACCTTACTCTTTCTTTTCGGTACTTCATTTTATATGCGTCCTTACGCCTATATCTAATCTTAACACTTCCGTTTAAGAGAAAAGTAATCCTGATGCGTTCGGTATCGACACCACCCACAGAATTTTATTTGAAATGGGAGCGGGTTTGAAATTTTTGCCAATCTGATGATAAAAACGGCCAGAAAATTTACAATCTGCATGAACGATGGATTTAAATACGTATCATGTCTATCGAATGTCCCAATCTAGTATTTAAAGCAAGGTAAACTGGAAGCCTGAGTATACAGGCACAATTCATCCCTGCACAACTATGTCAAACATATCGAAATCAAAATTCACGTATCGACTGACTAATGACTTGAACATGAGCATCTGTTATTTACAAAGTGATCGATAAGCAGCGCAAAATACACAGCACAACTCATCTATACACAACTATGTTCTGTCAAACTTATCAAGTACAGATTAACTTGGCTCATAAAGCAATTGTCGTAAACCTAATCAAGAAGTACCCGATACATTAACTACAGCACGCCCGAAAGAAGGTAAAAGAGATTACAGCTCCAAGATAAATGTTGGTATGTACAACTTCATTTTTCAGACGCCGCCTAGAAAAAAAAATGATGGGCATTAGAAACTTTCTACACGATGTCTATGGCTGACATGCAAAACGGCACCTTTGGCTTGCCTATTATGGCTCTACATGAGATTTCATCCTGTAAATTATCCATGTCGACTTGATGAAGTGAATTTAAGCGGGTTCACGGGGTCGAGTAGCCCAAAGGGAACTTAAAGCTCGGAGGCGTTGGAAGTACTCCCCCAAGGCAAGCAGGCCCCGAGCAGCTTGCCGTGTTGTTAGGTTGTGGGACATCTGCAGCAGTGTTTCCTGACGTAGATGGTCTGCCTAAATGTACAAAGAAACTTCACTTAATTTCATCACAAATATCAAATGATTCTGCTGTGGGATCATTCATTTGACTTAGTTCAATTGGGTCATTCTAGTCTTTTTTGGTGGAGTAAACTTCTTATTTTTCAGAGAATGCGGTAAAGTTGTCTACATACTTTCCATTTTGAAACACGTATCATCAAATTCTGCTACTGAAAGAAAAGGAATCATCCAAGCCAAGTTCATTCATGTGTTTTCTTGCCTAAATCAACAAAGAATTCGAAGTACATTCTAACCATAGTCTTGCACTTAAGTACCTGATTCACAAAGCTGACCAGAGCTTCCAATTTCTCCATCGCGGCAGCCACCTGCGGGATGTAATTCCCTTCACCGAGATGACCACTGGCCACGGCCTCGGCCAGAGTGTGCTGGAGCTTATCCAGACCCTGCTTTAGGGCATCTTCAGCCTGTTGACAAGCTTGTTTGAGGTTGCAAACAAACGCCCATTGTTGTTCTGTCAAGGGGTCGAGCTGAGGCATGAGAACCTGGAGTAAGGACAATTTTCTAGTAAGAAATACTGACAAAAATAACATGCAAGACAGAAATTCAGTTGAAGATCGGATTTAAATATTCTGTCTACACAATAGGTCTGTCATTTTGAAGGATGCACGTGTACCATCCAAAACATGCAATGCTAATCAAGATCTGTTGCTAGAAGAAACAAGAAGCAGAACATATGATTCTTCATAGTCCAACAAGTAAAGACCGTCAAATTTTGGTTGAGAAAAGAAACAAATTTACAGGTTGGGAAATGTCGTGCTTTTCAATAGCATTTAGTGATTAGCTGTATCTATGAGGTCAAGACAGTTACTAGGGAGTCCTAGACAATGTCCAGACTTGTGTGCAATGTAAAATAAGATTTCTTGTTCAAATCGAACCCTATATTACCTTAAGAAGTTCTGAAGGACGAAATCCCCCAATCCAGAGGAAGAATCGCTCCGATGGTGTTCTCCACATTCCAGACATCACATAGAAAACATCGGCCTTTGAGGCAGCCGCTTTCATGCGAAAAAGTTGAGAATAATGGTTCATGCCACTTTCCACGAGGATGCGAAGCTCTACATCACTTCTATGAGCATTCAAAGCAGCCCTCAGCTCACATATTTGTCTGTTTTGTTCATCAATCCAGTGCCCGTACTCCATGTCAAATGCAACGATTCCTACAGCAATCCGAGCATGGATGGTGTCAGAGAAACAGGAAAAGAGCATCCAGCTGTATACGGGGTGCTCATAAAGAGTTATGTCCGATTCACTGAGCATGCCAAAAAATGTCAAGCAGATCCCAGAGAGATCTTTAAGAAACTTTTATTGATGCAAGTAAGCTTAATCAAGAATTGGTGCGCCACTCCCGAGACATCGCCAGCCTTTTTTATTTGATGGAAAATAAGAAGACAAGTCCTAAATAGAACGCCATAGCATTTGACATTTTCACAAGCATTTAAATTCAGTATTAATTGAATGTAACAAGATAACTGATTATCGAAAATAGATTACATCAGCTACATAAAATGACAGCAAGAAGCCAATAGTCTCAACAGTATCAACTGAGGCATCTAGAACTTCAGTACCTGCATTTAAAGATCCACCATATCCTGGATAAGCCGAATCTACTCCTGCACCCGTATACAGACCCTGTATTGGAGCATTTATGACTTCCATGGTCAGTGCAAGGAATTAAAGAGAACGCAACAAAAAATAAAAAATCTCTCATACCTGTTGCCTAGCTCGTTCAAGCTCTTGTTCTAACTGCATAAGCTTCAAACGACTTGCTTCTAGCTGCTGAACGTAAGCCTATAGAACATTCACAGACGGAAATTCAGGTCGAATACAATTTGCCAAAGCAGCATGGCAATTCCAACTGCAACTACCATTACCTTTTTCCGCAGACGGCTTTTGCGCGCAGCCTCACGGTTTTGTGCAAGACGTCTTTGCACCTGAAGTGATATGAAGCGAAATTGAAATGTAAGTGCAGTTTCGCTTAAGGCATTGTATTTTGAGTATGTAGATGGTGAATCAAGATAAATGAACCGTATTAAAGAAAAGTAAAAAATAAGATGAAATATGCAACTCCATCATGAGGGCGCTCCGAAACCAAATCAAAGAATTCAGAATGGCAAAAGGAATATTTACTTCATGGATATACTGCAACATGCAAGAGGAGCCTCAAAACATAGAAAACAGAAGCAGGAGCCTCCAAATAAGTAGTCAGTAGCTGTGCCCTACCGATCAAGCGGAACTTTCGCCACTAGGTAGAGGACGACACGCTAACAATAGACATACATGTGTCCGACAAGAGCGAGATTCCAACAGAGAAGTGCTTGGCGCCAGATTACTCATACCTTATCAGAAGGTTTCGAGGTTCCTTGCTCATACTTGCCAGGAGTATCCAGTGATCCATGAGAAGTATCCTCCGACTAGACAGAATTAGACCAAGACAGGCTGATTCAGACACGACACTCATAACTAGCAGCACGTATTACAGCAACTGGATTCCTCGGAATTGGAAAAGGCAAGAAGGCGCACCTGGTTGTCCAAACTCGCGTGCACCGGTATGATCAGAGCTGCCGGCGCATTAGGATTTGCATTCGGCTTGAAGTTCTCCTCCCACATTCCCATTTGATGAATGGGGTCGTACATCCCCATCCTTCTAGAAGACACAAACTGAGTGGACGTCGAATTCATGACCTCTCCAAGCTGCACACGGAAAAGAAGGGGGAAACGAACAGCAAATGATAAGTCCCCAATACCTGCACTCATTGCAAAAACCGGGACATCGAAAAAAACCAAAATCAACATGGTGATCAACTCACGAATGAAAAAACTCATCAAAGAAAGAAACCTGAAATTCCCCCAAAAAAAACAGCTCAACCCGACACGCACAAACGCATACACGGAACACACGCACACGCACACACAGAGCTCAGTTAAGTACGAAGACAGAATCAAAGAGCAAGCTCACACAACCGATGAACTTTCTTATGATCTATATTCAACTTGGAACCCACGATTCCATCATCTTCTACGGAAACAACACGTATTCCGAACTCGAACCCAGGAACCGAACCACTTCAGAAGCCCAAACGATTCCATTCCATACTTACTTTCAGAGTCAACCAGTCCTCCTCCTTCGGAAGCTAAAAGAGCTCGAAGCCCCTAGAATCTTCCTCTCCCTGTCTCTCTCGCTCTCTGTACTTCGATCAAAATCATTGGAAGAAGAGGAGACCCAGATGACGTCTCGAGCTGGAGAAGCCTTTCCTTCTCACCCCACGCGAGCTCGAAGCGGAATCATCGTCGGAATGAGAATTTGCACCCCATCACTGCTTAAAAGAGAGAACCTTTGAAGCTGTTCCTTTCCGTTGTTGCAGTGTCTGAATTCCTCTCTCTCTCTCTCTCTCATTTCCCTTCATTTTCTCTTCCATTAAGATAATAATATCATCATTATCAACACCTCTGTTTGTTGATATCCATCACAACGCGCACAAATCCTTCTTTAATCTTCTCCCTGCTTTTGAATATTTTTTCTCCTTTTTTCCTTTTTCGTCTCGCTTGTTCTGCATTATTTTAATTGGACGGATTTTTTGTCATCGCGTTTGCGTTTGCATAGGGTGCGCGCCACGGGAGTCAAAGATACACTCATGCTCCCACTACCCGCTATTGTGCGCACCCTGTAGAACCCTCCCCAACCCCTTAACCTGCGCACCCGCCCCAGTCGGGACGACGCCTGCCTCCAAAGCTCGAACTTGTTAATGGTTCGTGGGTTTCGGTCCACCGCACGACGTCGTTTTCAAACTTTTAATTTGTACAAATATGATATTCGAAATTTCGCCGGACGTGTCATACCGCCTTTAATTATTTAATTTATTCAACTTGATCTTTTAATTATTTATAAATACTCAATATAATCACCAAATGATTTGAAAATATTTAAAAGTATGAAATCACATTAAATATTGAATCAAAATTTAGAGATCGCGTCTAATAAATTAAAATTTTATGGATAAAATTATATATTGAATCAAAATTCAGGGATCATATTAGATAAATTAAAAATTCAAGAATTACATGGAAATCATCTTGTGTCGTTTACCCAATTCAATTTGAATCGCACGACTTGAAACTTGCATCGAGTCAATAACATACTTTGATAATGTTTAATTTAGGAATTTTTTTTTTCCTAGGAAAGTGCATAGCGCCAAAATCCTCCGGCCACGTGAAAAATTATTGTCTCTTCCATTGCGGTGGAAGGGAGGAAAACCAACAGCTCATCCAACGGTTGTCGCCGAAATCTGGCAGAAAGAAGCCGCCAAAGGTGGGGGCGGAGGGGGTGAGGCACGCGCGCTGTGAAGGCGCGTGAGGTGGCTCGCGATTCTGCTTTCCGCCGCAAACGGCGGCGAAAAGTTCCCGCCGCTCTGATGGTTATCAGCTCGAGGCGAGCGAGTGGCGACACGCGTCTTAGCGTCGCGCGTCGGTGTTATTAGGAGCTTGGGAGGTGGGGGGGACCCACCACCGTTCTTTTGCTCGAGGTCTCGGTCAATTTGATCTAATATTCCAGAAAAAAAGAACAATTATGCTCAATGATCTTTCAGGAAAACATAGAGTCACCATCACTTGAGAAGCCCGAACTTTGGTCCAGCTGCGAAACGTGGTCTCTAAATTATTAATTTTTTTAAATTTGGAGATTAGTTTCAATATTTACTAAAAATTTAGTGATCAAATCGAATAAATTAAAAATTCAAAAATGACATTGCACGTTGAGTCGAAGTTCAAGAATCATATTGAACAAATTAAAAGGAGATCACATCGCATATTAAAATCAAAATTCAAGGACCATTCGAGTCATTTTCCTTTCGGTAAGTTAAACAAACAAGCGCGCCGTGACGACGCGAATTGATTCTTATGCTCGAGCCCTCAAATTGGATTACTGCAAATTGAGTTAAAGTCCAGAGATTATATTGAACAAATTAAAAGTTCGAAAATCACGTTATAAGAACAATTCGCGTCGTTTTCCTTCTTATAAATTAACAAGCAAGCGCGCAACTCGATCGATTCTTGTGCTCGAGCCGCCAAATCGGGAGTGGAAGATTCAGTGCTGAATAGTGACAATTGATGGTCACTGTTGGGAAAGTGGCGGGGGGATGGACAAGTTGCAGGGCGCGGGGGGGATCTTAACACCAAAGTGCTGCTCTTACTCTTTTAGGACGACCCTGCGCTTTTCTCGGTCGTTTTCAGAACCATGGCGCACTTACTGTTCTCTAGTAAATACGAAGGGAGATCCAAAGCCCCAAATGCTAAGGCGATGCACGCGTGCTGCTGGTGCTGGTCTTCCGGTCGGGTTGGTGTCGGCAATTCGCCCCCGGATGTCGTTACGGGAGCTTCGTATCCACGGTCCGGATGTACAGCTCGAGCAAAAACAAAGTACTGTTCATCGAGAGCTTGACCCCGTCAGCTATCGTGATCATAATCGATCCCGACATGAGCTGAGTTGACGCTGCACCTGAAATCGAAGTATCGGTGGAACGAGTGTGTCGCCTGAAGATTCCGAATTAGAGCTCAGAAGGATTGCGAATTGCATGAGATCCACTCTGGAGCCAGCTCGTCCTAACATCTCTGCAGGACAGGTCGCAGAATGGAAAGTGGAATGGGGCACAAAGGTGGTGATGATGGGTGGCTGTCCTCTTGGCGGGGTTGGTCGTCAGCCCCCTCCCCAACCACACGTGTGTGCTCCAAAAACCCTCCCACTCCCATAACTATTGGATTCTCTCCGTTAAAAAGGGTACGACGATGGGAGTAAGTCAGGGACCAGAAAGATTCACAGAGACGAAATTTTTGTCCGCAGTTATGCCGACATCCCCGGATCAACTCGTGGTGATGTTCGCTTTGATTCGTCTCATATCGACTCTAATGATTTTATCTCTCGACGTAGAGATTGGTACCTTCTCAGGAAATCACCTATCATGAAAGTGCTCCCACCCGATCACGCTTATCCTTGGAGCTCCAAAATTAAGTTTGATATTACGTCAAAAGTCGCGTTCGAGAGTTGATTGCGGTTTTCACATAAATATCTCAGAATCACACTCCCCCTACTCGGTGCACGGATCGGTACGTTTGGGCCTCTTTCGTCATCCTCGAAAACCTTTCAGGAGTTGCTCTTTCTCCAGGTTCTCTAGCACCAATGGCCACTTCATATTCTTGTTGAGCCAGGTCGTTACATTAATGCCTTCTCAATTTCTCTTCGAATAAGTACAATTTCAATCGCAATCCCATTGCCGGACGCTCAAGTCGCAGATCGATCTGGCGACCGCCTTTTCCTGGTTGCCTTTGGGGCACTGTCGGAAAAGTTCCACTTATCGACTGTTTCATTGCTGCCCCCATAATGCCAAAGGAAAGGAGGAAAAAAAAAACAGAATGATCTATCTCATGGTACTTTGTCCAAAAGGAAAAAAAAATCCATCTCATGGTACTTGCGGTAAGTACACAGACCAAGAAACAATTCACTCTCTCACCCAACTCCTAAGACTTGGCTTTTCAGATCCTCCACAGACACAATGGCCTCAACAAAGTACACGTAGCCACTCTTGTCCTTTTCCTCTTTGCTTTTATTTATTATTTCTCTTTAGAGTGGTGGACATACTTAATCTCCAAATTGGAAGTTAATTTACCCAAATTAAGGAATTAATGTGTTTTTTTTTTGCCTTCTGTCTACGTCGACTAGTATATGCGTGTCTGGTGGAGGTCAAGACCAGTTCCTTCCTAGGCACACGGCACAGCCACCTTATCTCTTTGGTTTCTAAAAGGCAAGAGTGCTTACAACCACAGCTAGTTTATTCAGTGACCCAAGTGGTCTTTCATGTTGGATTTTTGTGTACTGAACTAAATCCGCTCCCTTCTTCCAAACCCACCCCGTTGGGGATTAAGAGATTCGAGGATAATTTTTCTCGAGGTCGTGACGGGTCCCACCGGGCGTGGGACCTAATTCGGGAATCCCATCACCGGCCTCTTGAAATGAAGAGTCTCGATCGCTTTATCAACTCGTATCGACCACCAAAACAAAAAGTCGTAAATTCAATGTACATGTCTAGTTTTTCATAGATTTCCTGTTTTAGGGACATAGAGGTCAAGATGTTTTGTTTACTGTTTGTTGCATATGAGATTCTTTTAAGCCATTGACATTGTGGTCAATGGGATAATGCCCATAAATGAGGAGGGTCAGGGTATGCCTCATGGAATCTTTCTTCCCTCTTCAATATTTGCTTGGGCATCATGTAGGCCTCACTTGTCAAGTAGCCATAGCCTTTTCCAAAAGGAGGATCTATACATGTCTTTGTTTTATTCTTGCAATTTGCTCAAGCATCAAATCATATCATGCATATCTTAAATCTAATCACCCCAAAAAAAAAAAAAAAATTATTTTTTATAACCAATTTTTGGAGATAAATTAATGGTAGTTCACTGTTGTTGTTGTTGGTCTATTTGAGGCAAACATAGTGTTCACTTTTTATGCCCCGGTATTGCATGTCTAATCGGTCACCACCTCACGCATGCTCATCACCATTCTCCTGTCTAGCTATATGTTTACATGTAAATTGACATGTGAGCTTCGAATTAGTCTTGAATTTTCTCTTTCTGTTTCTTTTTTCATTATCGGAGGAGATGGTCAAAACCCTAGAAACCATCTAGACATATCAAAATTTACCAGCCCAAAGTACTTAATCTGGTGTTCATGCCGTTCCGCAGCGTGAAGGCGGCGAACGGCTAGATTCACCGGGTCGGAGTCCCCGGTCAGCTATCGTTACTCTTTATCAATTGCTAGGTACTTTGCAATTTGGAAATAAACAAATTGAAAAACTACAAAGTTCTATAATCAGTTGCTTTAGAAGGAGAAGTTCAAAAAAGAAAGAAAGAAAGAACGGATGAAGGGGAATCATTCGTCAATTATATGATCTCCTCTTGGATCCAAGCAGAGAGACCAGCTAGCCAGATCCATTATCCTTCACTTTATCTGTTTATAAGCATCACTTTACATTAAAAAAACTAATTAACCCCAGAGAGCTACTTGCAATTTTAAATTTTTAACCAAGCCCCACTTCCCAAATTGTCACCTTTTGGCCAGAAAGTTCACTGCGGAATGACTTTTCGTTTGCCTTTTGTCCATATCCATCCTATTTCACGTTCATTCACCAGCTTTATCCATAGCCCCAGGTGCCTTGCCTTGGCCATCCGCTTTGCGATTTTGTCCACTTTCCTTCATGATGTCTCGTGTTGAAAAGAATCGCCACCCCACCACCAAGGAGACTTCCAAAGTTACGTGAAGAAGATGATGGATGAGGATATGCCTCTTCTTTTTGATGAATGTGAACCAGTCGTCCTCGGGGGTCAACGGGCGGTGATGGTCTTTGGCTAGTGATGGGACAGTAGGAGTTGTCGGAGATGAATAACTATGATTAAGGTTAAGGGTTTTTCAGTTAAGCTAGATCACGATTTTTATGACACATGAAGTCTTCAATCTAGTACGAAGCGAAAAAGGGTTTTGCGAACCGAGTCGGGTGACGAAAGCCCTTCGATCTGGTGCATTTCGAGAGTATTGAGGGTTTTCCCCGGCTTCGTCAGCACGCCTCTTGCACTTAGGATTGAGTGATGAGCGTTGTATTAGAAAATTAATTGTTGGTAGTATAATCTAATATATGCGATCCCCCTAAGGGTTGTAAAGTTAATCAAGCAACTACGCAAATAGTTAATTCTTTGCTTTCGTTATCATCACGTACTTTCATTAGCTCTCCTGTTGAAGCGTGGTTCATACTCTACAGGTCCCGCTCCTCCGTGAGGGTGCGGGGTTCTGGAAAGACCGCCTCTAAATGCAATGGGGGTCTCAAGAGGGCAATCCCCTCTAAACGTTAGGGGATTTTTATAGTTTGAGCCTATATTTTATTGGTAGTTTGGGCTTGTGTAGATGAATAACTATTGTTATATATATATAATCCATTTTTCTTGTAATCGAGAGTTTTACAGAGAGACGAGGCTACAAATTATAGTGAAATACTCTGCTGGACATAACTCTTGTTTCAGGGTGAACCAAAATAAACATTGTCTCTCAATTTCTCTTTCTCGCATTTACTGTTCACTTTGTTGTGATTGTGCGCCTAATCCTAACATATTGTTCCTAGACTTGAGTGATGAACGTTGCATTAGAAAATTAATTCTTGATATTATAAGTTAATATATGCGATCCACCTAAGATCGCATGCTAGTAAAGTTAATCAAGCGACTTGGCAAATAGTTAGTTCTTTGCTTTCGTTATCATTCTTTTCTCTCGTTCTTGGACTCGACTGACACATATTGTACTCCAATACTAATTCTTGATAATATAATCTAACAAATCATCGATAAACCTAAGATCGCATGCACGTAAAGTTAATTAAATCCGCTTTACTTATATCGAGCAACTCGGCAAATAGTTGGCCCTTTGCTTTCGTTAACATCGCGTCCATTTGAATACCCGAATTATATGGACGAATGTATGGAGGCATAGTTGGAAAGGCCACATGAGATTATGACCCTTCACAAGATTAATAAGCGCAATTCTAATGGATTATCTACATGGACTAAACGCCTAAGCAAAGCAAAGATAGTATAAGCTAGCGAGAGATGGCTAATTAATTGCTAAATCAATGTGCATCTAAACTACGAGTGATGGTGCCAATGATGTGTGTAAAGTAGTAATTATTCATGGGGGGGTAGTGGCCTTTGGACGGTTGGCCGATTGCTTAGTGATTTTCCTTTTCATATTTGTGTGTGTATTTCTTATAATTATTTGTAATATATTTTAAGAAAATATATGCTGGAATTGATAAAAAGAGACGTCACGCAAACACTTAGCTTTTGGCTATTCGTGGTGTTATTCTCGAGTGCAATCTAAAGTTGCTTGCCACTAAGAATGGCTCGCGTGGCGTCACGACAATAAACAAAATTTCCAACAAAAACGAAAAGGAAATGAAATTTGAGATTCATGCACAATTATGGGAATATTTTTTTTTTCCTCCTTTTATTTTGTTATGGAGAGGAACCATATTCGGATGCTCTCTCTCTCTCTCTCTATTTGGGCTTTGTCGAATTGAATTTGGAAGCAACATAAGAAGTACCAAAAAAGGATGAGACAATGTTGTCATCTTTTTGATTTAGTGATGATGCATGCGATGTTGACGAAGATTCAAGCGGCATAAGTGAGGAATGCGAATATGTCATGAGATTCAAGAGACGCATGTAATGATGTATTGATTCGCTATTGAAATGAGCGGTAATGAATTTAAGTTTTTCGAGAGATGATTTAAGTACCGCTTTTGAAAAGCGAAAGTCGGTATTTTCCCCGAACCCACTTTCGCATAGCACCACAACCGTCGATCAAAACCCGCCCCTACGACTATCCTCTCCGTCCGACCCTAGTTGCCGTTGGTTGGAGGATCGGACAGATTTAGGGGCGTCTCGCAAAGGTACGAAAATTAAAGGACTAAAGTCGCTATGAGTGCATAAGTTCAATTTCCATTTTCCACGTATCCCCCACTTATCTGATTAGGTGTAAAGACCTGGCACTTTCAAGCTTTTTTGGGTCTAATGAACAATCTTTCTAGGTGTTACCTGCCTTTAAGCAGATCGACTTAATCCGGATTAAGCTTTCTTAGTCAAGGACATTAAGCAGCAGCTTTTTTGGTATCTTTATCATTAACTTTATGTCAGATTTTTCTTTTTCTTACACGCTTTAGGATTATGGATGTTAAAGCCCGTTTTGAGGAAGATAATGGACCATTTTTTTTGTGCAAAAAGGCCTGCAAAAATAGAGAATATCATTAGAGCACGTCATTCAGAAAGTACAAATTATATCCAATCTTTTCTTTTACTTTTTTTTTTTGGGTAATAACGAGTTAGTTAAAGCTCCATATTTCTTTTGACTTAAAAGAAAGTTCCATGTTCCCGATTTTTTATCCAACGGATTGAAACAGATCACTCGATTTATTCCGATGTATATAGTGTCACGATGACTCTAGTAATTAAAACTAGACAACAAAAACAAATTTGTATTGATACTAAAGCTGTCAAATGGGTCAACCCATATCATGAAAATGGGTTGACCCATTTTCATGATATACAAATCTAGTTATTCCTACTCATACCCATACTCATACTCATACCCGACACGACAAATATTACTTAAACACTTCGATATTAAATTTAGTTCGGAAAAATAGTTTCTTATAATTTAAAAAAAATTATATTGGATAAAACACTGTAGAAAATTTTCATAATTTTGTAAAGAAAATTATGATTTTTTAAATATTTTTTCCTTTTTCTTTCTTTCCTTTTTTTTTTCTCTTTTTTCTTCTACGACCGGCGAGGTTTGCCGGCCGACCGGTGACCAACAACCGGCGACCGGCCAAAAACCACTGGTTGCCGGCAACCCTTGCCGGATTTAGCCAAAAAAAAAAGGAAAAAAAAGAAAAAATAAATAAAATAATGTAAAATAAATTTAAAAATGACTTTTATATGACTCACTTACACTTATTAGATAACTAACTTATTTATGACCCATTTGAAATCCATTTAAGACATATTAACTTGTTAACTGACCAATTTATAACTCATTTAAGTTTGTTTTTGAAACTTAAGGTAACTTATTTATGACTCACATTAATAAATAATGAGTTAAGATATAGATTCTAGCCCCGTTTTGCCACCTCTAGTTCATACTACGTGCTGGTCCGATGGTAGCTGGACCACGTTTGAAGTCAAGCGAGCGACCGTTTATTTCAAAACATTGAGTGGCCAGCGTACGAAGTGAAACATGGTTTATATCGCAATAACTTAATGGTAGTATTTATGGGAATCCGCTTTAAGATACTTTATTCCTTCTAAATAGTTAGCTTTCGCTAAGCTTTAAGAAAACCTAATTTGAAGAGTTTCTTGGAGTGAAAGCTTGAGAATTCGATTGATCATAGGTGGGCACAAAAGGTGGGTGGGTAACAATATTCTTTTAAGCTTGGCAAAAGATTTAATTATGTAAATATCTATGTTCTTTTGATGGTTCGAGGAACTTTGAATTTTAGAAATTGGCGAAGGAACCGCAAGCTTTTTCCTCATCCTCTAAGGTGGAAGCATATGATTCTTTCGGAGTCTTAAGGTTAAAGAAGAAGAAGAAGAAGAAGAAAAACAACAACAAAAGTTGATTCCATGTCTCTCGATAAACAGCAGAGCCGACTTGAGTTCGTTCTATAGCTTTTTAGGCCAATTTTCCAAGGGGAATAACGCGAAGGACGTAGCATTATGGGCTAGCATAAGGAGGAGGATAAGAGGAGAGGTTGTAGTTTGCACCAAAAAAAAAAAAAACCAAGAGGCATGCGGCCCTACTGATAAAGAGATTGAGGGGTGGGGACGTTAGTGTCATAGGTGTAGGGTTTAACTTCCGCACTTTGCAAAGAGGCAGAACAAAAGTCAGAGAGAGGAGAGTTAGAGATAGAATTAACAAAATAAAAGAGAGAAGCAGTTAGAAAATCAAAATCACATAAGTGAAACTTAGAAATCGGTATTCAAGTGTGTACCTTGTTCGCTCGAAATAAATCGAGAGTATATACTAATCCGCGTATATGTTGTCGATCCGTTCTCGATCAAGTTATCGGGAAAAATTTTTATCTAACATGGTATTAGACCACGGTCAAGGGTTCGACTCCCGACTCTTCTTCTTCTATTTCTCCTCTACGATATTCATATTATTCTACCTGGTTTTGTTTTTCCATTGTTGTAGATTACCTCGTCGATATCATTTCATTCACATATTGTATTGCTTGTTTGAACCGGTTACATGCGAGCGGAGTAATTATGCACTCAATCTGTTGCATTTGTACTAATTTAATTCTAAACCTTTCAATTTATGCCCAGTCCGGTTCCCAGGTGAGTCCAGCCGACACGGGGATATCTTTCTTTCTTTCTTTCTTTTTTACCTATGCAGGATCTCGTTCATTTACCCGTTAGTCAGCACACGCAAAATAGAAACAGGCCTCCTCCCTAACTCTCACCCCTTGCTTCTTCGCCGACGCTGCGACAACGCTCTCTAGTATTTCCCAATCTCCATTGGAATGTTCGTCGTGTGGGAGAAGAAGGTGTGTAACAGAACAGAATATCAAACGACAGAGCGAGAACCGAGAGAGAATGGGACATTAGGGTTTTGAGAAATGTGTTGTAATAATAACAAGGACCATTCTTGTCTGACGGTCACCGTCCGCAATGGTGGAATGTGAGCGGCCAGTTGAACTTCTAGCATAACAACCATGGTGGTCTGTGGGCCACAGTTGCCTTTTTTATATTATTTCTTGTGGAAGTAACGGTGACTGTCAAATAATAATAATAATTATGATCCAGTCCGGATGGTCTGGGTGGGTTCACACCTGGAACCCGAATCCGAACTCATAATCATCGGTTCCAAATTTTAAGAATCGAGAATCGGACCGATTCTTGTGGAAACAATCCAGAATCGGTTGTTTCGGTTCCCGTTCGGTCGGATTTTCGTTGCAACTCCTAACCAGTCGTCCATCCTCACCCTTTTTCATGAAGAGAATTCTCGACTCGGGTCGGGATTGATGCCTAGTTTTATGTAGAGCGAGCTTGTTTTTAACCAACAGAATAAAAAGTTGGCAAAACCAATCCAACACACTTTCGAGAGTGCCAATACTAATTAGCTGAGGAAAGCCCACAATAAGCATACACAGCAATATGGCGGGCCGTTCTGGCCCATCGTCATAACTTGTTGGGCCATAATTGAGAGGGAAACATTCTGATTTTTAGGAGGAGAAGTTGGGAATTACATGCCCAATTCACTCCTCCTACAAAATGACTTCTTAATTCTCATTTGAGAAGTGATTGACATTGAGATATGCTTTTCGCATCATCTGGACTTATGTATGTGTAAAAAATCCATTTTCGAGCATTAATTATGTCTCTTGACTATAATGCCCTTGCTTGTAAAACAAAAATAAACACCTTACAAAAAAGTAATGATTTAACCTAGGGTTACTATCACGAAAAATCATAAGATGATACACTTGTAACAAATTTAACCCAAACTAATTTTTTGTCTCTCCCAAAAACTCCAAACTGGTACACGTGTGATAGATTTTCCCTCCATTACTTTCTATTAAATTGGATTAACACCATAAAAAAGACCCAAATGGATACAACTATGATAAACGGAGGGTAAAAATTCTAAACCGGTACACCCTTTAGTTGCCACGTGTGATTTAACTCAGCAATTTGACGGTAAAATTTAACGAAAACCAACGAAGGGTAAATATGTCACATGTATACTAATTTGTGATTTTTTGTGATATTAACCCTTTAATCGATATAAGTTTTTCAATTAATTTACGCCATTAAATTAAGTGTGGTCCTTTTCTGACCAAAAAAAAAAAAAAAAATTAAGTGTGGTCCTTCACATCCTTCTATAGACATTTCACCCAAATGGATGGACATTCGCATTCGCATTCACATCCTTCATGTTTCTAATTCTTTTGATTATCTCCCATTTGACTTTTTTATCTTGCACGAAAAAGCACGGATGTTGTTAAAAACCTTCGTACATCTCTATTTCGTTAGCAATAGATTTGATTTTTCTGATCTTTCTTTCTTTACGTTCCTCGGTTCGCATGTATTCGTCGGTTGTTTGGTCGGATGCCGTGTTTGCAGACGTCGCCTTTTTCATCGTTATGACTCGTGTATTTTCTCTAATCAAAACCCTAGTGGTCCCTTTATTTCTAATGTTTGGGGTCCATGAATAGGCTACATTACCCCGACCAAAAAAAAAAAAAAAATAGGCTACATTACAATCGAACTAGAGTTAGGACCATGTCAAACAAGATTGTAGCAGCTCAAATGAGATATCAAAGTACTCGGAAGAGAAATCAAGTCCAATTCAAGTAGTTTTGCGAGATATAACCATGAAGGCATATATTGACGGATTATCAAAATAATTTTCCCAAGTACATGCATCTCATTTTATTTTCAAACCATAGGAAAAATAATTTTCATCGAGGATTTCGATTCGACTTTAGCTATTGCAAGACCAAGAGGTTTCTTTTGTGGCCACAAAGCTATTTGACATGGAAAAAGGAAGTTTTATCGGCATTGACTTTATGGCGATATACCATTATACCTTATTTTTGGTCGTCTACAATTGGATGTTTCGAGACACTTTGAATACAAAACTATATTTCAATAGAGTGCAACAACCCTTTTGTCATAACGGACCTCGGGGAACTATTGCATATGTTTAAGGATGAATTCGAGGTGTAGAATGGCGTGTCGGTTCAACTCCGAGGTCTTCATCGGGACAAAGCAGTATCTAAGAAAGACCAGTTTAGGGGTGTGAGTTTTTTTTTTTTTTTTTTTGTTGGTTGGTGCAGCTATTATGTACCCTCGAGTTAGCTTTTGACCATAAGAAAAATTCGGGGTCGATTTGTATTTCGATTCGGGTTTACGGTTCAATTTTAACACCCCTAGATAACACTATGCCAACCCAATCAAAATTGGACCATCAAGTTCATGACTTTTACGAGAGTCGCGAGGAATTACTTAGTTCCGGCAATTGGATATAGATTAGTTTTTGTTTTCAGTTTCTAGTGCAGAGCGTGGAAGGTCCATTGGATCGTTTTTACACTTCCTAGACATTGGGCTCACAAATTTTTTTGGTAATCCCACTCCGGTCCAAAAAAGGCCCATATTCGACCCAAAAGGCCCGGCCCACTAAATGGCCTGATGGGCCGAATTTTTTAAATTTAAAACGGGTGGTTGTCCTTTTGGTAGGTTTGGTTTCAACTACCTTTAAACATTTGCCTTGACTTGGAGAAACTGGAATAAAACTACAGTTGACCGTGAGTTTGACTCTGGTTAATTAACTGAACTAACCATGGTTAAATGGCCACACCCAATAGGAAACCATTGCCTGTCTGGGAGAATATAGAGAGAATAAGAGAGAGAGAGAGAGAATCATATTCAAAACAAATCCTTAAAATATTAATAATTAAATAATTAATTGAAAGGGAAGGGGGGAAAAAAGAAAAAGAGAAAACATTTTTTATTAATGGAAGCACCCACACTTGTCCACCCTCCATCCCTCGGCGGGCAGCCCAAAGAGAAGATCTTTTTCACTCTGCGAGGGAGCTGCCCGGACTGCCCGAACCCTCCCCCCACTGCAACTACGGGCAGTCAGTCACCAGCCAGTCACCAGTAACTCTCTCTCTCTCCTCTCTCTCTCTCTCTCCGCTTCGATATTTCTATATCTTGCGGTCTCCTCTACCGCTACGATCACCATCTAACGGTCGACAATGCACGCAGCTCGTTCCGCCGTCTCCGCCGCGCTCTAGGGCCGGAAGCCTCCAGATCTGGTCTCTCCACGCCTCGGATCTCGCTACGCGGTACGCTTTCCCCTCTCCGATTCCCTCTCTTGTTTTTTTAACTCGCTGTCGTCTTCGAGCTTGGTTCTCCTTCTCTGTATCTCGCTTACGCGTCGTTTGGATCTCGAGGATGCTTTCACCCCCCCCCTCTCGGTGCTTCGAGTTTGTGGAATCGAGGATCGCTCCCGTCGTCCTGGCTCCCGCTTGCCGACTTTACGGCGGATTCGACGGCGGAGCTGGTCTCCGGCGAGCTCGACCGTCGCTTTCGCTTCAGCTTAAAGGCGCTCTTTGTCGCGTTATTATCGCGACGTTCTGTTGTTCTCCACATATTTCTGATTTTCTCTCTATTTTCGACTTTATATGGCGCAGATTAGAAAAATCTCTTTGTTTTTTTTTTTTTGGGGTCTGTTAATTGGGAATCTGAAGGCTGACAGAGTTTCAGAGGAGCAGATCTAACGGTTGTTGTCGATTTGTTCGGTCCTAGGTGGTGGGTGTTCCAATAGTTGTCGAAGAAAAAGAAGGCGCACGAATGGAAACCGAGATTGGGGCTTCTGCTCTTGGACTCGGGGCGACCCTCGCCCGCCTCGTGCTAACGTGCGCCGGCGAGGCGCTCGTTAGCCTCGTCGTGGTCAACCTGGTCAAGGCCGAGCTTATGGCTCATCAGGTACGCCAAATTTTTTCCCCTTCACTACGGTGATTTTATTTTATATTTTTTTTGTACCTTTTTCTTGTCTCCTAGTTTTTGGCAAAGAGTTTTTTTTTTCCTCCAATTTTTTTTTCTCCTTTATCTTTTTTATCGCAGCTTATGTTCGTGGATAATTAAGTGTGGCCTTTTTCCTTTGTTGTGGCGCTGCTAACCTGCGCCGGTTCGTTCCTCCTTTTTCTAATGTTTTTTTTATTGGGGGTTTTTTTTTTTGTGCGCTATTAAATTTCAAGCAATTTGTTTTCCTGACCAAAAAAAAAAAATCAGTGTTTTTGGTGTGTTTTTACGTGTTCACCCCTTTCCGTCGAGAGATGGAGAGGGTCTTGTATGGATAGAGAAAAAAAAAAAAAAGAGGGTAAAAACTCAAAACATAAGAGGAGGAGGAGGATCTCGCAATATTCTTTGCTTTCACTTTTTTTTTTTAACCCAATTTTTTTGTTTCACTTTTTATTATTGCTATTTTTATCCGAGCAGAGAGATCCCCGTTACCCTAATAGTAAAGGGCGGCTAACGTGAGCGAGGTTTTGTCTGAGGGGCGGACTTTTGACGGGAATATAAATTCGAGTTTTGGATTAGGCTTTGGGTTCCGGAAAGGGTTGTATGTGGGTGGGGCCCATATTGTCGTTTCACCATGAAGATACCCATTGGTGGGGGCTTTTTAAGTAAATTTTGAGGAAAAGGGGGGATATTTTTGGTTTTCTAAAATAAAATTAGCTTTTTGTCTTTTGGGTCGTTGAGAAAGTCAGAGCTCAAGTCTAGAATAATGGGTCTACTTGCTTTGGTTTGCATCGTCTTTATTAATTATGTATATGGTGCTGAACAAGGTTGTCTCGGAATATTCCTCAGGACATATGCTTCTTCCATCTTTCATTTGTGGGATCTCTCTCTCTCTCTCTCTCTCTATCTGGAAACCTTTAAGGTGATATTGGCCACACATGTTGAAAGATCGTTCATTCGTTTTAGTCTATAACATCCATTAATTAGGTAGTTCCTCTGTACGACTCGGGTATAGCTTTAGAAATGAGGGAAAAAAGCAACTTTTTTATATTCTTTTCCTGGGAGACATTTGAGATCGTTTCTTGTCAGATAAGTAGAAAGGGGGAAAATTCCTGCACTTTTTGAGTTTGGTGCTCTTTGGAAGATGATTCTTTGGTCACTTTGTGGCTGGAAGCACTGCCTTTGTGGTTGAGGCATATTCCCACACCTCAGGGGGCCTTGGTTCTGAGGTGGTTCCTTTTTGGTTAGACCGTGTTACATGGTTGTACTGTAGAATCACTTGTGCAAATGTTCGCCCTCATGCCGACAACTACAGTCATCTGACATGTTCTAGATGGACTTTGCTCCCCGTGTATGCTGATGTTATGTAGATGTTGTCTAGGTTTCGCCGTTCGAATTGGTTGGTTAATACACCATAGTGACAATTTCACTCATAGCATAGCTAGGCTTGGTGTTCGCTGCAGCTTAAATGGTATTCTTTGCTTTCCTACTAGAAGTTAAAAACAAAAGAGTTGGTAAAACGTGGTGGCATTTTCTTAGCTGATTAGTGATCTGACTGCTTTTGGATATAACTCCTCTTTTTGTCATGTCTTTGGTTGCTACAGATTGAAAAACAGGAGTACGGAGCTAGTTATGACCAAAGCCACACCCAAGCCAAGCCAATCGATGCTGGGGAAGATGATGATGACAATGGTGGCGGCGACGATGATGATGCGGATGGCGGGTTTGGGGAAGGTGAAGAGGAAGTATCATCTGAAGGTGGAGAGGAGTACAAGAAAAACCCTAACAGCAATAATGGTAACTCGAAGAAGGAAGCGGGAAGCGGGACTGGGACCGGGACCGGTGGGGGTGAAGAGAATGGGGAAGAGGAGGAGGATGATGAAGATGGTGAAAACCCAGAAGGAGATGACGATGAGGACGACGATGACGACGATGATGATGAAGATGAGGATGGCCGAGAGGAAGAAGAAGAGGAAGAAGTTGTTGAGGAAGAAAACGAAGAAGAAGACGATGACGACGAGGATGAAGATGAGGAGGCCCTCCAGCCTCCAAAGAAGAGGAAGAAGTGAGGAATTCGTGAGAAGAGGGAATCTGAGCGCTCCTCCTAGTCCTAGACACTCATTCCTAAGTGAAATGTTCACTGACTTTCCATAGTCTTCTTTAGCGCATGAGGGAAGACATAATTAGGATGTAATGCTTCTGTATCGAATTTTATCAATTTCCGCTGTTGCTACTTAGAGTTGCTAAAACGAACGGTCGAGCCGCGGCATCGGTTTCTGTTCATGCCCCTGAGTTTGAGAGCTCCTTTGTTATCTTTCAGGGAATTTTTAATGATCTATTGAGTCAAAATTCGTCCATGAGAATTCCACTTCCTCCATTTTCAGCTTGACTCTTCATAGGCTCTTATGACCTGTCTGAATCCTCTGTTCTATAATAGGGTTCCGTTTGAGGTATCTTATTGTTTGCGTGGTCTGAAGGAACTGAGGCTGTGAGAACATTCTTAAACGTGAGAATACTGACGATGACGCCATGTACTTTTAACTTAAAAGGGAAGCATACAAAGAATGTATACGACTTTTTTTAATTCTTTTATTTTTCAAATGTCATTAAGATCTTGGACCAAAAAAAAAAATGTCATTAAGATCTTTAAAAAAGAAGAAAAATCCACACTGAAAAGGCCAAATCGTCTCTCATTACAAACTCAATTTATCTTCTTGTTGAGCTTTTCCTCTGAAAGTAGCCCGAGTTTTACTGTGGAGACCTTTGGGCATTCACATCATTTATCACTAATTACGAAAATGCGATTTCCTTTCCGAAAATGTCTGCCCCCCAGATCCTAAATTTTCACACCCACCCATTATGGTTCTAAAGGTATTAAAGCCACTAACTAATCATGCAAACGTACTTATATGATTTGTTATGGTTCTAGATTAATCCTAACTATCATAGGGAAAAAAAAAATTAACAATAAGCTATTGAAACGGTTTAAAGGTAAACACTCATCTGACTTGTTATTGAGCCTTGGGACATGAACCCCCGTAAGTTTGGTATTAGAGACCAAACCTATCTAGAGAGATCCTAAATGTACTCATCATGATGGTGGGACCAGCTGGGTTTGGGATTAGAGACAAACCTATCTAGAGAGATCCTCAATCGTTATGGTAAAGCTAACCTAGGCCAATTTAACCATTTATTGAAAAGTGATTCTGAGATAACTTGATTTTATTGTTTAGTGCCTAAATTAATTGAGGCTTGAAGTTATTACAGACGAGCCTAACTAAGCTACAACTGATCTACATTAAGCTAGCATCACATTGGGCCACCATGGACCGCCTTGATTCTTCAAATTCTCGGCGGCCACTTTAGATCCTCGACCTCGATTCTTCGAACTCTCGGCCGCCATTTTGGATCCTCGACCTCCACTTTGGTGTCGGTTTCATCTAACGTTCAACTCATTCACAACAATGCATCCAATCAACGCAAACGATTAGCAAATTTCCCAAAAGGTCTTAATTTTTTCGGACTTTCATTATTATTTATTATTAATTTCTTATTCTGAGAATAGGACGTGCTGGGCCTGGGCCTGGCTCGAATATAGGCTGCCACGGACTTTCGGGCTTGGGCCACTAACGATGTTGGGCTTTTGTATCAGACCCGCTCCTAAAGCAGTTTAGGCCCATGCCATCAACAGCCCAATGCTTCTATTAAGGCAGATCAAGCCCAAAAGAGGTCGCCGCTCAAGCCCAAATTCACTTAGCTGGACTAGCCCAACGTTCGTAATACTATTATGAAGCCCAAGCATACCAAGAGCCGAACAAATTAAGCCCATTTTACTATCCTTCATCACCATTTTATACTGCCTAATTCCCTAAAAAACCATCAACTTTAGGTTCGATCTCAATTCTCTCTAAAAAAATTTTGTCTCAGAAAAACCCCTAACCTTAGGTTCAGTTCCAAATCTTTCCTGGACTTTTTATTATCTAGGAAAAAACCCCAAAGTCTAGGTCTAGTCTTAATTCTACCTCAATTTTTTTCTAAGAGGAAAATCATCAATTTTAATTTTAATCTGAAATCTGCCCCCATTAATCATCTTTTCAAAAATTACCTCCGGTTGTCCCTAATTTTCATATCTTATAATATTTTCATTTTGGAGAATTTCAATAATTTTTGTTGGGCTCGATTTGTTATCGATGTGAAAATGCCACGTCAAGTTGGGACCGGATCAAGAGGTAGAAGAATAAATTGAAAGTTAGGGGAAAATTTGGGGCTTGACTTAAAGTTAAGGGTTTTTTCCGAGACTAAAAAATTTCGAGATAGATTTGAGATTGACCTAAAATTCGGGGTTTTTGAGGCAAAAAAAAAAAAAAAGTTGGGACAAATTTAGGTCGGAATTAGACCCGCTTTATACTTCCTGATTGTTTATCACCACTTCCTCTGTTTCTCTTGAAAGACAAACGGTGTCGTCCTATAGTCATTTCACTAAGAACTTCGACTGTACAAGAACAAATGGCATCTGCTCCGCAAGAAATCGAGATTTGCACCTCTTTCATCAAAGGTCGATGTTTGGTTTTTCGGCCAACGGGTTCGGTAGCAAGGCGATTCGGACATGAAATGAATTGCGTAGCAAGGATCAAGAACGATAAAATTAAAGAAGAGGAATGCAAGTACTGGGAATTGGAAAATGTTGATAAACTGGAAAAAATACATAGGTTTTTTATGACTATGGTTGTGTCTCCACAACAATTACACATGGCTTTACTTAGTATAAAAGCATAATCGCTCATAAGCAGTGAATACTCTAATGACAACTACAATCACGTGTCCATATCAAACTTGACATCGAGCTCTATGCTCACTCATATAGGTGTCATGTCGATTACCAAAACCTGCTCATCCTTTGATATAAATGGTATTAGCACGACGTCTTAATTAGAAGATAATAACAACCGTAACTTGCTCGGGGCTATTTATTCATAGCAAAGCTGCAAGGATGGAGCTACTCCACTGCCATTTAAGTGTGCTCACTCGGCTATGCGACTCATTGCTTTGCTACGTTCCTCGATCTCAAATTAGGTGCTTCTCGAAAAGCTTCAGTGCTATACAGACATCAATCGACCACTGCCAGTCCCTTCGGCATCGCTTCTCGACCCATCAATGTCGTCACCAAGTTGGCTACACCTTTTTTATGGAATGTTTGTCGTGCTTGTGTATATGGTCTCCAATCACGCATTTTTTTTAGAAGAACGGTCGCAGAAAGTTGAGAATTTGAAACGCAGTTTGCAGGAAGGCCATGAAAGTCAATGGTCAACTGTAGACATGTCCTAGAAAAGTGAAATCTCTCTCCATTTCCTTCAAGCCGTTCCATTTGGCCCCTCTTAATCTTCAGAATCCTTTTCACCATTGGTGTATTTGATTGGAAATCCCCCTTTCTACTTGGGGGCCTCTTAGGTTGGATAAAATTACTCATCATTCCTACTTCTAATTTCTTTTCTTCAAAATTTAAGGAAAAGTATTTTTATGGAGAAAAAGATTATGAAAGAATTATATATTGTTCGATGTCTCATTATTTGGGTATGCGACACCAAAAAAAATTACAAAGTTTTGGTTATTATCGACAAGCGACAAATTTTGTCGTCGAGGGCGGAATTTAATGAAGATAGAAGTCATCAATAAACAAAACAATCAACAAATTGAAGGGAACTGACAAATCGCTAGTAAAATCATTGATAACAACGCATAACTGTCAAGCAATGGACCTGATATTTTTTTCAGAAATGTGGCTTTATATAAATAATTATTACTAGATAACGAGAGATTGTTGATAGTATAACTAATCGCATATAAAATTGGGATATTATTCGTTCAATAACCGCTTGGAATTACCGATCGTGGGTGGTTGCAAATATGTACATCGTACTCTTCGTAAAGGATCCCAATTTGCTGCACAACTTCATATTGTTCTGCAAATTTACCTCTATCTTTTGCTTTATTACAATTTGTTGTTCCCGCAATTTATATCATCGGCAACGATTGTTTTCGATGCCCATACCATGTCGTTCACTCGGAAGATATTTCATCCTTTTCGGAGAGATAAAATACTTTGAAATATATTAAATATTTCATGATAAATGGACTAAAAATTGAAAATGAACGACCCCTTTAAATTTTTTTTTTTGGGTAAAAAATGACCCCTCTAATTACGCGCTGGATAAAAAATTACTGACCGAGAAGGAAAAAAAAAAAGAAGAAGAGAAATGGAGAACAAAATTCTTCACCTTCGCCGAATACTTGTATACCGTTAGAACGCGACCAAGTAAAACCTCTTTTGCCGAGCTCAAAGCGGGCGACATGGCGAATCAAGGAGCGAAGAAGCGCAAGGAAGAGAACGCGCGCCACATGGCGAAACTCCGTCGCCTCATCATCGCCTGCAACGTATGTCGTTCCTCTCTCTCTCTCTCTCCATTTTGATTTTGCTCTTGTTCGAATCGATTGATCGACGAATTGGTGATCGGATGGACTGATTCTTGATTAGGGCATTTGGAGTTCATTTTCTGGTTCTTTAATCTTTCGAATTCTCGTTTTTTGATGTCGCTGTGTTGATTAATTGGATTGGGTGAGAGATTGAGGGAAATGTGCATGTTCGGAGCTGATGAGCTATGGCTCGGGTTACTTTTGTCTTAGATGTTTGATCGGAGCAAGTGGGAGATTTTGAGATGAGAGTTTTCCAGGGAGAATAGGCTCGGGTAATCGTGGCCAGGAAATGTTGCATGTTAGGGGCGGAGGACCGGCTGAGGTTTTTTTTTTTTGAACTGGATGCATTGTCGGGGAACTTTTGGCTGAGAATTGTTTTGGGAGCTAATGGGAGCCTTCGAAATGAAGAGTTTTTTAATGAGAATAGGCTTGGGTGGTCATGGCCATGAGAAGGAAGCAGGAAATGCAATATTTTGGGGAGAACTGCTATTTTATTCTCTTGGAGTATTCTTGTCATGTTTCAAAGCAGTTTCTTGGTGGTCATTTTGGTTGAGGCGTATTGAGGATTCCATGCCTAGATCTTTCTTCAGTTAAGTATGACAAGTTCAGGTGAGTCAAGGGATGACATCTGTTGCTGCTGGAGTTAGAAATGACACTTCTGATCTTTTGCATGGATGACTTCTTTGATGCCCAGTGAAGCACTGAAGTGTGCCCGAAATTTGATCACTTCTGCTGATTGTTCTGGTTAGGGTCTGGTTAGTGTGTTTCCCTCAGTTGTGCTGGCAGAGAGTAAAATTCGTTATTTTACTTTACTGATGGTTTATCGAATGAATTCAAGTTCTCTCACTTGTTCTTGTTCCTCGTTCCTAGTTGTTCTCACTTTCATTTAATGTCCCTTAAGATCATGCTTTTTCTTGATCGTGTGATTGTTGCTGCCATTTAATTTATACCAACTTTTAGTTGTTTGTAACTGCCAAGTTTTTATTTAATGTCCTTATTTAATTGCCAAGTTTTCCCCCCAACAATGCAGGTTATATACATTTTAGTAAGAATGCTCATCTTTCACTCCTCTTTCACCTGGAAACATTGGGTTGGGTTGCTTGTCACATCTGCAGCATATGCAATTCCATACCTGCAACTTGCTAAAATGGCCAAGCCTACTTATGCTGATGATGGAGAGCTTCTAGACGGTGGATTCGACATGAGTACAGGTGGAGTCTGTGGGTAATCTCTCTCCTCTCTCTCTCTCTCTCTCTCTCACACACACACACACACACACACACACACACACACACACAGAGTTCGCGCGCGCCCTTACCCAGCTGCACATGCAGACAGAACATAATGATTACCTCCTTACATTATTGTATATTCCGATGTCATGTTGTAACTTTTGTGTGTGTGTGTGTGTGTTTTTTTTTAAGTGGTGCGCATGGTAATGATCCTTAATATAAAGCTCGATCGTTGCACCATAGCTGTATTTCTTCTCAGGGGAGACTTTAAGAAAAATCTCATGTAGTTCTGTAGGGAATTTTCAAATATGCTATATATCAAAAGCTTGACTGCTGAATCATAACTTTTTGACAGCATCTTGCAATATGTTGGATGACTGTTCAACAAAGAAATGAATGTCTAACGCAAATCTCATGTGATTTCCTTAGTTTCATACCTTTCCCATCCCCAAGATAACTTGGATACTAAGATACATGTCACTTCTTAAGAAATTAAAAATGTATCTTATCTAAATGTTAAAACTAGTTTGTGTGTTTGACAATGGCGATATTCCAGGTTCCAGGCAAGACTCACTGATTCTTCACTTAGGACTTTGTACCACACCTTTCGCATAATTGCCCAAAGGATATTCAAAGGCACTGCTTCATTCTCCTTTCCAGAGAATGGAAATGAAAAACACTTGTCCTAGTTGTGGGTATCTTAGAATGGTCCACGAGGTTAATGGCGTATTTCATGTAGTCGGGCTTTACTTGGCTGAGGCAAGCTTTCTTTTCATAGAAAACTATGATTAATCATGTTATGCCCTATTGTTCAAAGTTAGCAATCTTATTGTGCCAGTGAATCTTACTATCGGGCCTGGGGTAACTAGATGGAGGCGGTATGTCTCGTATATTCCTTTTTTGCAAATCTCAAGTAATGCTTGGTAGAGGGCGATCAAACATATGATTATATGAGTGTTCAGTGGCATTTAATTAATTATTTTTATATCTGTAGGATAGAAGCCAATGTTCATTCCAAGACTTTTATTTGTGTAGAGGAATCTTTACTTAGAAACATTTCTTGAGAATTCTCTTTGTTGTCTGTTCCCTCCAGCAAGAAGTCTAGGTTAAGCCTTTCATTGATGAACCAATGATAATACAAACTTGGCATGTTGATGTCACAAATGTACTTTTGCTTCATGTTTTAGTATGTACTAATTCTGCTTCTTAGATTTGTTGCTATATGACATGTCACTTTTGAGTCATCAGGATGCGTTGCCCTGAGGTTTATAAGTGGTGTAATATGACTGTTTTTGCAGTGAATTTATGCAATTGTAAATGAAGTTTCGGAAGTTAGATAGCCATGCTACTTCTGGGTTTTTTCTTCTATTTAACAATCTTATATTTTTTAGCATAAATTTTGACAACTGTATTATTCTTCAATTATATCAATTTGATAAAAGTGACGCAGTTTGCTTTGCTAATTCTTGCGCAGATATCTGCATGATGTGATCTTCATTACGAGTTTTGTGCAAGTCGCATCCATCATTTCAGGGAAATTCTGGTACACATATTTGCTGGTATGATTCATTCTTCTGTTATACATACACTATGGATTTGGTGGCAAAATCATTTGTGGAGGTATCTTGTAACTCTTTCTGCCAGCTCATTAGATAATCTTAGACTCTTAGTTGCCTCCAGTCCCTCCTATAGCTTATTTACTTTGCCACCAGTCTATGTGACCATTTTCACAGGTTTCTTTATGCATGCATTTTTAACTTCTTGTTCATTTTGGACGGAGTATTTCTATAAAGTAGAAAAGGCAATGCTTGATCTATCTACGGCTCTAAGTGTAGCTTATTTAGTCAAACTGCGTCCTGTAAATCCAGAGATGCTGTAAACAAACTTGTTCTTTGGAGATGCTAATGATTAATTAGCCAGTTAATAGGTTGACAGGGGATGTTAAAGCCAAGCATCTCGTTGCACATAGAAGTTGAATAGAGAGGTTTTCTTGCATAGATATCATGGAGTCACGTTTGTAAAACTCTTAACTACTTCATGCCTCTCATTCCTCCCGACCTTAACCCATTTTTCAGCGACTTTATGCACGATAAATGTATGTTTAGGGTGAATAAAGACGAAAAGAAAAGGAAAAAAAAATCGCAAGTGCTGATGCTATGACAATTGGAGCAGTAGGCCTTGACGAAATAGGCTGAGGAGGAGTGTTTGTCCAATTTTGCTTGAAGCATTGAATGAGCAAGTGCATTTTATCTAATGGCAATGTTCACTTGCTATGTGAACTGAACTAGTCCTGCCAACTTGCTTGTAAGGTGAATGAACACTGAAATTCATGGATGAGAATCAGAGTTAGGCCAGATACATCTGGTTAATACTTAAGTGGCTCATTTTATAAGTCGATACTTGTAGTCTTTTTAAGCATAATTTCAGTTGATATTTCTGCGTGTTCTGGTAAGGATAGGAAAAAACCCTAACCACTAAGGCTGCAACATAACATTGCCCCTTTTGCAGATTCCTGCATTTGGAGCATATAAATCTTTTGGCTTTGTTAAGGGGTTTCTACCGACAGGTTCTGAGGTATGTCCTCTTTTGCTTTAGCTTTGGGCATATCTTCATTGAATGGTTTATGGATTCATACATAACGTTTGTTTGCATGATATAGGATGCCTCGGAAGATGACAAAACTCGCAAGAAGAGAGAAAAGATGGAGAAAAGAGCTTCAAGAACCAAGTTTGTTAAGACAAGAACTAGATAGGCTAGTAAACGATTCAGCTGACCCAGTGGATGGAAACTGGCAGTTGGACTGTAATTTTGATGTTGCTAGTAAACGATTCAGCTGACCCAGTGGATGGAAACTGGCAGTTGGACTGTAATTTTGATGTTGCTGTTGTTTGTTGAATTAGCAGCATAATTGTTCATCCAGGGAGCCAAATTGAATTCGGTACACACACACACTCTCTCTCTCTCAAATTCCATGGATGATGCAATTTTTGAAACCTGTCCATGTTGTTCACCGTTCTAATTAAATACGAGAATCACTCCCGTGGCTTACTGTTATCAATTTTGAGTCATTTGCTGCTTCTGGCATTGCTTTAATTTGCATCCTTAGTATTTCGGATGGACATCAGTCTGATTGATCGACTCAACAGCTTGAATTTCGTTGAACCATACTTTTTCCTCGTAAGCTTTGGCAAAGATGATTGTCCTGTTCCTCACAAGACAATAATTTGGGAAAATTGTCCAAAAGTCCTAAATCTATTGCATTGCAGTTTTTTCAATTTAGTCGTAAACCTTTTAATTTAGCTAATTGAGTCTTAGATATTTTCACATTTTGTCAATTGAGTCCATTCAGTCAATTTTTAGTCGGAAATTGCTAACTAAATCCCGACCATTCTAGGTGGCATGGCCGATATTGACATTGTTTAGTTGCTTTTTTTTTTTTGTTATGTTTTCCTTTGCTTTTTTTATTCTTTTATTATTTTTTTCTTCCCTTCTTCCTTCCATCGGCCTCAAGGCCAGTGAGGGCAAGCAAGCCCTCACCTAGGCTAGCAAGGGCTGGCCTTGCCCGATCCTATCTTAGAATTAGAATTGCCTTGTTAGCTTGATACGATGATTTGGCTATAATTATGCTCTTCATTTGCCGCGCTGTGGATCTCGTGGATTAGAAAACTTATGGAGCATGAAAGTATCATGGAGTAGTTTCATGATGCTCGGAGACTAAAAAAGAATCCTTGCAATCCCTAGTGATAGTCGTGTTTGTGGCATAGTGAGATAGCATAATTGTCTGAAGCATTCATGGTCTTCTCCATAGCCTAGCCATCACCCCATCATCGTCGGGAAGAGTCGGACGATGGTGGGAGCTTGGTGGCCCTCGCCCAGATTTGGTTGAGTGTTGCCACTAGCAAGGGTTGGCCGCCCGTGGAGGCCCTAAGCCAGAACCGGGCCAAGACTGCCGACTCTCGCCTAGATCCGGTAGAGAGTCGGCAAGCTTCTTTTGCTGTGGCGGGTGTCGCCGGCCTCCCCACCATCATCGGCCCTTCCCGATGATAGTTTCAAACTCTCCTTTTATTTGAACAATTTACCTTATTTTTAATTTAATTTAAATAAAATTTAGATAAAAATCAAATTTGATAGCTTTATGTTTTCTATTTAAGTATATTATCGCCACGGAAGAGAGATGAAATATCAAAAGAATCCACATTAGTATTTTCCATTAGTCAAGTTGAAACAAGTTAATGGAAGGACTTAACTCCATCAATTTGACAAGTTTTGAGAATTTGATTGCACTTTTTGCAAGTTTTATGACGCAATTGTATTTTCGTGATAAGTTTTAAGATTTTCAATGCTCTTGTTCTTAAAAATAATTATTAGTAGGCAATCTCTCTGGGTTTGATTGAAATGAGCTTGCTTTGCAGTTAATCTGCCAGGTATCCAAGTCTCACCTTGTGACTCGAGTTGAGCCCAAGATTTGGAACTCATTCAAGCTTCCAGTGGCTGAATGCAACGTCATTACCACTCTCTTCAAGTGATCTCTCAGGAAGCTGGAATGCATCATAACAATGTAAAGAAAAGATCATACTAGCAAACATGGTAATTATCTTTTCTCCATCTAATGGGAATCATGTCATTATCTGGGGAATAAAACAATTAAGAGTCTAATCAAATACGAAAGTAATAGGAAATGCAATTAGACTCACCAAGTAAGTATACATAGGACCATGACTGCTTACCAGTCGCACAATAATAAAATTCATGACTTTCTATGGGTGCGTTTGGTAACAGCTTTCCCAAGGCACTTTGGACCTCTAAAGTCCTTGGGGAAAAAATTTTGGTGTTTGGCAATCCACTTTAAGAAAATGCAAATATGGGCCAAAGTTGAAAGCCCAAGGCAGCTGGGGACTTGCTTCGGGCATTGAGCATCTTCGGAAGGCTAGGTATACAGTAAAATGAATTTTTTTCCTTCCCAAATTGCCCCCTCTTTTTATTTTATTTTCCAATTTAGCCCATGTACTGTTCATCTTCTCCTTGCAGCAGATTAGGGAAGTGGTGGAGCAGAGGGCGTGCTTCACAGATGTCGACGAGCGATCTGCAACACCGACGTTGATCGCCCAGGGTGGTGCGGCTAGGGTTGCCTTCCGCCTGACCCTAGCTGCACCGGAGTCCAGAGAGGCACAACCCGAGGTCGGGGACCTCGGTTTCGGCTCGCCTAAGGTTGCGCGACATCGACGTCGCCTTGATTGTGGTTGCGCCGACGCTTGAGGACCAGATCTAGGAGAGGTCGTGGCTGGTTGCGAGGCACAAGATCTGATGGCGACGAGCTTTGAACGACCAGATTTGCTCATAGTGAGTCGAAGGTCGTTTGGCCGTCGCCGAGGCTGAGGTTGGGGCGACGCTTGAAGGACAGAACGAGGAGAGGTCGTGGGTGGTCACGAGTAACCAGATCTGAGGGCGACGAGCTTCAAACGACCACAGAGTGGGGCGAGACGACTGAGGGCAGGACGGGACGAGACGAGAAGGGAAGCTCCAGCGACGCCTGCTCCGACAAGGATCGTCGGCGAGTCGGCGGCACCTGCTCCGACAAGGGCTCCTCCATGTCTTCTCTTCCTCGGCCATGGCTGCCTCTGTTTTTCATTTCCTTTCTTTATTTTTTTTTTTAATTTCAAAGTTGCTTTGCAAAATGAGTTATTCAAACACTACCCTAGCTTTCACCAGATACGCCTGCACTCAAAGGCCCTTCAGAAAATGGCTTTGCATTCCCCCAAAATGTTCCCAAACGCAGCCATTATGGTCCCCATGCATCATGATGCGCAGTCAATCCACCCAAATCAAGATCATGCCACTAGTCGAACGGCAATCATGCAGATATTTTCCAAAACAGGATTAATACTAATCAGCTCAATGCACCAAAAGCTGTGACGGAGACTCCGGGCTCATATATCATCTATATCAAAATATTATTAAAAAAGGTTTACATCAGTGCAGGTCGTGTCACGTAGGACGGTCGGCGTCCACATCGGTGATTTCCAGTCAAAATCGGCTGGATGGATTTTATGAAAATGTTTATGATTCAATTAACACAATTAAAAGGTTTAACACTGAATTGGCACAAGTACAATAGACTTATGACTTTCTTTGGGAATTTTCCTAGTGAACAACCTAGCAAGAATTCATTGTTCTACTTTAGACTATATTTGAGATAATTTTGTCCGATTGGCCAAGCAAATAAATGTCGATTTTCTTCGTGCTATTTCTTTTGCTTCAACCTATAATGTAGTTGCATATGCAAATACAAATCAAAAGCAGTGCACCAATTATACACTCTTGCTACTCTCTCTACAATATAACTTTCGAAACCTTCGTCGCATTTGTGTGTCTTTCAAATAGATTTGTCATTTTCATCTTCTAATCTTTTCAATCACCTCCTCCAAAAAAACTCAATTTACGTAAATAATCTTCTTTTCGCCAATCTAAGCTAAAGGACCCAATCACGCTAATAAAAAAAATAATCCGACGACTAAATTTTACTCCAAAGATGTCCCGAAAAATTCTTCATTCTCTTTTTCGCTTTATTCCTTCGAGCACGCGATAATTTGATCCAGCTCGGGGACCAAATCCATCAACTTTGTCTCTTGTTTTTTTATTTTTAAATTTTTTTTTCTATGTTCCTTCCTTAACTTTTCTTTTTCTCTGCTAAACCTTCCGTAATATCAAATTGTCTACGATATGTTTATTTGTCGAGTCCAATCCCCCGCTACGTGCCTTTCGAAGTACTTGAGGCTTCAGAGAGTCGTTCATATCGTGCCACAGCCTTTTTCCTATGCATGCAACACTGAAAAAGCAGGCAAAAAAGAAAGAAAACACATGATTTGCCCCTGAAGAAACCGACGATTCTTTGTCTCCAGCCCTGCATTTATCCACATGAACGAAACCCCATCATCTCTCACACCTTCACACATCCGTTTAAGAGACAAAACAAAGCAAGTTTCAGAGAGCGAGAGAGAGAGTGTGTTTTTGCAGATGATCATGGCAAAGAAGGTGGGGCTAGGGCATTGGCTACTGTTGATGCAAGTGCAATATCATTGCTTATATGGAGGTACGTCATCGTCTCTTTCTCTCTTTCTTCTGAAAATGCAAGAAAAGATGCAAGGATCTTGTAGTGAAATCTTCTATGATGTCCATGATCCGTTTGCTTCTGTCTTGGCCTTTCCGTTGGTGCTGACGTTCAGAAGCACCTGCTCATTTCGAAGCACCTATTTCTTCTATCTCTCTGAGCTTCATTATCAGTCTTGGCTCTACCAAATAATATGAAGGGGTATTTCTACAATCCCGTGTTTAAGGGACGCTCGATTCCCGACCCGATTCGGTCTCACTTAGGAATCGGGAATCGGTAAATCATTGGTAGGAGTGAGCAATACGGACTTTAGTTTTAATATAGTAATTAAAATTAGGTTTGCAAAGAAATAAAAAAAAATGACAGGTGGATTAATAGGTTTACATTCAAGAAGTAAGAAATTAAAAATAATTGGTCCGATCCCCCATGGAATCGTAAATCAAATAAAAAATCACCGGTTCAAATTTTATAAAATCGGGAACCAAACCGAACCAACCGATTTGGTCGAATCCGGGCAATTCTCGATTTGATCGATCTGTCTTGCTCGTCCCTACACGTGTTAGGAAAGAGAGAGATATCTTGATGTGAAATGACATTACGGCTGCAATTAACTTATTTTACAGGTGTACCTGAACAAGCCCACTTCATTTGGTAATCGAACCCAAAATCCTTCATTTTAGACCACTCGCTCCGATTTACTATGTTCTAATTTCAGGTTCGGCTAGGTTTGATTCGAGGTCTCACCTTTATGCAAACTACAAACATTTAGATAATTTGGAAGTTTGGCTTGCAAACTAGTACTAGGCTGGGAGACCAAAAGCAATGGGGGGAGCAGCTTGCATTAAAAAAGGTGGTGAAGGTAGCGGAACAGGACCTGAGCCGTGTCATGCAAGAGTTTAGCTGGTTCTCATCGATGGTCGAAAGCTTCAAAGAGCGCCATTGACCGGTCAGGTGTGGAGGGAAGTCGGATAACATGACTGGAATTTTCCGACCATTTGGTTCACTTTGAAGAGACCGTGTTGCTCACGGCTCTACGCCCAAGATTCAATTGTTAGGTAAGAAGAAAAAGTTAAAATTTCCATGGTCAAGAGAGCACATCAGATATAAGCCCTAATGGTCATGCAGCTCTCCGCAATCTTGGCAACGACTGCAGTAGAAGATTTTAACTATGTTATGGATGGACCAAAATGATCAGGGACTAAACCTTACAGATCGTCAATGGAAACCCAATTTCAACCTGGGAAGTGCTATCGACGGTTAAGGTTTCCAAGACTCTATCTACAATATGATGACATAAGCGTTCTCTTGAATCTTAGAAGTAAAATAGGTGAAGTCATGAGGGTAGATATTGCAACTGTATCGGCATCTACTAGGTTTATATGCTCAAATGTGCGGGTCTCACACAACCTTATATCGAGGTCTCGTTTGAGATAGAACATACATAAAATAGAGCACGAGGGATTCATTTGATCTGCTTTCATTACGATCATTACGGGCCTAGATCATAGGAGTGTCTTGAGTTGCAGCCACTAGAGAATGATCGTCGTAATCTTCTGGGAACTGCGTTAGGGGACATGGAGGATCAACGGCAACAGCGCCAGCTAGAGGTGCATGCCAAAGACGGGCATTTGATATTAGTAAAAATTGGGCATCGGCTCGAGCATGGTGATAGTGTCTCGGGATTTTTCATAGATAAAGCTAGGTTATCTAGTACAATTGGAATACATACGTAGGTGGGCCTTGATTGAGCAAAGTCTGTTCAACATTTCCATAAATAATTTGATCACATATGAGATAAGAGTATATGCACATGGATCGGCCTTTATTTGTAGAGGCAAAATCTGTACATGCCATAGTACTCACCCTAGACGAGGCGACTCGTCCTCCTTAGTTAGGTTGGACCGAAGGACTCCTCGTCCCTTTACTACATTCCATATCACGTTGACTATCCCCAACTCGGGGATGGATGGAGGATCCTAAGCTTTCAGTTGAGCTTCAATAGACATACCTTTCCCATAATAAATGATATTTGGTTCTTTAGTAAAGTCCGCTCTTCGTTTCCCTCGAATGATTCCGCATCTATCAGCAACAACCCTTTACGTTATTTTTTACTAAGGAAGGATCTATTGGTAGCACAAGGCAACATTTGATTAAACAAGAAAGGAACGGAAAGTCTCATCTCGTCTATCTCTACGCAAACCCTGTCCCACGTCCCCGTCCCCCCGTCCCCGTCCCCGTCGTCGTCTTTTGTGTGGCTACCCTTTGTGAGTCTTTGAGTTGAGTTGATTGGAGCTTGGGATTCCCATTAGGCACCAGTAAACATGCGCGAGCTAACCCAAGGCAAAAGCAAATTCAGCCCTCTTGCTTGATCCCGTTGTCCTCTTTTGACGGTGCAAATTTTACTAAGTGTATAGTTTTGGCGTTGTCCTTTCTTTTGGTAAGGTATTGCCTCAGTGCGCGTGCAAAAAGAAGGTATTCCTTTCCTCCCCATATATTGTAATGAGGATAACAGAAAGAATAATTTCTTTTAAGTCTTCCCTTATTATCGACGAATAATCTAGGTGCAAACCCTAGTATAGTTAGTATCTATAAGCGACTAACAATTTTGCAAAGAAGTGTCTATTCTTATAAAACGGCTTTATGCATTGTTTTCATATCGCTTTCCTTATTGAGGAAGATTACAACACCGAAGAAATAAGCTGGTGATACTTTCAGAAGTATACACGTAATCCCTCCCCATGTCTACCTATTGATAAATTGAACGAAATACAAAAGTGATTCGATCCGCTTTTTCCATTAGTGCATTTTATGTATCTTAATAGGTGTCACTTGTTCTATGGTATTGTAGCTACATGCTTCTTACTAGTCTTTTCCTACACTAGTTTGAGTCCTTACGAATTAATTTTCTTATGTTGCGAGAATTTTGCGTACGCCCGTAATATTCATAGTGGAGTTACCACAAAATTAAGGGGAGAATTACAAAAAAAGTCATAAATCTATTGCAATTGTGTCAATTCGGTCTTAATTTTTTTTTACTAAATCAGTCCTAAATTTTTTTTAATCGTGCCAATTTAGTCCATCCAGCACCGACGTGGACACAGGCTAGCGCCAACCGTCCCGTGACATAATACTTTAATATTATATATTTTTATTTATTTTATTTTTCCTTTTTTATTTTCTCTTTCTTTCTTTCTTTCTTTCTTTATTTCTTTCTTTGATCCTATCGATGCCGGCCGCTAATAGCAACCGACCAAAGGAGACTCCAGAATCTGGCGAGGTCGGCCGATCATCGGTAGCAATGGGCCGCAGGAGACGCCATTAGCGAGGTCGGCCTCACCGGCCCAAATCGACGAGGCGCGCTCAATCCGGTGATAGTGAGGCCGAGCCTTGCTAGATCCGGGCGGGTGAGGCAAGCCTCGCCGTCGCCCGGCCGAGTGCACCTCGCCCGCCCCTAGCGAGGTTGAGGTCAACCTTGCTAGTGGCCAGCCTCTCCAATGGCCAATCGCCACCGGTAACTGGCTATAGGAGGATGAAGAAGAGAGAAGAAAAAAAAAAAAAAAAAAAAAAATAAAAATAAAAATAGAAAAGTTCAAAAAAATTATTAAAAATTATATTGTCGGATGGCGTTCACGTTAGCTTCGGCCAGTCAAAGATTAGTCGGATGTATTGAATTGTCACAATTACAAAAGGTTTAGGACCGAACTAACAAAAAAAATGTTTAAGACTGAATTAGTACAATTGTAATAGATTTAAGACTTTTTTGGTAGTTTTCCCAAAACTAAGATGAAAGGTATGTGACAAGAAAATGCAATTGCTTAGGATTTTAGGTCTTAATAACTTATATATATCTTTTACTTTGACATTTTTGTGAACCACGTACAGATGGACCAAGCTAAAAAGGGGAAGTCTGCCGGTGTAAGCACGAGGTAGAGCCAAAACTCTAGTTTCTCAATCAAGAAGCCACTTAGAGTAAGGGCTAGTGTAAGGGAGAACATAACGCATTTTTCGAAATTTCAATGTTGTCGCATCAAAAGATGAGAAGCAGGATCCTTAGTATATAATACCTGCATAAAGAAAAAAATGGGAACTTTAAATTAATGGAGTTGGGTATATTGATTCTGAAAGATTAACCATCCAAAGATTTGACTAAATAGTGAGGCTAGGAAAACAAGAATTATCATAATAGATGTATAGAAAGATAAATCTTGGGGAGGAAGCTAAGCATAAAGATATCAGGACAGACACTTTGCTTCCAAATTGCATCTGATTTGGTGCTCCTTGGAAAGATTTTTGGGCCTATTAATCGCATGATTATGTTTATAAGCTTTGTCAAAAAGCTAAAGTGCGGAGCTTACAAATTTCAAGTGACTATGATCGGAACTTTATCAACAAGCTAAGTAAGTATAGTGGATGGGATTTGTTGATTAAGCAAGGTTTCATGCGATCTTACAGATGGCGTGTTGAATACAATAGACTTGATCGACAGGCGGGCCTAAATAGATTCGGGCCGGAGTCTATAGAAAAGTATGGGCTTCATGGTCGGGCCGGATGTCATGCCGGCGGAAGTCGTGGCCGAAAGAAAGAGCCTTGACGGGCCAATCCAAGCCCGTAAAGGACGTCGCTTGCCGAGGCCCTCCCATCTTAACATGATTTCGGTTGGGCCAACCCGGCCCGTCAGCACAATGCACCCGGAATTATTGTCGGGCGGGCGGGCCTGGTCGGAGAATAATTTTGGGCATGAGATTCAAAAATCAACTTACTATGCTCCCGGGCTCTTGCTGAAGGACTGCTCGTGCACTATCATTAGCCGTAATAGCAAACAACTTGTTCGTTAACGCGTACTTTTCTTTTTCCAGCATTAACAGCGGCGACCTCGGTGCAAGAGAAGGCGGAGGTGGCGATCCCAACCACGGCGATGTCCCCTCCGGAGGGCAATATGACTTTCCTCGGCGGCACGACGTGGTGCGTGGCCCTTTCGGGCGTCCCCCAGGCCGACCTCCAGAGCGCGCTGGACTGGGCCTGCGGGCTCGGGATGGCTGACTGCAAGCCGATCAGAGACGGTGGGGCGTGCTTCCAGCCCGACACGCTCGTCTCCCACGCCTCGTTCGCGTTCAACAACTACTACCAGCAGAACGGCAACTCAGACATCGCGTGCAACTTTGGCGGGACCGCCGTGCTCACTAAAACCGATCCCAGTACGTATAAATTGATGCACCACTTTCACCTCCGTGATTAATTTGAACAACAAAAGTACTAAAACAACGCACAACCTGTCGGAATCTGATCTTTGATCTGCAAAACATGAGCTAAGGCGTCGAGTCATTACATTCGAAGCTTTCACTTATGATCATCTAAGTAAACTCTTGGGGCTCTGCTGTTTCCCAGGTTACGGAAAATGTGTCTACGCCGCGTCGGGGTAAGTTTTGCTTACTGTTGTAATCGCTCACTTCCTCGAGCTCCGCTCGATTTAGCTCGGCGCTTGTTCACATCGCGTTCCCGTCCTTCGCAGCTTGGCCTCGTCCGCGCCGCAACGGCCCGAGCACGATTGGGGCCTTTTCGGGTACGGATTAGCAGGGATTTTGCTGACGTTCTTGTTGAGAAGCCCACGTTCCCTGCTGCTGTGAGATCTCAGACGAAGCTGCAAAAGATTACATTGAACTTGAACTGCTTAAGGGTGGCAATGTTGGATCAGTGACTCGGAATCAGTGGCGTTTAATGTTTGTCGCTCAATTTCGTTCGCACGATGATTATGTTGGCCATCTAAATTCTCTTAGCATTCTCAGCATTCGCATCATCTGTTTTCGCATTTCTCATGGGCACTACAGAGGAGATCGCTGACGCGGAAGCGCAAACCGATTTTGAAAATTTATGTGCCTCGTTTTAAATCTAGAGACCCTAAAACTTACCCTGTTTATTGTACTCCATTTGGTATTTTTAATACGTAGTACGTTGATCGGGAAATTAGCATAATTATTTCAATGACCTAACGGCTTTAGGTATTCAAGAACTTGAAATTTAGAGTCGTGTTCCCATGTCGTATTGAGATTTTGTAGCATGCTTCCTTAAAAATACTAAATTTTTTTTAAAAAAAATTTTTTATAAATCCAATGTTTGAAATGTCACATTTTCTAAATAAAACTTGAATGAATATTATTTCAAATAAGACTTAAATGCCATAAAATCTCAAAAAGGCTTGATTTTTAGCATTTTAGTCTTTTACTTATTTGATTTTTTTTTTTTTTTATTATAATTTTTATCCGTTTTCAAAAATTTTTAAAAAGGAAAAAGTGGACGTAGTAAGATGGAAGGGTAGCTTCCCACGCCAGCTAGAGGGTATTCAAGAACTTGAAATTTAGAGTCGTGTTCCCGTGTCGTATTGGGATTTCGGAGTCCTCGCCAAAATCGGAAGGTTGGGACCTTGCCTAGTCGCCAACAACCCCGATCTAGGCGGGATCGCCGCCCTCACCACCCCTTTTGACAAAGGGGGCAACCCTCCCATCGTGTGGGCTTTTTTTTTAAATTAGGAAAAGGAAAAAATTAAAATGTGAAATACGTAAACACCCTTCATTGAAAAATTTGAAAAAACAGGACTTGCTTTTTTGGATTTTTTCCAAAATACTATGGTGTTGGTAATCTTGATCGTGCTATAAAAATCCATGATTATTAAATTCGGGGTCACTTTCGTCAACAGGTGCCTGCCAAATATGACATGAATGTAACCATGCATAAAAATCAAAAGAAGAAAAACCAATTCAAGTATGTTAGGAGGTGGATGACAATATTTTTGAAGTAAAATTTATATTTCAAAAGTGCCTATAGAGCAGAAATCCTCCGTTTGATTATGCAACTTTATTTTTCTACTTTTGGAGTAAAAAATATATATTTTTGCTCCAGAAATAGTTTTGGATTCATTTAAAAAAGTAAGAAAAAAATTACTTTTCTATAAAAATAGAAAAATAAACTTATGTTCAAAAGTAGAAGTAGAAAAATTAATTTCTGGATAGAATTTGATTTTTAGAGCAAAAATATTGTCATGCGCGATCAATTTCCCTAGTCTAGAGATTTTTGTTTATCAAAAACTTTCCCATAGGACTTAAAAGGATATTCCGCTTTCAATTGTTTAACATGCTTCACTTTGAAACAAAAGTTGACCGCAAGCAAGCCGTTGGAACCACTTAGCTTTAATCGTTGATGTGTACGGTTATGTTGCGGGGCACGGGGACATCGAGGTCAATGCTTGGGATCTATGATTTGATAGATTTGTTAAATGGGTGGATCAAATCGAAAATGTTCTAATTTATATTGATTCATTCAACTAATTTTGATCAATTTCTATGTAATACATATCTAGTGATCGATATCGGATTCAACCTATATCCAATTGATACATAACATATATTACTAAAATACTTATATATTAACCAAATTAAGAAAAACTCATATTCAAATTGAGGTAAGAATAAGCATTGAGCGAGCGCGGGACGTAATAAGGGCAATAGAGAGTCATAGAAACAACTTGAGTCTAAGTAAGTTGTAAATTCATTTAACATCCATATTATTTTGGGCTTTATCATTCTAAATCAATTTATAACCCGTTTATTTAATATAAGTAACCCATTTCAACAAATATAGGGTTGGGTCAATTGCCCCGGTGGCTTTGCCACGGTTTAGACTTAGGTCCGACCACATGGGATTCTAGATTTGGCTTGCCCAAGGCACATGGGGATGAAAAATTGATTCTTTTTTTGTCGATTCAAAAAACACTAAGGCACTTTTTAGTTTTGGATTAATATCACGAAAAATTTTAAACTGGTATACTTGTGACAAATTATCTTAAACTATTTTTTTAACCATAAAAAACCTAAACTAATATACTTTTGACAAATTTACCCCAAACTGGTATACCGGTGACAAATCAACTCTTCGTTAGTTTTTATCAAATCTTATCATCAAATTGTTGATTTGGATGATACGTGACAATTACCGTATGTACATGTTTAGAGTTTTTACCTTCCATTTGTCACATGTGTATCAATTTAGTATTTTTCGTGGTATTAATATAATTTAACGGAATCTAATGGATGGTAAATTTGTCACACGTGTATCAGTTTGAGGTTTTTGATAGTAAAAAAAATCAATTTATGGTAAATTTATCACGTATGTATCGGTTTGAAGTTTTTGGTGGTCGAAAAAATAGTTTAGGATAAATTTATCACGTGTGTACCGGTTTGAATTTTTTGTAGTAAAAAAAAAATAGTTGGGAGTGAATTCATTATAGGTATATTGGTTTGAGATTTTTCGTGATATTTAACCTTTTAGTAGTTGTCTATATAAATTTATCAATTTTTGAAAGGCGTTAAATAGTTTCTAGAATTTAAGCAAAAAAATGAGGGATACTTTTTCGAGAAATCGTTTTTCTCTTCTCGCCGAACAAATGAGAACATACAAAGTGGCCTTCAGCCTCATTAGTCATTACAAGACTGCGCTTCACCGGGGCACTGTGAGCTGAGCCCTCGTTTGCCTCTTCGTCTTCTTCTTCTTCCTTGCATTTTGCAGCCGAAGAAGATGAGCGTGTGGAACTACGTCGTCACGGCGCACAAGCCCACCAACGTCACCCACTCCTGCGTGGGCAACTTCACCGGCCCTCAGGAGCTCAATCTCATCGTTGCGTACGCCCCCTTTTCCCCTCTCTTCTCTCCCGCTACAATCTTCCCAGCATTCGTCCCCAATCCGTTTGCTTTTTGCCCTCCTTTGGTGGCGGCTCATGGGTCATTAACTAGGTTTTGGGTTTTGAGAATAGTTAGAGGCTTTCGTCCGTTTCTTGTTGGCCTTCTTTCCCGGCTTGCTTTCGATTGGTTGACTGTATGTCCCATCTGGATGTGTGGAAATCTATTTTCTTAGGTAAATGCAGTTATTGGGGAGATGGTTTTTGCAGATTTTGGATTACCAAGGGGTAGACCACTCCAATTTCCATTTTTTAGATTTGGGATCTAGTATAATGCTGTTTTCGGGATTGGAGTAGTTTCACCGTGTGATTCTTATTTGATGCAAAAGATAAGGGTTGGGTCACACTTGCACGGTAACTTTGTCCGGGGGATTTAGTATAAATTCTGTTTTCGGGATTTTCGATTTCACGAGAAGTTGATCTAGCTGTACCTGTTCTACTTGGATTCTTTTGTGGGCATATTTGATACCTGAAGTGAATGGGGTTCTTTCTGCCAATCATGATCGTTTGCAGAAATCTTGTCTAGTAATTCTTAATGAAGACGGCATACGTACGGTTATAAGAGTGCATGCTGCATTGGTTTAGAACTCTAGGTTGTCATAATGTTAAAGAGTGCTTTTCAGCGGAAGTGTCATATGATTGGGGGGAGTAAATTGTTTTCGTCCAGGATGAAAGCTGAGCTTTAACTATTTAGTAGTTCAATACAAACGAAAGGGCTACTATCGTCAAATTTTGTGAGATTGAATTTGATCAATGATCAACATGTTGTACCCCCTACGCTGTTGTGCCCTTGGGGGGTTGCTGAAATATGGATGTAGATGGTAGCATATTGATTTGCTCAGTAGCTCACAGGTAGCTAAAAAGGCATATAATTGGTTGTCTGGGCTTGTCTTCTATAATCCACTTGGTTGTGTTAAAATTTTATTTTATTGTCTTCACCTTTTTTCTCCTTGTGAGAAAGTGCATTTGAATTTCCCTCTAATGTGCATTTTTTCATTTAGAGTCCAGACTTATCAATTTCCAATTGATGGATGTCATGCCATTGTGTTTGAATGGGTTCTTCCTCCCACCTGCCATATCTAAACTTTTTCCCCCTTATGTTAGTAATTGTTATCCACGCTTTGACATTTTCACGTTGTAGAATGTGAGTAATTTGTGTGACGATTTGCTATTTAGTTAGTTTGTGGTGAAGATAATTTGGCAGATGATTGTTGATTGCACTATTGCAGTTGTCAAATTTTAGATCAAAGTGCATTCTGTTAAAGTGATTTCACTTTTGTTTTTCTATTTCAGCAAATGCACTCGAATTGAAATACATTTGCTTACTCCTCAGGGTTTACAGGTATGGTATTTCCTTTTTATATTTTTGCTGGACTGACCAGGATTTTTTTTGTTCTGTTTGTAGTAATTTCTTTAGTTGTTTATGTAAAATCCTGCTTTCCCTTAGTTTTCTAGCTGTAGCCTTTAATTAATTTAAGTGATACATATCTTGGAGCCTTAGTTGAAGTTGTATCAAAAAACCTCCTTTGGCACTGGAAAAGATGTTCAATAGTTTGGTTAATCTTTCATTCATTTGTGGTCTCAAGTGAATCGGGTATGCTGTCACCATTAACATGTCTCCATGTTAAAATTTTGCTTTTTTTTTTCCCCTCCTTCGAAAGACTATGATTTCTTCATTTGATGCCATATATTAACTATGGATTCTTTGAACCTTGATTTTCTGTGAGTGGTTTTCAGGTATGTCCTTTCCTGTGCCTTAGATTTGTTAGTGCACTAAAATAATTTCTCCTTACAGTTTGGTTTGACTTGTCTTGGAACTAAACTCTTTCTTCTTCTTTTTTTTTTTTTCCCGGCTTTCACAGGCTATGCTGGATGTCCCAATTTATGGGAGAATTGCAACGCTTGAGCTTTTTAGGCCTCATGTGAGCCATCGATGTGATCATGTTTTTGTGGTCTCTTTTCTAGGTGATCACAATCATGTTTTTTGGTTCTTGTTTTTTAGTCCAAGTCCTTGTCCCTTTCTTGTAACAGGGTGAGGCACAGGATTTTTTATTCATTGCCACTGAAAGATACAAGTTCTGTGTTCTTCAATGGGATGCCGAGACATCTGAGCTTGTTACAAGGTTGGTATCCTTATTTGTGTAATCATTGTTGTTTGCGTTGTAGTTCTGTTGTGTGGGCTTATGCATCAATATATACACTATAGAGGCTCTAACAAACCAGGTTGCGGTTGTGGGAAATAAACCCTAGCCATTTTAGCACAATAGGATAGCCATGCGGTGTTTCATCTCCTTTTATACAAATATCATCTTTGGCTATTTTGGACCACCATGTCGGCTCATGTGGACTAATTAATTTAGGTGGGACTGTTTTCAACCTATAAAGCTTAAGCTGGTGGATGGAAGTTGATTTTAGCATTTTGCTGCAAAATTGGACAGATCTGGTAGAAGTGCACTAATTGCAAAAATGTGAAAGTTCAGTGCATCAGTCAAAGTTCAGCGACCTGATTGAAAAATTGCTGAAATCTAGTAAACGCCAATGGCATTATTCCGAAAATTAAGGAAATCTGAAAAGGAAAGGAACAAGAGAAACAATAATTGGGTAAATGATCCTGTCTGGAGCAGCTTTATCAATGGTACCTCAATGGCTGACAATTCTTGTCCCCCAAAGATTTGTTTGTGTGACAATGCAAACTCATGTGATAGATGGTGTATGAAAATCTAAGTAGTATTGATGCCGACACGCAACACGACACAACACGACACGTCGACACGACCTTTATAAAAAAATAGATAATTCCGACACGTTGGGACATGTTGTATATCAAATATATAGTTTTATATATAGAGGATAAATTATCATGTATTTATGAAAGTATCAACAGTGAGTTTTTTTTTTTTTTTTTTGTGCTAAGGATTCACTATTAGATTCTTTTTGGGCTGGCCGGGTATATAAATTTTAGTGTGGCAGGGTATGACTTAAGTATATATATTTTGATAAATTTACATTTTGACCCCTAATTTATTGAAAATTCTTGAAATTGATCTGTGCGTGTTGAAATGGAGTGTCGGGATGTTAGACTCATGTGTTGTTGGCATGTCCGGAGCGTTGACCATGTGTCGATCGCATGACGGAGAGTGTCGAACATGACACGGAAGCCCTCGAAGATGAAAATCGATCCTTCATGTCATCGGTCTTAGTGCAACATGACAAAATAACGATATCTACGAGTAATCTAGTCGAGGTGGGCCATTATTGGGGAATTGGGATAGGAATAAATGTAGGGCTGTTTGGTTTGTCATATGGATAACTGTAGCGTATGTAGCTCTCTCATAAGCATATTGTCAGTAAATAGATCTGTATGGACTATGGCATTCGGGGAGTAATAGGGACATATGCGTGTATTGTGTAAGGGTGTTTGGTTCCAAAGTGGGCTTGTGATCCCTGGTTCCAATCTTCAGTAAGTATATCCATATGGAATACGGCATTGGCAGAGCAATGGAGACATATGTGTGTATTTTGTAGGGATGTTCGATTCTAGAGTGGATCGGTTCTCGGTTGGGTGGCGTGATTCTAGGTCCCGGCCTTGAACCAAGAGCCGACCTTGTGATTTTCGGTTCCAAAAGATTGGAACCTATATTACACGGACACGCTCTCGGAGATAATTTTCATGTGTCGGACACCGACACTTGTCCGACACGCCGGGACACGATTCAACAGCAATCCAAAATTAATTCTCGCAAATCTTGTACTTCAAACTCATAATCTGTCCCAGTCCCCATGGGCCTTTAGCCCATCGACCCAAGCTTTCACGTAGGGTGGCCCATCAAACTCAAATGTGTTACCTCACGTGACTGAGCCTCCTTTTTATAAGAAGCTTTCTCTTACTTTCTCTATTACATGGCCGATGTGGGACAAGGAAATGCATAGGCAGATATAATTCCTTCATAGAGCATTATTATTTAATTCTCTTAGTAGGTCATTCCTCCCTCACAGGAAGAGTTCCCGGTCATGAAACTAAAAAAAGTTTAAGAGAATTATTATGTAAATTCATTCAAGGGCTTTTTTCATTATTTATTTATTTGTGACTTCAAGAAAATAATAATTTATCATGTCTATATAAAAATATATATTTAATGTACAACATGTCCCAAACGTGTCGAATTCTTTATTTTTTGAGAATTCACGTGTCGGCGTGTCGTGTCGCGTATCGTGTCCCGTGTCCGTGTAACATAGATTGGAACCAAGAATCAAACCGGTAACCAGCCAATTTCGATTCAACTCCCAGCTCTTCTTGGGAACCAACCTTACTTTGTGTTTTTGGTAAGAACCATATTTTTTATTTGTAAAATGCAAAAGTTGCATAATTTCGTTGCAAAAACATTTTTTAGTCAAGTGATTATATTTTTGTTTGTTAATGTTGAAAACTATTGTTCAATATTTGATGGGTGCAAAAGTGTGTGTCTATATATTTCTAATAGAGGCTTCAAAACCTGTTTAGAACTGGTTCAATCCTGGAAGCGGATTTGTTGAACCAGTTCCGGATTGAACCGGCGGTTCTGGCTTTGGAACTGGAAACTAAACCCGTCATGGCCCCGTTCTAGGTTCGAGGATTTTGGGGACTGAACCGGTTCTCTCTAAAAAGGGCGTTGAACTGGTACGTCCAGGTTGATTCGGTCCTATTTTTTGGGTTGCAATGATGGTTGCAGCGGACCTGGTGCTCAGCCTTAGTAATGTGGTCAGGATAGATTACTTGTTTTCAAATTGATGTAGCTTGGCTTGATTAGTGAATAATCTCTGATAAATGCTTCAGAGCAATATCATATTGAGTTGATCTTCTTTTGTCGGTACATTGACATATCTTGATTGTATTTTTTTTTTCTGAAATATATGAAAAAAATGTTATTGACTTGCACAATGATACTGCTTTTGTTAGGGCGATGGGCGATGTATCTGATCGGATAGGTCGTCCAACAGATAACGGTCAGGTATTTATTTTGACCTTTTATTAACTGATAAGGTGTGTTTGTTTTGTTTCTGCAGAGTTCCAAGAGATATTATTTCTTTGTGATTTATTCAACTCATTGGGTCCTCCGTTCTTCTGCAGATTGGAATAATTGATCCTGATTGTAGATTAATTGGTCTCCACTTATATGATGGGTTGTTTAAGGTGTGGATACAGCTAATTTCGACATATGCCCTTTTTGTTTGGTGAAATCTCTAGCTTTCGGGAAAATGGACCGGTTAAACCTACAACTGATTTGTGCAACTTCGGGCAGGTTATACCTTTTGACAATAAAGGGCAGCTTAAAGAAGCATTCAACATCAGGTACCTTTCCTTCTTTTGTGCTACTCCATCATAGTTGCCTTTTTGTGATGGACTGGGGTTAACTTGTCTCATTTTTCCTGGATAAATTCTTGTTGTATACTTGGTTGTGTTTTGAAGTACATAGAATTTCCAAGTCTTACTATAGCTAACATCCTTGTCTAGGTATACAGTGCAATACCACTTCTTGTTGTGCTACCTAAATGGTCTTGCTTCATGGTTTCATAGGGGGACATGTCATTGAGGAAGATGAAATGGCGTAAGGCATAGCTGACCCATGATATAAAATGACAATAGACCTTGTTGTTCTCGTTCTTGTTACTTCCTAGAGCACAGGACAAGGTTGCAATTTTTCAATTGTTATTTATCATGATCGCATTGATAGTTTTTTGACACGCTCTGTTTGTGTTGCTAATTTAGAGCTTGCACACCTCTCAGTATATCTCCTAGGCTTATATACAAATCTGTAGTGATGTCGTAAGTTATTACAAACTGCCTACAAACTGAAGCCAAATTTTAAGTTGCACTGTTGGATTTCTTTACTAAGTAAATGCAGTGGTTAGTCTTTCTTGTCTTTAAATGTATACTGTAATTTATTTAATTATTTAGGTCAACACATGTTTTTGAGATGCTTGTGGCTTGTTAGACTTGTGGTACTTTGATGATTTCAGGCTTGAAGAACTTCAAGTTCTGGATATAAAGTTTCTCTATGGTTGCTCAAAACCTACGATTGTTGTTCTATACCAGGTCCGTAACACGTTGTGTCTTATGCTCTAAGTTTTCATTGTACTATGTGTACGTGGTTGTTGGCATGTTGAAAACTTTGGGATTTCTGCAACTATGAGTGTTAGATATCTTCATGCTGCTTTGAAAAATCTATTGCGAGCTTGGCAGTTTAATGACATATTCTACTGTTAACCTGAGGCAACATTCTTGCTTTTCACCCTATGTCTCAAGCTCAGGTTGTCATCTAGATGCTTTTCCAAATCTCAGATATGGGAAGAGAAAAAATGTTCCGTTAATAAAGATGTGGTAAGTTCTGATGAATAGTATGAATGCGGATCTCTCATCCATTTAGATAATCAAGTTAGGGAAAATTGATGAAGCCATCTTCCTTGCCCAACATTAGTACCTTAATTGACCAACAATTTTTCAACGGAGATGCTATCAAGTAAATTCCAAATTGATGTTGTATCTGGCATGAAGTTGTAGTTGTACTTAGAAGTTGTTTAACCTGGTATGCTTATTGCATTTGGTGGGATGAAAGGGAGAGAGAGAAACAGGGGAGAAGAGGCGAAGTGGATTTCTCCTTTCAACCTAGAGTTTAGTTTTTCTTGAAGTGAAAGTTCAATAAAGAAAATTGGTACATAATATTATTCTATTCTTTGTGGAGATTGGGGTATTTCCACTTAGTTCTTGTGCATCGTTTTGGATTTATAGACCCTCCAGCATCTCTTGAATGAACAAAATGACTTAGACAAAAAAGAAGGTACCATGAGGAGGTGCAGATCGAGTAAATTAAGAACTTGATGTTGCAGTTGTAATTTTTTTGCCCCACATGATTGGATTGGAATGTTTTTCTTTTTCCCCTCATCATCTAAAGTCAATGCACATGGGCTTTGTGTGAAGTAGGATTCTTCTGCAATATGCAGCGCTGTGGTGATCATGAGAATGTTTTTTTGATTCTCACAGGATAACAAAGATGCTCGACATGTCAAGACTTATGAGGTTGCTCTGAAAGACAAGGATTTCGTTGAGGGTCCCTGGTCTCAAAACAATGTAGATAATGGTGCAGATCTGTTGATACCAGTGCCTCCCCCTCTATGTGGTGTTCTTATAATTGGGGAAGAAACAATTGTATATTGCAGTGCAAATGCATTTAAAGCAATACCAATTAGGCCGGTAAGTTAATTAAATCTTCTGTTGCTTGATGTTGTCTTGTTGTCCTATTCCTATTTGTAACTTATAGTAAAATCGTGTTCTTTTTCGGTGCTTCTGGTGCTTGTTTTAGTCCATCACTAAAGCATATGGAAGAGTCGATGCTGATGGTTCTAGGTATCTACTTGGTGATCATGCTGGGCTTCTCCACTTGCTTGTTATAACCCATGAGAAAGAAAAGTAAGCTATTAATGTTCTTATCTTAAATTCTATCATGTGTACATAGATATAGTTTGCTGGAGAACTTAATGTCAACAGATTAGCTTCATACTTTGCTTTTCTGGTAGTAGCTGAATATTTTTTGTCTTTTTTATATCTGCTGGCTGACAGAGTTACAGGCCTCAAGATTGAGCTTTTAGGAGAAACTTCAATTGCATCCACGATATCATACCTTGACAATGCCTTTGTTTTTATTGGCTCAAGTTTTGGTGATTCACAGGTGATGGCAACTATCTTGTGTGGTCATGTGCTTGCTCCTCCATTATCTGCACTCTATTGATATGCTTTACTATCTAGTTTTGTAGAAATATCTTATCAATCCACACTTGATGAGAAAGCACTCTTTTTCATTGCTGGATAAAATCTGCTTGAGATGATAGGGTTGGCCCTGTCTTATGGTTAATCTTGATGGGCAAGGTCATGAAGGGTCTGGTGTCATATCTTGAGAGTTAATTGTCGTAGAAGTCATCAAGTGAGATGGAGAGAATACGAGCCTAATCAATTGAAAGTACTTTTAAGGAGTGGATTTTCTTTGCCATTTTATGTTTCTCTCTTACTTTTTACCCCAGTGGTTTACACTCTAAGAGTGTTGTCGCAGCTTGTCAAGTTGAATCTACAACCTGATTCGAAGGGTTCATACGTGGAAGTTCTGGAGCGCTATGTTAACTTGGGACCCATCGTTGATTTCTCTGTGGTTGACCTTGAGAGGCAGGGTCAGGGTCAGGTTGTTACTTGTTCTGGAGCTTACAAGGATGGTTCTCTCCGTATAGTACGGAATGGCATAGGAATCAATGAACAGGTAGTTTACTTTTCCTTCTATGCATTAACCTTGTAAAATCACAGGTTAGTTTATGCTTTTTTACTTTGGTGTGTTTACTTATACGTGCAAAATATTGTAGGCATCTGTAGAACTACAAGGCATTAAAGGAATGTGGTCTTTGAGATCTTCTATAGACGATCCTTTTGACACTTTCCTGGTTGTAAGCTTTATTAGTGAGACAAGAATTTTGGCCATGAATCTTGAAGATGAGTTGGAAGAAACTGAGATAGAGGGTTTTTGTCCTCAAGTTCAAACTCTCTTCTGCCACGATGCTGTGCACAATCAACTTGTCCAAGTAAGTTCTCTCATCACGTTTTCTTTTAATTCATATTCATATTGAAATTTTGTATGCTTGAGTACTTTTTCTTTGTTATGATAGAAATGACTTGATGAGAGCTATTTTCATTGAACTTTGACACCATGGATGATACACTGCATGTCAGAATACTGAAAAACCAATGGCATGTGTGACTAATAGCAGCATCATATACCTTCCAGTAGTTGATCTCTATCTTCTGCCTCTGTTGTTATTGTGCGACCTTTTGAGTGGTTTGTACGCTGCATACTAATTTTGAAACATGGCTCTATTTTGGTTAGGGCAGTGGTAGATCAGTGATTCTTGTTAATGTATGGCTAGTTTAGTTGCAACTTGTGTAGCTGTCATGGAGAAAATACGAGGTTGTCTGTATAACAACTATAATCAGGTAGAGGAATGGAATATTCCTCCCCTTGTACTTCATACTTGCTGTTGCTCTTTGCCAATTAGTTTCACTTAGACATTTACGCCCAATGAAAAGGAAGTCTTTTAGGAAATTTCTCTGGGAAGGCTTGGAAGATGAGTTTACAAACCAGTTAATGAACTGGAGCTGTAAGATTGGCAGGAAATAATTTTAATCCTGTGAGCTTACTTGCTTTTGAAATTCAAGAACGCTATGAGTTAACTGCACCTGTAACTTCTGTTGCCCTGTTTGCTTTCATCTCTTCTTTTCGCACATTGTCAATGTCGGTGTTTGATGATCCCGATTGCAGGTGACTTCAAGCTCTGTGAGACTTGTAAGCTCTATGACGAGAGAGCTGAGGAATGAATGGCATTCTCCACAAGGATATTCTATTAATGTTGCCACTGCTAATGCCACTCAGGTTTGCCCTTTCAAAGATGTTGCTAGGTCTTATAAGTTTGGGCTCAGCCATGTCTCATGTGGTATCGATGTCCATTGGTTGATCTTAAATGCCATATTACGTGGAATTCTTTCATAAGAAGCTTATGATTGAAAATGGTCACTTGCTTCAGAAAGAATGTGACTCAGTTAAAATATATAGTTTATGCTTTTGGGTGGTGTCTTGCTGGGATACATGTTGATAGGAATGATGTCGCTGCTCCTCTATGAGCAGGAAATTGGGAAGGGAAACAATGCATGAAGTTAGATGCATGGTGTTATCTTTGTCTATGATATCTGTTGCATGTAATAGAGCTTCATAGTCTGTAAAATTTTGTCCGAAGCTTTGTCTCCTTTTATTTAAGCTAGCTACAAAAAGTTTGGGAACCTGATATGTTAGCTTGTTTACGGATGAAAATGTTTTCCATTTCTATGGTTGAGAAATCTCTTTCAAATTTTCTCTTTGTTCATGTATTCATGTCAAGTTTCCTTTTGTGAATCATTCATGTTTTTCCTCAACGGGTGGTTGACCTGTTGTGTCCATGCACTCAGAAATGATTGAAAGTGGCATGGACCAAGAAGTCCATGACTTTATTTGACTGTCATTTGGCTCTCTGTTATAGAACAGTTCCGGGCGGTATACAGATTCAAATCAGTTATTCACTGATCGAGTCTTTCTTTTATTTGATGCAAATTGTGCCATGCTCTACATACCGTCAAGCGTGAAGGCCGGCCTAAAACCTGATGATTCTGCTCTCATTTTTCGTTTTGCTTTATTGCTTATTTGGACTTTTTATGTTGGTCTCTTGATTGCCAACCTTGTCATGCCATTTTCTTTTCCCTTGGTGATCTCTGAAGAATCTTAATTACCTCTTGATAATAGCTCTGCACATCCATGCTTGCATGAAGGTACCTTTGCATTCTTTCTGACCTTCTGTCACAACAGGTTCTACTGGCAACTGGAGGTGGTAATCTTGTTTATCTAGAAATCGGCGATGGGGTTTTGAAAGAAATCAAACATGTACAGCTAGAATATGAGATCTCATGCCTTGACATTAATCCCATCGGGGAGAATCTCCATTACAGTCAGCTGGCAGCAGTTGGAATGTGGACGGATATAAGTATTAGGATATTTTCATTGCCAGACTTGAATCTCATTACCAAGGAGAATTTGGGAGGAGAAATAATACCTCGTTCTGTTCTGCTCTGTGCCTTTGAAGGGGTATGATGCATTCCTTTTGTTTTTTTCTTTACATTTGAAGCTTCTGCATTGTTTATTATGTAGAACTTGCTCCATGGTGGTGTATATCTAAACCCAGGTATCTGGATGAGATTATGTGGATAGGAGTGTAACACTGGTAGGAAATTTTTTGCCTGCTATTTATTTGACTGGTAACATTTTCTTTTCCTGAGAAATATCAAGTAGCACGTGTGGGCTGGGAACTCAAACTCTGTATTTTTATTTTCAAGATCATATAGTGGTTAAGCACAGATTTTTTTTTTCCTTTTTGCTTATCACTCTTATCTCATCTTTCCCTTGACAGATATCTTACCTCTTATGTGCTCTTGGAGATGGTCATCTCTTAAACTTTCAATTGAACATGCATTCTGGTGAGTTAACAGATAGGAAGAAGGTGTCTCTCGGGACTCAGCCCATTACCCTCCGTACGTTCTCATCAAAAAATACTACGCATGTATTTGCTGCGTCAGATAGGCCAACCGTCATTTACAGCAGTAACAAAAAGTTACTCTACAGTAATGTAAATCTCAAAGAAGTGAGCCACATGTGCCAATTCAACTCTGCTGCTTTTCCTGACAGGTATTTTGAGCAATGGTGATACATAGTGGAATTTTTTCATGGTGCTATTAGCATGTGCTGGATATCCTTTTTTAGGATGAAAACTTTTTGATGGTCATTCGGTGCTACTTCTTGCATAAATAATTCTTTGTTTGCTGATATTTTGAAGACTGAAGAGAATGGATGAAGAAATTTAGATGTTAATCGGTGGTGTTTGTGGCATGAAACTGATACTTGTTTTGTGAAGAATGCTATTTTGTAAGCTGTTGATTTTGGATGCTTGCTTACAGAATTTGACTCAGTTCTTAGTGGGGGCTCTTTTTTCAATGAAAATAATGAGCTCATTCTGGTTTTTGTGTAATTATGTTTTTCTTACTTTTTCTAGGCAATTATTTAGGGTGATTGAATTGATCTCTTCCAATGCTCTTCGCTTGGCTCAACTCCTGCCTTAAATTATGAGATAAAACCGCTTTCTTGTTTCACATGATGAATAGATGATCTATTCTTAGTGACTTATTTCTTTCATTGACAGTCTGGCAATTGCGAAAGAAGGCGAGCTTACTATTGGTACCATTGATGATATCCAGAAACTTCACATCCGCTCTATCCCCCTTGGGGAGCATGCACGACGCATTTGCCATCAGGAGCAGTCTCGGACTTTTGCAATTTGTAGCATGAAGTACAACCAGTCGAGTGCTGAAGAATCTGAAATGCATTTTGTTCGGCTTTTAGATGACCAGACTTTTGATTTCATGTCCACTTACCCGCTTGATACATTTGAGCACGGTTGCTCCATACTTAGTTGTTCCTTTTCTGATGACAATAATGTGTATTACTGTGTTGGGACTGCATATGTGCTGCCGGAAGAAAATGAACCAACCAAGGTTAGATGCATCGTGCATGAAGCCAATCTGATATTCTTTCTGCAGATTAGTAATGTTTTAATTATATTACTTTAATTGCAGGGCCGGATATTAGTTTTCATTGTTGAGGATGGGAAATTACAGCTGATTGCTGAAAAAGAGACCAAGGGGGCTGTTTACTCTTTGAATGCTTTTAATGGAAAGCTATTAGCTGCAATCAATCAAAAAATTCAATTGTACAAGTGGATGCTGCGAGATGATGGTTCTCGTGAATTGCCAGCTGAATGCGGACATCACGGTCACATACTTGCCCTCTATGTACAAACTCGCGGAGACTTCATTGTAGTTGGTGATCTGATGAAGTCAATATCCCTGCTGATATACAAGGCAAGTAATTTTGTAGTTTAGAGTACTTCATTTCTGGAGTTTCTCCTCTCTGTGATCTTCAATCTTAACACCGACATTGTAAAGAAATCTCCTCTTGTCTGTACCCTTTTACCTTCTAGAACAGTTGTGCGATTGTAGTTGTTAGTTGTCCCTTTAGACATGGACACGAGCACAAGTCTGAGTCTGTAAGAATCCTATAACAAACATTTCATCATGTTTCTCAATCGGGAAAGCCCAACATCTGAACTTTAAATCTGTGCACATCCAAATCGAGGTTGCCATGTTCATAGCCCCTTTTTCATGTGTATGTCAAAAGCATAATATATTTTTCCGAGTGGCTTTTGAGGGGGACCAATTTGAAAAAGTAGCACTAGAGGGTTTGGTCTATTTGGGGGAAGTACATGTCCTTGGTTTCTTAGTGCAACCCAAACTTAAGTTTCAATCCTTTGTTCTGATTTGAAGAAACTCTTGGTCTCGTCCATAGATTTAACCACTCTCTTTCAGACTTACCATTCTTTCATTTTGTCATCCAGCATGAGGAGGGTGCCATTGAGGAGCGGGCACGTGATTACAATGCAAATTGGATGTCTGCTGTTGAGATTCTCGATGATGACACTTATCTTGGTGCTGAAAATAACTTCAACCTCTTCACAGTGAGGAAGAACAGCGAAGGTGCCACCGATGAGGAGAGGGGCCGTCTTGAGGTGGTTGGCGAGTATCACCTTGGGGAATTCGTTAACCGGTTCCGCCATGGTTCCCTCGTGATGCGGTTGCCGGATTCCGATGTCGGTCAGATTCCGACCATCATATTTGGCACGGTTAACGGCGTGATTGGAGTGATTGCCTCGCTCCCTCATGATCAGTATGTATTTCTAGAGAAGCTTCAGTCAAACTTGAGAAAGGTAATTAAAGGAGTTGGAGGACTGAGCCATGAGCAGTGGAGGTCGTTTTACAACGAGAAGAAGACCGTGGATGCTCGGAATTTCTTGGATGGAGATCTCATCGAATCGTTCCTAGACCTTAGCCGTGGGCGGATGGATGAGATATCCAAAGCAATGAGTGTTTCGGTGGAGGAACTCTGCAAGAGAGTTGAAGAGTTGACCAGACTGCATTGATTGTAAGACCACAAAGGATGTAATATTTTCTCTTTTACCTCTTGTTTTTTCTTTGTTGTTTTCATTTTTTACCTTGTGTCAAAGGTTTTAGATATGTGTGGGATCTTGTATTCTCGCTCTTGGGTCTGAAACTTTTATGGTCTTCTGTGTTGGAAAGGAAACTAGTATATGCATGAAATGATAAAGCATGTTGTTGGCTCTGTTTTGCGAGTTCCATTATATTATTTGCTACTCCATCTCTCTCTCTCTCTCTCCAGTGCAAATTTTCCTGCTCGTGTGTTTATTTTACTGTGACTGGTGCTATTTGCAACATTTTCCCTATAATTTGAGCTATAAAAATTAGTCTAAGTTAGGCTGGCACGTTTAGAATACAGTTTATGAGGATTTGATATCGAGTTCTTGCCTTTCACCGGTTGGAATTCGTACCCAGTATATTCTTTCAAATATAGTTACGAAAATGTTTCATAGCTATGTATAACTCTACATGGTACGGTACAATTACGACACTTTAGACTTGATTATGACTATGCATCAAAATATTGTACGTATTATCACAACCCTTTTGTATTTTGTGGCGGTTGCACGTCGTAAAGTTGTACGGGCTACCAGGCATACCATAGAGGACCCATATCTTTGCGCCTTATGTATTATATACTTCTAAAAGATGCTAGCCATCAGTTTGACTTATCTATTCTCAGAACAAACGTATGTTTCATATTTGTGCATCAGCATCGCGAGATTCGAAACGGTAAAGTCTTCATTAATCTCGTGTTTTCATATGTTCAGTCATCACATAACATTTTAGATTGACGGTTAATAGAAAAAGGACAGGCACGTATCGCGCGAGAGCAATTTTGTGTTTGAACCTCCCATCTCAATTTTTGCGCATGTCTCGCTTTGCCCGAGTTAAAAAGAGCATGTATTTCACCGACTCGGAGTTTATCTACTTGAGGCGAGCGAAGTTTCTGTGCATAGGGAAGTTAAGAAATTATGTGCATGCAAATTCAATGCTATCAAGATAACCATCGTCATTTCAATCCCACGCCACGGTTAACATGAAGGCACGTGTAGTACACACCTAAGTGATGTGCATGACATAAGTTTGATTCCCTTTGTCGTAGGAGAATGAATTCTGTGACATCCCGGAAACTGGCTCCTTCCCTTTTAAAGCCTCGAATAAATGAAAAGTCTCATTGATGTATTTCAATTTAATCTCACTCGGGAATCGTCCATGTTGGGCACAACCAATGTCGCCATGGCTCGAGTAATTCTTAAACGTGATTTTAATCACGAGCCGATACGCGTAACTCCTAAAAGCCGCCCGTTAGTTTGAGATACGCTGAAAATTTTATTGATCGAGACTAATCGCGAATCAAGCTTCTGCATTTGACGTCGGACCTTCAGGGGTTTTAATAAATAAAATTTTGGACGTTTCCTCATCCCGTGTACAATTCCTTCACGGTTCGCCCCAAGAGGTTCGGAAAAAATAGATTTGGACTGGAAATGGGAAAGGACCCATTTGCCCTCGAAAAATATCCCATTTTTCACTTGGATCGAAGGGTATTTTGGTCATTTTTCCCCTTGGCCGAGATTGACTAGTCTTTGGGGGGAGGAAAATTATTTTTTTTACCCCTCTTGACTTTGTGGACTCAAATAATTATTCTAACCTATAATAGTTATTATTTTGACCTTCTTCCTCTTCATTTTTCAAGAATCTTCTCTCTCTAGCTCACTTTTTCTCTCCCTCTCTCTCTTGGCCGAATTCTCTACTCCACCACCATCCTCACCTAAAATTCTTCAAGCTTTCACCGGTATCGCTTTGGATCGCTTGGGGTTATTGGATCGTCATCGAGTCGCCGGCCGTGCAAGGACCGCCGGAATCGCCGCTTGATTCAAGCTTTTCCTCAACCGTTCAACGGAGGTTTTTGCTAGTTTTTAAGATAGGTTGCTAAGAGACAATGTATTTGCGAATTTATGATGAAGAAATTGTTGGGATTGAGCTTGAATGGAGGTGGCCGAAAATTGCATGAAGGAGGAGAGAGAAAACTTGTTCTTGAAGTGAATAGTGAAGTCAAGAGGATTTGTGTGGTCAAAGTTGGACTATGGTTACTTTATGCCTAATCCTAGTTACTTTATGCTATTTTTTAATCATGGTTAGGTTAGTTATGGACTCTAGTTAATTTTTGAACCATGGTTAGTTTATAATTTAACTATAGTTACTTTTATGTGACATATGTTGTTATGCCATGGTGTTAATTAAATGTGGTATTATTATTATAGTTTAGTACTATAGTAGAATTAATTGCACGTTAGAAAATTATTATTGTTCGGCCCTGATAAATTCCCATGTTAGTATAGTTTTAATCGCACGTTATTTATTATTGCTACGTTAGCATAATATGGTCGTATGGCGTGGATTGGATTCTATGGTAGCATAAATTGATTGGGTAGTCTGGATTAATCTTTGGATTAGTGTGAGTTAATCGGATGGTCCCGATTTATTAATTCGCTAACATGAGTGAATCACGTGGTCCCGAACTATTCTCAGAAAATGTGAGGGTCGTATTCAATCAAGTCGTCCGAGGCCAAAGTGAGCCATATTCGTCCGATTGTCCGAGATCGAGAAAATGTGAGGGTCGTATTCAATCAAGTCGTCTGAGGCCAAAGTGAGTCGTATTCGTCTGTTTGTCCGAGATCGAGAATGTATGAAAGTCGTGTTCAATTAAGTCGTCCGAGACCAAAGTGAGTCGTCTTCGACTAATTGTCCGAGACTTAATCCGGACGTGTTCCTATGTGTCCGAGACCGATATTTTTGGGTCGTATTCCTTTGTGTCCGAGACCCTGGTATATATATAAAGAGCCGTGTTCTATAAAGGTCCGAGGCTCAATGTTATGAACTTGTATGATGTCGGCGGAGTAACGTGGAATATTTTCGGAGTAACGTGGAATGTTTGGAGTAACGTGGAATATTCTGGAGTAACGTGGAATATTTTGGAGTAGCGTGGAATATTTTCGGAGTAACGTGAAAATTTTCGGAGTAATGTGGATATTTATATTAAGGCATGATGCGTTAAACACGGGCCCTGGAGCACGTAGAATATTTTATCGTCAGATTGAGGCATGGAACGCCGAAACGGGAGTAACGTAGAATATTTGAGAAGTTGTGAGAATTTTCTGGAATTTAATTGTGGAATTTTTGGTAGAAAGGAAAGAGTTGTTGGAAATTGTTGTTCGCCTAGGTTGTGTCTGGAGGCACTAACGACCTGGTTTAGGGTTAGAGATTTTCCTATCGAGATTTTATCTCACCCCGTCGTAGGTTCGTTGTTTTTCAGACCCTCCACCTCAGACATGAGTGTTCCGCCCCCGAAGTTCGGTATTCCTCGGGACATGGATACGCAGGTGACAGAGTATCCTGTCGGGGAGGACCAAGTCTATTATAGGTACGGTACTACAGTTTAGGTAGACACTGGAGAGCTCTACTGGAATCCCTAGACATATGTGGCATGGACTTATCGTCACGGGGACCTGACCATGGGACCATTGAGAGGTTTCGACGTTCCCTTTAATGGAGTCGGGGAGTACGATCCTGCGAATGCTGCACCTCCAGATGGAGAGGTGGTGAATCCCGATGCTGCACCTGAAGTTTTGGCGCCCGACCCCGTAACTGCGGTACCTGCGGAAGAAGATGGCGAAGTTGTGGAGCCTTCGGATGCCGAGCAGTCTCCGGAGTTGGATGAGGACGAGCTGGCAGCCCGATACGAGTTTGTGCTGAATAGCGAGGACGAAGATTAGGATAGTTGGTCTCTTAGTTTTTGTAGCGTGTTGTATTTTGGTTGTGTAGCGGGTTTCGACCACGTGTCTTTTTGTTATAGATGGTCACGGGCTTGTATAGTGGCCCCTGAAGCCTTAGGTTTGACAGTTTGTAACAATTATGTATATATGTACATACGTGTGTTTTTACCATCCCAAGTTATCGTAGTAGTTGGTTTTCTATACGGAGATTGTTGTTGCTTCTGCGGAAAAATCTTATTTTGTTAGCCTTTGGATCCTGGAGAACTGTACACAGTCGTGGCCAGGTGGGATATCGACGGCTCGTAGGGTTCGGATCGTGACAAATTCTGTGGCCGTGATTGCGGTCGCCGTTCTTGCTCATGTCTTGCTATGTGCTCCTTGAGTCTACAAAAATGGAAACCATCTAGAACCAACTCGTTGGCAAGATTGGAAGCTAACAGGACAAAACATACCTACTTACTTACGAGTGCAACTCTCACCAATGCCACTACGCATTACTCTATGGGCAACTCTTATTGCACATACATTAGATTCCTAATTACACAAAAAAACCTCTAATTAACTTTACCTAATTCGGGATAACATGGTGTGCAAACCTTTTAAAAGGAAAATTGACTCCTTATCCAATTGAATTTGTTCATTTTGTTTAATGGCAGCTTTAGTTCAATGGCCTTTAAGAAAACGGTATGTGAGTCCAGCAATCAGTCCACTATTCGAACGCCCGCAGAGGGTCCTCCTTTGAGAATGCGCCATTAGTCATTTAGTAATTCGGTTTCGTGTTCTATCACCATCTCTTTTTTTCGGATAATTATCCAAAAAAATCCTAATCTTATTGTACGGTGGCCAATTCAGTCTAAACCTTTTAATTGTGCCGATTTAGTCATAAACCTTTTGGCGATTTGCAAATTCAATCCTAAACCTTTTGAAGTTTTGCCAATTTAGTCATAAAATCTATTATTTGCATAGTTATGCGAAAGGACTGCATTGACAAATCGTCAAAAGATTTAGGACTAAATTGGTAAAAATAAAAAAAGTTGTAGGACTAAGTTGGCATAATTGAAAGGTGTAGGACTGAATTAATCGCCGTATAATAAGTTTAGGATATTTTGGGCAATTTTTTCCTATTTTTTATTATCTCAGGATTAGAGCTCGGCATGTCATCGTGCTTGATGGATGGAAGCTACACTTCAAGATAAAGAAAAGGAGGGAGATTGAGAAGATGGAAGATGTGACCTCCATGTCATCCACTACGAGAAAAACTCTTGTCAACTTCGCACCTTCATTTTTGTGCAGAAATTTCTATCTTGGTTATTATATTTGGTTATATGGTGGCTGTAAATTGGCCATTTAAGATCATCGAAACGAAAGAAAATTCATCACATGTGCCGAATCCCTATACCATTTCCTTCTCTTTCACTTTGGCCGATGTGGGTTCACCTGGTTCTAGCATCTTCATTGGGGAATTTCCCATCTAAGTAGGAGCTTTCCAAAGAAATAGCTTAGTAGCCACAGGGCGCTTGGGATGATTTTAGGTGCAGCGTATTCCCTTTGTTTATACAATCGTATGTGATTTCTGAAAATTTAAAACCTGATTTCCTTCATAAAAACTTCGATATAAGTGGCAGAAAAGTTCCTTATTCCACCTTTTCTTGTTGGAGGGGCGACCATCTGTCGAACCGAAGAAAAACGGGTGTACCAATGTGATCACAGCGTTGTAGGTGTCTGCGATGGAATTGATGCGACTTCCCATTCTTGCTTTGGGCGGCATAGCCCGTCGTAGATGTCCCCCTTTAGTTAATCCATGTCTTTAGTCTTATAAGGAGCTTGACTTTACTAAAAAAATTAAGGCTCGTCGGAGCTGTTTTTTCATCTGAGCCATGTCTTGCGGGGTGGGACTGAAAGAAAGAAAGGACCGGGGCCAACCATGCACGGTTCTTCTCGACCGTATCTCCAAAAGACAATTGAACGAATGACTCGCGAATGCTGCCGGGTTGGACGAGCCAATAACTCGGCCGCGTTTGGTCTGTTCTGTCAGTAAATCCTGATCCAAATATTGCACGACCACTGTTTTTTTAATCATACGGTATTAGGTATTTGAAGAACTAGAGTTTATCTCCCATTTTCGTGAGTCCCCATCTTAATTGAGTTCTTGTTATTCTGCTGAGAAGACGAGCCGTGGAGTGATTTAGTGTTTAGTGGACTGATGGACCTCGTATGCCTCCATGTTATATAATTCATTACAATATACATTTTCTAAAATATCTTGTTTCTCTATATTTATTTATTCTAGTTTTCTTTTGTCCATATATCTTATGTACATATTATTAGGCTTATTTAAATTTATTACGTTATAGCCGCCAAGCCAATGCGCCATCTCTATCCCTATCCGACGAAGCTTCGAGGTAGCTTCCTTTGATTCGAATCGAACGAGGAACCGAGGTGCATGAAGAGCATACACAAATCTTTGTCTGGGGACCAAAATGACTAATAAATTCTTCAGTGCATTCTGGTGTCCGTGCTACGTAAGTACTCCACAATCTTTCTCTCGTTGTCCCTTCTGATTTCTTGATTGTCAATTTCGGCATTTTGATCAGCGCATGAGTGCGGGGCGATCAAGTGCGGTTTCGCTACAGCCATACAAAATTGTGTATTTGCTTTCATAGAGTTACTTTCACTTCTGGGAAGATGGAGAAAGCCGAGGAATGGAAGCTGTGTGGGACATTACTTTTGCCATTTCCCATCTGAGTTTTCAATTCCCCCTCTCTAACTTCCCAAACAGAGCAGCAATGTTGACAGTTGTATGATAATGATTATCTGATTTATGTAGCACAACAATTGAGATTATAGCTGTAATGACCCAGTCCGACGAGGGCGAGGAGTGGTCACCGAGGTCAGAGGGCCTGAACAAAGAGCTACTTCTGGCAGACTTCTAGGATGACGATATGGGTAGGAATGAACCGAACTGAGCATCGAATAGGGGGTGAGCGATTACGATATGTGTGTGTATGTGAAAACTAGAATTAACTCATGGAAGCACCTTTTGACGTAATAACAATCAGTAGTTTTGAAACTCCAAAATTAATCGTGCTAGAGTAAGAGCACCACTACGCGAAAGGAAAAAAATTGTGAGGCTTGGTAGGGTGACGCATTGGATTAACTCACTCGAGGAATTGTTCACTTTGGCCATCTCATGTCACGCTTAACTTTGGAGTTTCAAAGCTAAACATTACTGTTAAGTCAAAAGGCAACTTCGTGAGGTAATTTCACTTCACACACACACACACATTTATATATATCAGAACCGCTCTCGCCCCGATCGGTATATAGTTCGATTCATTCTTACCCCTCGCCATCCTAGAAGTTTACTAGAAGTGGCTCATTGTCCAGGCCCCCTAGCCCCAATGTGCAGTTGAGTCGATAAAAATACAGTAGTGGAGTCACCGTAATACTCAAGTAGCCATCAATATAGCAGAGTCAATGTAACTATTTGTATAACCGTTGCTTGTGAACTATAAATACCCAAGTGTACTCTTTGTAAGTGCCCCCAACCCAATCAATCACAGAACTCATTGTTCTTCTGCAAATTTATCTTTATCTTTACTTTTATGCAACTTACATGGCTGGTCGAGATTGCCTCCAATATCCGTACATTTTTCTTGTCATTAGTTTCCTACCAAAATAAACAAATGACCCTTCACCTTTTTTCTGTTGATTTACTTATTGATCCATCCATATTTTGAAAGATTTTTTGTTGGTAGCGATTCGGCACGCTTAGTGGGACATTTATATATATTTTTATTCAAGAAGACTATGATGGCAAGAACTAGAAATCAACAAGAATCTAACAAATGAGGCTGCCGTGAGTTTTGAGTTCTCGGCTACCGGAAGAGCGGTAAAGAGTAACCGTATGGGAGATGTTGATCTTTCAAGGCATCTTATTGAAGGGCAGTTGTGGAAAGTTACACCAAATCCAAGTATAATGTCGACCATGAGAAGATTGCTCGAAAAATTACATCATGAGAAACATGTCAAATGTGATCAAGCCAATTAGTCATCCATTCTATGAATGATTATTGAGGCTAGGATCATCCAATCAACAACGCCTCTGCTTTTAATGAAGGAAACAATGTTGGTCTACATAATCTAGTCAGTGATAACAAACCGACAACTATACCGGTCAACCGAACAGTCAAATGTCGGAAGTTGAAAATGTCATGCTAGCAGTCTTATGTCACCACTAAATGCCAACATCCCTGCCAGGCCTTTGGACACATTTTTCTTAGTTGAGGAGACTATGATGACAAGAACTAGAAATCAACAAGAGACAAACAATGTTGTTGGCAAGACTAATCCATTACCACAAACTAGTAATGAGGCTGCTGCGGTTTTTGAGTTCTCGGTTGTTGTATCTAGCAATATCACTTAGAGAGAAGGTGAATAGGTGAATTTGAATAATTTTGAAACTTAATATAGAAATCAAACAAGTTAAAACAGAATTAGTGGCAAATTCAGAATGAGTCGTGCAATGATCTAAACATAGTAAAGAGAGTTTAGAGAGAGAATTGCATGCAAGGTTTATAGTGATCCGGCTTAAGGAAACCTACGTCCACTCTCCCACACCGACAGCCGATTGGCTGGATTCCATTAGATAAATTGTTGAAAGGTTACAAGAGATATAACACTCTTTCATTTTTACTGAACCTCTCAAAGATAGAATATGTAGCTCTTGAGAGCAAGTTTATGAATCTGAACAACTCAAACACATTGAAATTATATGTTCTGATCTTTCTCTCATCGGTCACCATGGATCTCTCTTTTATACTCTACCTCCAAACTAGCCATTGGACATGTATTCAAGGATCACTATTCAGTCGCTGATTGGATGCCATCAATCTTGATTGAACGAAACCGCAACCGGGAAGATTTAGTAGCCGTTAGAGTAAAGTTTGAACCTTTTAGATTCAGTCGCCCGTACAACTAAATCCTTACTTTTCATAAGTATAGTTTATTCAAATATCAAATCTTTCTTGTCCCATGAAAGGTAATATCCAATCAAGGATATTCTCCCAACATGTTTGGAAAATAATCCTGTCAATCAAAGATTACAGACTTCCATAAATAACACATCCAAACTAGAAACTTGCCAAACATGGGTCTTCCAAATCCGGTCAAAAGATATTGCAGAATCCGAACATAATTTAGAAACAGACTTCGGAAGTAGAAGGAACTCTTTGAATCCGAACATACTAGAACAATGACTGTTAGCTCTAATAAAGTCTTTACTGATGTGTCACATAAGTTTTCTCTAGATTGAGTCTTTAGAGGCGACATCCCTCTCTATCTAAATAATAAGACTTAACTATCTCGAAAGTAAATATGTGATGACTTCGCCTTGAGTCCAAATATCGGGTTTGGAACAATATAAGCTTTTTATTCAAGTGTTCATACCTGCAATAAAATACTTAAAAAATATTAATCAAAATTTTCCTAAAGAAGGATAATTTTGTCAAAATCAAAATATTTAGAGGAAGGTTTTCTCAACATCAACTACCAGAAGAGCGATAAAGAAAGAGTAACCGTCTGGGAGATGTTGATCTTTCAAGGCATCTTATTGAAGGGCAATTAAGGAAAGTTGCTCCAAATCCCAGTACAATATCGACCGTGAGAAAATTACTAAAAAAATTAAGGCTCGCCGGGGCTGTTTTTTGGTTGAGCCATATCTTGCGGGTGGGACCGAGAGAAAGAAAGGATGGGAGCTACCATGCATGGTTCTTCTTGACCGTATCTTCGAGGGACAGTTGAATGAACCACTCACGAACGCTGCCGCGTTGCACGAGCCAATAACTCGATCACGTTTGGTCTGTTCTTTTAGTAAATCCTAATCCAAATGTTGCACAACCAGTGTTTCCACATCACATGTCATTTGGTACTTGAAGAACTAAAGTAATCTCCCATTTTCTCTTTAGAAAATCCTAATACACACGTTAGTCCACGTCTCCAAATGAGTTTTTGTTATTCTGCTGAGAAGATGAGCCGTCTTTGATGTGGGGGACCAAACACCGCACGAAAGTGGTTTAGTGTTTAGTGGACTGATGGTCCTCGTATGCCTCCATGTCATAGAATTCGTTACAATACAACACTTTCTATATTATCTTGTGTCTCTATATTTGTTTATTCAAGTTTTCATTTGTGCATATCTTATGTAATTATTTAGCTTATTTCGTTTATTGCGTTACAGCACCCAAGCCAATGTGCGACCCCTATCCCTATCCGACGAAGCTTCGAGGGAGCTCCTTTTGATTCGAATCGAACGAGGAACCAAGGTGCATGAAGAGAAAACACAAATCCTTGTCTGGTGACCAAAATGATAATTAAATTCTCCGGTGCCTCCTAGTGTCCGTGCTGCATATGTACTCCACAACTTTGCATTTGTATAAGATAGCCCAATAAAATACTTTTATAGTATCAACCCCCACACTATGATGATCTTCTCTCATTGTCCCGTCTGATTTCTTGATTCACAATTTCTGCATTTTGATTCGTGCATGAGTACGGGGCGATGAAGTACGTTTTCACTACAACTACACAAAATTGTATATTTGCTTTCAGAGTTACTTTCACTTTTGGAAAGATAGAGAAAGGCGAGGAATGGAAGTTGTGCGAGAGACATACTTCCATTACTTTTTTCATGGCCCAATAAGTATAAAAACCTCTCAACTTTAGACTTTTTCTCAATTATATTCAAAACATTTTGTTGTTTCGTAAAAAAATATCAACTTTTATTTTTGTCCCAATTATACCAGCATAATACCTAAAAAAACTCTCAACTTTAGCATTTGCCCCAATTATGTCCAAAACTTTTTTTTGTCTCATAAAACATCTCAACTTTTATTTTTGTCCCAACTCTACTACCATTAGCCTTCCCTCCATAATTACTGTTAGTTAATTCTACGTGGCATTTCGACGTCGTAATGAATTATACCTCAACAAAGCTGACATGAAAAAATTCCCAACTTCTCTTTTGTTATCTCCTTCCCCTACACATTGCCAGTAGATACGGAACCACTCAAGAAGCGCGTTTCGGATTCTCCCTAGCACTCAACAGCCAAAAGAACGACTAGATGTGGATATCTGATTATTTGGACGAATAATCTCAAATTCCCCTACATATTGCCCGAAACCCGCTATTTTCGAATTTCGAATATTCAATGGTAAGTTCGACTAGAAAATTCGAGCCACGTAAGATTAACTAACGGTGATTATGGAAAAAAGGCTAATGGTGGTAGAATTGCGACAAAAGTAAAAGTTGAGAGTTGTTATTAGATAAATTTTTTTTTGGATATAATTGGGACTTTAGTCAATAACTGTCAAGTAGTGAAGTCAATATAACCGTCAACTAACTGTCAATATAGTGGAGTTGATATAATCGTCGCTTGTGGACTATAAATACCGAAGTACACTTTTTGTAGGGACTCCCCCAATCAATCACAAAACTAAACCTTCTGCTACAAATGTATATTTGTCTTTATTTTACCACAATTTACGTGGCTGGCCGTGATTACCTCTTGTCTCTGTACCTCTACTTTTCTTGTCATTTACTTTCCTATTCGAAATTAACAAATTGCATTTTTTGTTGATTCACTTACCGATCCATCCATGTTTCGAAAGGTTTTTCGTCGGCCATTTTTGCAGTGAAAAAAAATTACAGGGCATTATTTGACCCTTCTATCTGACAATAAAAGCTACATAAACTCTTCCTACAAACTATACGACGTACGCACACAGCAGAATTTGATTGATGGGGGTCACATTATTTCTTAGCATACTGTATATCGATGGAGTCCAATGAAAAGATGATGATAATGTCTCATGTCCGCCCCATTCAATGGACATTATAATGAATTCCTAACTTTGAGTAAATGATTAGTGCATATTATTCAACTCCACATGTTGTCAGACAAAAAGCAACAAAGATTCCATACAACTCCATTAATGTCCCACTATGCAATCTCCATTTCTTCCCCAAACCAGAAGTGCATGGTGTTGTATCTTTTTGGTTGAGTGTTAGTAATGGTTGACCCACTCAAAACCAAGGACGACTAAAGAATTATACCAACTCATTGCCCACGCCACTATTCACCTATCCATTCTCCAAACCACCATCGTGCCAATTAGATATGGAAAAATTATCAAAAAAGTCCTAAACCTATTGCACTTTTTACCAATTCCGTTCTAAACCTTTTAATTTTGCCAATTTAGTCACAAATCTTTTTTTTTGCGCCACTTCAGTCATAAACCTTTTGTGTTTATGCCAATTCAATCCATCTGGCCAACTTTGACAGCCGGCGCTCACGTGGATGCCGGTCGGCTTTGACGGGGCAATTTTTAATAATATTTTTATATTTTTCTGAATTTTTTAATTTTTCAATTATTTTTGTTTTTAATTTTTTGTTTCATATTCAACCTCTAGATGCCGCTCCACTTAAAAAAAAAAGACGTCCAGACAGCTGAACCAAATCCCCAAGGCTCTGCAGCTGAAAGGCCTTCTCCACTCGAGAGAAGTGGAAAGAAGTTTGAACAACTCCTCGATTGCTGCCGACGCTGGGTGAGGTCGGCACCTCCGTCGCTAAGCGAGCTCGACCAGCCATGGCGACACGATGCCATGCCCGGGCGAGCTCGGCATCGCTAGATCTGTTTATAAACTAAAGATTGGGCTTGATTTTGGTCACATTTGACAGAGAGACTGTTTAGAAACTTAAGAGTGCACCATAGTGCCCAAAGTCCTTGGCTCCTTGCATTATTGATGAGTGCGATCTGGTTTTTTTATTTATTAAGGGTGTGACCAAAGTTGGGTCATCCTAGCTCACACACGAGCTTGACCGAGCTTGATTTAAGCTCAAACTCAAGCTTGATGAAGTGTTATGTAATAAGCTTGAGCTCAAAGCGACTGGAGGTTGAAGATGAAGCAAAAAATAGAAAAAAATAAAATAAAAATAAAAAATCTGAAAAACATTAAAATATTATTAAAAATTGTCCCATTAGTGCCAATCAGCATTCACATTAGCACCGGCCGGGCAAAGTTGACCGGATGAATTGAGTTGGCAAAAATACAAAAGGTTTATGATTGAATTGGCGCAAAAAAAAAAATTTAGGATTGGATTGGCACAAATGCAAAATGTTTAGGACTGTATTGGCAAAATTAAAAGGTTTAGGACTGAATTGACAAAAGTGAAATAGGTTTAGGACTTTTTTGACAATTTTCCCAATTAGATAATGTTGAAATTGGAAAGTTGATGGAACCCAAAGAAGAATGGTTAGTGATGATATGATGAATTAGGGAAAAATTATAAAAAAAAACCCTAAACTTATTGTATTTGTGACAATTCAGTCCTAAACCTTTTTCATTTGTTCCAATTCGATCGATCCGGCTAATTAGGCTGGTCGACATTGACATGAAAGTTGGCCGGTGCTAATGTGCAAATTTTTAATAATATTTTATAATTTTTTTTTTCAACGACTGGCTGGAGGAGGAGGAAGAAGAAGAAAAAAAAATGAAAAAAAAAACAAAATAAGAAATAGGAAATAAGAAAAGATAAAAAGGAAAATAATAGTTCAAAAAATATTAAAATACAATTAAAAGTTGTTCGAGTTAGTGCCGGCAACCACGTCGGCGTCGGCCGGCTAAAGTTGGCTGAATGGATTTAATTGGCACAAATGCAAAATATTTATGACTTAGTTAGAGAAAAAAAATTAGGGCTGAATTGACACATTTGCAATAAATTTAAGACTTTTCTGGTAATTTCCCCGATGAATTAGGCCAACACATGGGCCCCTCTCAGTCTCTCTATAAATGTGCCTCTCGATTTGCCATTGTCTTCATCCACCAAAGCAGCAGCAAATTTCATCACCTAACGTGTGATTTGATCTTTCTTTCTTCTTTTTCCTGGTTCTCTTTGTCTTGCTCGCTGTTTCTGTCCATGTCTTCCATCGGTGCAAGCTGCGCTAATGTCTACGTGATGAAGAAACGACAAGAGGAGAAGCTCAAGAAAATGGAGGAAGAAGGACAGAAGAGAGAGAAGCCAGTTGTGGAAGATAAGGTTGGAGGTAATGGCTGTAATGATTACAACAGTGATTCTGGGTTTGCGAGGAACAAGAAAGTCCACCCTCATGATTCGCACGCATCGAATTCGGGCAAGGCAGGAGGGAATTGAAGCAAATCGTGGTGTCAAACGTGCTTGATTATGAAAGTGCTTGTTTTTCTCGTGAAGTGCTTCTTGTCCTCTCTCTCTTTCTTTGCTTTTGTGTGTATGGAAATGCTTGCTTCCCTCGTACTCTAAGCTTGTACATAACGGCCTCGATCAAAAGATTTGTGGCCTTTCCTGAAGATCACTTGTCAATAGAGAATATATTGAGAAGTGTAGACAATGGACTCAATTCTCGTTTCGGCACTCAAAATTATATTCAATCTAAAGCGACTGGTTGTTTGGGAAATGCGTAAATTACTCTGAAATGAGCTCTGCAATAAACTAGTTAGTGACATTGGACAATGCAACTGCAACTAGCATTAACGTAGTTATCCTTATCGATAGGTGAACAATTGACATCGATAGGAAGTTCAAATTGGTCTATATACCGGTGATTGATGTGAACAATCGACTGTTATTTGATGGGGGTAGAGAGGTTCTCGCGATTGTAGCCATCTTTCATTTGACATCTCTAGATTCTATACGTAATAAGAGATGAAGGATGTAATAGGACTCCAAAGTCCAAACACAAATAAAAACACCGATATTTCATTGTATTGATGTTGGCATTATGATGACGTCATCATGACATCACGTCACTCGATACCACTAGGGGTTTGTTATTTGAAGATTGACCTATTTGAATCAATATTTAACCATTGCATTTTAGAAAAAATGTGATAGGCACAAGGAGTTTCTCACTTAATAGAGTGTACAATCGTGGTAAAATCATGCTATGTTATTTATTAGTGTTTGATGATTAGCAAAATTTTATTGTTCTTTTTGAAGAGGAACGGGAAGCATTTAAATGTAGATAAATTTTTACAAAGGTTGATAAGTTTCAAATACCGTTGGTAAGAAAAGTGTGACCGGTAAATTGTTTTTCTAGTATATTGTTAGTAATTTACCAACCATATCAAGTTACTAATGTTAATTTAGCTACTTTGAAATTATCAACCGTTCCAATAATGACTGACTTTTATTTGTTTATCTTACCAAAGTGTTTTCAAGATAGTAACCTTTTTAGGATATTATTTACCTTAACTTGATTAATTTACCAAACTAGTTTTAGGTCATCAAATCTTATTCGATTCACTAACTAATAACTATTAGATTGTTTCAAAATTTTCTAAATTTTTTAAAAGATAATCGATTTGTTATAACTTACCAAGGTTTCCAAATTATTCACTCATATGTAAAATTACCAACATTTTTCATTAAATTACCAACTAGAATTTGTATTATTGATTCTAAATTAGTCACTTACATATATTCATTTGGTATTTCCTCATTTTATTTTCACTCCCCAGATAATTGACATTTTTAATGGCAAGGTGTTAGGCCTAACAATATAACTTAAAGGGATGAATACGTTGTTTGAGAACTATGAAGAACTTTTGCGGAATATGGCAAGTTAAACTTCAACCACATCAAAACTAGATTAATATAATCATGTGGTGCTATTGACGAACAAATACTGATTATAATGAACAAGTGATGTTGTAATGAAGAGACAAAAGATATCACGTAGATTTTTACAGTGATTCAGTTTTATACCTACCTTTACTTCCACCTCCAACACTAATAGCCACATAGATTGGAAGCCACTAGTAATTTTCATGACAAGTCATAATTGGCACGTACTCTGAGGACGCAGGTACACCTATCACTATTGTACGCATGCTGTTGTCATGATCACAAACAATATAAACAAAGAATAATCAACAATACACAGTAACTACCACCAAGAACAGAGCAAAGAAGAACACTCAAAGCAATAAACTAGTTTTGTTCATTTCCATTCAACCCCACTACTTCTCTTGGATTGGATATTTAGCCATCCAACCTTAGATGACAATTACTCAAAATCCTCAAGTGGCTGTGTCTTCTATCGTTTTCAGTAGCAGAATGTCTCTCTATCGCTCATCCGCGTCAGAACGTCTCTCTAATAGGGGCGGTTTTCCCAAAGTAATCAGGTCTGCTCTTGTTAGATTATGTCTCATGCTTAGAATTAGCAATATGCTCTAATTCAACTTTGGTGCTCTTTTTGCAAATCCCAAGCCTTGTCAATGGCTATTTTTATTGTGATCAATGTTCCAGTCAAATGAGCAACTGACCAGCACTTCGAAGACTTGATATCGGCACGATCCACTACCCACAGTCAGGTATCATTAGTCTGTTGGTGCTATCGATGATCAAACTGTATGGAATGACTTTCGATCAATCATCTAGTGATCCTTTTGAGTACATCATTTTCCAAATACTTTTAGTTGACTGAAGATTCATCATGGTATCTCCAAGTCATAATATAACTCTCATGATATTAGACTAGCTATCCTTTTGTGGATATCTTCATTAGTATTCATTGAACTTACACAGGTCATCAGTACAATCACAATCTTCCATCTCATCTGAAATCTGTAGCTGCTTTGCCTATAATATGTTGCTTAATGATCCGCTACTCCCGATAATAATCAAATATTGTATCTTCTAGTCATTCCAAGCATATTGATGATTATGACTCTACCAAGCTGCTTGATGCCGGAGCAATCCTTGAAGGCGTCGAAGGGCATTAATAATTTTTATCTTTTCAAGAGTAGTTGAGTAACCTTTAGATTTCCAAATTTTATTAAATTATATAGCGTCTTTCCTAAGAGTCAAGTTCTAGTTCCTAGACTTTAATTGTGTTTTCTATTTTCCAAGAGTCTTTCGATATTTCCTAAGAACCTCATTTACTCAAGCTTGGAGGGTTGTTCCATGCTCGCCTATATTAGGGCATTTCGATGAATGAGAACGGCAGACTTGTTGAATGATAAATTTATTTGAGCCTTTGGCTTGTTAACAAGGAGTTCTTGTTTCTACTCTTATCCTTTGGGTGGATTCCCACTGGTGGCGAGTATCCTATCCCTTAATTCCTCACTTGTGTTATCTCCTACTTCTCTAAGCTTTCTCCCGGCGTCAAGTTGGTATCAGAGCATCAGGTTCAATGGCTGGTTGTCTTCGACGTGGACCAAACGTTGATTCCCCGACGGCTCGACAGAGAGACCTACGAGACGTGGAGGTGGATGATTTAAGGAGACAAGTGCAGCAATTGCAGGAGCGTTTGCAATGCTTCGAACATCCGGGACGTGATGATCTGCGTCACGATTCGGATGGTATTCCCTCCGACGAAGAAGATGTCAATCCTTTTGCTACCGTTCGAAGTGATGCTTCTAGTGAGGAGACGCTTCCTCGACGTCAGCATCAAAATCCTCATGGATTTCATCGAGATTCATATGTGAAGACCGATATTCCTGAATTCGAAGGGAACCTTCAACCCGAAGAATTCATAGATTGGCTACACAGAGTCGATAGGATTTTCGACTATCAAGACACACCGAATGATCGAAAGGTAAAGCTCGTCTCCATTAAGCTTAAAAAGCACGCGTCTATTTGGTGGGAGCATTTGAAGAAGCAAAGATCTCGTGACGGAAAAAGTCGTATTGTCACATGAGAGAAGATGCGAAAAGAATTGAAGAAGAAGTTCCTACCGATGAACTATCGCCAGAATACTTTCCTCCAATTCCACAATTTGAAGCAAAAGGAGCTGTCTGTGGAGGAATATACTGCGGAATTCAATCGTCTTATGATGCTCTGTGATGTTTCCGAGGTGGAGGAGCAAATTGTTGCTCGGTACCTTGGCGGACTTCGATATGAAATCGGTAATGTTGTCCAACTTCAGCCTTATTGGACTTATAATGATGTTTGTCGACTTGCTCTTAAGGTTGAACATCAGCTTAAAGAGGCTCGTGCGAGTTCGCGATATCAGAACAAAGAAAACTATTCCAAAGGGGAGAGTTCTTCTCTTCCTAGATCAAAAGCTATCGCCGCGAAACCCGTGTCGAAGAATAGTGGAGCATCGAGTTCCAATTGCTCTAATTCTATCAAATGTTTCAAATGCCAAGGGTTTGGACATATTGCTTCTGATTGTCCAAATCGTAAGATTGTCTCTCCGGTGGAGGAAGAACTTGAAGAAGACAATCATGAAGACTCCCTTAGTTTCGACGAAGAACTAGAGGAGGGAGATGGGGTCATCTATGGCGACCAAGGAGAGTCTCTAATCCTTCGTCGAATCTTGAATGCTATTCCCGACGGAGACGGTACGTGGCTTCGGAACAATATTTTTCACACTCGATGTACCTCTCGGAAAGGTATGCGATGTTATCATTGATGGAGGAAGCTGTGAAAATGTTGTGGCAACAACGATGGTGGACAAATTGCGCCTTAAAACGGAGAAGCACCCACAACCATACAAGCTCTCTTGGCTTCGCAAGGGAAACGAGGTACGAGTCGATAAACGATGTCTTGTTGATTTTTCCATTGGAAAGAAATAGATCGATGAAGTATGGTGTGACGTTGTCCCCATGGATGCTTGCCATTTGCTTCTCGGGAGGCCTTGGCAATTCGATAGAAAAACAAAGCATGATGGGTACAAAAATACTTATGCTTTCGAGAAAGATGGAGTCAAGATCATCTTGGGTCCTTCCAAAATGGAGAGTATTCCTAAACCATCTATTGGGAAAGGAAATAACTTGCTCTCTAAATCTGAAGTTGATAAAGCTTTGGAGGATTCGATGGAGGCATATGCTCTTGTGGTATTAGAAGAGAATGAAGAACATTACGATGTTCCTACTCATGTAACATCTGTACTCCGTGAATTTTCAGATGTTGTTCCGAAAGAAATTCCACCTAGTCTTCCACCCATTAGAGATATCCAGCATTGTATTGATTTTGTTTCGGGAGCTGTTATTCCTAACAAAGCAGCTTATCGAATGAGTCCAAAGGAGCATGAAAAGCTACAATGGCAAGTCGATGAGCTTATGGCTAAAGGTATGGTGAGGGAAAGTATGAGTCCCCGTGCTGTCCCCGCCCTTCTTGTACCAAAGAAGGATGGTTCCTAGCGTATGTGTATTGATAGTAGAGCGGTAAACAAAATTACTATCAAGTACCGCTTTCCTATTCCTCGGCTCGATGATCTTCTCGATCAACTCTATGGTGCTACTATTTTCTCCAAAATTGATCTTCGGAGTGGATATCATCAAATCCGGATGGGAGCTGGAGACGAATGGAAAACCGCTTTCAAAACCGAGATGGCCTCTATGAATGGATGGTTATGCCTTTTGGCCTCTCTAATGCTCCTAGTACTTTTATGCGCCTCATGAATCATATTTTCAAATCATTTATTGGCAGCTTTGTTGTTGTTTACTTCGATGACATTTTTGTCTATAGTTCGACACAACAACAACACTTGGAGCATCTTCGACAAGTTTTTCAGGTTCTGCGAGAGCAAAAATTGTATGCGAACTTGAAGAAGTGTCATTTCTTTACCGATAGCCTTATCTTCTTGGGCTATGTCGTTTCTGAAGAAGGCATCAAGATAGATCCCAGCAAGGTGGAGGCAATCTTGACTTGGCCGGTGCCATCATCGATTCATGATGTCGGGAGTTTCCATGGCTTGGCTTCTTTTTACCGTCAATTCATCAAGCATTTCAGCACCATCATTGCTCCTATTATAGAATGCTTGAAGGGAGGAAGTTTCAAGTGGACGAAAGAGGCACAACATAGCTTCGAACTCCTTAAAAGGAAGGTAATCGAGGCTCCTATTCTTGCACTTCCAGATTTTAATAAAGTCTTTGAGGTTGACTGTGATGCCTCTAATGTCGGAGTTGGCGCGGTTCTTAGCCAAGAAGGAAAACCACTTGCGTTCTTTAGTGAAAAGCTGAATAATTCCCGTAAGAATTACTCTACTTACGAAAAAGAATTTTATGCTATTGTTCGGGCTTTGGATCATTGGCAACATTATCTGTTGTTCAAAGAGTTTGTTCTTTATTCGGACCATGAAGCCTTGAGGTATGTAAATACTCAACATAAACTCAACACTCGGCATGCCAAGTGGGTTGAGTTTCTTCAATCTTTCACTTTTCTCATCAAACATAAAGCTGGAGTTCTTAATCGTGTTGCGGATGCATTAAGCCGTCGACATTCATTGCTTTCCACTATGAAAGTGAACGTTATAGGCTTCGACGTGATCAAGGAGCTTTATGAAGATGATTCAGATTTCGGTAAGATTTGGAAAGATTGTTCCAAAGGTCCAATTCAGCAATTCTTTCTGCACGATGGATTTCTTTTCAAGAATAATTGTCTACGCATACCAAGAGGTTCTTTGAGAGAAGCCATTATCAAAGAAGCTCATGGAGGAGGTTGAGCGGGTCATTTCGGAAGAGACAAGACATACTCTCTTGTCAAAGAAAAATTTTATTGGCCTCGAATGGAGAAAGACGTGATGCGGCATGTGGATCGTTGTCGAACTTGTCATATTGCGAAAAGTCATGCTCAAAACACCGGTTTGTACACTCCATTGCCGGTACCAATGGCTCCTTGGGAAGATGTAAGTCTTGATTTTGTGGTTGGCTTACCTCGAACGCAAAAGGGTAAAGATTCAATCATGGTGGTCGCTGATCGATTCTCCAAAATGGCGCATTTCGTGCCATGCAGCAAGACATTGGATGTGACTCATGTGGCGAATCTCTATTTCCAAGAGATTGTGAAACTTCATGGCATTCCAAAGACAATGACTTCCGATCGGGATTCCAAATTCGTCAGTCATTTTTGGCGTACACTTTGGAAAAAGCTCGGCACAACTCTTCAATTCGGTTCTTCTCATCATCCTCAAACCGATGGGCAAACTGAAGTTGTTAATCGAAGTTTGGGAAATTTATTGAGGAGCTTAATTGGAAGTAATTTGCGACAATGGGATCTCACTTTGGCTCAAGCTGAATTTGCTTACAACCGTTCTTCAAGCCAAACAACCGGAACGAGTCCTTTTGAAATTGTGTATGGGAAAAATCCTATTAGTCCATTGGACTTAGCTCCACTTCCCATCACTCATCATTTTAGTGGAGACATTGAAGCACATGCTGATTATTTAAAAAGGCTCCATTCCTAGATTCGAGAAAGAATTATGAAGCACAATGCCAAGTATCAAGAAAGAGCGAATAAGCATCGACAGTCTGCAGCTTTCAAAGAAGGAGATTTGGTTTGGCTTCATCTTCAGAAGGAATGATTTCCTCGAGGTCGTCATGGAAAATTAAAGCCTAGAGCCGATGGACCTTTCAAAGTTATGCAAAGGATCGGTGACAATGCATACAATATCGAACTCCCCGGTGAGTATGCTTGTTTCGCAACGTTCAATGTTGCTGATCTTTCTCCTTACCATGAAGAAGACAACAAGGGAAACTCGGGGACGAGTTTTCACGCAGCAGAAGCGTCTGATGCCGGAGCAATCCTTGAAGGCGTCGAAGGGCATTAATAATTTTTATCTTTTCAAGAGTAGTTGAGTAACCTTTAAATTTCCAAGTCTTATTAAATTATATCGCGTCTTTCCTAAGAGTCAAGTTCTAGTTCCTAGACTTTAATTGTGTTTTCTATTTTCCAAGAGTCTTTCGATATTTCCTAAGAGCCTCATTTACTCAAGCTTGGAGGGTTGTTCCATGCTCGCCTATATTAGGGCATTTCGATGAATGGGAACGGCAGACTTGTTGAATGATAAATTTATTTGAACCTTTGGCTTGTTAACAAGGAGTTCTTGTTTCTACTCTTATCCTTTGGGTGGATTCCCACTTGTGGCGAGTATCCTATCCCTTAATTCCTCACTTGTGTTACCTCCTACTTCTCTAAGCTTTCTCCCGGCGTCACTGCTCACCTCCATGGTCCTTCCAAGCTTTACCAAACATCCTTGTACTAGGTTCGTTTTCCATTACTAGGTCCATTCAACTGTTCACTAGATCTAGGTATCGCCAAGTCATCACTAACATCCCTGTTCTTCCCATCTTGTTCACCCTCAATCAAGGATCTTCAGAATATTCACCTTATCTCAAGGTCCTTCCAGCTAGTAGACATCTTGGTGCCTATACCTTTTTCACTCTTGATATTGGAAGCGATACCTCGATATCAGTAACGCACTCTTGAGATTGGCAAAACACTTCTCATGTCAAAATAACCTGGTTAGGGAGCCATTTACATATTGCCTGGTACTACTCAACCAATATACATATTAGTAGCCTTTAATTATTTTGTCATCTTCAAAATATCATAAGAGATTTTCCCAACACAAGGGATGAACAGAAAATCCAATATGAAAGTGTTTCATCGGGATTTCTCCCTCGACAAAATACGTTTCACCGAATATAGCTCTTTGATTTTTAAATATAGCAAAAGGGTCCTGTGGCGATTCTGGATTTGTGTAATCTAGGAAATCAACAGATAATTTTCCACTAAAATTATACAAACATAAAGCAAACATGAGTTTGACTCGATGGAGTTAATGTAACTTTAATAGAGTTTGACTCAATGATGAAGCCTAAAGACGCTTTGATACTACACCGGAGTTTGACACGACATGAAGTGTCTAGGACAAAGATAAACACCGGAGTTTGACTCAACAACAAGAATCTGAAAGCTACATCTAAGGAAAATTAAGTGCGATATCGAAAAGTAAAAATAAAGATAAAGATAAACTTGTTTGATTTGTCGAGGGCTTCCTGCTAGATGCTTAGTGGTATTTTTAATGGTTCAATGGTAACTGCTCTTTGACGGTTGCAATATTAATCGACAATTTTCACGTCCGCCATTTTTCATGAACTGTTCGATCACGTTATTGGGTAGCTGTTTCTACTGTATGTAAGTGGTTATATAACTATCGATGACCCTTTGATGACTTGCAGCAACTTGAATCGCTTTATTTGTACTCATCGACCGTGCCCACGTTCCTTATCCATTACGAATCCGACGATCAGGCCTTCATGTAGTTCCCTTTGCAATGTATAGGGGCTTGTATAACTGCCGATGATTATTCTGTCGCTGGATGTTCAAATGATAACTGTTCTTCACTTCTAGCACACATCTATTCCCAATTAATATAAATCTCTGGCGGCATTTCCTATCGTTGGTGCCATAATCATTGACCATTTCAGTTTCGTCATCGTATTTTGACGACTTGACACGTGGCATCAACATATGCCGTCATCGATTAGGACGTGAACATCTTCTAATAGATTGATAATTCCCACATGCTGTGCGCATGGCTTATCCATGCCCTGGTACCTCATCTCGATCTTCTCCCGTGCCTTAGGCACGTGTGTCAATGGACGAGCTATTTTTGGTGTCAACAGAATGCAAAGATAGTCATTTTGTTGTACAATCCAAGAGGTTTCTTAGTGAGGATATAGCATCAAATAACATGCGGACACAACCGGATTTGGCTTGCAGATTGTGCAATAAAAGGGCCCAAGCTAACTTTCATTCGCCTGTAGATTGTGCATTAAAAGGACAAACTTGTTAGGCCTCGGGGTTGTCCTCTATATAAGAGAACCCAAACATAATTCTATGCAATCCGCACGGTACATCGTCACCCCTCTTTTATAAAATCTTACTACTTGGTGTTCTTTGTGTCCTGCATTTCCTATAAACTCACTGTCTTGATTTTGTATAAATCAAGACAGTGAACGAGAAGGAAAACTAGATGTGTTATTGTATAAATCAAGACATCGTCACCCAAACATAATTCTTTGGTGTTCTCTATAAATAGATGTGTTATTCTAATCGCAAGGGGTTGGTTGAATAGTTAAGCTTTTGGCTTTAATGCGGCAGATCCTAATTTGGAGGCCTCGATCTGTCGAATGGAGCAGAGCAGCCATCCTTTCGCCTCCCCAGGTACATTTTGTGGCCCTCGCTTCCCCAGGAATGCGCCGAAGATATGTTGACAACTCTGAAGAGCATCTTAATACAATCCTGCCATTGTTATCCAGATCGAAATGGAAAGGTAGAATCCAAACTAATGGACATATATAAGTGAAATTGCTTTATTGACTGGGAAAATCAATGAGTCTTCTGAGTGGTAGATACTCAGTCGTCTCAACAATCGGTTGCACGAGCCGATGTGAACGAGCAGGAAAACTAGTGTTAAAAAATTACATGACCACTGCCAATTGCTTTAAAAATTTAAGCTGTTAGATGAATGCATGATTTAATAAATAAGTATTCTATTAGGACCATTACACACAACGATATCAAGGGCAAAGACTAGGAATCTATTCTCAGGAAACATTCTGCAACATAATGGATAAAAGAATAACTTCCATTTCTGCTTTTCCTTCGGTGAACGTATTCAGGAGCCCCGTCGAGGCGACGGAGATTGTATGGCTCATGGCACCGGGAAAAGCTCATTTACTAAGGCAAGCAAGTGCTCCTCCTCCACATGAAGAGAATAAGTTCGACCGTAGAATGTGGAAACGCCGTGAGGATGGCCTTCTTTTCTTCCTCAATGAGTTCACTTTGGAAGACAAAAATCGAGATAAATGAAGAAGAAGAAGAAGAAGAAGAAATGGTATACATGGGTGGAGGTGTTAATGTCCCGGAAGCAGAAATATGCTCTCAATACTCAGTCGCAGTCGATTCTCGCTTCGCACAAGGTCGTATGACTAGATTTAATGTCTCAGTACCTATCTATAAGCAAATTATGGAGTACTAAAGTACGAATGAATCTATTGTTTCACTACCAAATCTAGTAATTCGATACATACTTTGTTATATTTACGTCCATGATGGGGTGTACCGATGAGGAAGGTGCGTTTTTTAGGCGCCATTTGTGAGATGTCCCACGAAGAGATGCGTTTGAAAGGTACTGTCTTCTTATCTATAAGAATGTTCAAAGAAAACTTCCAAGGGGACATGAAAAAAGAACGAAGTTTACTGAAGAAACATATAGAATTTTCTTGCTCTCCTCTCTCTCTCTCTCTCTCTCTCTCTCTCTCAAAATAAGATAAACACACACAAAACACATCTATCGTTACTTTGAAAAACGATCGGCATTTACGTTGTGGAACTTGAATAATTTCCGCATGTGATTATATTTGGACCATTGTTGGGTTGAAGAACTGTGGAAGATGCGTTGGTGATTCAACGTATATTCCTGAGTAACTTCGCAGTCGTGCATTGAAGAGGTTAGTCAAATTTCTCGATGAAATCTTCCAATATTGGTATCAGAGACTTAGATTCTTGCCTTGTTTTTCCATCGATTTTTTGGTTTGATGTTTGATATGATCATTCGGAAATCGTTTTTCCTTCTGCATATTTGATAGGAGGTATTGCTTTATGAATGAATGAATACGATCCAGGTGCAAAGAGACACTTCTTGAGGTTGAAGACCGCACTGTTTTGCAATGTTTTCGAAATTTTTGTCCAGTGAAAATCATGTTTGATTATATAGACGGATTCATCTCGTCGAGACAATAATTTCAAGTAGTTAGACGTCTTTGGCAGACGCTGGGAGCACCCTCGCCCAGGCGGCCAAATTGAAAAAAGAAAAGAATGAAAATAAAGAAATATTTAAAAATATTAAATAAATTTAAAACTTGGCCACATCAGCGTCGGTCATCCCACGGAGGATAACCATCATCCATTTCAGAGATTTTCGGCATTCCTATCACTAGTCCGTCCTCGTCCAGTTCCTAGGTTGGATAGGTCTAATTCAAGGTTTTGGCAATTTCCTTTTCTTTATTCTTTAAAAAGGAAAAATTAAGAAAAAAACATACTGGTCTGGGTGATTCAGTTTTGCACCTGGAATTGGGAACCGAAGCCGGTTCAATCCATTTCTCAGGTCGGTTCCAGTGCCCATGCACGCCCCTATTGATCGTTCGCAACCACGGTGCAATACCTTTAGCACCTATTGTATGTGTTTCGACACAAACTGACTCAATGCCATTATGATATACACAATCAATATTAGGAAAGTCAAAATTTCTATCATTATCAAGTGTGCTTAACAAGATTATTTACATATTAATACAATAAAGCGCAACATTTATTGACAATCTAGGGGGTTTATTAATGCGAGATGATCCCGTAGATTATGCAATTAATGTATGGTCAACTTTTACTTTAAATTTTTCTTTTTTTTTTTTATTGATTTTCCCTTTCCCTGTTAGCTCCGGAAAATTTGACTTTCAGTAAATAAGTTTATTTTTGCCCCGAGTGGACGTCATATAGCTCCACTCCCTAGTGTCATTCTTTCGCGACTGAGATAAATTTTCTCACTTACAAATTCACTGAAAAAGAAAAAGGGGAAATTTTTTTTTTCAAGAGTTCTTGTACTTTGATTTTTCGAAATGACATAGCTTACAAAATATTAAATTCTATTTTCGGATGCATAATAAAGAAAATGATTGTCAGACGTCAAAATCAATAACTGGCGTTTGTTGTCTTCATTGTCATCTAAAAAGATTATCGTTGTCATGATACGTTAAAAAGAGAATATTCATGTTCGCAAAAAAGAGTAATTTAAGACGTTACAATGATTCACATCATCAACGCTAGTGAATAAAAAATGCCAACTTCTTAAATATATAAAATAAATTAATTTTTCGAAATTAATAATTTTAATACCATGTGGTTTTTTTTAATCATTTTGGCAGTAAAGTATATGTAATCCAAAAACTGAGTTTCGCTTTAAATTGAAAACATATTATCAAGTAAACATATTACATTATATATATATATATATATTGTCATATTATAATGCTTATATATATATATATATATATATATATATATATATATATATATATAAGCATTTTAAGTGAGTTAATTCATATACAAAAAGTTTTCTGACTTTGTTGAATCTTTTTTTTTTCCTTTTTAATAAATAGTTGTCGGTGCAGGGATACTTCGTACAGAAGCAAGAAAGAAACACTGACATTTGACTCTATTTAAGGCTTCCCTCTTCTGCTCTATTTCACCACACAAAATTTCTTAACCTCTCTTCTAGTACCTCTCTCAAAGTCTATCTCTCTTCTACTGTTTTTTTTTTCCTTGTTTGTCAATTATCATCATTCTTTTACATTTTGTACTTAATTTGTTTTATTGCATTAGCAAGAAATCCACTCTGATGAGTTTGTTCGAGCTTTCATTTCATGTTTTCTTTTTCTTTTTCTTTTCCCTTTCAAAAGGGTTTGTTCTCTTTGTTCTGCAGGTGATAATCTTGCAGATTCAAGGTTTTTCCTCAACCCAACCCTATCAATAGCGACCAATCCGGGTGAGTACAACATAGGGACTAAGAAAGAAGTGTTCAAGACGGGAAATGCGACGCTCCTCTTGATAGACTATGACCTGAATCGGACCGTCAAGCCCATCAAGGTAGGCGACTTTACGGTGCTGTTCATCGTCTACGCCCTAACTCCCATCCTGATCGTGGCATGCGTGGTCGATACACTCCAGTGGCCTCTCACAAAGGACGCACCAGTGGTTTGAGTCGGGCGGCGCAGCTATGTTTTTGGCATACCGGGAATTATACCTGGCATTTTCTTTCGAGAGGAATGTTCCGAAGATAAGTTGGCGCAACTGGATAGTATTTTTGGGCAATACGGATATTTTGAAGATCATCGTAATTGAAAGGAAAAAGGTACAATTATGTATAAATGAAAGTGTATATGACTCAATCAAGTTGCTTTATCTTAGCTAAGAGAACTAGATTTTGATGTCGCTTGCAAGCTATCTTGAAGCCTTCATGATAATCATGTGCAGTTCTTGAGCAGTTACCGGTTTTCCGTCTGCTTTTTGCTAAAGGTAAAAACTGCAGTTTATTAATTTGTAAAAACCACACAAATTAGCTACACAATAAAAAAAGAAAAATGATGTTCTGACAGTGTTGTCGGAGACAATACAATTTCAACCGTAAATCCATATATCATTACCGTATATTTTGCATGAAGCACCCACTGATTGAGAGAACGTATGGTAAAAATAACTAATAGTACTGTCGGACTATCGGGATAACATTTTCCATAAAAATGAAATACTGCTTATATGATTAAAAAATTGTGTCTTTCGCCTCACGCCGTTATTCATCAAGCATAGAGTTTTTCTTAGTCTTACACTTCAGTGAAGTGAAAGTGAGAAGTTCGAAATATAACAATAGACAATGCAATACTTAACTTTTTTTGTTTATGACAGGACTATCCAATTGCAAAGACTTGAGAAAAGTACATTAGAAGTGCCATAACTTTTGTACGGCATTCACTTAAGTGCCATAACTTTCAAAAAAACATTCACTTGAGTGCCATGTTGACGTGGACGTCGGAAAAGCTAACGTGACAACCGGAAAGCTGATGTGGCATGTGTGGAAAGCCGACATGGCTCGTCGGAAAGATGACGTGGCTCGTCGGAAAGATGACGTGGTACGTCGGAAAAGTTACTGTAGCACTTAAGTGAACGATTTTGCTCCGACGTGGCACTCAAGTGAACGATTTTTGAAAGTTATGGCACTCAAGTGAACGTTTTGAAAGTTATGGCATTCAAATGAATGTCGTACACAAGTTATGACACTCATGGTGTACTTATCCTGCAAAGACTCTGGGCAACTTTTCTGGATGATATCAAGGGCAAGGTTTCACAGTGTTGCTCATGCAATCCTTGCACCTCACTGAAAAATCCGGTATGGCGGCAGCAGGAGATAGCTTCGGCGACATGAAGGCATCCAGTGTGTCGGGCGTAACCTGCTTAGTAGGCCAAGCCATTCTTTGCGGAGCGCTAGCTTCCCAACACATTGAAACCCAAGAAGCAACGCCAGCGGCGAGGAAAATGGACAGCCACCGAATGTCCGACGAATTCCATTTTCGGTTTTCCTTCTATCAACGTGTTCACGAGCCTTGTTCACGATCCAATCTGTCATTCAATTCGAATCGGAAAATATTTTTCGTAAAAGATCATGCATGATTTGATTTGTTACGTAAAAAAAAAAAAACCAAAAATATCTCATTTATATAAATTGCATATAGCTTAGAACATTTTATTCATGTAGATTGAATATGTTATTTTACATATGCATTTCATATAGGTGTAGTCACATAGCCGTTATGTCATTTTCATGCTGTATTGATTAGCCCTGTCATATAGTTTTGCTATGTCATTAAAATCTGTCATATCATATAGTTTGGCATATCATTTTGTTATATTATATATTACATATCGTATTATTCGTCATGTCATAAATTTGATAAGTCATTGATGCCATGTCACATTCATATGTCATTCAGAATAAGGCTCGTTCATTTTAAATTAGTAGATTAGTCTAGTCTAATATAACATGTCATTTAGGTTAAATTCATGTCATTTTTGCATAACATATAGGTTAGAATTCATGTTCCTTTGCGTGTCATTAGGATTCAAAAACTTTTTAAAAAAACCATCATGCATTCATGTCATATTAGAATAGTCGTCACTTTTTCACTTCATTAGACTAATTGTGTTCTCGTAATACAATTACATTCATGCATAATTCATTTAAATAAAAAAAAATTACACCTTTGAAGCTTTAATAAGAATCCTTGAAAGTTGCCAACTTAGATAATTTTCATTGAAATGAAAGGTACCGAAATGGTGTTAATAGAAATATTAGCGTAACCAAGTTCCCGAACTCAATGAATCTACGGTGCGTAGGAATAAAGTATTTCTCCCGATACTTTATTTAGGTATCTAATCAGCCTACCATTTTTGCTTGTTAATTTTTTGAACCATAAGTTGAGAGTTGGTAGAGTTCGGGAGGGCTCGAGCTAGGTTAGTTAATTTAAGAGAGAAGTGTCAAAAAAGTCCTAAACCTATTGCATTAGTGACAATTCAGTCCTAAACTTTTTTTTGGTGCCAATTCAGTCCTAAACCTTTTGCATTTGTGCTAATGAAGTCCTAAACCTTTTATTGGTGCTAATTTAATCCTAAACTTTCTGTATTGTTGTCAATTCAGTCCTAAATCTTTTCTATTTATACTAATTGAGTTAATCCGGCCAATTTTTATGGAACATCGATTGTCCTACATGGCACGGCTAGCGCTAACTTGGACATTTTTTAATATTATTTTAAAAAAATATTTAAAATATCAAAAAAATATTTAAAAAATATCAATATTAGCGCCAACCGTGCCATGTAGGATAATTGACGTCCATGCCAGTGATCTCCAATCAAAATTGGCCAAATTGACTCAATTGGCAAAAATGCAAAATTTTTAGGACTAAATTGGCACTGTTGTAAAAGGTTTAGGACTATTTTGACACTAATAAAAGGTTTAGGACTTAACTAGCATCAATACAAAAGGTTTGGGACTGAATTGGCACAAAAAAAAGTTTAGGACTGAATTGGCACTAATGCAATAGGTTTAGGACTTTTTTGACACTTTTTCTGTTAATTTAATTAACCTAGTAATTCATTAACCTAGGAACATTGATTTTTAGGTCACGACAATATCCTTCTTAGTTTATAAAAAGCAATTATGTGTTCAGAAAGTTATGCAAATTATAGTCCTTTCAATTTTTAAGCAAAACTCAGTTTTTTGAAGCCATATACTTTATTGCTAAAATAACAAAAATTATTTAGATTGACGACTTAAATATTTCATTTGTTTTTTCAAGAAGTAGATAATTTAAATTTGGCAAGCGATGATGACGTGGATCATTGTAACATCTTATTTTACTCATTTTTAGTCACGTGGATATTCTCATTTTAACATATTTTCATCTGACAATGCCACAACAACGATCATCTTTCCTGCCACAATGGTGATCCGGCTATCAGCTAGACAAAGAAGGAGAAAAAAGAAAAGAAAAGAAAGAAAAGAAACACAAATAAGTAATTTGGTAAAATATTATAGTATTATTTAAAATTACCACGTCAATGATAGTCCGTCAAAGTTAGCCATATGAACTCAACTGACACAAATGTAAAAAAGCTTAGAACCCAATTGGCCAAAAAAAAAAAAGTTTAGTACTGAATTGGCCCAATTGCAATAGATTTTGATAATTTTTCCAATAGATCTAATGGAAACATAAAAAAATAAATCCAAATTCAGTTATATCCTTATCATAGTAAGTTTCGTCTCACAATTCCTTTATTTTATACTGAAATGAAGGAAAAGTCCAAATTTTGAAACGTTACAATAGATTAAGCATAAGTAAAATTACAACGGAGCACTTAACTTCTTCGTTCATGGCAGGAATACTTAAATTTCAAGGACTCCCAGTATCGTTTCTGGATGAGATCAAGGGCAAGGTTTCAGAGCATAGCTCATGCCATCCTCGCGGGGTTCGGCCACCTCACCGGAAAACCTGCTACAGTGACAGCCAAAGATAGCTCCGATGCCTTAAAGGCGGTCCGTGTCTTGGGTGTAACTCATTTAGTAGGCAAATCCATTCTCTGCAGAGCCCAAGAAATGAGGCGAACGGCGACGGGATTGAGAAGCCACCCAACTTCTGCGACAAATTCCAATGTCGCTTTTCCTTCTATCAACGTGCTCTCGAGCCTCGTTGAGGCTACGGAGATGATGTGGGTCCTGGCATTGGGAAGAGATCATCTGCTAATGCAAGCTAGTGCTACTCCTCCTGAAGAGAATGCGGAAGCTGAGTGAGGATGGCCTTCGCTTCTTCCTCACTCTATTGACTAGCTTGGAAAAAATACTAAGTGACGACGACGACGGTGATGATTATGAACAGCGATGATTATGATGGATATGATGAAGATGACAACGATGATGATGAGGAAGGGGTATAGACATGGAAGGTACGATTGGTATGGTATAAAAAAATGATGGTTATGGGCCCTTGACGCCCGTCAAGACACCGTGAGAGAGATCAATGTGTATATTTTAGATATAACCATAGTAACTCATGTGTCGTGATTCATAAATATATTTCATGCGCTAAATCCATCATGCAAAAAAGGTACTCTTTATTCCTTACTAAGAAAATAGGGCAATGGAAGGTTCTCATATACGTTTAATGCTATAGAAAAAGTACTGCCGTAATTTGTGTAATAAGCAGTCTAAAATGATTTTTCTTTCTTTTTCCATAAATGGTGTCTCTATATATAGTTGTATAACTTTGATATTAGTTTTTCTTTTCTTTTTTTGCTAGGGTTTCGTCTTGTATGAACAAGCCCCTTGAAGAATTCAGGGGAGCTGGGCCATGCATCCAACGCCCCACCATTCACGACCCACAATAAAATGACCCTTCTTAATTGTTTTGCTTTTATTTTTCAGTGGTACTTTTCACTCGTTATTCATATTGAGCCACGCAACTTGTCCACATCTCTCTCTCTCTCTCTCTCTCTCTCTCTCTCTCTCTCTCTCTCTCTCTCTCTCTCTCTCTCTCTCTCTCTCTATTCTTATAATTACTCAACAAGATGCATATCCGAAACAACATTTAGGTTTCGTTTGTTTCGCAAAACACATTTTCTAGGAAGACATTTTCCTTATTTCTCGGCGTTTGGATCGCATAGAAAAATAAGTCAACGAAAAATGTTTTCCTAGTCAAAGGAAAAGGTTTTTCCCATAGAAGCTTAATTCAGGAAAGTAATTTTCTTTATAAAAAATCAAAAATCATCTTCCAAAATTTGATTAGGTATCGGCATTTCAACCAGAAGCTCGATACTTGGTTAGGGGAACCCCAATGTTCATTCTCGGGCCCTAGGCAGCTTGGCTGAGTTCCTAATGCCCAAGCCTTGATCCATCGAGGTTGAGTCCGAGACCTCGATGCCCTAACCCAAGTCCATTTAGGCCACGCTCGAGACCCCGACCACAACATCCCGATCCATAGAGGGCGGGCCAAGGATACCAGTGCCCATGCCCGGGATTCTCGACACGATAATATAGAGGCCACCCCGGGTCCTCGGTGCTTGAGGCCAGGTCCATCAAGGTCAAGCTCTAGACCTCGGTGCCCATGCCTAGATCCATCGAGCAAGTATTCAAGACTCCCCTGCCCATGCCTAGGTCCGTCGCACATGCGCCTTGGTCCATTGATGTCTAGCTCAAGACCAAGCCTTAATGGACTCGGGCATGAGCACCAAGGACCCGAGCTCAATCTCAATGGACTTGGGTTTAGGCATAGGGGACAAGGTCCCAAACACTAGGTTTGTTAGACCCCGTTCCAATCACTGAGTTCGAGGCCTAGTGTCATTGAACTCGAGCACGGGCATCGACACTGGAGTCTTAGGTCAGACCTCAATTGAACTTGGCCTAAGCGCCGAGGTCCCAATCTCGGGCCTGGGTCCTACGGAGGGCCGACACCGAGGACCCGGGCCCGGGCTCTATGGACTAGGGTCAAGGGGTTAGGGCGCCGAGCACAGGCACGAGCACCAAGTTTTCGGGCTCGATTTTGGTGGATCCGACTAGTGTCCATGCTTGTGCCTATGAGTTGAGGATCCTAGCTTGAGATGCCAATTCATGTGCCTGGTTCCTTGGCTATCCATGCGCAAAGCCACTAGTGCCCGAATAGTGTATATCTATTTATGTAAATCAAATGATATTTTTCATACCAAAGGACCAAAAATAATTTTCATTTCATGTAATATTAGCATTTTTTAACTTTTTGACTAGGTCAAAAGTGGTGGGACCAAAAAAATAATTATAATAATACATAAATTGAATAAACGTTACAGCGGAGCGAATAAAAGAGATGTTATGATGGAGCAAATAAAATAAAGGTTACAATAAACTCTCCAAAGACCAAACATAGGTAGAAACAGAAAGGGCAAAGATAAGACATAAAGATAGAGGAAAAGAAAGGAAAGGAGAAGCGTTCATTCATGAAGGAAGAAAAAGGAAAGAGAGAGATAGAGAAAATCATCGCATATTCACGATCCAAAGCCGAATCAATACTACTTCGCAATGCTCAATAAGTAAATGAAATCTCTATTCGTCCACTCAAAGAAATTTCCGAAATTAGGGCATAAAAATCGAATCTGTATTTTTTCTGAGTTGCTGCATTTAATTGAAGGGTTTTCGGGCTACGTATACATATAGGCATGAAAGATTAAGGTGTTGCGGAGCCGTGGGAGTTGACGAAAATTGATTTGGGGTTATGGTTTGATCGGAGTGAACTTTCAAAGTTTGGCGCGCGTTGCTGGACAGTTATGAATTTAGGACTTAGGCGATGATTTTCGTCCATCCTCGGCTGTTTTTTAGGTCGGATATGTTAGGAGCATTGTAATATGTCGAAATAGCTTTAAATTGACTATAATTTTGCTTGAAATGGAGTTTGGTGGAGGAAGTCATGGCACAAACGTCTTCAGCGCGAAAGCTGTCGATAGCAGACGGCCATGGGTTTCCATTGTGGATGAGCTTTTGGTTGGCGTGAATGTGTCGTTTTATCAACAAATAGGGATAGTTTAGTCTAGTTGTTCGCGAGAATATTATTTTACTCAATTTTTGATATCGTTGTTCGACTTAATTTGTAGGGTTTCGAGTACATCGATTCGAGTAACCGCCGTAGGTTGGTTTTCATCTATCCTAGGTGAGTGGTGCTCTCTCGTTTATGAATTTATAAAGTCATGTCTTAAAAGTGATAGAGATTCGATATATGAAAGAGCATATCTGTTGCATAAAAATCTGGATCCAGCATTTAGTGCGTTTTGGTATTTGTGAATGGTTTGAGAAATGTTTTAAGAAATGTTGTTGCAAAAGTTATAAATAAATGTTATATGTATATATGGATTCTGAAGTGGTTTGGAAAGCGTGTTGCGATTTATGAAATGTTTTTCCGGATTTTGAAATTGTGGATTATTGGAAGATCATTGTTTGATGCTCAATATGACTGTGAACCTGGGAATGTGTTTCTGTGTATGCATAGTGGTATTAGGATATCCTTCTGGCCCCCGCCACCAGCTGATAATAAGTGGAGACCTTGCCAAGGGGAGAGCTTGGTCGCCTTGTCACAAAGCGTTAAGTCGTTCATATTTTTTCTTTTTCTTATCAATGAATAGATCTCAAAGTGAAGTTGACTATTGGAGGAGAATAGGCAAGCCCAGTACAATAGTATAAGGAACCACATTCCTTTAATGAAGAAGATCCCTTATCACTAAGTCAACTTACAGAAGACAAAGTAAACACTGAGGAGAAGGAAGTAGGATTCTTAATAGGAAGTTTAACTTAAATACATGGTAAAGGAAGAATAGTGTAGTCAAAGTAGGCCAAGTCGGTAGCAATATTGAGTAATAGATTGGTTGATGGAATAGACCATAAACATGTGATTTGATGAGATTGATTAGTGGACTCGACCATTGATGTTTGTTTTGATATTGCGATTCAACGAATGTTTTATGATATGTATACGGTTATGTTAATGCGATATGATTCTTTCTTATCTTGTATGTATATTATAAATTGGAATTGAGATAAGTGAGTTTTGATATTGTTTTGTAAAAGTGCATAGTGGATGTTCGATTTGCTTAGAAGATATACGTATGACTCACGGGGTTGTGGTTTGCTCATTCCATTAATCTTCATTGCTTTTTAGGTTTTTCAGTGAATCGCAAGTAAGACGATAGTTTTAGCGTTAATAGAAAGAAAATTTGAAAGTGGGGATTTTTGGTATGGGTTATATATAGCTTTTCGAGTTTGAGTTAGATGTTTTTATGATACATACATACATACATACATACATACATACATCTTTTAATGCTTTATAGAAAGTTTTGGTATTATAACCAAATAACTTTTTATCAGATATATATACTTCGATATTAGGTTATCGGTTATGTTAAGGCTGCATTTTTGGGTAAAAAGGATGGCTATGTCATACCCTATTTTTGTGGATTTGGGGTGTGACATTTCATTTTTAGGTTTCAATTAAATATCAGAAAATATTGTCATTTTCTTGAAAAATAATTTTCCAGAAAATATCTTTTAGAAATGTCATATTTTCCGTAAGACAAATAGAGTCTTAATGAAATCTCTATTTAGAATGTATTTTTCAGTATCTTAACATTGAAAGTTTGACATGTGTTTTCTCATAATATTCTTGTTACGTAGGATCGGGTTTCGATAATGAAGAATGATGATCACATGGAAAATGATTATGCATTTCCGGCACATGGGGTAACTACGGTTGACTGTTAATTTAACTTATAGTACTTTTTTGTTCTGGCTTTTTGCCAAATCGTTAATTAAGTTGTACTGCACTGAATTATATCAGGACAAGTCTAAAAAATGACCTTAATCTATTGCATTTGTGCCAATTCAATATCAGACCTTTTAATTATATCGATTAAATCCTAGACCTTTTGATGATTTGTTAATGTAGTCCATCCGAACAATTTTGACCGAAAATCATTGACATGGACGACGGCCATCCTACGTGGCGCAACAGGCACCAACGTGGACAAATATTAAAATTCATTAATATTCTTTTGACTTTTTTTTACTTTTATTTTCTTTTTTTATTTTAATGTGGCCGGTGAGGGTCACCACCCAAGCCATCGTCGGCTGTGAGCAAGTGCCGCCCTCACCCGGTCGCGAGGGTCGAGCCCTTGCCAAATCCGTAGAAGGCTCGACCCCTACGGCCTGGGGAAGGGTCGCCCTCTTCGGATTTGGCGAGCACTCGATCCCTGTAGCTAGGCGAGGACTGCGGCCAAGTGAGGGCCACAACCCTCGCTGCCCACAAGAAAAAATAAAAACAAAAGAATAAAAGAAATATAATTAAAAAATATGTAAAATTTGTCAATGTCAATGCCGATCGCGCTACGTAGGACGAACGTCTGTGCCATGTAAGACAACGATTTCCAATCAAAATTGTCCGAATGAAATGTAATGATAAATCATCTAAAGGTTTAGGACTTAATTGATACTATTGAAAGATTTGGGATTGAATTGACACAAGTACAATTTGTTTAAGATAATTTTCGATACTTTGCTCGAATAATATCTTGAAAATAATCTCTTTGATGCCTTCAATTGCTTTATGTGAACTTGAGAACTCTAATTGTACTTTGCAAATCATTTTAAATGAGAGAACATAATTTCATATTTAATGGCAAATGCTTCAGAGTTACACATTTCTTTCCGTTGATGCCGAAACACCTACTATTAAGTTCTCCAGGATTATGTCAAATGATCATAATGTTTACTCTTGTTTTGGAAAGATAATACTAATTCTTTCTCAACGAAAAGTGAAATTAACAAAAAAGATCAACCCATAATATTTTTCTTTTCGAAAAACATCACGCAAGATAACCATTGGCGAAATCATCCCCCTCATACAATGAACCTAGACATGTACCCTTCTACAGGATTCATTTAGTTTACATTGACCTACTAAGATTTAGGGTTTAGATTGCACAGAATCCTTGGTCAGATTAACCAATGATTATAAATAATTACGAGGAAAGGCAACGTCCAATTTGGGCAGAAATATAATGGCATATCATGAAAGTGGGGATTGTCGGAGCAAAAGCACCATGGGATGATAATATTAGATCCTACGTACGAGACTCGTAGAATATTTTATGGGCTTTCACGCAATCGAGTTTCCATGCTCGTTCTTTTGCATTATTAAAAAAAAAAAAATAGATTATAAGTAAAATTACCGAAAAAGTTCTATCTTAATTGCATTTATGCCAATTTAATTCTAAATCTTTTGTTGATTTTCGGTCAATTCTGATAAGAAATTACTGAGGTGGACACCGATCGTCTTACATGATATGGCTAGCACTAAAGTGGGCAATTTTCATAATGTTAATTTTTTCTCTTCTTGGTTTTTTCAATAGCCCTACTAGGGTAGCTGGCCGACCCTCGCCGGTCACTAGGCTAGGGCTGCAGCGAGGGTCACCGCCTCGCATGCTGCCCGTTTGGGCGAAGGTCTCCGCCCTCACCGGACTAAGGATAATAATGAAAGAAAGAGTCAAAAAGATTACAAAAAATTATAAATATTCAGAGCATTTAAAAAATTAAAAATTAAAAAAATCATTCACGTCAACGCCAATCATCCTACGTGAAGCATTCATCTCAGCGATTTCTTGCCAAATTAACCAGAAGGTCTAAATTGGTAAATTGGCTAAATTGATAGATTTATGATTAAATTGGCATAAATATAATAAATTTAGAATTTTTTTTATAATATTTCCCGAATTATATCCTAGCAAAACAACTGCGGATGAGAATTATCTTATCATTCGGAAACACGTTACTGACCAAAGGACGTGCCCACAAAACTGTTTTAAATAGTTGTGCCACTTTTTATCTAAGTCACGGGACAATAATTCGTGGAAATTCATCTTTTTATAATAAATTACAAATGAAGTGCTCGAGAATCTCTAAGAACGAAAGTTGGTAAAATTTTGCGAGACCGTTGCCATGGTTATTTAAATACTCTAATGTCCTCCCTTACATAAAAAGGCTGGACTTTGACATAAAAATAAAGCGTGAAAATATATAATAAGATAAGTAAACAAGAGATTGAAAGTATCATAACTCGTGGCTTCCTCGCACAACAAGCACGGTGGCTCTTGGGTGAGTGGTCGCTCTGGTTTCATATCGATTCTGCAACAAGTCAAAATTCAATGTGAAAGATCGATTTTCATTGTATCCCTCTAGCTATATCTATTATAACTATTTCTTAAATCAAACATGAGAGCGTGTTCGCTCTGTGCTATTCATATGGCACTTCTCTTTAATTTTGTGCTTATCACGTGGTGCGATACTTGGGATTATGTAGCTCCGTGACCCACTAATCATACGGATTATTAATATGTCATCTTGCACTCTCATGTGTTCTTTTCAAATGCTAATAATAGAAAAGGCCAATATTTAAACAATTTCATATGCTAAAGAAAAAAATAATGCTTCACAAATACAACTTATTTCAACAATACTAAAAAATTAAGGCAAAAAAAAGAAATAAAAAATACAATGGGAATGGTACTGCGGATAGTGCTCTCCGGACCAAATGAATATCTCATTCTTCCACTTTGATTTTTGGGTGGAACATTATTTTTAACCTAGTGTAATACCACTAAAAAATTAAGGCAAAAAAAGAAATAAAAAATACTATGACTGACACATGTCTTACACTTGCGATCTCAGTTGGGCATGTCTAGACCTTTCACTCCCATTTCTTTACATTTGCTATTTGTGTCCCGCTCGAGTGATGTTGTATGACTACTTAAACCCATCAAGAAAAAAGTGCGACATCATGTAATAGCAAGGAAAAGTACAAAAAGAAAAAAAAATTAAGCCAATTGCAATAGTATCAATTCAGTCATAAACCATACCACATTGATTTGAATTCTCTATGGGCTTGGACTAACATTAGGGCTTCAGAGCAGTATAAATATTATTTTTCTCAAGTTATTAAGTTAAGAAGCCGTATCAGAAAGAGTTTAAGTTTTTCAAGCAACCTTTTGTAATATTTGAATTTTCATAGTGAATTTTGCTTCTTCTCTTCCTATGATTTTTCCGCAAGGGTTTTCCATGTAAATCCGTGTGGTTGTTTATCCTTCTCAGTTTTAATTTCTTTATAATTTATGCATTGGTCATAACAATATGATATCAAAGCCCTCAGGTTTTTTTTTTTTTAAATCTTCAGATTATGGCTTCAAGTTCAAAAATGGAATTTGAGATTGAGAAGTTCGATGGGCACTGCAATTTTAATCTTTGGTAGGTTCATATGTTGGCTGTTCTTATGTAGCAAGGTTTGAAGAAAACCCAATTTGGGAAAGGGAAGAAATCAAAGAGCACGTCGGATGAAACCTGAGAAGAATTGTATGAAAAACTTTACAGGAGATTCTAGATAAAAAATTAGCCACATTTTTTATGAACGAAATTGGAGAATATTTCTTTGCCAAAATCCATCACAAAACGATTGAAGCTTAAGCAACAGCTCTTCACTCTTCGTATGGCTGAAGGTGTTTCTCTTAAATCTCATATTTATGAGTTAAATGCTATTATCTTTAAATTAAGAAGTATTGATGTTAAGATTCAATATGAGGATGAAGATATTTTATTGTTAGTTTCACTACCTCTCTCTTATAAGAATTTTAGAGAGACCATGATTTTTAGTAGAGAAACTATTGATATTGAAGATGTCAAGACTAGTCTTCTAAATAAGCACAAACTAGACACATAATTGACTTCTTAAGGAAGTAATGCTCATTTCGATCAAAAAAAAGAAAGTAATGATCATGAGGCTGGTTTAGTTGCTAGGGGAAGGTCTCTAAAGTAGTAGTGGCAGGAGCAAGTCAAAATAGAATCATAAGGATCCTACTTGCAACTACAGTAAGTCTGAGGGGCATATCAAGATAAATTGTCTGAAATTGAAGGCAAAGTAGTGAAGAGAATACAATCTGAATCGTAAAATCAAGTTAATGCAAATTGGCAGAATAATATGAGCTACCAGAACAAAAAACAATCAAGGAAACGAAAATCCCGCTCAATCTGGTGTTGTCGAAGAAGAAAACGGAGATTGGTTATTGGTTACAGATGATAAAGATAAGTTCAACGTTAGTTGGATTCTTGATTTAGGATGTATGTACCACATGTGTCCTCGTGATTGGTTCTCCACGTACAAGGAATTTAATTGTGGTGTCATTTAAATGGAAAACAACGCCAAATGCAAATCAGCTAGGATTGAGACTGTCAATGTTAAGATGCACGATGGCAAGATTAGAACCTTATAAAATGTGAGACACGTTCTTGATTTGAAGAAGAACTTCATCTCTTTGGATATGCTTGATGCTAACAATGGTAGGTTTATACCTTACCAAAAAAAAAAAAACAATGGTAGGTTTATGGTGAAGATGAAGTTAAGAAGATTATATGTGGTTCACTTCTGTTGATGAAAGGGCTAAGTACTCTGTATCAACTGCAAGGCACTACTGTTACTGATTTAGCTGCAGTCTCATTCGCTATGACAAAATCAAACAACACTAAATAATGGAATATAGGATTAGGCTGTATGAGAATTAGAGGAGCGGATGTGCTAAGGAAGAGGTCTCTTGTGTGATCAGAAAATTGGAAACCTGAATTTTTGTTAACATTGTGTTTTCAGGAAATAGAAAAAGGTTCGTTTCAAAACAGGGATTCACTCAACAAAGGACACTTTGGATTACATTCGTTCTTATCTTTGGGGGCGTACGAAAGCTCCTTCGAAAGGCATTGGTTAAAGGTATCTACTCTTGTGCATTGATGATTTTTCAAGGGAGGTTTGTGTTTATTTTCTAAAGTAGAAGACTGATGCTTTTGTTACATTTAAGCAATGGAAAAAATTGATTTAGAAACATACTAGTAAGAAGATCAAGAGGCTGACAACATGTTTATCTATTGAAAAAATCTATATATGGCTTGAGGCAATCACCTAGACAATGGTATAAAAGGTTTGATTTGTTTATGGGACAACCTGGCTATTGTAGGAGCAAATTTGATAGTCATGCATATATGTGCAAACTTCGAAATGGCACTTTCATTTGTCTATAATTAAATGTTGATGACATGTTGATTGCGGCAAAAGATAAATATGATATACATAATTTAAAGGCACGATTGAGCGCCGAATTTAAAATGAAGGATTTAGGTGCAGCTGAGTTTTGCTCTGGTAGGAGGAGAAGATTGTTTGTTGCTTATATTTATTTGAGGAATTCAAGCCAAAGTGGATATTTGTTAAGTATATCTTAAATTCTCTATGGGTTTGGGCCAAGGTTTGGGCCTAAAAGAGTATAAATGTTTTTTTTTTCAATTTATTAGGTTAAGAAGTAGAGACAAAAAGAATCTTTAGTTTTTCAAATCACCTTTTATAATCCTTGAATTTTCATAATTGATTTTGCGACTCCCCTCTCCATGATTTTGGCCGCAAAGGATTTCCACCTAAATATGTGTGTTTTCTGATTTGATTTCGCTATAATTTTCATATTAGTTGTGGTAGTAACAATTCAATCCATCCGGCCAAAACAAATTGCTTAAGTCAACATTTTTTATGATTTTTCCTTTTTTAACTTTTTGGCCTTTATTTTTTTCCTTTCCCTTTTCTTTTTGCCAGTGGCCGACAAGGTGCCCCTCACTAGATCCGGCAAGGGTTGCTAAGGCAGCCTCGCCAGGCCTCACTAAATCTAGCTAGATGGACCTCGCCGGTGCTCGCCCTCACCCGGGCGCAGCCTTGAAAGACGACCCTTTCTCTGGCAAGGCCATCCCTCGCCGACCACGGCTTGTGGCCCGCAATAAGGGAAAGAAAAATAAAGGAAAGAAATTGAGGACTTTTATTGTACTTTTCTCTAGGATAGTGTGTTATCAAGAATCGACATTCCATGATTACAAGACTCATCACTTGTCGCTTTTGGATACTAAATCGACCGAATTGAAAGAAGGAGTTGCTTTCATTGGAATGAAAGAACTACGAGCTTGTCGTAGCTTTTAAGGTTGAGCTTGAGCGGTAGGTAGGGTTTGTATTGCATCAACCCCACCATACGTTTTATTCATTTCTTTAGTACTTTGAAGTTCCACTATGTGCTTGCTTTATTAATACCTAGCACTAGGGGTGCAAATTACGTTATTCTACAAACTATAGTGCAGCTTGTGGAAGATAATGTAGATTGAATCATGGAGGAACAATGCTGCACACCAAAAACGTCGGCAGGTGTAAGTGCCTCTTAAAGGCTAATGGATGGACGAAACGTATTTTCATTATTCGCGAAAATATTTAGATATAAATTGCTGTAGATAATGAAAATATTTTTTATTGACTAATAATTTCAAGCGATACAAACGGTCATTTTTAGAAAAGTATTTTTCAAATAATTTGTTTTTCTCAAAACAAACAGAACCTTAATAAGTGTTTACGTTGCAAGAAGTTGTTGCCTCTATCATAAAAACCATTCTCCCCGGAAACTTTTAGACCCTGACTAAACGGGTCAACAGTAATTTATAGCGTCTCTCTTTGCGTAAACTCGTAAGTTTGGTCTCTTGACTCATATTGAGAAGAATATTAGCACGAATCACTCACATAATATTCATACATTACATCGACAGAAGATCACATCCCTAGTACATAACATCAAACCAAAGCACTTTCGCTTATCCCACTGTTCATGCTTGCTCGGAACAACATAATACTTTACAAGATAGTCTCCTTTTTATTGGGATTCCACACACATATTTATATAATTCTTGAAGGAAAAATACAAATTGAGGAGACGAAGGCGAGCAAGCATATGCAGGTAGCATCTCTCAAATGGAAGCAAGTTTAGCATTTGGGCATGCATCGATTGCATCCTTAATGGTCAAGAAGACCTTCCCTCCAATCTTGCTCATCAAATTAGTCAGCCTGAGCTTGTGACTAACTTGCCATTTAGGGTTCACAATGGCCATCTGTGACAAGATGCAAAAGAAGTTTAGAGTACTTGAAGTACAGAATGTACCTCTTACTACGATACCATGTGAGATTTTATGAGACTACCGCCAACTGTTCTAAAAGCTTATACTGTTAAATGAATACGTGATTTAAGGCTTAAGTACACTACAAGTGCCAAAACTTATGTATGGCGCTCACTTTAATGTCAAAACTTTCAAAGCTATCACTTAAGTGCCAAATTTTTTGAAAAACAATCACTTTAGTGTCAAAACTTTCAAAACAATCACTTAAGTAATCAAATTTTTTGAAAACCGCTCACTTCGGCGAGCCACGTCAGCTCAAATATTAATAAAAAAATAGGTCATGTCAGATTTCTAGCGAGTTACGTCAGCTCGAATAGGAGCTAGCACTGAAGTGAGGGTTTTTCAAAAAAGTAGGCACTTAAGTGTTCGTTTTAAAAGTTTTGGCACTAAAGTGAGCGCCGTACATAAGTTTTGACACTTGTAGTATACTTTAGCCCGTGATTAAATATTCAAACTATTCAACAAAAAAAAAAAAAAAGAGGAATTGTATACACAACTTCGTTTTAATTACCTCAACTCCTAGCGAAACCAGATTCTTGTGCAGTTCCTCCAGAGAAGCAATCCCAGATGTGTCAATGCTCATCAAATCTGACATAACAGAGAGAAAGGTATTTTGTTAAGTGCCAAGTTGATAGCACGTCTACACATGAACATGTATGTTTACCAAGTACTTACTAGACAAATCGAGGATGATTAGTTGAGTGGTTTGGAAGTCATCAATCTTGCGCTCCCCTTCATCTCCTCTACCGATCCATTCCATAATCCTTTGCATCGAGTGAAACGAGGATGCAGATATTAGGTGGTTCTTAGTGACAAGCACAACATAAATCATTTGATCAGAAGTTTTTGTCCTGAATTCAATTTTTGACGTAATGATAAGAACCTATATAAGTACCTTTCCCTGATGAAATTGGCATTGGCGAAACAAAGCAAGGAAGACTTGAAGCGGACGACCATCACACCAGGGATCATAATCGCCATGGGGTATTGGTCTACATTGCAGAACATGTCGGTTCCCGGAAGGCGTCCGAGCGTTTCGATCCCCGGTTGTATCGAAATGAGTATGATCTTCAGAAAAGACACCGTCACCTGTAGTAAGCACTTTGGCCGTCAGAACAAGGTTTGGATGAACAATTCATGAAAGACGAACAATGGGGACGATATCTAGGGAATTCAATTTATGCCGTGACTTTCATATTCATATCAAGCATTGTGGAACAGGAACTTCTTAAGATATGAGGCAATAGGCGACTAAATCAACCGTATAGGATGTTAAGTAATACCGCGACTAGTAGACCAATCTCTACGGACACGAACAGGACGCCCACGAATGCGCCAATGCAAGCAAGGAAGTCCATCTTATCGACTTTCCAGATATGATAAGCTTCGTGGAGATCAATGAGTCCTGGAAGAGCCGCAAGAATGATGGATGCGAGGATCGCAGTAGGAGTATAGTAGAGAAGTCTCGTGAACAGTTGCAATGCCATCAGCACTGTGATGGCCATCACGATATTCGACACCGGAGTCTCACAGCCGGCACTGAAGTTCACCGCAGTGCGCGAGAAAGAACCTAAGAAAAATGCAACACATCCTCAATGGGTCATGAATGTTTGCGAAAATCTTTCTTGAGACTGTTTTGGTTAGTCCTTTCCCTAACATGCTGCTCTGAAAGAGGCTTACCAGTCGCTGTATAGCAAGAAGTGATTGAGCCGATTATGTTGGTGAAGCCCATGGCGACCATTTCCTTGTTTCCATCGAGATGATATCCTTTTATCGCAGCGAAAGAGCGACCAACCGCCATTGCTTCCTAAATTTCATACAACGTAGACTTGGCGTAAGCAAGTATTGAAAATACTCCTCCACTAATCTTGATTTCTGGAGTTAGTCCATTATTGGATACCCACAGTGAGCGCGACGGCACCGATGATAAGGCCTACTCTAGCAACTTCGCCGATGTACGGGCTGGTAAATTGCAATTGCTGAGCCGAGATCGGGTTCAGGCCTCCTTTGATGTGCTTGATGATTTTGACTCCGTGCTCGTCCGCTCTGGTGACAAACACAAGGACCGTCGCCAAAATCACGGAGATCAGAGGCGAAATGGCCGCCAAGAAGAAGAACTTCTTGTTTCTTCTTCCCTGCAAAAAATTGGCTACTACAATGAGAACTTCAAATCGGATACAACGTTTAAAGGTGACGACAGACAAAGGTGACCGAATTCTTATTTCTCTCCACTTACGAGGAATCTGGTAATGAGGATGAAGCTCAAGAATGCACTTCCAAGAAGGAAATTGTAAGGATTCCACTGCAACATAAGAACGAACACAGGATTACTTATTCTATCATCAATTTACTTTCTTGTTCTCTTTCATGTGTTTCCCAAGATTACATATGGATTAGAGTGGAAGTGATTTATGTATTCGGCAAAGACTGATTACAGAGTCATGATGAAATGATCTGCAGACAGATTTCACGACCGAGACAACGTCGGTTCGGTTCGTGAAATGAGTGATTCCAAGAAGTCCTTTCAGTTGCTGGAAACCAATAATGACGGCCGCCCCCGCCATGAAACCAACAAGCGCTGCGTGCGAGAGGAAATCCACCAGAAATCCTAGCCTTCGACATCGAATTGGTTAATAAGGAAAAAAGATATCACCCGACATATTAGCCACTATAGACAAAAGTAACGAGAACCACCTTAGGAGTCCTGAAACAGCTTGAAAGACACCGGCAAAGAATGTTGCAGTGAGAACAAGGTTCCTGTAAAGAGCCGGTTCAGCTCCAGGATTGACTATTCTCGAAACCATTGATGAAATCAGCATCGAAACCACAGCGACGGGTCCTATGGCAAGTTCCTTCGATGTCCCCATCACAGCATATATAAGAGGAGGAACAACACTAGTATCTGACACCGAGAAAACACCGAAAATCAGCGATGCCAGCATGCCGAGACGCACCCTTTTGCTTAGTCACTATGTACTATGCACTGGGACAAAAGCCGAGCTAGGAAAAACTCTCGTATGAAACTAGTTTCGGTTTCATAACTTACATAGGCCATACTGAGGATCAAGCTTGGCTAAAGTAGCATACCCAATGCTCTGCATACAAAAGAAACATGAACGTTCACATCAGTTGACACTTTTCTTAGGAAGAATAAATTTTATGGCATGTTGGGATACATTAACACGAACTGTCAGCAATGAAGGAGAGATTTTCATCGTGGCCTATTTGCAAATTCACCTGCGGGATGCAGAGGCTAGCAAGAGTAAGACCAGACATCAGATCATTCTTGAACTGTGTAAGTTTATAGCTCCTGCACCATTGAAGAACAGGAAACATTGCCTTGAGAAAACAAGCCACACGTTGGGTCACTGGCTTCTTGTTCAGCGAAGACAGCTCGCGCCCACTGGGCAAACCGAACCCTCTAAGATAATCCGCAACCTCACGCCATGTGCTCGGCGGCTCCAGGCCAGTCGTGAGCCACTGGGACCTCTCCGCATGGCCAACAGTCTTCTCGTGGTCGACCGTGTCAGCTTCTTTATTGCCTGAAGAAGCCACTCTTGCTTGCTGCTGCTGTTGGTGATGTTGAAGTGTTTGGGAGAACTTGGAGAGCTGAGTCTCTCCATCTCTTGCGGCCGCAACATCCGCTGCCGCCGCGGGATCCTGTGTCACCGGAATTGACGGAACGAGAACCATCGGAGAGGATGTTAATGATGCTCGGAGAAGTCCTCGACCCGACGGACAAAGGGGTAAGTGATTTTGTAGCACTGATGATCAGAGAGGCCTACATGTTATCAGATTGCAACAAATCTAGGACATGCCAAACTGGTGAAATTTGTAAGTTTAAGCTGAAAATTTCTCTGCTTATTTGCTTGCTCTAGGAGTAGGTGATTTTTTCTCAATGGATGATGGAATTTCATATATATGCTGTGAGAGGTGAGAGTGAATATGGTGGGGGAAAAAAGTAGTGGCCATATATAGATAAAGAAGAATAGGGGGAGAGAGAGTTCGGTAATGGATGGCTCTGCTTCTTGCGTTTGGTTGCCTTTTTAGGAGATCAATTATATAAATTGGATGTCGGTCCTGTGCAGATTCGAGGGAAGAGGATTCAATGTTGATAGTGCTCAGCACACCAAGAAAAGGAGAAAATTATAAATAAAAAAAAACTTATAATAATTTGTATTTGTGACAACTCAATCCATTCAATTAACTTTTGCCAGCCAACGCCGACGTAGCAATTTCTAATGATATTTATATATTTCTCAAATTTTTGTTTATTTTTATTTTATTTTTTCCCTTTTTACGTTTCTTTCTTTTTTATTCTCCTTCTTCCTCCATTCAGCGACCGGATGGAGGAAGAAGGAGAAAGAAAAATAAAAATAATAAAAATTCGAAAAATATTAGAATAGTAAATATTGCCGCGTCGGCACCGGCCGACAAAAGTTAACCGAATGGACTGAATTGGCACAAATGCAAAAATTTTGGGACTAAATTGATAAAAAAAAAATATGTAGAATTGAATAGACATGATTGCAATAGGTTTAGAACTTTTTTTGATAATTTTTCCCCAAGAAAAGATGCTGTCAAATTGATCAAACCACGATGCTTGAAACACATCATGAGGGTGCATGATCATGAGTTCGAGCCCTTTACAAGTTCAATCCTATTGAGATTCTATCGAGAGCCTCGAGTCGCATTAATCTTCCGATTACGCCAGAAGAGGAAAATCGCTCAGACCCGATATTGTCAAATGGCCATGACCTCTATTTTATATGAACAAGCTGTGAACTCACCTCGAGCGACGAGTATGACAAGGCATAGAACCCTTGACTTGTGGCCTCGTGCAACATTAGACTAACCATTTTAGGGCCCGCATGAAAACACTTCAGAAATTTCATTTCTCTGTCAGAAGCTCATTTGACAGAGAAATGCGTTTGATAAAAACCCGATCGAAGTAGAAATTCGTTTGATTAAAAAACTGACTTCCGGTATGATTTTTCACTTCTAATAAGATTTTTGACCAATTTTGAGAAGTAAAAATTTTAACTTCTCGGCTCCCGAGTTACTTCTTGAACCACACTCGCCTCCGCCGACCACCGTTGCTGCGATCGCCGGCCGCCGACCACCGCCCTCCGCCCACCCACCACCCCTGGCCGTTGGCCGCCGACCACCTCCGCTGCCTACCGCGGCCGCCGTGGCCGCCAGCCAACCCCCCCACCGCCGCTCGACCGCCGCCGCCGCCTTCCATCATCGCCGCCTGACCACCGTCACCGCCATTGCCGCCGCCGACCACCGCCACCCACCAACCGCCGACTACCGCCACCTGTTGACCATCGCCATCGAAGATTTTGTTAATAATGTTTCAAAAGTAGAAATTTTCAACCATTACCAAACGAAACGAATTTTTCTTATCAAAAGTCAATCTGGAGGAGAAATAGAAAAATCAACTTCTTCTTTTGAGGAGAAGTAGAAAAATCAACTTCTGATCAAAAGTTGATTTCTCATTGAAAAGTGTTACAATGCGCGCCCTCAGCAATCCCAAACTTTTTAGAATGATATTCAAGATATAAGCATTCTAGAAAAACTCATAGAATCGGAATTTAAATGCATCAGCATTCCGCTCCACACTATAATCGGACTTTTAGCCTAAAGACTAAAGTGTGAAAACACTTAACAAAAAGGGCAAACAGGGGCTTGAAAAAATTTGAACACGGGAGCTCTTTTTCCGAGACCATATTAACTAAACGTTTATGTTGGTAGCATATTTTTTTCGAGGGGTGTTTCGCCAAACTTAAATAAGCAAAAGTAAAATAAACTTCCACTACATTTCGTTGGTCCTCCGTAGAAGAACCTTATTTGGATACGAGCAAAAGAGCATCCTCTAGTTGACACCCTGTTCATCTCAGTGCGCTGTCGCTATTTCCTAACATTAGTGGTCGAGCCCTACATTTTTAAAACTGAGTTCTGTGTGTGGTGGGGTGTTCTACTTGACTTTATCGATGCCCCGAAATGAAATGGAAATTGCAGATTCAAGAGGAAATCCCGTCCAGTTCTTGCCTACCAATTCATTAGGAGTCCATCAACTCTTCGGTAAAGGGACTTATCCCTATTTCGATTAAAGTATATTTGATCGGAAAGTACGTAGTTTACAGCCCAATTGGTGCGTAGAAGGGTCACGAGAATGATTACTTTTCCCTTCTTTGCTTCTTGTATGTGAAATAAACAACGAGAAGCCCAAAAATCAATTGAACCCAGTTCGAATCGAGCGTGAAAAAAAAAAAAAACCATGAAATCGAAATGGCTTGAAAACGGCTCTCGTTTTGTACGATTAAAACATATCCCATCGTTCTATCAGTATCTGTCTCCCACCGTCATCGGCCACGAATCGCCGCCACAACGCCATCGTTCGGGGCATCAAGAGAGAACATGCCGGGAGGTCATGGTTTGAGTACAATGAAGGGCATGTCCAATTTGAATCCAGACTCCTAGATATGTTAAAAGAGAAGAATGTAAAGTGGGGATAAGTGGGTATCATGACACTTGGGTTCAACCTTTGCTTTTCACTGCATTAGAAAGTTGCGTTTTAGATGCAAGGTACCTAGACGTGATCTTGTCCAAGCCAAAGAATTCTTGGACAGCTATCATTTTGTTAAGCACCCATGATTAGCCCCACTGACTAAGTTTTACGGAAAAATTATATAGAAAATCATGCATTCATTACATAGCTGCAAATTCAGTCCTAGACTTTTCGATTTCGTAAATTTAGTTCTAAGCCTTTTAATGATTTTCTATATAGCCCATCTGACCAATTTTGGTCGAAAATTATTGATGTGCCAATTCGGTCTTCACTGACCGTCCTACGTAGTATGATCAACACTAATGTCGATGATTTTTGTAATTATTTTATATTTTCTGAATTTTTTATTTGTTTCTTTTTGTTCTTTCCTTTTTTTTCATTGTTCAACTTTCCGAAATTGCTGGCCGAGTCGTCGAGCCCTCGCTGGCCACGGGCGAAGGTCATGACCCTAGGTGAAATGAGGCTAGAGTTTATTACATGTGGTTTGATCTTGTGCTCTGCGTTGCATATCATGAGCTGCAACAAGGTCTTCATATCGTCAAGTTTTCACATCACTCTCGTTCATCCTCGCAAGATGCAAGATTGATTTGATTGTTTCGAAGTCAAGGTTCTCTATGTCTATTAATTCCCGTATTGTGCCTTCTTCATCAAGAATGATTGGAGAACCCGGCGGGGGCCTTGAGGACTCGCCCAGATCTAGACGAGGGCCGCGACCCTCAATCATGGCCTGGGAGGGCTTGCAAGCCCTTGCCTAGCACCACCAAGGGTGTGGTCCTCGTCTATAGTGGCGAGGGTCGCCGACCCTTTTGGAAATATGAACAGTGGAAAATAAAAACAAAGAAAAGGCCAAAAAACTCAAAAAATTCATGAAAATTTTCTAAAATCGTCCACATCAATACAACATGGGCTGTGTCATGTAGAATGGTTATCTTTTGCATCAGTGATTTTTTGCCAAAATTAGCCGGAAGATCTACATTGAAAAATCGCCAAAATGTTTGGGTGTCGCCTAAATTGAAAAGTTCAAGACTGAATTGGCTGTTGAACAATAAGTTTAAGACTTTTTAGACAATTATCCCAAAGTTTTATTACTTTATTATTTTGATTTTATATCTTTAACTAGAAGTCTATAATTTGCTAATATTAGATACCATCACGTTAGTAGTATTTATTCGTGGACTTAAAAACAAATGAGCTAAATCTGGCCATATCTTTTGAAGCGTATATGCCATAAGGGATTACACTAGATTTCTCGGAAAAATATCAAAAAAGTCTTAAACATATTGTATAGTGACCAATTTTATCCTAAACTTTTCAATTTTATCTGTTTTGTCTAAGCTTTTTAACGATTTGCCAACGTCGTCTTTCCAATCAATTTTGACCAAAAATCATTGACGTATACGCCAACCATTCTAGGTGGGTCGGCACTCCACATTAACTATTTATGGCTAAAATTTGGCCGGAGTGACTATATTGGCAAGTTGACAAAAGGTCTACAACTAGATTGGCAAATTTTATAACTAAATTTGCATGATTGAAAAATTTATGATTGAATAGACTTCCTACAATAAATTTAAGACTTTTTGGGCAATTATCGTCTAGATTTTCCTTGTAGCAAACTTCAAAATGGCAACAAGTCCTCCTACGAATGTTGAGTATTCTTTCTTATTCGGGAAAGATCTAATTCAATGGCGTATCCTAACTGTTAAGTGATCACATAGCACCCAAACCATTGGTGAAATCGGGCCAATGGTACAGAGCCTCGCACCTTTTGTTTTAGTACATTGAATCTAGACATCATTATTAAGAAGTGGCAATCGTTAGTTCTCTATGTTGACCTACTAAGAGGTCATGGATTGAGCGCACTGAAGTCAAAAAGCACCATGATTTTCACTACCAATGATGGGGCAGCATCCAATTTGAATCGAAAGTTCAAGGGTATTAAAAGGCAAAGGGAAAGGTGAGTGGTATCATGACATTGGGGATTTTACCTTGCCTTTTGCCCTAGGGAATTGTGTTTTAGGTGCACTGCGTCTAGACATGCTAACTGCTAAGAGGGAAACAATTGATCTTGCTTAGGGGTGGCAATTTCGTCTCGCCAGGTTATAATCACGTCTATGATTCATGTCGTATTTAGGGTTTCTTTCACCAATTCGGTATGACGTACACGAAATCAATTGAATCAATTTAGTCATAAATATTTTACTTTGGTACCAATTTAGTCCTATATATATATATATATATATATATATATATATATATATGTGTGTGTGTGTGTGTGTGTGTGTGTGTGTGTGTGTGTGTGTTATAACTCCAACCTAAGTAAGCAAGCATCCCAGACCTTAAGGGAAAAATAACAAAAAAATCCTTAACATATTGCATTAGTACTGATTCAATCATAAACCTTTTAATTGGACCAATTTAATCCTAAATATTTTTACTTTGGTACCAATTTAGGCTAGGTGACGTTTAATTGTTTTTTAAGCTATTAATTTTTCTACTAAGTAACCAGTTTTATTTGTCTTAGTTAACAACCTCTTATGTTTATTAACTCATTTTAGAAATTACCAACATAAACTAGTGTGACTCACCGGCTTTTCTTCCTTAAAAAATTATCACTAGTTACCCCTGTCATTTGAGTATCTTACCAAAGATAAAAACCCTCATCCCATGGACCACGGTCTTAGGAATTGCGAAAGACAAACACACAAGAGTGTTTATCCTTGGTGATAAAATATTTAAACATTAAACAGCATACTCATCTAATAACTTAAGCTTTTAGATTAATTGGATGTGGTCTTACAAAATTTCACATGATATCAAAGTAGGAGGTCCTAAGTTGAAACATTTGTCTCCACCATTAAGTATATCAATGCTTAGGATTAGGAATAAAGACCAGATTGAGGAAGAGTGATAGAGTATTCAAATATTAAACAATGCATTCATCTAATAGTTTAGACTTTTAAATTAATTGGATGTCAACCTATAAAATCTCACATGATATCAAAATAATGGATCATGAGTTCAAATCTTTCCATGCCATATTTATCTCCCCAATTAAATATGTTCACACTTAGTGCTAGTAAAAAAGACGACCCTAAGTGTGAGGGAGAGTGATAGAATACTTTTAAACACTAAATCACCCATTCATCTAATAGCTTAACAATTTAGAGTAGTTGAATGTGGTCATATAAAATCTCATTTAATTGCTTAATATTTCACAGCAGTTGGATGTGGTCATACAAAATCTCATACTAGGAAAAAATCAGAAATCACATAAAGTGCGCAAGACCAGGCTTCAGACATCTCCCAGAGAACATAGTCAAAGACAATTCTCATGGACTTGGTGGCTTTCAAGAAAGGCACCGAACAAAGCCATGGAAGTAAGATCAGCAGCGTTCACGTATCCTGCAGGAAGTTCGAGGACTCTAGGAAACTGCGTGGCGCTGCATGGAGATTTCAGAGCAATTTGAGACCTTTAACAGTATGGGTGGGGCAATCTTTAGCGTGGTGACGATGGTGACTTTAACAACGAGGATTGTGGGGGCTAGACCCGTCAAACGGGTGAGTCGAGTCGAAAATTGTCAAATCCTAATAGACTCATTTAACCTGTTTTAATCCATTTTCATGTAATGCAAATCGAAGAACACATATACATCCCAACGGATACCCAACATATACCCGATTTGACCCATATTCCTAAAATATTTCCATATTTAACCAAATTTAGGAATACCCGTACCCAAACTGAGGTGACGATGTGGAGTGAGTGAGTGAGCACGAGAATGAGGCGAGTGATAATAAAGAAAGAGTCACAGAAGTTGGTTGGGTTTAACTAAGTTGCAAAATCATTTACGGCACATTTAATACACATATTATGTTTAAACCAACTTATAACTCATTCATTGAATATAACTGATATGTATAATAACTTACCCTATCGTATATGGGTTAGTAAATGGGGTTACAATCCATTTTGACGGATCTAATGAGAACCGTGCTTATATCTAGAAATGGGTGTGCATGTCCCTGAGCCATGTGGGGGAACACCATCATATAAACACAAGGTGATGGCGAGACAGACCCTGTCATGGCTTTCAAAGTTCAGTCCAGCTCAAGATGAAGGATACTCGAGGAGGAGGAGGAGGAGGAGGTAGGAGAGAATTGCAGATTGGCGTTTCAACAGAAGCTCGCATTTATAGAGACATTGACAGAGATGGCAGCATATAAAATGCTATGCTACATGATTCCATATGGAGACATGTACTTCGATGAATTAGTCAAGTTCATCGAGTCGAAGATCTTATTCCAAACGTGGATTGTACAACAATATAAGGATTTCGGTAAATGCATATAAGAGTTGATATGAGGTGTTTATAGGAGAGACAAGAAAAAGTTGATAGGTTAAGAAAAACACATGGACGTTGGTATGTGACTCAAATCAAAGTAGATACTCCGTTGATAATTTAATCGGAAAAAGGTTGGTAAGTTATTCTAAGTATGATTAGTAAATTCATACAGGATTTGGTAAATCCAAGGTGTTAATGACCTCATATAGGATATGATCAGAAAGACAAATAAGAATTATGCTCCGTTTGTTTCGTGAAAAATGAGCGATTTGGAAAATATTTTTCAGAAAATGATCTCTTACATTGCTTATAAAAATTGAATGAATGATAATATTTCCATCATTTAAGCAAATGGACACAAACTGTTATCAGCAATGAAAATATTTTTTTCATGGACTAATTATTTTAAACGATATCTGCGACCATTTTTAGGAAAATATTTTCTAAATCACTCATTTTCCACAAAATAAACGAAGCCTTAGTAACATATAAGGACAATTGATAACCCATGAATTGTCCAAAAAGAGGAGAAAAATAGCAAAAGGGCTAAAAGTTGTGTATGACGCTCACTTTCATGCCAAAAGTTTCCGCCAAATCACCTAAGTGACAAATCAAAAATAAAACAATCACTTAAGTGCATCAAAGTAGAGATTTGGCCAAAATTAAACATGACATTTATAATTAAATATGAATATGACATGGTATTTTTTTTCAATACAGTTCAAGTGAGCTCTACATGGACTTCTAAACTTATATATATATTTAAATATGATCTAAAAATTATGTTTTAAACACAAATTTTATTTTAAATAAATTTAAAATGAGCTCAAAATTTAAATAAAAAAAAAGATAATGTAGGAAATCAGGTGGTGAGGGCTTGCATTGCCCTTGCCCCCCACCCACCCCACCCAAAAAAAAACCATCGCCAACAAGGTCTCGACCAGATCTAAGCAGGGGTCGCTAGCCATCCCCCACCATCGTTGGGCATTGTCGGCGATGGTGGGGTAGTAGTGGCAAGGGCTATGTAAGGCATCACCACATGATTTCCAACGTTATTTTTTTTAGCTCATTTTTAAATTTATTTTAACTAATCAAAATCGGATTTGAACAAAAAAGATGTCGTCTTAGCCACGTCATTACCACATAAGAGAGAAAATATTAAAAAGAACATCAATATTTTTCTGTTAATCCAAATTGATGGAGTTAAAAGAAGAATTCGATTGCACTAATTTGACAAGTTTTAGAAATATAATATTTTTATAAGTTTTAGGATTCAATTGCACTTTCATAACGAGCTTTAGGACCTCTAGCACACATGTCTTTTTTTTGGAATTTTTAGTTTTTTATTTTTTAATCTAATTAAGTTTGATTTTTTTTCATTTTTTTATTATGTTTTTCAACTTTTAGCTTTTTTATTGCTAACTGAACCTCTGGAGAACCACGTTAGCTTCAAATATTATATATAAAAAAATGTCATGTTGGATTTTTGGCCAAGCAAATTAGCACTTAAGTGATCGTTTTTCAAAAAAATTGGCATTTAAATGATCTAATGAAAACTTTTGGCACTAAAGTAAGCTATGTACACAACTTTTGCACTTTTGATGTTCTCCTCTCGTCCAAACGTTAGACGAGTTGCCAACTATCGCGAAATCAAACGAGCAATTACTTTTTTTTTTTTTCTGCTAACAATGTTTTCACAGGAAAATTGTCAAAAAAGTCCTAGACCTTTTGTAATTTTACCAATTCAGTCCTAAACTTTTTAAGTTTGCCAATTAAGACCTAAACCTTTTCACTTCTTGTCGGTTCAGTCTTATTTGGAAGAAATCGTTGACGTGGATGATGACGGTCCTACGTGCCACGGTCGGTGCTGACGTGGATAATCTTTTTATAATACTTCAATATATTTTCAAATTTTTTCCTTTTTGTCTATTTTCCTTTTTTTCTTCTAGTTTTTTCTAGTTTCTTCTTCGGCGGCCGGCGAGGGTGATCAAGCCCTCACCGGCTCATGGGCAAGGGTCGCTCGGCCCTCACAGGCCGCTGCCGAGGGCGTCGCCTTGTCGATTGCGGGCAAGGGTTACAGCCTCGGTAGAGGCTAATCTTGCCCACGGTCGCAATGGTTTGGGCGAGACTGGTGTCACCCGGGCCCGTGATGGCCTCACCCATGGTTGGCAAGGCGTCACGGCACTCGCCAACAATAAGCGAGGGCCGAGCAACCTTGCTACCCACCGAAGAAGAAACCATAAGAAAAAAAGGAAAATAAAATAACAAAATAAATAAATTCAAAATATATCAAATATTTTAAAAAATTATCTACATCAATGTCGGTTATGTCATGTAGGACTGCCAAGCATCCACGTCGAGATATTTGGCCAATAGGATTGAATTGGCAAGAAGTGAAAGGTTTAGGATTCAAATGACAAAAGTGCAATAGATTTAAGGCTTTTTTGACAATTTTCTTGTGTTTTCACAATTGCTATTTCAGAAATATACCAACATGGAAGAAGAAAAAAATCCACCTTTGGAGAACAGAGCAGTAGAATCGTCCGGCCTTTCGAAACCACGAATATGGAACTAGCTTAATGAGTGAAGGTTTTCAGTGAATATTGTTTGAAAAAGCAGCACCAGATGATTTTCCCAAAATCATAATGCCTCTATTCTCCTTTTTTTTTTCCGGTAGTCGAGGCCTTAATCAAGATGACAAAAGAGTTCATAACATGACAGAATCATTAGACTAAGAATGAAAATCGAAGCAGACGATTACTAATCTTTGCGAATAAGGTTGGCCGAAGAAGAAATTGTGAGCTTATGACCTTGATCTTGACCGGTTGACCTCCTCCCTTGTTGCTGTTTCTGAATGTTCCATCTCTCGATCTCCTCGAGCAAAAGCCCCTTCCTCTCGTCCTCCTCGTGACGATCGCCACTCATTCCTGACGTTGATCTCTTCTTGCTCGAGTACTTCCTCAGCTTCGTCCTGTGTCCCAGATTGAAGCACATCTCTCACTCGATCAGCCAAGGTCAAAGAGATGGAGAAAGTGACTGTTTTCTTTGCTTCGATGATGAGTTCAGCACTCGTTTCTTGTTTTGATTGTACCGAACCTCGTTGCCTTGCATGTAGCATCAACGAGATAATAACAACAACAACAACAACAATAATAAAAATCTTGTTTCATTGAACGAGTCTTTGCTTCTTCATTGGGGCTGGCGGTGAACACGAGGAAAGGTGAGTTGAATGCGTCAATGGCGGCGAGTTGATGTGCTAGCGTATAAGTTCTTGGGACAACGGACTTTGAAGACAACCTTCTTTCCGAAGTTTTTCTTTTATTACATCATATGATTAGACCACGCCTAGATCAACACAATGAAGTCAGCAAGAAGGCTGTCTATAGGTGCTAATATGAAGTTTTTTTTACTATTTGTGGTTAAAGTGCTAAGATGATGTTATTCAGTGCCAAATTTGACCATAGAGTGGGATTAGAGTAGTTAATATCGTGACTTATCGCCTTGTACTTTGCCTTGGTGTGGTGTGTTAAAACTCTCGTATCTTGGTGATAAAACAAATCCTAATAAAGCAAATCTACCATGATTTGGGCTGATTTCGTTGATAGAGCCAATCTTCTACGATTTGCGCCGATTTCATTGATAGAGCAAATCTTCCATTATCTGTGCTGATATTGTATATTCTTATTTTTTGTAAAATCCTTTGTACATATTATAAATATAATACAAACCACCACACCAATAGTGTATGCGATCAAATTCACCTTCATAATCTTTCATGGTATCAGAGCTTCTCAATTTTTTCGTCTTATTTCTCTTCTTCTTTACAATGTCTTCTTCAGCATCCTCCAACACCATTATCGCTATCACCGCTGCTGGCTCTCCATCCTTGTTGGCCCCTTTCCAACCATCCTTTGCTCTCGACAATATATTCCATGTTCTCCAAATCAAGCTAGATCGCAACAACTACCTTCCGTGGCGAGCACAAGTTCTTCCTTTATTTCGTCTTTATGGTTATCTTCGTTTTGTTGATGACTCATGTCCTTGTCCGGCACCTACTATCACTACTATTGATAGTGCTGATACCGTCAACCCGGATTATACTTCATGGCATTATCAAGATCAATTCATCCTCTGCTGCATCCTCTCTACTCTTATTGAATCAGTTTTCTCACTCATTATCGGTCTTGAGACTTCTCATGGTCATCTTTCTACGATTGCTCATCCCATCTCTGATTCTCAATTAGTTCTCAGCATCCTCGGTGGCTTGGGTTCGAAGTATGATGCATTAGTTACCTCGGTTACATCTCGTCTTGATCCACCACCTATTGATGACTTCCTAGACCTTACAATTAGGACTTCAAAGCCGCACCATTGAATCTCCAACAAAGTCTTCTCTGATTGTGAATGTTGTAGTCAAATCATCCGATGCTCGGAATACTCCCTCTAATGGTCGAGGTCGTAGCCAAGGACAAGGAGCCGAACGAGGCCGTGGTCGTAATTTTTATGATGGAACTTATTCTCATTCTCGATTCATCTATGGGGTATGTGATCGTGCGGATCACTCAGCTCTCCAAGGCTACCAGCGATTTAATCTTGGCTATAAAGCCAATACTGGCTCTCCATCTACAATGTATGCCTCTTTAACCAGTGAGTCATTTGACCCATACCGATACCTAGACTTTGGTGCCACTCATCATCTTATGGCTAACATAGCAAATTTGAACATTCGGAATGACTATTCTGGCACCGATCAAATCCGTATTGCAAATGGGCTAGGTTTGCAAATATCACATATCGGTTCGTTCATCTTACATTCTCCTACCAGTTCTTTTAATATACGGAATGTTTATCATGTTTCATCCGTCAAGAAGAATCTACTATCTATTTCTCAATTTACTAAGGATAAAGATGTGGTATTTAAATTTCATCCTACTTTCTAGTGTATCAAGGATCACTCCTTGGGGAACCTCATGCTCAAAGGCCAAAGTAAGAATGGACTCTATCGTCTTAATAATGCTTGTACCATTATCAAGGTACCCCTTTAGTTAAATAATTAACTGCCACTTCATCCTCGCTTCATCGGTGAACGAGTTTCTACTTCTAATTAGCGTGAGAGCTTGGGTCATCCGATTTCTCGCATACTTCTTCAATTATTTCAAAGCATGGCATGTTGATATCTACTTCATCATCATCTAGTTTTTGTGAATCATGTCGCTTGGGCAAGTCGCATCGTCTTCCCTTTACTAGATTAGTTACCACTTGTAATGATCCTTTGGAATTACTTTATTCTGATCTATGGGGGACTTCTCCCATTATTTCGATGAATGATTTTCGTTATTACGTCTTTTTTGTTAATGCCTACAATGGATACACATGGCTTTTTTCACTTACTGTGAAATATGATGCTCTCTCTACTTTTGTGCAATTTAAATCCCAAGTGGAAAAATATTTTAACTGTAAGATCAAGACCCTTCAAACTGTTAGAGGGGGTGAGTATAAGAAATTTGATCCTTATCTTCATCTTCATGGCATCTTGCACCATCTCCCATTCCCGCACATGGACGAACAAAATGGTCGGAGCACAAACACTATCATGTTTTGGAAACCGACATTACATTGCTTACTCGAGCTTCGTTTCCTCGTCTATATTAGATTGATGCTCCACCACAATCTTTCTAATTAACCGCATGCCTACAATGGTGTTGGGTGGATTATCTCCTTATGAGAAATTATTTGGCCAGAAATGCGATTATCTATAGTTGCATATTTTTGGATGTGCCTGCTACCCTTAGTTGCGCCCTTATACTCGCCATAAACTTGATGATAGAACAATGCAATGTATCTTCATTGGCTATTCTCCCCATCACCGTGGATATCGTTGTCTCCATCGTAGGTGGTTTCCGGGAGCACTTGTTCCCATTTGCTAAATTACAATCCGGTCAATCGTCATCACCATCGTCAAGTAACCTTGTTTGCATTTATTATTCCTCTATTAAGCCCTCATAGCTTCAAGGGGTATCCACTACTATATCAATTCCATTAAGTCCATCCAATATCATGGGCAACTCCTCATCTCGACTTCGACCATCATCTACTCCCACACTTCCTTGTGGATCCTCCTCTCCAGAAACTCCGCACTTACCATATTCCAAGCCTCAACCATCAACTTCTACCCATCCAATGGTCACTCATCTAAAAAATAGCATCCGTAAACTAAAGGTTTTTCTCACCACTAAGCACCCACCATGGTATTGTTTCCACTCAAGCCCGACATCAAGTGAACCCACTTATTTTTCCGTTGCAAACGAAGACCTTAATCGGCAATAAGCTATGGCCAGTGAATTTAATGCTCTCATTCAAATGGCACTTGCGAACTAGTTCCTCATCACCCTTCGATGAATGTAGTCAACCGCAAGTGAATTTATTGCCTTAAAACCAAGGCTGATGTCTCAATTGATAGATACAAAGCACGGCTCGTTGTGAAGGGCTTTACTCAACAGTCTGGCTTGGACTATGGTAAAACTTCCAATCCAGTTATCAAACCGACAACAATTCGAGTTGTTCTCTCCTTAGCCGTTACACAAACCGGTCTCTACGCCAATTAGACATCAAGATTACATTTCTTCATGGCACCATTAAAGAAAAAGTTTACATGAAGCAACTCCAAGGATTTGTTGATTTACGTTATCCTAGCCATGTATATATCGTCTTTGAAAAGTTCTATGTGGGCTAAAACAAGCTCCAAGAGCCATGTTTTCTCGACTAAGTTCATATTTATTATCTATCGGATTTGTGGCCTCCACTACCGACTCTTTATTATTCATTCAACGTAGATTTGATCATATTCTAGTTCTTCTCATCAATGTTGACGACATCATCATTATTGGGAGCCGTACTTCCTCCATCACTGAATTAATCACTCAACTTGGTACTAAGTTTGCAATCAATGATTTGGGAAATCTATCCTACTTTCTTGGCATCAAAGCCCATAAATCCTCTCTTGGGCTGTCCCTTACTCAATCCAAGTATGCTAATGCTCTTCTCACTCGTACAGGCATGGCCAATGGAAAAATCTTGCTCATGGCCTATGGCTCCCTCGGCTTCTAAGTTATCGAAGCAAAATGGTGAACCACTCTCTAACAACTCTACATATCGTAGTACGGTTGGGGCACCGCAATATCTCACTCTTACTAGGCCAAATCTATCCTTTGTTGTCGAAAAAGTGTGCCAATTCATGCATTGTCCAACTGTGGATCATTGGTGTCAAATGAATTTTGCAATATCTCAAAGCTACTATTCATTATGGGATAACCTTGTAGACTATGCACCAACCGACCCTCATTGCGTTTTGCGATGCTAACCGGGTTAGCTATCCCGATGATCGAAAATCTACAGGTGGCTATTTTATTCATTTTGGTCCCGACTTGGTTTCCTAGAGTTCTAAAAAGTAACCAATTGTTGCTTAATCCAAGATCGAATCAAAATACAAACGGGTAGCTAATGCAGCCTCCGAATTGTAATGGCTATTACAACTCTTTCGAGATCTTCAATACACTTTTCATCGGTCACCACTTGTTATTTTTTATAATGTAGGGGCAATATATCTGGCCGCAAACCCCATCTTCCATGCACAAACCAAGCATGTGGAAACTAACTATCATTTTGTTCATGATTTAATCGGTAAGAAGCAGTTGGAAGTTTGCTTCATTCCTACACAAGTGCCAAAGGCTGATGTCATGACAAAGCCTCTATCAATATCCAGGTTTCTTACTATGCGCGACAAGCTCAAGTGACAACGCCATCGTTTCGCTTAAGGGAGTGTAATAAAACAAATCCTTCATGATTTGTGTTGATTTCGTTAATAGAGCCAACATTCCATGATTTGCGATGATTTCGTTGATAGAGCAAATCTTCCATGATCTATACCGATATTGTGTATTCTCACCTTTTGTAAAATAATTTGTACATGTTATAAATATAGTACAAATCGCCACACTAATAGTGTGCGAGATCAAATTCACTTTCATATTCTTTCACTTGGCAATTTCACTTTGAAAAAAAAAATGGGTTACTCCGACGTCATGTCTTGGCAAGATGCTCAAGGCTCTAGGCCAAAGCCATAATGAAGAACCATAAGACGGAATTACTTGGAACAACCGTAGAATGGCTTGTTCTCTGTAGCCGGAATAGGTAGCGCGAACATAACTTACACTCGCTCTAGAAGGTCATGTAGGATAGGATGGATATATAGAATGTGAAACATGAGATTCAATGGTAAATAAATTAATATTTTGGAATTTTTTCTTTATTTAGACAGAGTGAACAAAGTTAGAATCGGATCAATTCTTTACTAAACACTATTTCTTGTGTTGCAATAGAGAAAACTTACAGAAAGGAAAACACGCTGCTTAAAGGAGCAATAACCAACCATCTTGATGAAATATGTAGGCTCCGTTTGTTTCTCTGAAAATGTGACATTTCTAGAAAATATTTTTTAGGAAGTTAGTTTCCAAGGTGATAATATTTTTTGGTGTTTAGCTAAAACCTAAAAATAAACTGAAAAATTTGTTCATCATTTAACAAGGTCTAAAATAGACATCCATTATTCGAGCGTCGGTGAATTGCACATGGGTTGTCGGGCAACTCGGGACGGGCACTAGGTTCCCAAGTCCGGCATCGATGGATCCCGACTTAGGTTTTAGGGACCCGAGCATGGGCACCTAAGTCCCGAGCACGAGCACGGGAATCGATCTCGGGTCCACACGAGCTAGGCTTAAGAACCCGATGCCCGTGCCCGGCTTCCTAGAGCCCCGGCCGGATCCACAAAGGCTGAGCCCGAGGCCTTAGTGCCCATGCCTGTATCCTCGGACCGAGCTCGAGTCAAGGCTAGGCTTGAGTTCACAAAGGGCTAGCCCCCGATGCACAAGCCCGACGCTTGAGCCTAGAAGCTTGGTAACTATGCTTGAGTCCCCGGTGCTCGAGCCCGAGTCCTTGACACTCGAGTGCGGGTCCATTGAGGCTAGGTTTAGGACCCCATTGCATGTTTATGTGTCCCCAAAGCCCGGGCCCCGGTCCCGGTCCATCAAGGCTGGATCTCTAGCACCCAAACTCGAGACCCCAGTGCCCATACCTAGATCACTTGAGCTCGAGTTGGGCATTATTGAGGCCAAGACCTAAGAACTCGGTGCTAGTGCTCGGGTCCATCAAGGCTAAACCCGAGACTGCAAGGCCTATACTCGAGACCTTGGCCCCCGTGCCTTGGTATTGGGCGACCGGGCTCGATTGTCGAGGTCATAGTCCGGCCTCGACGGACCCTCACCTAGCGTTGTGTACTCAAGCACCAGCACCGGGGTCCTAGGCTCGGCTTTAATGGACCCGAACATGGGTACCGAGGTCCCAAGCCTAACCTTGATGGACCCAAGCATGTGTACCAAGGACTCGAGCCCGATAACAATGGATTTGGGCACCGAGGACCTCTTTGGACTCGGGCTTGGCCTCTATAGACCCTAGGGACTCAATCCAAGCCTCTAAACCCGAGTCTATTGCCAAGGGCCTAGGGACTTGTTCTACCCCGATGGACACAAGCGCGGTCTCGATAGACGCGGTCTCCGGCGTCAAGGAACCAAGAACTAGCTCCGAGATCTTGAGCACAACCTTTGTGGATCCCGGCATGGGCGCTAGAGAATCGGGCAAGGATACCGAAGTCCTAAGCTCGGCCACAAACATTGGTGTCTCGAGCCCAATTATGTGGACCGGGCCCAAGCACCGGGGTTACGGGCCCAACCTCTTTGGATCCGGGCTTGGCCTCTATAGATCCTGGGACCCGGGCCCACCCTCTAGACCCAAGTCTATTGCCAAGGGCTCGGGAACAAGCATTGGGCTTCTCATGCTCAAACACAGAATTTCTGATCCAAGAGCCGATGTCTAATCATATTTTGAAAGCTAATTTTTGACTTTTCAAAGAGGATATTATTTTCCTAAATTTAAGCATAAATTTTCCCTTGACTAGGAAAACATTTTTCATTCACTCATTTTTCTAATGAAACTAGACACCGGAAAATGAGACAAATGTTTTCCCGAGAAATGTTTTCCGCAAAATACACAGAACCATAATTGATCATTGTTTTTGTACTTTGCAATAAAAATGCTTGCCCACACTCATACTAAGAACAAAGTCCTATCTCCCATGTTAATGATGTCAAATTTGAGTTTCCTTCTATCAACTTTCCAAGGACGAGGTATCGTGCTTTACATCCCCGACAAGTGATATCAATGCTCATGATTAACTCGATTTATAGGGTCTCGAGTGATCTGGTTGAGCATTTGGTCGAATCAAACGGATCAGAGTGAAGAACAGACTAACCCACAAGCTAAGATTATATATGATCAAGGGATGATCGATCTTGTACGATAATATGCCGGTCTCGAGCACCGCCTCCCCCAACGAAGTGAATGCTCTCTTCCTTCAATTGCCATACAATTATCTTCTCGCAAACGTCGTTGCATTTGGAGTCTTCAGACTTTGTCACGCAAGAAACCCGTGATTCGTATCGGTCAATTTCATAATTTAGTGAGGTTGAATCGTGAAAGTCTATAGATTTCTAATCTCCCGCGTGAGAAAATAAACAAATTGCATGAGAAACGATCGGGCCAAATTCGTTATGTCAAGACCTACAGTAGGATCACAAAACTTGTGATTGGCCCAAAAGGAAGTGCAATGCAGCCCATTTCTATCCGGCTTGTAAGTCCTTCCATGGTTTTGCTTATTCATTATTGAAGCATAATTATGATGGCTAATACTGCTTCTCTATTTTTGCACATTGAACTTATTTATAGAATTTGTAATTTTAGATTTATGACATGACAATAATGAAACTGTAAATAAACACATGAATTTATGTATACACACACAAATACTTGAATTTTCTATACGATTACATATTTATATATATATAAATATATAACGAACATGTAAGTACACACACTTGAGTTTACATATATACACACACACTTATTCCATAGATATATGGGTAGATTTTTTCTGTAGATATGTCACATCATATGTCACGCATAATGGAGTCAATTTTACGTGAAACCGTAGATATAATTATTTTCTCAATCTTATAGATTCAATTTTACTATTTGTTATTTTAGATATTAATGTAATATCTTTAAAGATGTGAATGTATAAAAAAAACTCTTAATTTCTTTAAATTATTTTTCTCATTCTCACAGATCACTTTTACTAATTTTTATTGACAGAAGATTTTGCTCAAAACTTTCATTTTTTTTTTTTTGGAAAAAAATGTTTAAAGTTTCATTTGGAAAAGAAAAGATTTCATTCATGAAATTCTAAAGTATTGAATGAGAAAAGTGATCGGTCCATATTTATGCCTGAAAAGTGTATATTTATTCCTTAGAAAATGGAAATTTATCATATTTTTCAACCTAATCTTGGAATTCGTTTTAATTTCTCTGTGGATTCGATCCCTACTTACAACTATCTTCTAAGTAATAATTAGGATTTATTTTTGGTTGCATAACAACATGACCAAAAAGTCACTTTTGGTATAACTAGTGCATTTGGACATGCTTCGCATGCATTTTTATATCTCAGAATTTGTTGAACTTATGTTTACAAAAAGTCCTGTTATACTTTTTTTTATATTCAAATTATGTAGAGTTATGACAATAACACTAACCATATAACTTAACTAATTGAAGAAAACATCGTGCAATATGTAACATGTAGTAGATGATCTAACATTGTAGATTGGTTGTCCTACCGAAGATCGCATGCGTCTTATTTCAGTAAAACTGAACTTATCATGTATGTATTATTTTTCTTTTCAATTTGACATTATTACTTTTCATTTTGAAGCAATTATCAGTCTTTCATTAAAGAAAGTTAGTTCCAAATTCTTTAATTTTAATGCATTTTGTGTTAGATTGAATCAGGGTAATTTTATGCTCTCTATTATAGTATTGATTCTTGATGCTAATTATTTGTACATTTTCTATCACACAATGCATTCTATATAGTGCTTGAAACTTAAATTCCATAGATTTGGGGGAAAATTACCAAAAAAGTTATAACACATTACAATTGTGCTAATTCATTCCTATTTGTTTTGGCCACTTAAGTCATGAATCTTTCGCATTTGTGTCAATTTAGTCTATCAAATCGATTTTGTTCCGAAAATCGGCGACGTAGATGTCGATCGTCATACGTAATGCGATCAGCGCGAAAATGGACAATTTTTAATAATGTTTTATATTTTTTAATTTTTCTTTGTTTTTCCCTTTTTATTTTATTTCTATTTCTTCTTTTTTTTTCCTTTCCTTCTTCCTCTAGTTAGTCGCCGGACCTCGATGACCAGCTAGAGATGAGGGCCGGCAAGGTCGGCCTCGCTAGTGGCCGACGAGGGTGAGCCTCCACCTCGCCAAATCTTGTGAGGGCAAGTTGCGCCCTCACCTCTAGCCGATCACCGAAATCCAAAGACCAGCTAGAAGAAGAAGGGAAGGAAAAAAAGAAAAAGAGAGAGAGAAAGAAAATAAACAAATAAAAAATTCTATTAAAAATATTCACATCAGCCCACCGTGCCATGCGGGACGAGCGGGGTCCATGTCGTCAAGTTTCGATTAAAATTGGCCAAATGTACTGAATTAAAACAAATGCAAAAGGTTTAGGGTTTCAATTGTCAAAAGTAAAAAGTTTAGAACTAAATTTACACAATTGCAATAGATTTATGACTTCTTTTATAATTCTCCCGATTTTTGTCTATTCATCATAGATTATTTTGCATACCTTCAGCCTATTTAGCTATAAATTTTATTTCACGCCATAAAATCAATTTGCCCCATATAATTGGTGAATATCTATGGTCCTTTTTTTCTTTCCACGGCATAATGTGTTGTACCTAATAGAATTAACTTTACATTAAACCGACAAACAATAAAATTTTATCATTCTCGTAGAGTTAATGTTAGACATATATTCTAAAACGTTCTTCCCTTAAAAATTTTATCGAAGAAGAAAAACGATTCTCTCAATCACATAATTGGTTTAAGGAAAAAAGGAAACCCAAAAAGCCATCCACAATTTTGGGGGCATGTGGGTGAAAAGAAAGACCTAGACACATCGAATCATAGATGAAAAAGTTAGCATGTGAAAAAAAAAAAGACCGTAACAAGATTTGCACTGCATTTCCACATGATGTTGGTCCTGCCTTGCGCCTTCTACACAAACCTCTTCAGTCTTTTCCACAAGGTGGGGGTCCCCTCCTGGCGACATCGGACCTCCGGGGACCGCCTCGAATTCCCTAGGCCTGCGGTTCCAATTCAAAATGGTCGTGAAAAGGAGCATGTGAAAGTGGAAAAGGAAGAGAAAAGAAAAGGAAAAAGTACTCGTGGGAATTCAATCAATCGCATTTTGAGCTTGACACCGTTAATCGTTATCGTTACGTGAAGTTGAATGTGGTCCGATCAATCCCACGCCTTTTTTGAATTCAATGATTCAGACAAAACCCCGATAGCTGTTGCTAGACTCGTTAGATTGGTGGTCGAGTTTGGGCTATATCGTAAATGGATCCGACTTAAATAGACACGTTCAATCAATTTATGATATATTTATTGCAATGTAAGTCTAGTAATTCATACTCGACCCGACTCATATTCCCGAAACGCTTTCATATTAATCCAATCTAGAAATGAGGTAATAGTACGGAATGAGTGAGCATGAGATTAAGTGAGGACGAAAGAGAATAAAGAGATACTCATTAATGTTGTTTTGGTCTAAATAAGTTATAAATCCATTTATTGAATATAACTAATTTATATAACAACTTGACATATCATATAAGAATTAAAAGATGAGTTTATGACTAATCTTGACAGGTCCAGCTACTGTCATGTTTTTTCAATCAGGTGGTGAAGGCCAATCTGCAATTTGCTTGCAGGGTGGGTGGGGTCTGATGAGCACGAACCACCGTGGTCCCCGACGGTTCTTTTCCGCGGAGGATGGCCACTCATGCGGGTTGCTAAACACAGCACCACAAATCAATTTCGTGGTGGGCGATAGCTTGATTGATAGGACTGCCTCTCTCTCTCTCTCTCTCTCTCTCTCTCTCTCTCTCTCGCGAGCCCTCTGGGGAGATCACATGATCCTGACATTCTCTTCACTCTTCACTTTCTAGTCGCAGTCTCTTTCCCCTCAATTTTTTTCATGACCTCCTCCCTCCCATCGCCTCTCAGTCTCGTCCAATCAACAAATGCCATTGATGGATTCTGGGTAGACCCGCTTTCAACTTTCGTACGAGTCATATGGTGTTCTGCAAAGCTTTTTACTTGTAGTAGGGTTTTAACCTCACACAAAAAAAAATTGACTATTGTCTAATGAATCTCTCATCAAAGCAACCCTGGCCTCGCCCGGCCGCTGAAGAACACAATAGAAAGACGGTTAGTATTCACGTCAACAATTTTCAGTCAATAAGACTGAATCGACGAAACATAAAAAGGTTATTTAGAATTGAATTGGTGAATATATAAGAAGTTTGAAACTTTTTTGATAATTTTTTTTCAAAGCCGATGTATGATTAATTTGATCAATCGTGAGTGAATGGACAAGGTTGCCTTTCACTTTTTGGGGTCCCATGTATTTCATCAAACGATAACGATGATGGGAAGGCGATGGGATCTTGTCCTGGTGGATGTGTTAGAGTTTGTCTTCGCCGCTCCGTCACGCCCAATCAAATCTTTGTATTCCAGAAAGAGACGAAACCAAAACAGGGAAAGAGCATCGGCTCGCTTACCATCTTGGACCTTTTTTTGTTTTTTTTTTTTTTGGAGGGGATATGTTTTAAACGAGTAGCTAAGAGTTCTAGGGTATCTTATTTCATCCCGTCGTCGTGGGACAACACTTTGCTTAGTGCCGCTTCCATTATTTTTGATGAAACGAAAGTGGACGGTTCATTTCGGCGGAAACAATGATGATTGAGGTGTCCCACGAATGTTACGGAAGGTTTTGGATCAGTCCCTCACGTCACATCGACTCGTCGTCTAACAATAATTGGCCACGTGACCCTTGGCCGGTTTATCAAGTGGGCCGATTAATCAACCGTCCAACATGTGACAACCCGATCCGACGAGGACCGAGAGTAATCACCGAACCCAATAGACTCGAATAAGGAGCGGCTTCTAAGAGAGTTTTAGGATGATGAATGGGGCAAGAATGAATCGAATTGCACATCGAATAAAGGGATAGTGTGATTGAGATATGTTTTTTTTTTTATAATCAAGGTGTCCGGATCGGTTTGTGCGCATCTCGACTATTCGAGGGATAGACTAGCATAGTAACCCACCGCCATGGCCCCCACTTAAATCACAGGTACTCAACTGGAGAATCGAACCCGAAACCAGTGCGCGTAACCACACAATCCCAAGTGCACCCTAACTAACTGAGCCATCCATGGGTGGGTGTGATTGAGATATGTTTGTGTGTGTAAAAACTCAAATTAAGTCACAAATATGCCTCTTGGCACAATGACAAGCTTTGCTTTAGAACTTTACAGTTCAACAGGCTCGGACTAGTGCATTACCGAGATGGATGACCTATTGGGGAAAATTCATGCATGTACGTTAAAGGATAAAATCATGAAACTCGATAGAGTTAGCTAATCGAGAAATGCCACACAACCGAAGTGAACAATTCATTTGGACAAACACAAAATCAACCAATGTATATAAGTCAAACAAAGATCTTAGAAGTATTTACTAGAACGGTACATGGGCTATTCTGATCAAACGGATTCAACTAGAAATGTCTTGATTTCTAACTACCCGACACAAGAACACGAGAAAGATGCTACATAAAATATTACAAATTTTTTCTAAATGCGATCGATCGAAATTCTTTTTTTGTAATATTTCAGGATAAGCCAGTTTAGAGAGTAATGAATAGAGAAAGGGGAAGTGGAGAGTGTTAAATTAGTGTTGTTAATCCCCAATTTGAATAGCTAGCTTTGCATCAATGTGGAGGAAACTGAATTTTGTGCATTAAATTCTTGGAAATACAAACCGCTTTCGATCGTTGTTGTTTTCTATCACGGGACAATAAAAAAAAAAATTGAATTTTTTGCGAGTTACAAGGAAGCCACAAAAGTTTCAAATTTTTCAATTACAGTCCGGTCCCAACGACACGACACGACGGACGGAGCACGAATTCCCGCGCCAGGGCAAGTCCCACGTCGGTCAACATTCGGGGTTTTCCAGCACCTTCTTCGGCCTTGATTCCCTGGGCCCCACCGAACTTTGCATGCTGAGCAAAGCGCCACGTGTGGGCGCCGAGCCACGTGTCTCGTCCTCTTCCTTCGCTCTTGTCGCCTCGTACGTGCGGCTCGGTGGACTACGAAACAACCCAGGTTTTGTTTTCTTCTGTTGCCTTGGCTTGTAGTTCTCTCTCTCCTTTTTTTTCTCTTCCTTCAAAAGGCCAAAAAAAAGATAGAGAGAAAACAATGAAAATGGAAATAATAATAATAACGAATTTTTTTTGTCAAAATAATATTGACTTGGATGCGTGACTTCTACATACTGTATTTTTTTTTTTATCTTTTTTTATCCATTCTTTTTTTATCTTATTGAATGAAGAGAATTATTGGGCATTAAAATTTTTGCAAATGTATTACCGTTACTCCTATTTGAAAGTCTAGGAAAGATCTGTATTAGGAGTGTGCATCGATCATGGTCCAACTCGACAGTTGGACCGGATCAACTGGTTCTAAGCGGTTCCCACGGGAATCGGTCCAGTTTCTAATTCCTAGGATGGAATTGGACCAAGCGTAAAACGTACATATTATTTGTGAGAGTAATCTCTCATTTTACTAATAATTTCTCTATTATTAGACACTTCATTTTACACTATATTAACTTTAAAAATATATTTAGAGACTTTTGATAAAGAAAATGAATTATTTTAAGAATGATAATAACATCACCGGGTCCTAGGATCGGTCCATCCGATTTTAGGGTGGGCAAATTAAGAATCGACACATACGATCCGGTTCCTAATTCTCGAATGGGAAATGACCCAACTTAGAACTGATCACCAGCAACTTGTATATCTAATATGATTGTTATTGTGTGTATCTTAAATTACCATTTCATCTGTTGTCCACAAAATGGCTATTATTAATTTATTTGACATGAATCACATGTGCCGTTGTTTTATTCTTTTCATTCGCAAGAAAACCCGCTTTTCCATAAATCTCTAAGGGGGCACCTAGCAGCACTTCTACTTCAAAAATCAAACTTCTAACCATAAGTTGATTTTTCTACTTCTAATCAGAAGCAGAAGTTGATTTTTCTACTTTTGTTCCATAAGTTGATTTCTAATCAGAGAAATTCGTTTAGTAACGATTGAAAATTTATACTTCAAGAACATTATTAAGACAAAATATTTTACAAAAAATTATCGTTAGCGATCGAAATTTTTTTTTACTTCATTTTTAATTTTTTTAAATTTCTTAAAAATAATTTTTATTATTAAAAAATATTATTTCCTTTTAAGAATAAAAATTTTTTATTTATTTTTTAATTCAGAGGCCGGAGATGGCAACTCGACGATGGCAGGCAATGGTTGGTTGGCGAAGGCGATGGGCGATGGTCGGTAAGGGGCAACGGTGGGGAAGGTGTAGTTGGAAAAGAGAGGCGCCGAAAATGAAAAGAGATTAAAGTGAGAGAAAGATTGAAGTCAAGAAATTTCTAAATAAATTTTTTTAATTTGTGGTATTGGCTCAAAAATAACTTAAGATGTAGAAATTTACTTCAGAAGTAGAAATATAATGTTGCTTAACCAAACGATTTTCTACTCCAAAAATTACATTATCAAATGGATTTACGCTTCAAAAGTACTTCTGGAGTAAAAATTCATTTTTAGAAACATTACCATCTACTTTCGGATGAATGTTTTCTAATGAAGAAAAGGAAATCCTTGTTTAGCAACCATACATCATCTAACCAAATCCCTCATCAGGGAATATAAGGTTTTCTTGAGGCCGATCTTGAGTCGTCGGCTCATATTTTACGAGAGATACTTACTTATAAATCAGATCATGGTTAGAGGACCGCCTTATCAAGGCGGAAGTTGTAGGTTCAAGCCCCTATTCGAATCGAGTTTGAAACCAAACCTCTCATCATGAAGATAGATGGGGCGATTCCAATGAATTGGGCATTTTGATACAATCAAATTGAAAGCCCCAGTCCATCATGGAGACATTCATAAATTGCTATACCGTAGTTCTTAGCTGTTGGAATAAATCCAGAATTTAATTGAATAGATGTATCTAGGGAATAGTCAACCAATTATCATTGCCTTAATTTGCCCCTTGTTTGGGTTTGTAACTAGTAGAAACATAAGAGCAGTCAAATGATACGTCATATGTTTATACCGATCGATCATAGAAGTAAAATGGGAGAATTTTGAATCCCGATTCATGCCGTAACATCGTTTTGAAAGTAAAAATTCATTTTCAGAAGCGTTACCATCCACGCCCTAATCCATCAAGCATTTCCCTAACTTCACGGACCATGAAAAAAGTGAGCTAAAGTCTAGGTTTATGGCTCAAACATGAAATTCACCACATTTTGTGGTGTCGGTGATCGAACATGTTTTGTGCGTGTAACCCACACACATGAGTTTGCTCTTTAATAGAGAAAATTGTCTAAAAAGCCCTAAATCTATTTCACTTTGCCAATTTACTCATAATCTTGTAATTATGTCAATTCAGTTTTAAATCAGGTTATTTTCACCCCCTTATTGGCTTCTGACACCCCTTATCACATTAGATTGATTACATTATCTCTTGTAGGTCTCACTCTTGATATAAGGTTATTTCTTAACTTTTTATCTTCTTTTTTTCAATTTTACTTACTAAAAGAAAAACTTACTCACGTCCCTTCTATACAACTTTTTTTCACCCGAACTGCGTCTTCCACACGCATTACATTTCAATGTTTCCTTCATGTTTGTCTTCTTCTTAACTTATTCTTCATTATTATAATCTACGCAAGCATTAATCATATACTAGAATAAAGAAATATTAATTTTATTTGTAAATAATTTACTTTCTTTCCTTAGATTATTATCATGGCTGTGAATTTCTCGACTTTGATTTTTAGATCAAATTTATGAGAATTTACTCAAAAATGAAATTTTATAGTTGGTGTATGCATTATATGCAATGTACTCATCGATTATCCTCTTACTTGTGCTTAAGTTATTTTTTCATAATAGTTTCCTAGTACAAAAATATATATATACAACTCGTTAATAGAATAATTAGTTTTTTTTTTCAGAAACACAATAATTATTTACCTATATACCAAAAAAACTATTATTCAAAAACGAAATACACTAACTTTGTTCCAAATGGAGAAAGAAAAGGCAAAAAAAAAAAAAAAAAAGAAGGCAAGCATTAATCTTAATCAAGAGTGCATCCGACATATATCATTAATAAAAGTTGTTTGAGAGAGCATGGGTAGTTTCGTCTCTAGTAAAATTGAAAAAAAAAAAGAAAAAAAGTATAAGAAATAATTATAAATTAAGAGTGGGACTCGTAAGGGACAACGTAGTCAATTCAATGTAAAAGTGGTGTATAAGTGGGTGGAAATAGCAGGGTCTTTGTAAATTTAGTCATTTCGATCAATTTTAGCAAACAATTACTGAGTAGATGCCAACTGTTTTATATGACATGGTCGACGTTGTTGTGTTTGTTTTTTTTTTTTTTTTGAGAAATTTTAAAATTTGTTTGAATTATTATTTTTTTATTGTTAAGGGCCAGCAAGGGGCCATGCCTCGCGCTACTAGGCAAGGTCTTGCAGGCCCTCGTTCACCGCGAGCTGGCAATCCTCGCCTGCCAAGTGCGAGGGCAACAAGCCCTTGTTGGCCATTGGGCAAGGGTGCGACCCTCGCCAACTATGAGCAAGGGCCGCGAGCCTTGCGAACTATCAACAGGAGCTTCACGGCCCTTACTCGCGACCAACATGACAACTGTGGCGACGACTTCAGGGATAAGAATGTCCTCCATATGTCGGACATTTTGGCTCGAGATCGAGGCAATGGTATCACGAAAGTTGTTGGCAAGATATCTGGCCACCCCTAACAGTCATTGAATTTGACCAAAAAAAAAAAAAAGTCATTGAAGAATTTAACTGTCGGATTAAGGAGAGACATAAAGGGAAGCACGCAAAATATTAATCTGCGCACTATTACTTCCTATTTCAAGAGATAAGTGACGAGAACTATAAGCAGCCGAGGATACAAAAAATTAAGGTTAATCACCAAAGAATTGAACAAATAATCGGATACAAATCACTTTAAAACAGTTCTCATGTATTATGAACTTAGGTTTGAATTCGTAGGAATGCACCTTGTATTTATAAACGGACTAACACATAAGAACTATGACATATCAAATCATGAAAATCACTCAAATTAGAAAACATACTTAGAGTCCGGATATCTACTCGGAAATTTACTCAAATTCCGAAAACATATTCATATAAGAGAACTTACTTAAACTAGGAGATAAGCTTCCAACTTTGATGATCCAACCCAATCAACATTTAATTTTCCAATTTCTCGGAACTCCATCCGAGACGCCTTCTCCGCATCGGACCGTTGAATCGCGTTGTGGCCGAGATCTCCCTTCACGATGTTTGAGGCGAGTCGCGAGTTCGATTGCCTTGATTGGAACCCGATGTTCCCGCATCACCGGGCACGGACCTAGCTAACTAGGTCGGGACATGCCGGTCTATGATCGGCTCATTTCTTCCTACGTCGCTGTCACGGGATGCAACCAAAGTACTTCACCACATGGTAGGACCATTTTTTTTTCCTAAGTGAAAATGATCATACGAGTAATTTTCCTGTTTGGTGCTAGAGGCCACTCGAATTTCTTTGGCATAAAAAAAACAACAAAAAGAGGAAATTAATGGCAGCAATAATATTTTTTTGCCATAAAATGAAAAGGAAAAAAAAGAGAGGGAGGGCTTTAATTAGGCATTCATGAGGCCCAATGCCCTTCACATGAAATAACGCAGGAAAAAACGAAAGAAAGAAAAAGACACAAAACAGCCAAGGGACCACAATCCACTCAAATCGCGCCACGTGTCGTTCCAGATCCCTCGCCTCCCTCTCTATATATGCGGAGCCGAGTGAGCGAGAATCGCCAAACACCTTAGCGAGCAAGCGAGAGGTGGGAGGGAGAGGGAGAGAGTACCCGAGCGTTTTCTCTCATTTTCTCTTTCAGTTTCTCTTTCCCGAGCGAGAAAAAGAAGCACCGGGAAGGAAGAAGAGGGAAAATGTTCATCGAGAGCTTCAAGGTCGACACCCCCAGCGTCACGTACACCGACACCGAGATTCACTCCGTGTACGACTACCAGACCACCGAGCTCGTCCACGAGAACCGGAATGGGGCGTACCAGTGGACCGTCAAGCCCAAGTCCGTCAAATACGAGTTCAAGACCGAGACCCGCGTCCCCAAACTCGGGGTTCGTCTTCTCGCCCGACCCCCATTTTTTGCTTCCGTTCCCCGTGGAGAGAGCGAGAGAGATTGTGCGGCTGCTGTTTTCTCTCTGGTGTTTTTCGGATTTCAAAAGTGGGATTTGATCTCTTGTTTGCCCTTTTCATCTGTAGGGTGATGCTGGTTGGTTGGGGCGGAAACAACGGTTCGACTCTCACCGGCGGTGTTATTGCGAACCGAGAGTAAGTCCCATGATGGGCCCTGCTCGCTTCATGCTTTGCCACAAAAAGTTAAAAGATGAGAGCAAAATATAAAATTACTTTTCGCTTTTTTTGACTCAATTAGAGATTGCGGCTCTCGGTTGGTAAGATTACGCAATGATTACAAAAGAAGTTTCAGGGTGTGGGGGTCCAGTTTGATCCTACTAGAATTCTGTCTGGGTGTGTTTGTGTTTTTTTGGGTATCTCGGCTGCTGAAATTGCTGTTCATATCTGGGAACTTGAAATTTGAATCAGAGAGCAAAAAAAAAATTAAAAGATGGGTTCTTGATTTTGTTTAAAAAAATTCAATCTTGCAGAGGAATCTCCTGGGCAACAAAGGACAAGGTCCAACAGGCCAACTATTTCGGCTCTCTGACCCAGGCATCCACCATTCGTGTCGGTTCCTACAATGGAGAAGAGATTTATGCTCCCTTCAAGAGCCTCCTCCCCATGGTAATCACCTCGATCAATCATCACCGATCCATCGATTTCGCCGACTCCTGCCGATTTGATTTGGAATTTGACAATGCGTTAACGAATTCAGGTCAACCCGGATGATGTCGTGTTTGGGGGTTGGGACATCAGTAACATGAACTTGGCCGATGCCATGGCCAGAGCCAGAGTGTTCGATATTGATCTTCAGAAGCAGCTCCGGCCATACATGGAGCAGATGGTCCCGCTCCCTGGGATCTACGACCCGGACTTCATCGCGGCCAACCAGGGGGCGCGCGCCAACAACGTGATCAAGGGCTCCAAGAAGGAGCAGGTCCAGCAAATCATCAAGGACATGAGGTAAATGATGCCTCCCGGGTTTCTACCCGATTTCAATCATATACTAGTATAGACATAGACAGATAAAGTCGCACGCGGTAGATCTTAAAAGGGTCAAGTTTAAAGCGGTTCGGTTTCTGTTCAGTCGAAAGCGAAGATAGTAATTGGAATCATGGTGATTTAGAGTTGGAATTTCTGTTATGCTGAGTGAGTTAATCATTATACCGGTTGTTATGTGGGGGTTCTAAATTTTTCAATTTGATGAATAGGGAGTTTAAGGAGAAAAACAAGGTGGACAAGGTGGTGGTGCTGTGGACGGCCAACACGGAGAGATACAGCAATGTTGTGGTGGGTCTGAACGACACAACGGAGAACTTGATGGCTTCCGTGGATAAGAACGAGTCCGAGATTTCGCCATCCACTTTGTATGCAATTGCTTGTGTGCTCGAGAACATCCCCTTCATCAATGGAAGCCCGCAAAACACCTTCGTTCCCGGTAATTAACCAGATAGATAGATCTTGTAGGGCGTTTTGGATGGTGATTCTGGTGGTGTTGATGAGAGATGACTGATTCTGTTTGGTGTGAATTTGGTTTGATTGCAGGACTTATTGACTTGGCCATCCAGAGGAACAGTTTGATAGGAGGGGATGACTTCAAGAGTGGCCAAACCAAGATGAAATCTGTTCTGGTTGATTTCCTGGTTGGGGCTGGGATCAAGGTACACAGCATTCTTTATCTTCTATCAATCCGTTAGATTTGATTTTATACCAGTTGGGGAGAAAAGAAAAACACACTAAATGTGGTGATTGAACAGCCAACATCGATCGTGAGCTACAACCATCTGGGCAACAACGACGGGATGAATCTCTCTGCACCTCAGACATTCCGGTCCAAGGAGATCTCAAAGAGCAATGTGGTCGATGACATGGTCTCCAGCAATGCCATTCTGTATGAGCCCGGTGAGCACCCGGACCACGTCGTCGTCATCAAGGTATGGCCATTTCCGTCCACTCCTCTGTGTGTGAAAGTCTGGAGTTTTCACAAAAATATCAATCTAAAAGCACTTGAAATGTTTGTCGAGATAGATGTAGCAGGTTATGATCTCAATGTTAATACAAGTTGAATTGAGATTCCGTTACTTTGAAAGAGTTTTATTCATAGAGCGTTATACATCACTTTCAAACTTAACTAAACTCGAGATGGTCAAGATTATTTGGCCGAAGAAAACCGTATGCATCAAAATGGGACCAAATTTAGTGGTCTTATTTGTCTATGTCCTTTTCTGTTGTGTTCTGTCGGTCCGGCACGAGAGGTGCGGTGACGGAAATCGTGTCCTTTTGTTGTCTGCATGCAGTATGTGCCGTATGTTGGGGACAGCAAGCGGGCAATGGATGAGTACACGTCGGAGATATTCATGGGAGGCAAGAACACCATCGTCCTCCACAACACGTGCGAGGACTCCCTCTTGGCTGCCCCGATCATCCTCGATTTGGTCCTCCTTGGCGAGCTCAGCACTCGAATCCAGCTCAAGGCCGAAGGCGAGGTATGCTACTTCTTTCAAATCCAATCCATTCTTGTTTTCATGTTCTTCTTCTTTTGCCTTGGCACTGCTATTGTACCATCCAAATTGGCCTACATGAATCCGACCATGTGTGTGGGTTGTGTAACGCCAAGACAATTTGATTTTTGCAGGGCAAATTCCATTCATTCCACCCAGTTGCAACCATCCTTAGCTACCTCACTAAGGCCCCTCTTGTAAGCTCTAGTCTCATCTTTTTTCCTTTTTGTGCTTATACTGTGGTGATACCACAGACAAAATGTGCTTCACGGATGTTGCTCGGAACAGGTTCCGCCCGGCACGCCCGTGGTGAATGCGCTGGCGAAGCAGAGGGCGATGCTCGAGAACATAATGAGGGCCTGCGTAGGCTTGGCCCCAGAGAACAACATGATCTTGGAGTACAAGTGAAGAGCTAGCTCGCAACCCGGCCCGCTCGCTCTCTGGCTCCAGAAAAAGCTTGCTTTTCTCCCTCCCCTACAAAATTCCGTTTGTGATGACGTCAGCCGTGAAGATTGTCCTTAGGTCGATGTCGGAAAGATTGTCTCCTCGCTCCGATGATTTTTCCATTCGTCGTATGTCTATATATATATAGCTTCATGCTAGGGCTGTTTATGAAGGTGCTCGCCACTCGCAAAGCAGGCGCGCGCAAAGTGGGTTTATTCTGCTGCTTTTGTAGTCGAACCACCCGTTTGGTAATGCAAGATCGAAGTTGAAATGTCTTTCGATGCGAAACTTGTGCGTGTGCTATTTTCACAGAACCTCGATCATGTCAAATACGGAGGAAGATCATGAGAGTTTTGGTTAACATCCCGAGGGCAAGTTGTTTCTCATTACATTTCCCTGTTCCCTGTATCTTTTCATATCAAGAACAGAAGAAACAGCTACGATTGTCCACGAATCCTACGGTCAACTCATATCTTGCAATCTACGAAATTTTTCATCGATCATTCTTGACTGCTCAAAGGCTTTGGAGTTGCAGAATTGCCACCACCACCAGGCCCATATGGTTAATGCAATGTGAATTGGCAAAGTATTTCCAAGTATAGAATTGAAGCCCCCGGATTGAAGCCTTTAGAGTGCAATCTCCACAAAAGCCGTTTGGCCCGGTGGAGAGGGGAAACTTCAAAATTACAGAGGGGAAAAAAAACATTTTTGACTTCTTCATTGGGACAAAGTGCTCGCGAGAAGGAAAGCCCGAATGGGTCTCACCTAATTGAACGAAATAAAAGTCTCATGCACGGGTATGAATATGGGAAAGAAGTGAGGAATTCTCTTTTGAACTCTAACTCTCTCACTCCAAGCTCAGCTTTAGCCACTCAAATTTTCGGCATTCCTTTTTATTTTTTATCAAACGAATGGCATCTTCTTTTGGAAATTCTAGTTATTCTTAGCTTGATATTGGGGAATCTCATTGGTGTTGTGATTTATGTCTAACTCACTAATCTTTATATGGGGGGAAGGACCTGCTTGTGCCAAAACTCTTTGGATCTGATTATGATGAACCTCGATCCATGGGATTGGGTGAATCTCCAATACATTTGTTAAAATGAGTCATAAACTCATTTCTTAATCCATATATGATGAGTTGAGTTGTTATATGTGTTACTTATATTCAATAAGCTAGTCACAAATGTGTTTAAACATGACATAGGCCATAAATGGGCCGTTACTAAGTTATAAATGGGTTTCCAACTTATTTTGATCCAATCAACCTCTATGACTCACTTGTCCTTACAAGGTGGGAAAGACTTGCCTGGACCAAAACCCATCAAATCTAATTATGATGAACCTTGTTCCATGGGCCTGGGTAAATCATCAATAGATTGTCAAAATGGATTATAAACTCATTTCTTAATGCATATATAACAGATCGAGTAGTTTTTAGGTGTGTGCAATCGAACCCGGGCTTACCCGAGACTCGAATCATACCACATGAAAAATAGGGCTAGAAATCGATTCCTGTTCAAACTAATTCGGGAATCGGTTTCGCTTTGGGAACCAGTTGAAACAGGTTCGGTTCCCGATTCTAGGTAGAGACCCACCCGAATAGGTTTTAGAACCGATTTTTACCTATTCTTTTAAAAAAAGAAATCCTAGCCTCACTTGCCAGCATTGCCACCCCTCCTCTATTTTGTGTTTCCCATCTCGTTGCCCTCTCTCTCTCTCTCTCTCTCTCTCTCTCCATCATTGGCCCGCTTCTCATTGTTGCCATCGTCGGCGCCGCAAAGATGCAACACGGCTTCCCGTTGCCTTTTGTCTCATTGTTACTAGACTAGCCACCATAGCCTCTCGTTGTTAACTCTCTTTTACATCTCACCGACCCTAACGTAGCTATCTAGCGTGAGGTGAGTTCATCGATACTCATATTATTTTGATGGAAAAAATAAAATCAGAAAAAGAAACAAAAGGAAAACGGGTTCTCGGTAGACCCTATAACCGAATCGAAAAACAGGTTCGGTTCCACAATAGGTTCCAGAATAAATAGGGTCGGTTCTAGGTTCCAAAACCTTGGAATATGTTATAACAGGGTAGGTTTCAAGGTCTAGGTCCGGACCCTACCCACCTGGCCCATGCTTACTCCTAGTAGTTATATGAGTTAATTTCATTCAATAAGTGGGTTATAAATGTATTTAAACATGATATGAGTATTAAATGGGTTATAAATGGGTCGTGAATGAGTCATAAATGGGTTTATAACTTATTTAGACCCAATTCACCTCCATGATCCTCTTTTCATTTTCTCTCTTCCCGACTAGCTTCGCACACTTACCTCATTTTAGGTATGAGTTTTCCTAGAATGGGTCAAAAGTGAAATTATTTTAGGAATATGGGTTAGGTATGGGCCAAGTATAAATTCGGTCGGGAACGACTTGAGTATGAATTGGGTTGAGTATTGGTCACTAATTTGCATTGTATGAAAATGAGTTAAAACACGTTAAATGTGTCTATTTGAGTCAGATCAAACTTGACGCAACTCACTCATTTGACGGTTCTAATCACAAGATTGTACTCTCGGTGAGTTCTCATACATCACGCTAAGCCTATCATCCGGGTCAAGCCGGAGTCAAGTCATCAAGTCGTGATTAGGGAACCGCGAGAAATTACTCCCGCATGATTTTACATGAACTACTTACTTTGAATAGAAATCGAAATAGTCCTAGTAATAGTTTGATCTATTAGATAATTAGTCACCCAATTTAGGGGAAAAGTATTAAAAAAAAAATCCTAAACCTATTGCATTGGAACTAATTCGGTCATAAAATTTTCAATTGAACCAATTTAGTCCTAAAACTTTTTGCATTAGTACTAATTCAGTCCATCCGGCCAATTTCGATTGGAAATCACTAACGTGGACAATGCCACGTAGGATGGCCCGCGTTGGCAATGAAATTATTTAACAAATTTTTTTGAATTTTTTCCTTTTTTATGAAACTTAGGTTTGATCGGCAAGCGTCGCCGGCAACCCTTGCCGGCAGCGTGCAAGGCCGCAATAGCCCTTGCGAAACATCCCTTGCCCCAATCTAGGGAGGGTTGTGACCCTCTCCAGCCAAACTCTAACTTTCAGAAAAAAAAAAAAAAAAAAAACTAAAAAATATACTTTTAAAAAAATTACCATTAAATAATATCTACATCAGCGCCGGTCATTTTACGTGACATTCTTGGCGTCCACGTCGGCAATTTCTACCCAAAATTGATCGGATAGATTGAATTGATACAAATGTAAAAAGATTTAAGACTCAATTGATCCAATTGAAAGATTTAAGAATGAATTGGTATCAATGCAATAGGTTTATGACTTTTTTCGTACTTTTCCTCTGATTTAGGAAAGCCTTAATGGGGTGTTAATTACTTGTAGTCGATATTATTTGATGCTATTTCCTTTCTCATTACAAAAATTAAATAATTGCTCGCAATATCAGCCACACAAAAATATTAAAATGCATTTCCGATCCCATCGAAGAAACAAAAAGAAGGCAACAAAACAATATGTCCAAAAGGACTAACCTGTCCTGTAATTACAAGACACTGATTTTTAATTTTCTTGTTTTTTTGGCTGGTGGCTTTGTTCCCGATACTTGGTACGAAACATTGAACTTGGCTGACACCCGGAACACCAACAAAGAAGTCCTTGACAACTATTAGAGTCGCTAATTAATCCTGGAATCGAGCCCATCAGTGTCCTAATCACCTCCGATTGACAGGTTCGATGTGGGGTTTAAATTAAGGTTTTTTAAAGAAATTGGTTCTAGACCCAGAATTATTTAGCTAATAAATAGGGAATTGCTGTTGGAGGGGCCATTGGCCATGTTTATAAATATGGCGTAAATATTCTTTGCGAATCACTATGGTTTTGGCCTCCGAGATATGGTTGCATTTTATATATGATCCGACTTCTATATATCCGTGGAACCGTACGCGGTTTGGCGAGTGAATCCAACCCATCAATTAGCAACGACCCTTGTTAAATATTGCGGAGGATATGGACTCCTCTCGTGTAATTAACCCAATTCATCACAAAATTGTAGGAGACCAAAAAAAAAAAACCCCTAGATTAAATGGAGAGCTGAGTTCGACACCGCACATTAACAGTATCGATTGGTGTCCCCATCACCTAATAAATAGGTGCACGATGGACTGTTTCGGGGAAGTTTAGTACGCGATGATTCTTCTCTCGTTCTGGCCAACTTGATTCGGAGACGAGCTTCAAACCCTACGTCACCACTAATCATACCCTGAAGCCCAAAGTCATGGTGAGCAGTGTCAAAGGTAATAATAAAGAGGATCTCGCATGTTATAAGAGCTGAGAACGTATTTTTAACTTTCTTAGACAAAACGAAAAATATAAAGTAAATCTTTTCTTCTTCTGAAAATAAACATGAAAACGAATTGCACGATGTTGGTAACATTATATGATGATTTACCCCTGGAAAATGACTCAAAGCATCAATCGAAATTTGGAAAAAAGATCCAAAGCCATGGTGCTGTCTCAATCTAACCGGGGTTTGGTCCCTACAAAGTGATGGAAATGATGCAGACAAAAATCAATAATAATGAGAATGGGAAGGGGAAGTGGCCCCAAGGCAACATAAACCTACCAAACCCAAACGCCATGCCAATCAGAAAGAGAATAACCTCCAAAAATATTATAAAAAAAAAAAAAATTTCGCCATCGCAAGATTAATTTAATTATTTGGGAAAGACGTCGATGCCATGGTGACGGTCCCGCCGATTCGAGGACAGTGTCTTCGTCATAAAGCGAAATGTCAAATCATCTTTTATTGTTTTTGATACTGAAGAAGATGCAAGGCAAAAATCAAAGTTAAAGAGTAGAGAAAGAAACGAACAAGTAAAACATCTTGGGGAAGCTTCCTAGACCCATTTGCTATTCGATGGCCCGCACCGAGTTGCTCTATAATATTTCAGAAAAAAGCACAAGCAAGAAAGGCGCATGAGAGATGAGGAGTAAGGTTAAGGATTGATAGATTTTCGAGATAGATATGATGCTATTTCACAACAGGACCACGGTGTCGACCTCCCAAAGAGACCATCCGATAGTGTCTCGAAGCTACTGATTGATACCATAATGCTCTCAGATTTTAGAAGTTTTCTTGTCCACATGATCCACAAAGTAGGAAATGGAGGGCATACCCGCAATATTGACTCATCTTATTAGACTAAATAACGTAACCCGAAATGTCTAGCATTTTCTAAGATCCGATAAAAGCTTCCCAGCACACTATTCCTTTCAATGAATTATCACACACAATGATCTCCAAGAGGGTTAACGCGTCTTTATTTCGATCATTCTAAATCGTGGACTCAAATCATGTATTTCCACATTTTCTTCATACCATCAAAGGAGCATAAGCCCGCATGGTACACTGATGTCAGATATGAGATCACCTAATAAATTTCACGGTGAAACTTTCATTTGAAATTGGTTTTTTGCCATCTTTCTTCTTATCTGATTCCTCCTTTTCTCATTATGGGCATTTTTCTCTTTTTTCACGAATTTAAATTAATTTTACAACACGGTTTTGAGTCCTACTAATATATTTCTATGAGAAAAAGAAAAGGGAAAGGGGCTCCAATAGAAACATGGTATTGAATCTATTGATGCAAATGTCCAAATGGCATGATGAAGCCAAGGGTCCGTAGTGCACTTAATTCTCGAGAACCAATTACAATTTTTTATGGGGGTGGTGATGATGGCATCAAGAAGGGAAGAAAACATAAATTACAAAAGGTGAGGGGGGGACCAGTGAAATTTTGGAAGTTGGGAATGGCATTTTCGAGGCTGAAAAAGAAAACAATTGAGGGGAGAAAAATAGTGATGATGTAGTTCGTGCCACGAAGAAAAGAGAGCTCACCAATCATTTTGGAGAGCGGACGTGGATTGATATAGACAGGGCATTTGTTTATTTAGGTTAAACTTTGAGGAATTTTGTTTTCATAAAAGTCATGCTAACGAGTATTTTCAAAACACTCATTACTTACTAAAAACGCGTTGTGAAAAATGCTCGAATCTCAAATATTGGTCATTAATATCATAATAATAATCAGTGTAGCGAAGAATTACAAGTTTTTCGGATACATAATCTGTCTTGGATTAGACGTCTTGCGTATTTTGGAATTTATTTTTGAAATACTACTTCAAATGCAAGTGCACACTTGAACTTCAACATGGATGAGGATTATGGCACAAAGAAGAAACCGATGTGTTGAGATTTGGTTTTACTATCCACGAAGATGCCAAAACCCTAATGATACGTGACCATTTGTCATTTTGATTGATTCGATTATGTTGTTGCTACAAATATACACTATTTCTCATGCATCGATCGAATTTGGAAAAAAAAATTTTTAGTGCATATAACTTATATGATATATCGAGAGTCGTATGAGTTTCCTTACAAGAATTTGTATTATAGTATGAGTCTTCTTAACGAGTGTTCTTAGGGCACTAGTTAAACTTACTAAACATGGAAATAACAATTTATAAGACCCCTTAAAAATGGAAGGATTAAACGTTTTAATAAAGTCACTTACTTCAAGTAGTAAATTCAAATTTGCAAAGCACCTTCAATGAGACTTAACAAATGCTCAAGAGGCACTTTTTAACATCTTCCTTATAGTATTGTATAGGCAACCGTTGCTATTTAATTTCCTTAATCTTTATACATTTTTCTCCTTAAAGCTTCAAGAGCCGTTGGCAAGGAAAGATAATGGTTTAGAATTATCTTATAAGTTTGTGTAATTTTGGTGCTTCTCAAGAATCCAATTACATCTTAGATAATATGTAGGTTTTCTTTTCTTTTTTGAATATTTTATTAATTATCATTTAATAGGATGTCTTTAGGATTTTAGACTGTTTATATTTGTATTATTCTATTTTATTAGGAGTTTAAACATTGATTTGATGGAAAATTCAAAATAAGGGCTTAAAATGGTAATGTCAGTCTCAAAGAAAGGCCTGACCTCTCCGATTAGGCAAATCTTTTGGCTGGTCAAGGGCATTACCATCCTTTGCATTTTCTAAATTTTGGTATGTTTTGTTTTCTCTTTATTTTTTCCTTTTCATTTGTTTTTTCCCTCCCTTTTCGCATGTGGCCGGTCTCAAGCGATAGCTAGCCACTAGAGATGGCTGGACGAGGATCGCCTCGCCGGATGGCCATTGGTGAGGCAACCCTAAACGGCCACAAGTGAGGGCCGGCCTCACCCGGGCGAGGGTCGACCTCACCCGATCCGACAAGGGCTGCCCTCTCTAGCACACTTCGAATTAATGAATTAGGTAATTATCATTCTTCATCAAACTATGAAGATCATTTGGCAATTTCACTTGCCTAAGATTTGTTGGGTGATGTAGGCAAAAGGCATTCGGTGAATGGGACGTAAATTTCGACCAAAAAAGAAAAAGGGGACGTAAATGACAGCTTCAACTTTGAATTTGAACGTCTAAAGTTCAAAGTTTCATAAATGAAATTAAATGAATAACGCCTTCAGATTGGGCATTCGAAACATCATTAGTTGCCTATTTCACAAGATTAATTAGTAATTATTATCGTGTTTCGTGAATTTCGATCGTCAGATACATGTATATAGGTGCACGCCATATATCCATAGAAAGAGAATATTTAGTTTTAGGCAATGCATAAAGATTAACAAAGGAGGAAATGCATGATATTTGCTTCCATTTCTTCATCATCATCATCTCCCTCTCTCCCCCCCTCTCTCTCTCTCTTCATTGGAGAGTAATTACAGATGGTTTCTCTCTCTAGACTGGCGATGGCGGTGCCTTGCGACCTTGTCGACGTGAATTAGCTGCAACGTTGGGATCGTTGTGCTTCTCTTTCTTCTCGTCCTGCTTCATCTGCTGTTCCCTACACTCGTGGCTACAAAAGGCCGTATCTCCCCTGCCCACGACATCGTTTTAGTCATCACACTCAATAAGCATTACAATCAAACAAGCTGAAATGAATGCCACTCCAAATTCACATCTGGAAATCCAAGATCTAGTATGGTTCCAAACCCTAGTATGCCACTCCAAAATCCGCCCTAACCCTTTTTTTTTACCTATGCGACAATGTCGGCCTAGAATTCACGCATTTCGATTTCTCCGTACGCGAGAGAGCGAGAGAGGAGCTACAGCAGCGAATCTTTATAAGATCTTGTTAACTAGTGTCCTTAGTTTGGATTGTGTCCATCTAACTATAGCACAAAGGAATTTACATTTTCATGCCTTGGAAAAGAGTAGAGCGACGGAATTTATATAATACACATGCTTCAAGAACAAGCAAACTTTGCCTCGTTAGATTTTCAAGCCATACTAGAAGAACGATTTCTTTTAAGTGTTGGGTACTTGGTAACATGACCTACAATCTATATCCATTGTCACATTTTATGACGTAATAAAAGGTTGAAGGGCTCAAACCCTCTTGCTTAAATTGCAGATCGCTAGCTAAGTGCCTGCGAAGTAGAGATGATGCTCCAAGATGGAGGGAATATGCTAGGCTCACCGCAGAGCAAATTATGCCTAGACAAAATCAGAAAAAAAAAATTTTGGACATTTCCTATTCAATACTTTCCATTCGTAATATCATTTTCGCAAACAAAAAGTGATCTAAGCGCTCTCAAAGTCGTGTAAATTATGCAGAGACTCATACAAATTCAAAAGAGAATTTGGTTTTCAACATTTTCGGAATCGCTTTTCTTTCTTTATTCTCCAAGAAGATAATAAACATGTCATCTCTTTTTTTTTTCTTTGACGGGTAGATTTGATTGAACTGGAAAGGGAAAAGAAAAGGCGTTCCAAAATGAGACAAAGGGTTTCTTCAGTGAATCTCGAAGACAAACACTGCTTAGATTGCATACGTATATGCACATAGGGTGATCGTCTTCGACCTACACAAGAAAAGCGGCCCAGGAAAGAAGAAGAGAGATGTATAAATTACCTGTACATGTAGATGTCGCGACCGGGAAACAAACGGCGTTTGCAGAGCCCGCAGGTGGTCAGGAAATGAGCGCTCCCGGCCTCCATGCTGCTGTAGTTCCTCGGCGACACCAGCGCCAAGAAGCTGCTTTGACGGTCCATGTCGATGCTCTCGACGCCGCCGTGATGATCGGGAGCCGCCGCAGCTCGTGGCTGGCCACCCTCGCCGGGGGGGTTCAGGCTGGCGTCCTCCTCCGACGGCGGCTCCTGCGGGTCGTCCACGTCGAGGTCGACGACGGTGATGCTGGTCACGCTCGTCGTCCTCTGAATCCGATGGCGCGGGCGCTTTCCCAGCAACATCACCCCCACTTCCTCCTCCTCCTTCTTCTGATGAACTAGTGACTCAGTTGGGTAACACAGAGTTGCACACTCAGTGACTCGCTGTAGAGAGAGAGAGAGAGAGAGAGAGTTAATGGGAGGTGGGTATGGAGGGAAGGGAGAGCGATAAAACAAGGTCGGGACGGGGGAGAGAGAGAGAGAATCTGGGCCGTCGCTTGCGGGCTCAAGGAACAAGAAGTCCACGTCACGCTTCTCCTCTCGCTTTTTTATTTTCCTCTTTTTCCTCCTTTTTTTTTTTGGCTTCTCTTTTTCTTTTCTTATAAAAGGAAAAAGAGGAAATGACGCACATAAAATGACATATAGCGCAGTGGGTGCGATCACGATGCCCTCACAAACCACAAGTTAGGGTTTTACATGGATCAATACGAATGATAGCATTAGGGTTAAACCTCCTCTGTTTGTTGTCTCGACCGTATGTCTTCGCCACTTCAATTTTTCCTCGCAATTTGTCCCAGCCTCTTTCAATCTTTTTGCTGTCTTTCTATTGTTGTTACACGTCCTAAAGCTTTATGTAATATAGGATATTTATGGCGATCGTCTGTGTGACACGTGTCAATTATTGTGTCGATAAACATGTATATTGTCGAAAATAATGCACCTAGGAAAAAGGGAACGAAATGCAAATCATAAAAGATCAGATAAAGGAACAAAAATAAAATAAAAATAAAAAGTAGGTTCTCTCTTTCATATCTTATATTGTCATTAAAGTCATATGCATATTGTTGAAAAGAAACTGTAATGTGATTTTTCATCTTTCTTGTCAAAGTACTTATGCATGTCTTTTTTATATTAAAGGAAACTATCGGAATTATATTGGCGATCTCAACTCATCTCGCCCCCTTCCAACCAAACATGTCTTCCAACCTTGGCAAAATATGAACATAAACAGACAATCATCCTTCTTATTTTCTATATATATATACCTTAATTTTGACCCGGTGCTTACATACCTCTACTTCTGTAAACATCATTCGCGTACTTCTGCGCCAAACCTCGCGATCAACTTGCCTCTTGTTGGCATTCAAGATTTAAGGACGGGAGATTTTTTGAAAAGAAAATGCATTTTCGTAAATAGAGACACTTGGACAATTAATGTGAAGGTGAGCGGTGGTCCAAAAGTAAATCTCAACCATGTATTTGGTATTTTCAAAAGTAAGGGTATGAAAGTAATCATCGGGTGAAATGCGATATACGTTCTTGGAATTTTCTCAAATTTTTTTAGGACGAAACTTGATTACGTTGAACTTAGTTTTTTAGAAGCTATATTTTTTAGGCTCTAGTTTCAAGGTGCATTTTCTTGGTGACAAATGCAGGTGCTCAATCACATGATACAACCCACATTGCATAGGCCGCCATGTCTATGTTACTAACATTGGTATAGTTAAATATTAAACGCTACCTTCATCTAACAGCATAATTTCTAAGCACGGTCGACGGTAGTCCCACCAAATCTCATATGGTACCAGAGTGGGGTGTTATAAGTTTGTCAAATTATCGAATATTTCGATCCTTTTCCATTTGTTCACTTGTAAGTTCAACAAAATTTTTTTTCAAAACTCTTTCATTTGAAAATGATAAATTTCTTTCACTGTTGTTTTCACAAAACGGCACCCGAGTTTTAGACTTCCTTCTCCCTCTCACTCTCCATCCAGTTGCTTGCTATTCTAGTGGAAAGAAATGGTCAAAGAGCTACAGAGTTCTGGGAGTGATGTCAACATTTATTGGAAGAATTGATAACTCGCACAGAAAGTCAAAGATATTTTCCCCAACTTTCGCCTTTTTCCCCGGGAATAATCTATTGAATAATCATTTGCGCACTTGATCTCACTTCCCTAATTTCTTTATCATGTTAGCTTCTTCTCAAACAACATATTGCTGCTAAATTTATTGTTAACTTCTCTTCATTATCGTCAAAACATTCGAAAATTCCTTAATGAACATCACCCCGCCAAACTGAGTTTGGCTTAAATAAATAATTGATTGTTGAGGATGTATCGGTCTCCATGAAGGTCCTCTTTACTGCGCGCGGTACTCCCTTTGGATGAGATTTATAGAGGCGCCGATGGTAGCACTGTGCAAGGTAAATGGTCGATGTCTGAGCCTGATTTATCCTGATTATCATACTTGATCTCATATGATCATCTATTTATGACCCTTTTTCTTGTGAAGAAATTATCTTTTTATTTTTTCCATAGAGCAATAGTGTGTGTGACATGATCTCAATTCCGGTCTCTAACATCTATCTATATTCTTGTGTATCATTGCATTAAATTATTTGAACCCTTTTCAACGGAGACGTGGGAGGACTTCTGTACATCAATCATTTTGGATTGGAGAATAGTATCGACCCATATAAACAAATTAGATCAGAAGAATTTGTCAATGCTGCAGAATCTTAGACGGGTGGGAGGTTGTCATCAGAAGAAGATCAGTATCTTTTCCCTTTCTAACATGAACAATAACATTAACTCTCTGACGCACTTGACTGGGAATTTCCCAATTTGACTTGATTTGCATTCATTACTACCATATACAATAAAGTATTCTGATCAAAGTGATGGGTCAAATTATTGTTGGAACTTGGAAGCGCTTTCAAGTTTCAACCAACTAATGCATATCTCGAATCCAATTAAATACAAATCATCCAAAATTAAAGCAAGTAAGAACCTTTAATTACTTCTACTTTCTAATTTTTTTTTTTATGAATAGTCGAATTAGTCACAAAACAAATCTTTCGACTCGTAAAAGTAACAAAGTAATTAACTATCCTAGCGCGAAATCGCTCGCCGAGTGGCCTTGGTTGTGCGATGCAGCACAACATAACATAGCAGAAAATAGAGATTAGTGATGCTAAACCGACGTACTTATCCTCAAATGTTTTCTGAACGTAAAATATCAATGAAAGCATGGTAAAGAGTGTTTTGTGTGACTTTTTCTTTTCATTTCTTGGTGAGTAGGGCTTGGTCGGGCTTAGCAAGTGAAAGACACTTTTTGTTAACACAGACAGGAGAAGAAATATTTAGGCGATGCCCTACAATTTACTTGAAGATTGTACCCATGTTGAAATAGTCAAGAGAAATAATAGAAAATTTTGAAATTAATAGAGAATAAAGTAGCTATGGATATGATATCAACGGTTGTAAATGGAAGATAGAGAAATTTATGGAACACTTGACGATATTTAGAAGGGAATCCCTATTTAGAATTCAAATATAAATCATCTTGATTGTCAAAATTACATTTTTCCGTATCTACAGTTATAGGTGGTCATACGAAATATCAAATATATGAGTGGATTTTTCATGATTTTTCTTTATATTATCCGATAATGATTTACACCTTTCTCTTCTTCCCTCATACATTAAAAAACTTATCTAGATTCTTTTGGGGTGTACACATTTTTTCTAATAATGCAAATTACTTAAGTGGACGTTCAACGAGTGTCGGCCCACCTTTTATTTTTGACTCACTATTTTTTTTCATCATAACTTTTGCAATGTGAAAGCTTTCATTTAACATTGAACTTCCCATCACATGATGTAAATGGCAATGTCGAAAGTTACTTCGAGTCACATATCTTTAAACTATACTGGAACAAAAAAGAAATTCCAAAAAAAAAAAACAGAACTAATTTTCCAATATAGTTTAAGACCAAAATCAAACAAGCTTGACATCAAAGATGCTACGAAGAGATTGAAAAAAATATTTAGACACCAGTGCTCCTTGGACACGTGTCAATGTCCTTTGTAATTTTCGTGATGTTGATGGCCGCAAGAACAGTGCGTACGTCTTCACAAGAAAACGAAAGAATACTACATATGTCGCCATTGATGACATAAATGCTTGCAATTAAAATACAGGAAAAAGGAGACCGGAGACCGGCTCAGCCGGTGGTCTTCCATTTGCGTGCGATGCGTCGTTTTCAGCAATCATATGCCACCTTGGCGTCAATTATTGGGACCCCAACGCGCCTCGCAGCCGTTAGATTCTATTTTTCTTGTGACATTATGCAAAATTAAAATAATAAATAAATAAATGCAAAAAGCTTTTTTTTTTAAATTTTCTTAATCTTCTGCTTTTGATAACCAAAGCGACACCAAAGCAAGGCTTCCTTTGATTCGTATTTGTACTCCTTATTTCCCTAAGTTAAATAGTTAGAGGTGTAAAGGTGGCGCTCCGAGCTGATTTACAAAGTAGCAAGACGAATTTTTATTTACGCATTCGAGTATGGTTCATTTCATACCCACTTTTCATTCAAAACGTTATTTAATAGATGGATTATCTCAATGCAAATCATTGTCGATCGACATCACTGTCTCAAAAATTGTCACCCCCCTCTCGCTCTCAAGTCCTATGATGATTGAGCTCCACTCTAGTGGTGGCCGTCGTAGCCTGGGCAAGTGGGGACTTTCATGAAAGATGATAGTAGGGAGTGCACGCAAGAGGTCAGCGCAAGCCCCTAACATTCTATTCAAGATCTCCAAGATTATCCAACAAAGGATACGTTATAACTGATTTTAACTTTGGAGTGGTATTAGCTATCCCCATATGTAATAATGCAAAATCTGAAGGATTTTAATTTCAATTTGGACATTTTTCCAATCTTACAACAAAGTAAATAATCTGCCTAAGTGAATCAATTTTATAAAAACTGTTCTCTCTCTCTCCTTTTTTTTTTTTTTTTTTTTTGTTGTAACTTGTTAAGGATTTTATTTGCCTTTTGCTAGTGTAAAAGAAGAGCAATGCTAAGGGGACAAAGATAGATGTAATTCGCTTAATTGTCAACCAAAATGCATAGCAATCAAGTGGTAGAAGATTACAAGCACACCTCTCTCTCTCCCTCTCTCCTTACACAAGACTTTGTCTAGAGCATGCCGCGGCACTTACGGGAATTGATGGACGCATGTCCCATCGTGTTAAAACTTTATTAGACTGAAACAGATAATTTTTATGGACTAAACTCCTCTAATTTTACGGTGCGACATTTACCTACGAATTATAGATGTTATTTTCTTTTAAGCCATGTTTGTTTCTCGGAAAATTAATGATTCAAAAATATTTTTCTAAAAATAATCGATTGCATCACATACAAAGCCGAGCGAACGAGAAATATTCCCGTCGCCCACATAATTGTTAATACATATTATCTTTGGCAACGAAAATATTTTTCATCGACTAATTATTTCGAGCGTTGCAAGCGATCATCGTCAAAAACATATTTCTCAAATCATCTGTTTTTCGCGAAACAAATAAAACCAAATCAGGTCATAATTAAGTGGTGAATCTGGATTACATGCATACATATTTATATGTATAATGTATAGTTTGTTTCCTACCAAGTTATGTACATTAATGGAGAGACCTATGATGACCGAATAAAGTTTAGAGTCTCTTTGGCCCTTAGTCCACCACACAAGATGGGCAAAAAGTAGAAAAGGAAGGTGTGCACTCATCCCCCACCCCATTGGCAAACCCTAGAATTTAATAAAAATCATCATAACACCAATTATTGTCTTCAACACCTCATTCCATTGGAGATTTTTCTTTTTTTGAGCCCTCGATTTTTTCTTTTAAAATAATTCCTCGAAATAATAAAATCCCTATTTTTTTCCCCTACTTTAGAAAGGGATTCTTTTGTCATATAAACTCGTTCTGATAGGGCGACGACTAGTTGGGTAAAGGGCACTAATAGCTTAGGGCATTGGGTTGAGATAAATGTGCATTTTCTTGAATGGAACAAAGCATGGAGAGGGTTATTGTAGCACTAGTTGATTTGTGATTGTTTATTGTAGAAGTAGAAAACACTAAATTTTCTCGTGCTCAGTGTAAATTTTCACTGTGCTTGAAGGATTCAAACTCTAAAATGGAGTATTCACCCATCAACCACTCACTAGTTATAACGCAAGAATGAGGAGAGATTTCAGAAACCCCATTAATGCGAATTCCGAAAACGCACTAAAGTAATTTCTTATCACAAAAGAACACGGGAAAGTCCTAGGCCTATTGTACTTTTCTTTCAATTGTGTCAATTAATTCCTAAACATTTTCACGATTTTTTAATTGAATCCATCCGGCCAATTTTATCCGTAAATCACCGACGTGAATGCCAAATATCCTACGGCACGTGGGACGACCAACATCAACGTCGGCAATTTCTGATTAAAATGAGCCTATGGACTCAATTTCCCGATAATGCCATTTTTCTAAACCTAAGTTCACTTCTGATACGTTATAGGCAAGCAAGAGATATCGAAAAAAGTTAATGTTAATTTTGTATAATCTCACATTCTAAGGCTATGCAGATATTATCAAATTATAGGACCATAAAGCCATTAGCAAATGTATTTTTTTTTTTATAATCCAGGATCCCCGAGTCGTAATCGGGTTTCGCCCTTTCCGACAATGACTATACCTGGAGGGAGGTTGGCCCCGTAGCCCACCTAGCAAGGGCCCCCACTTAAGTCCGAGAAACGCGTTGGGAGAGTTTCGAACCCCTGACTGTGACTTACGCCGGCACCAAAGGGTTTGATTCTCACCAAACACGCCATTCCCGTGGTGGATACTATTAGCAAATGTATTAATTCATCATAAAAGCACTTTTTTAAAGTATGGCTCTTTTCTTAGCATAAAATTTACCGTGAGTGGAGGTATTGTCTCTATTATTGGCCCGACCAACAATAATTTTCTTTCCATAAAGTTGTCGGACTTTACATGTGATCTACGACGACTTGTGTCCTGCTTTTTCCAGGGTCCATGCATCTTTAAGAAGTCTAAACCTATTATTTGCTTATCGAGATCAAGCTTTGCACTTCCTTATTTTTCTGCAAATTTTAAATTATCGCCCGACACATCTTTGAACATTCGTATTAGAATTTAATAGTGACTTCTACTTTTCTTTTTAGAAAAAAAAAAGTACTAGTTGGAGGATGCGGTGGATGCAAAGATTGATTTTACAAAATCGAGTTGTAAAATTGATGCAACAAATTTTTATCGAGCATCGAATTCAATCAAAAGAAGAGAAAAAACTCCAAAATGAAGATAGAGGCAATATCGATTACCGCCAGACTTCATATGAACACGCCCCTAAGCATGAATCAACGACCAAAGATCAATTTTATTTTATTTTATTTTTATCTTCAGCCCAAAAGTTTGAACTTTTTCAGACATTCGACCAATTTCTTTTTCATTCGAAATTGCCCCAAAAATGTTAAATTTCTCCGCACGAAAGCATCGCTAGCATATGCAATCATCTTTCGAATACCGACTAATCACTTGCCTATTCCATGTGAGTGCCGGGGCATCGTCGCAAATTTGCCGTCGTGTCCTTAACACCTAAGCTAGTCTTTCCAAGAACGACATATGTGATGTGGGGTGAAGCAATAGATGCCAAGAAGCCTCCATGCACACTCTATGCGGTAACTTCTAGTTCTCATGGGGTAATAAAGAGTTTGGAGTGGGTGACTTATTATGATCTAATAATAACTTCATGTTCTTTTAATGAAATTAACAAAATTGAGGAAAGAACCCACTTCCATTGAGTCGTGTATTCTTAGATCTTGTAATTTTGCTTCAATTTGGGCTTTGAGATTGGGCTTGAAACGAACCCACTTCCATTAGCCCTTGTCTTCACTTTAGAAAGTTGATTATACATATAGATCCAGTTATTGAATTTCTTCATCTTGAAGCAATTTGGTCTTACATTAGCCAAAGATAAATCAATGCCCATGGAAATATAAGCAACATCTTCAACTCATAGTGGGTCTGATTGGTATGCCTAATTACTTAACTTAGAATGTTTCAATTCGATCATTAGGAAAAACCCGAATCTATCGGACAAGGTCCATCGCGGCATCCATTTTGTGGGTCCCTATGGATCCAACCATGTGGATGGTTGTGATGGACTTGATCTACTGAACCCAACTCTTTATGGAAAATTTTCCATTAAAGGACTGTAATGAAAATGGTATTTTTGCATTCAGAATTTTTTTTTTTTTTTGGTCGAAGCATTTAGACTACAAAAGATCTATTTGGAATGCTTTGAGTTTTAACTATTGGTATTCTTTCAATAATTACGCTTTTAAAATTACTTCTATTTAACGCAAAATGCTAAATATCTTTTAAATTATGCGAATATCGATACGTAAAACTACACACAATATTTTGCTAATTTGCTCATTTTTTAGGATACATCATTTTTCAATGTTCAATATTTTTGGAAGTAAAAAAAGTTGATGCCATAAGAAGTCGTATCCAAGAATAGGTCTTATTGTTTCTACATCTTAGGAAGATTCCACTGATACTTCTAAATGGGTCACTGCATGTTTTGCCTGTGCTTAACTCGCTTCTTTTAGCTCCCTATTGATGAGGTGGCCCCTTCAACTACATAGGCACATGATAGAAGATGATGGAGCAATCAAATGATATTAAACATATTTCCCATTTCTTCTCGAGAAACAAGTGGGATATTTCTTTGTAAATACTGCTCAATTTCATACGTGGCCTTCGAATCGCAAAAAATATACTCTGAAGTTTTCTATTCATCTGAAGTAAAAGGAAAGATAAAAAAAAGATAATATAAAAATAAAGTAATAAAAAGAATTTCTATTACTAAATAATTAAGAAAACAAAAACTAAGAAAATAAAAAGAAAAGAAAAATAGAAAATAAATAAATAAATCGAGTTTGGAATGACTAAGGATAAATTTAGTTCATTTAAGTTTAGCCAAATACAGAAATACTCATATTTTTTAAAACTTTTAAAAAATTTTTAAAAAATGTCACACGAGCAATGGATAGCAAAGTAGCTCAGTTTTAGAACTTGTCAGAACAAAAGCACGTTCTTAGCCGCTTGATTTTTGTCCGTCTTCTCCAATCTCCACGAAGAGAAATCAGAAGGAGAGAAGAGATCTAGTTGGGCAGGTCAATGGCTTTTGTTTATGGGGATGCATTAAATTCCTGCATGTTCTAAGTGCCAAGAACAAAAAGTCAACCTGCATATGGATCCCCGAACTGCGGTCCGCTGAAAACTAGAATGCTTCCTCGTCCGCTAAGCTAGCTCCCAACCACATGCCCCTTCGATCTCTCAACTCGTTGCCCATGGAGATCTTCACTATCGTACTTATTGAATGTCATTGAGACCTGTCAAATGACTCTCTCAAGTAGAAAATGGTCCAACCCAAATAAATATATTTAATCCGTTTTGACCCATTTTCATGCAATGCCAATCTAGTGATTCGTACCCAACTCATACCCGACCTAAGATGCTACCATATTCAACCGAATTTAGAAAAACTCATACCCAAATTGAGGTGCCAAAGATAATAAAAAGAGTCATAAAGGTGAGTAGGGTCCAAGTAAGTTGTAAACTTATTCGTGACCTATTTAACACCCATATTATATTTAAACCATTTATAATCCATTTATGGAATATACCTAACTCATATAACAACTCACACAATCATATATAAGTTAAAAAAATTGATTCGTGACCCATTTTGATAGGTCTAATGTCTATTAATGTCTCATTCATTCAACTTTTGCGGCCATCGATACGCTTGATTCAATTCAGGATCCTCCGCGGTCATCGACACCCTAATTCAATTCAGGACCTTGGCCACATGGTAACACCAGATCTGTCCGAACGTCGGTTATCTTGCTCTCTTGATTTTCGTCTGAACACATTTTATCCAAGAACACGCGATGCGTTGGTAGAACCAATACATAATTGGACACTTTGCATCGATCTTTCCTGCAGAGTAACACCGATATCTCGGTGGAGATGCCGAGTATTGGCTTCCCCCATTTGAGCACTCGTCGGTTCAGGTCGGAACAAGTTGTTCGTTTAATTCGGCACTGCATTTGGCCCACCAATGATGCATTCTAAGTACTATACTTGGCTTATGCGGCATTGCGTATCTCAAACTTAGCTTGATTCATGCGCAAATAAAGGAGAAAGCTCATGAGTCCAACTGGAAATTAACAATTAATGACGACTTAACAAAAGGAAGAAGGAAACGGAGTCTCGCCGCAAGATGTGCAAAAGTCTCCCTACGTCTGCATGTGATTTGGATCGAATGCAAGCATAATACAAACGACACAGCGACTATATCTAGCATCTCCTTTCTGCACCAAACTCTCTTGCTTCCCCATCGTCTTCTTCTTCTTCTTCTTCTTATTACTCTCTCTCTCTCTCTCTCTCCAGATTTGTGAGACATTGCCATTACTGTGTTAAGACCAAGTAATGGGGAGATCAATGCTGGTGTTGTTGCTGGGCGTTTGTGTGATGTTGCCTTGTCTTGTCAGCGCAAGTTACACGCAAAGAAGGCCCTTCTATATCCAAGGCAAGGCGTATTGCGACACTTGCCGTTTTGGCTTTGAGACCCCCGCTTCCACCCCAATTGAAGGTAATCTCTCTCTCTCTCTCTCTCTCTCTCTCAATTTCATTCTATCCAATTCATTAACATGTTCTGACGAACAAGGCGTTGTTTGAACCGAGCCCCTTCCAGGCGCAATAGTGAGGGTCCAATGCATGGACAGCACCGGCACCCATCTCGCCTACAGCGTCGACACGGAGACCGACGCCGATGGAAAATGGGAGATCACCGTCGAGGACGACCACGACGACCAGCTATGCAACGCCGTCCTGGTGAGCAGCCCGAAACCGGGGTGCCAGACGGTGGACGCTGGGCGCGGCAAGGCAACGCTGATCCTCACCCGCAGCAACGGAGCCATCTCCAGCAGGCACTACGCCAATTCCATGGGATGCCTGAAGGACGAGCCGCTCGCCGAGTGTGCGGAGTTGCGCGCTCGCTATCAGCTCGATTCTGATGAGTAGATCGCGTGGACAACTTTATTCTTTCCCCGTTTTTCTTCCTTAGTTTGCATGAATAGGCAGGGAGGGCAATAGAAGAAGGAAGCAGAATAATCTTCTTGTTTGTTCTCTTTCTCAGTTTTAAGGTCATCTCGTTGCAACCACAATAACATGAATCTTAAATTCGTGACTGTTCGGAAACCACGTATTTCTTTTAACGAGCATTTACGTGTTTGTGGCTGAATGCCATTCACTCTACGTAGATTTTCTTATCTAAACTCAACTTAATGTTCCGGTTGACCCAAAAAAAAAAAAAAAATTAATGCTTTGCATCATCTACAAATGCGAGCGAATTTTTTTATTGGGGTACGGTTCATACTCTCTATCGATACGAAAGCATGGAAACCCACTCCGACGAGAGCCATCTCGATGAGGTCTCAAGAGTACAACGCCTCTTGAACGCCAAAGGGCTTTTATAATTTGAATGCGCATTTTATTGATAATTTGGACTTACGATCATGAATAGCTACTATTATATATAATCTCTTTTTCTTGTAATTGAGAGCTGTAAAAAAGAGTGAGAGCTCCTAAATAAAGTGAAATCCTCCATTAAATGTAAATCTAATTTAAAAATGAACCAATATAAAAATTGTGTCGCAATTTCTCTTTCTAGCCTTTAGTCTTTACTGCAATGTATATACTTGTGCAACTAATCCCAACATTTTTTGCTTCGGAGAAGCGAGTTTTCTACCTATTGACAAACTAGTAACATATCCTTGCAATTAGTAATTTTTCTCATCTTCTTATGGAACGTATCGTATTCCTACGTTTTTATCTTTCGGGTTGATTGTTTAACCTTAAAACACAAGATGATCAATGCAACACAGATTACAGACAATGGAGTCACATAGCAAAACAAGAATGCATTCTTGCGCAGGTTTCCACAGATCAACTCGGTTAATGTTGCACATTGACTGGAGCAGTACTCACGAGCGCTACAAAAATGAAAGTCCTCGTGGCAACACTCGTATCACATTGAAGATGAAACGTCGGGCCATGTTAACTTTGCCCAAAGAATTTGGTGTGCCCTTCGGTACATAAAGACAAGAACAAGGTCGGAGGCAGTGACTTCTCGGTCCGACCACTTATTTCTGTCCCGGTGTGGATCTGTATCACCATCGTCGCTGTCCTTGCACGGTAAACTTGACAAGGTAACGTGACATCCTTATTTCGGGATCAATGACTGTCGTGTGAATTTGTCTTATCGCAATCATCAGAGCAAACTAGAATCCGACATACTGAGTGTACTGAGAGTAAGCTTCTGATTGCATAGCGATTGGCGCCCGTGTCACGTGATCCGGAAGGTCAAAGGCATGTACAAGCTCTCCAGCAACATTTCTCACTTGGAAACTGAGATACTCGGTGAGTTTGTGGATTGCCTGAAAGACAAGCCCATTCGTAAATCAGTTACCGAGTAGAACTGCTATGGTTTAAAAGACGGCAATGCAAAGGTGTCGCGATTCATGATCAAATGTATTCTTCTTTACTTATAGAAAAGAACTACACACCTAGTCTTAACCACGTAACATAAGTCTTTAGTCATGAAAATCTAGAAAAAGAAGATATCCAGGATAAGAAGATCTAATTCTGCCAAACGCCACCCTCAAATATGAAAGGCTTGCTGTCTTCTCAAGAAATTCCACTTTGCACTGATTAATCGCAAAGACCTAATCGGGTATGCAAGGGATATAAGAGTACATTTTGACAACTCGTTAATAGTTTAATATCACTAAGATCAAAGGAGTATCTATGTAGTACCTAGAATCCTAACAATTCTTGCACTCTGATGCAGTTGCATTTTATAGAATTCAGAACGAAGAATCTCGTGTACTACTCATACCTTAGCTTTGTTGGGCGCCACATAGTCAACGTTGCGGTAGGTTCCTATGTCATTCCAAATACAATCCAGGGCATAAAGATCACATGCTAATTTGAGGACAGCTCGAGCGCTCACATCAGGACATCTGGTTCAAAGGAGTGCAATGAGAAATCCATCAAGGATGTGTTAGAACGCTCTCATGAAAAATGGAAATTACCTCTCTACAGCTTCAATGAACTTTGCAAGAACAACAGATTCAATATGCGACTCTGCAAGTGTCAGAAGGTGATTTAAGCATCTGTTCCAAGCACCAAAACTTCCAAGGGTCTTAGTGTGTTTTCGGAGTCTCACGGCAACACTCTGAAGCAGTCGAGAAGTCCGGTACTGCATAAGAAAGAACAAAATAATTGGAAAGGACAGGAGAGCGAGGAAAGCTAGCAGCTATCATAGAGGACAGGTCTTATCCCTACTTCAATCAATAAGGAGTATCACACAATGACAGATAGTTGTCAAACTGAAATCAAGCCACTTACTCTAAATGCATCCAACTGGAACTTAGGATCACGCAAATGCTCTTCGCTTTCCCATCTAGCAGTCACAGGGTTGGGCTGTGATAGGTAAGTGTTCATAGACTCCCTCAAGTAGTTCCATGTAACTGCAAGTGTCCCCCCTTGAAATTTCTCCTTGTATTGCTTTAAGAGATCACCAGCCACCTGCATATAAATTTGAGAAACTCACTATCATCATTAGCTGTCTCACTGCCCTGTGCTAGTAGAGGCCTATACAAGTTGATGCTCGGATGTTATTCAACCAGAGCGTATATTTTTGTCTCTCACGATTAGTGTGAAAATGACACCAAACATGCATCATTCATGATTATCATTTCAAGTACAACGCTATGGCACACACTTGCATCAAATGGGAGAGACCACAAATTCAGCGTAGGACCGAAATCGAAAGGCAATCGGGATTAAAATTTACAAGCAATCATAAAGTCCTTTGCATATATCTTAATGACAATGCTATATTATCTACTTTTCCACTTATACAAGATGACTGCACATTTAGCAATTGAGAGAATTTTACTTAATTATCCCTGTTAATATTTAGCAGAAAGAAAGAATGTCTGGTGAAGAAATTTGATGCGGTTAAATTCCACCACACTGATAATTTGCTTAATATCAAAGAAACAAAAAGAGAAGGACATGACAAGGATTTGCAAACCTATTTAGGGCATAAGGAGGACAACTTTCCTAAGTAGTCATAGGCCTGTCTATATAGGGCATCCATTCCCCTCTGTAAAACTGTATCATTTCCAATTGTATAATTATAAAATGTAACAATGTTGTAATTACCTGCTGCAGAAGCACTGTGTTGTCCCCTTCAAAAGTCTGAAAAATATCATGATCATTCCTCAAGCTACCAAATCTATTGACAGCTGCATAACCATGTCCTCCACATGCCTCCCGACAGATGCTTAACGATTTTGCTGTATAAGAAGTCACATAAGCCTTGAGACCTGCCGAAAGTGCATGAACATCTCCAACCAATTGATCATCATGAGACTTCTTCATCTCTGAGTACTTCTCCACCAAATACAGAGTGGCGAAATGAAATGCATATGTTGAAGCCAGCATGGGCATAAGCTTGTGTTGTTGAGATTGGTAATCCAGAATACTAACTTCAGGCTTCTTGGGAGGACCAAATTGCTGACGAAGTAAAGAATATCTCGTGGCAATTGTGACGGCAATTTTTAGGACTCCAACCGAAGAATATGCCAAGCCAACCCTTCCACCCACAAGTTCACCAAGGGTAGCGGCAAACCTTTTATTGATAGTTGGGAGGCTGCTCGTGTATTTCCCATCCCGAGACACATCTCCAAACCTATTGAGGAGATTTTCTCGAGGAATTCTTACGGAGCGGAACCTTAGTGCTCCATTATCTACCCCATTCAGGCCAATCTTATGCCCACAATCATGTATTTCAATTCCCGGAAGTGTTTTGTGCGTTGTCATATCCCTTATCGGGACAATAAAGGCATGGACTCCCATATCAGCAAGTCCTCTTGCTTCATGAGTTGGCAGCATTAGCTTGGCAAAAACAGTTGCGAACTTGCCATGGACTGCAGCATTGCCAATCCACCATTTAATGGCACCATCATTTGGAGTGTCTATAACAAATTCATCTGTGATTGGGTCAAATGTTGCAGTAGTTTGAAGACCTTGAACATTTGAGCCTTGCAGAAGAAAGCCAAAAGCCATTTAGTAGACAAGAAGATAAGTAAGTTTACTGGTATGTCAATGCTAACTAAACAAAAGCCCTAGGTAGAAAGTGCAATGGACAATGTGTAGTGGTTAGATGCCCAGTAAGAGAACTGCCAGATATTTCTGCCACGTACATACCGATGTTGACTATCACTTCGTTAGTGATCTTATGAAACTTTCATTTTCAGTAAAATGGCAGTACAAAAGAAAAATTGTTGTATCTCAATAAAATATAGGAACTCATGTCATTCTTATGCCAAAAGATAAATTTAAATCTGCACAGCAATTACCACCTGCCTTCAGCCTGATGGCAAGGCAGACAGGGGAGGCAGGTACAAGAGCTATTGAGTTGAATTACCGAGCAAAAAGGAACAAAAAAATAATAATAATTCAGAGCACTACCTTATAAAAAATTAGAAAGCAACCTGAGAAACAGATTATCAGAAACCTTACCATGATGTAGTTCTGTCATTGCAAAACAACCTGGATATTCCATGCTATCGATCTGGTCAGAGTACTTATCCCTATGTCTTTTAGTTCCTAAGTTGATCACTGAGCCTCCCCAAAGACTGCATAAAAATAGGTCAGGTTCGTAAATGAGTTTTCTCTATCTATCAAACAAAAGTACAATTCACGAGTTTTTCTCACAACTGCTTACACACTTTAGTTCCTGAGGGACCACCAGCGTAAATAAACCTCATGCAACTCTAAGAGAAACCACATTAAACGGTATCACTCTTTGTTATTAAAATCTTCTTCCTTTTTCTACTTTTAAAACTGTCAGAAGCATATATCTCCTACTTTTTTTCCACTAATCTAGGTCACTTCAAGCAGATAAATATGCACCTCTTTCCAATACTCAAATTCAAGGATGTTTGTTTCCGCAAGTCACAGTGCTTCGCTATGTCCATCCTGTCGAAATGACAATCCTGGGAAAAGCATTTTTCCTCCGTATAATTTACAGGGATGCTAGAAGAAAGAAAAGTGATGTACACAGTGAAATTGCAAATGGCATCGGAATTCTGCATTTACATAGCTCAGTAGTCTCCCTGTCCCCTCTTACTTCAACTAAAATTTGTTTTTCTTTGCTTTTTCCTTTTCCTTGTTATATCTACATGCTTAATGGGAAAGAATGAATGGAAATGTAGCAAAATAATATTTTCAATTTTTTTTTCTTTAGGGTCAATACCTTTCTCATCCTTTTCAAGATAGAACTTAATGAGTTATTAGGCAGGTCACCTAGAAAGTCTCTCATTTGATGCATGCACTATGATACTGCTGTTCTGTGGCATGTTTGCATTTGCATTAAATTCTTCACAACTATGATAATGAGATTACTCGATTCGGTATGACATTGTGTCAACACACCGCTCAACATATGCCTTACATAGAATGCTAGACTTTCTCGATCATGCAATACCAAATTCAGCCGAGGACTTACCAATGCTACCAGTGATTCTTTGAGCCATCCACCGGCATAGGTCCCATGCAAGTGGACGGCCCTCATGCAATCATGCATAATGGGAATTGAATCTATTTAAACCCAAGAAGGTCGGTAACTCAAGTTAATAAGACACCAGACAACCAACGAAATCAAGGTGTTAGGAAGAGTAGCGACAAGAACTTGCTGCACATCACACACAACGAATTCAACTCTAATTGTATTCGAAATTACTTCCAATCGAAGTTCCACGATATTCTGAGATCAAACCGAACAAAATCATGCCAGAACGAGCTACAGCATCTCTAACAACTCCCAACCAACACCTAAACCCCGGCGTGGACCAGAACGATTCGAAAACAGTAACAGCCTAACGGAACAGCCAGCCGAAATTCAAAATCTGAAGTCAAAAAGCAAAAACGAGTTCCTCGAGATCACCTGTACTGCACGCCCATCTTGATCCCGAGCGACATGTCGACGCTACCGGCGGCCTCCATGATCGCGAAATACTTCTCCGGATCCTCGGAAACGAAACGGAACGGCCGAATCCCGGCCTCTCCTGACCAGGCCTAGAAGCTGACTCATGCAGAGCTCTCGGTGCTCGTCCATGGAGATCTCGACCGGCGTCTGGAGATGGGGCCTCGAATTGAAGTACTCGTACACCTTCTCCTGGATTCCCCGGTGCTTCCCCCTCATGTAGTCGGACAATCTCTCGGTGTCGATCTCGAGCTTAGTAGCCCTAGCGCACGTCAGCATCTCGAGCTCGTCGGCGCGCCGCGGAGGAGGAGGAGGCACGTCCGGCGTCAGGTGGGAGCGGAGCCGCAGGAGCCGCCTCGCCGACGACTGAGCTCCGTGCTCCGGGGCTTCGACTGAGCTCGAAGACGATGACGACGACTCCATTCGCAGAGAGAGACACAACAGAGAGATCAGGCGAACGGAAGTACGGAGGTGGGAGGGGAGGGAAGGGAAGGGATTGAAGATGAAGAATGTCAGCTTATGCTTAGAGATGCAGAGATGGCTGCCTTCATGCCAGTTCCCTTGCACGGCACGGGGGATGACGTGGACTGACGTATTAGTGACGACGTGTCAGCAGGAGATTGGGTGATGGCGTTGGCAGTTAACTCCTTCTGGCGCGCCTCCCAACGTGAGTTGATCATGTTTGACCGCGAACACCGGTTGGTTCCGGAATCTGGATTGGAACGGTGAGTCTGAATTTTGGCGGTTCTTTTCCTTTTATTATTATTATTATTCTATTTGTTTTGCTAAAAAAATTTAACATTATTTTTTAGATTACACAATATATTTCGATATTTAACTGAAATTTTAAAATTAATTCATCATATTTTCTTAGAAATGTTATTCTATGCGAAATAAAGAATATCCATTTGTCAAGACCCCTATCACAAGAGCCCATATTTTTCGAGCCCAACCACTTAAATCTCGAGCACGAGCGAAGTCCAGTGATTTGATTGTGGGAGCCGGGTACCGAAATACGGACCCCAATCTTGATAGACTTGATCTCAACTCTTGTAAACTTTGCTCGACCGTCAAGAAATCAAGGTCTAAAGGCGATGATTTGAGACACAGGAATTGGATATCCAAACACGGTGGTTGGGAACTCGAGCACCGGCATCGAGGTCGTGGCTCGGCCTTGAGAAACTCGGGCTTGGCTTTTGTGGACTCAAGCTTTGACTCGGACGAGAGAGCCGGGTAGCGAGGGAAGGAGCCTAAATAAAATCGAAGTGGAGGAATATTTCAATTCAAATCATGGAAAATCAGTCTGTAATTCCACATTAACATCTTAGCCAAACAAAAGTCTAATTAAAAGAATAGCAATAAATAAAAATAAAATAAAAAGCAAAAGTGAAAAAGCACGACAGTCTACCGATGACCCGCGCGTGACTGTGCTTCCAGAACCCGAATTCAAAATCCAAGAGGCGCGGGTTTGGAGCCCCGTTTTCGCCATTTGCCATGGATTCTTCTCGTCCTCTTCCCGCCTCCTCCCTCCTTCCTCAATCCAAAAAAAATATTTCTGCACTACCAAAACCCTACTGGCCATCCTCGCTTCCTTCCTTCCCACCTTCAATCGTCGATGATGATGGCGGACGAGCGTCCTTAACCTCGTTCGAATTCCTCTCTCGTCCCCTCAAATGAAGGTCACTCTCTCAATCTCGAATTTTTTTCTTGTTACTGAATTTTTTTTTTTTGCACTCGTTGTTCTAAGCTTTCTTCGTTTTCGATCGACTGCGACCTGCTTTTCGCCGCAGGAAGTCGGAGGATGCGATAGGAACTTCGGGCGAATCTCCTCTGTCAAGTTCATTGTGGTTTAGGTTTCGAGGTTGGTGGGGGGACGGCCTTCTTTGTTTTTGAAGTATAGGAGCTGCGAGCACTGTTTTGTTTGTGACAGATCTGGGCTTTTCGAGTCAAGTTCATGATGAGCGGGGACAATTTCTCCGGCGGCTCTCGGGGGGATTGCCCTGCTCTCGGTGATGTGACCAATCGGCCTGTGAAAAGGGGGTTTTCGCTCGTTTCCGATGATTCAGGAGCAAAATCTCAAGACAGGCGGGGTAAATGTAGAATAGACGGGGGAGGGGATGCGGCTTCTGTGAAGCAGGTGTGTTTGGGAGTTGAGAATTTGGTGAAGGGGAAATGCACTACCAGACATGATGGGCACGGTGTTAAGAAGGGTACTATTCCTTTTTTCAAGGACAAGAAGGCTCGTGGTTCATCCCCTGTGCATGACAAGCTCAGTGGTGCCAGCCATAGTGTGTTTTCTGCTGTTGTTAGATCCCAGGAAACATTAAATGTTTCGCACAGCAGTCCTAAGGTTTTGGGGATTGAAATGAATGCACGAAGTGTATTGGAAGTGGCTGATGCATCAAGGGATAGTTGTACGTCGATTGTCTCGACTTTGAGCAGTCAAGTGGGTGAGAAAAGCTCTGAGGGGATCAAGGTGCGCAACGAGCATGCAGATGTTGTAAAGGAAGTTTATGTCGATCCAATTAGAGAAAGCTCCGCACAAGGTCCCATTACTCAGGTACTTAGCAATTGTGACGAGGGCCTCAGAATTGGGAAATTAGCATCGAACAGTTCTGGCTCCATTGAGTGGTCAAGGTTGCCTAACTCACAGGGTCTCAAAAACTTTGAATTGATAAGATGCCAAACTTTGGAGGGAAATGGCTGTGACAATTTGTGTGCTGAAGAGGACCTGCTCAAAAGTTGTTCCTGTTCTTTTTGTTTGAAAGGTACTTTTAAGTTCTCGACACTTTCTAATTTATCTAGTTGTTCTGATCCAGCACATTTAATCCATAATAGATATAACTTGAAATACATATCTTCGTCATTTCTGTTGTCAGCTGCTTATATGTGGTCAGACCTTCACTACCAAGACATAAAGGGTCGAATATCTGGTAAGTTTTGTCCTTTGTCTTGGGCACCTTCCATCTATTGGAGGTTCATTTTTTTGGATAGCAGGGAAATGGTGCTTGTATTAGTCTCCTTCTGCTTCAATATACATGGTGATAACTTGATAGATGAAATTGACAAAAGCCATGTTATCCATCCTTCAGCAGTGAGCAAGAGTCGAAAAGAAGCTAACACTTTGGTTCAGAAAACTGCTATGGCAAAGGATGTTATCCATGTTTCAGGAAACTCAAATAAGTCTCCAAATCTGGAATATGTTCTCACGAATCAATGGAGGTCACTCTTTCTTCGCATGGAGGACATACTAGTCCATGAAGGCCGTGAACTCGTGAGTATCTGTTTCTTGTAGATCAGTTTCAACCTTTTGTTCTTTTAAGGGGATGATTCCATTTGCTTTTATGAGATTGTACACAAGGTTAATTTTCTTTGATAATTTGCAGTTTTCTATTTTTTTTAACATAGCTTCTGAATGCATTGCACTGTCAGGCCAAATATTTTCTTCCTTCTCCTCCATTACAATAGAGCCATGGGCGCTATTTTCTCATTGATACTAAGAGGTAACTTGAATTTCTGCTTTGCAGCAAAGTAGTTATTGTGAGCTCAAAGATATGAGAGAAAAATGTAAGATGGATCTGGATTCGACGAACAGGATGCCTTCAAATAGACACTAGTGTTGCATCGGTTTCGCGGTTGGAATCTCTTATACTCGAGACTACTTCCAAGCTTGTGAAGGTGCAATTACATGCATTCCTTTTTGCATATACGTGCTCGCGCTTTGACGCCTTCTGTGCAATCCGATGTTGTAGTACATGGATCTTTCCCTTACCGTTTCTTTCATGAGGTGCCTGGAATGTCTTTGCTAGTTTCTTCATTCAGGATTTTACTTGGCTGTGATTTTTTCGTCCTGCTTGTTGCCAGTACAAGTCGAAAGATTTTATTGCTTGAGAAAATGTATTGTTTTTTTCCTAAGTCAATGAATCAGGCCCCTGATTTGAAAATAAAGAGCTGTCAAGCGTAGAAAATTGTGGTGATACTGTTTCAGCAAATTTTAGTTGTTTCTGAGGCTGATCTTTTGTTCAAGTGTTAGTCCAGGAAAGTGTTATTACTGATTTTGTTGAAATTAACTGCTTGTAAGTCGTGAGTCGGAGTTCATTATGCTTAAAATTTCCAAATTTCTGTATCTTTGGATAGAGCATTCTCGCTTCCTGTTGTAACAGCCATTTGGGACTGTCATGCTAAATTAGACCAAAATGCAACATCGAAAACAGAGGTGAAGAAAACTTTTTGCAAGATTTTATATCGTGAAATATGAGTTTAAGAGACAAGAGAATAGAAGAGTCTAATGAGAATGGGAAATGCTTAGTTCCTTTTCCTAGCTTCAACACAAATGTGTTTACACTTTTGATCCAAAATAAAGTACTACTATTTCACAAAAAATGAAAAACCAAGTAAGTACAAACTGATTCGGGTGTGTCTAATTGCAACTTGTGTAGCATCAATCGGCATCGCCATGCTGTTTGTTGAGTTGCGATCGGGCTTCTGATAGCGCACGGCTCACCTCTTCATCATCTGGTGTCTCTCTATTCAAAACCTCATAGTCTCTTATCGAAGCCTCCCAATTTCCTAGCTGTATAAATCCCAGAGTTGATTAAAAATAATGAGTAACATCACACACGGAAAGCCTCTCGTCCAAACTTTTGCAACCCCAGAAGGTCGGCAAAAATAGAACAAAGCGTTGTTTGCATCTTGTTCTATGTACTTCGATTCAGCAAAATGATTTAAGACTTGTTTAGAGTAAGATGGTTTACCTTGGCATGACAATCGGCTCTTCTGAGTCTAGCTTTGCTATAAGATGGCCGTACATTAAGAGCAGCTGCACAATCCTCGATCGCTTTCTCGAGCTGGCCTAGCTTGGACCAGCAAGCTGCTCGATTGCACAATAATACCGAGTTGCAAGGGTCGTGCTCGAGTCCCCCTGCATACGCCGAACAAGCTTCCGGGAACCTCGAGGCCTTGAACAGCTCGTTGCCCCTTGATCGAGCCGCGGCTACCGCTCGAGCCCTCATCATCACCATGTTCGCCTCCTTGTTGTTTGAATCAAGTCGAGCCGCACGTTGAGCTGCCTCCAAGGCATCATCGAATCTGCTGATCACTACAAGAGCTATAAAAAGAGGCATTGGCTATTTTCCCTCCCAAAGATTCAAATTATGGTCATGAAGGAAACCGACCTGCCTGCGGCCATGTCAACCTGAGCTCTGATCATCAGGAAATATGAGCTGCCGATGGGCCCGAGGAATTTCGTGCAAGCATCGACTTCAAAGTTTGGACCGTTGATCAATACTTCATCTGCCTCCTGATGCTGGTTGAGCTTCAAGAATGCCTCCGCTTGCAACGCGAAGATCTTTTCAACAACCACAAGCAACTCGGGTCAGAAATATACTTTATGGCTAGAGACAGAGGCGGATTCTACCCTAACTAGCTTTCGATTTGTATGGCCGTTAATGCTGACCTGCGGAGCCGAATCGGCACCTGCAGATATGGCTCGCCCGCTTTCTTTGATCAAGTTGTTCCAGTCTCGTAGCTTCTGAGCCTCTGTGCATTTGTTTAGATGGGTTTGAACAGCTCTAGCTTTAGCAATGACCTCAGGATCGGCTTCTGGTCCTGCATGTTTGTAGTGATACATTGCCTTTTCTGCCTCCCCTAGCCTTTGTGTTCACATAACACAACAGGAGTCCCACTTCAGTGATTGTTAGCCGAAGCTAAAAGTTACAACTTACAGGACACGCGGTGATGGAATGGAAAGTATTCGGGACCATTTTGGCAGAACAACGAAAAATGACAGCAATTTTTCACCTGAGATATAGCGTTGCCGCGCGATTATGAGCTCTGTGATAATGAGGCTCGATTCGAATGGCTTCTCTACAGTCGATGACGGCTTCAAGAAGCCTCCCCAATGCGGTCAAAGCCGCGCTCTTGTTGCTCCTGTATGAAGCCTTATTCGGATCGATTGAGATCGCCGTGTCATACAGAGCCAATGCTTCTGCGAATCTCCCGTTCTTGTAATCTTCGTTGCCCAGGATCTTGAGAGTCTCAGGGTCCATTCTAGTCGAAATGGCACGGCACAAGGAAGCTGGCGGCTCTTCGCTAGAGTTTCTTGTCGCCGCATGTCTTCCGGTAGGCGCCGAGGATTCTTCTCTAGCAGTAGGTCTCGGAAGATAGGTGAACATATTGTCATTTGGGCTAGCATTACTTGTTCCAGGTTGCCTCAAATTGCCCAGATTACCGAAGAGCATGACATTGCTTGACGAGGCCCGGACAAGCGTGTTACTTCCTTTAGATTTCTGGTGATCAGCTATCATGCTCTCCAGCTCGCCAGATATCCCAATGGCTTCCTTGGGGACTCTCCTACCTTGGTTTACATGACCTTGGTCGGCCAGCACGTTCGCGGTGGCCCTGCCCGGAACTCTATTTCCGGGTTGGATTTGACTTTGAGGATGCCTTCCCTGGGCCTTAGGGGAAGGTCTCGAGACGGGTCTCGGACGCCCTTCCGATCCATTGTTACAAGCGTCGAGGAATGCGGTCTCATCGGAGCCGCCTCGCCGTCTTTGAGAATTGGGAGTGCTGGGGGTCTTGGCAATGTTGTTGCTGCCGCTGTTCGGCGTGGGGATCGATCCGGTCGACGTGCTCCTCCTGAGCCAGAACGTGCTTCGCCCAAAGACCACATTAAGCAAGCCGCAGCCCGATCTTCTCTCCGGAGACGCATCTACCATTCTTGTGTTGATCAAGAAACTTTGCTCTCTCCAGCTTTTTCAGAAAGATCAGAGCATATCGAACCCAGGATCATATGAAAGTGCCAAAATCCACAACATAAAACTCGAATGGCGCGCAAAAATTCGCAGCTTTGTATGTTAAGAAAAACTTAATCTTGGACCCTGCAGAACTTCTGCAAGAGATTTGATTCGTATGAAACCAAGTTTGCTGCTGTGACATGTGCAAATCCTCATCAAAATGGCCACTTGCAGACCAATGCACAAGTCCTTCGTTCTTCCTCTGTTTTCGAAAAGCTCACAAACAGAAGCCAAAATCCCAATGCTTGATCCGGAGACATTAGCAGCGAAAGAGAGAGACGTTCAGGAGGCGGTCTTTTTGTCGCGATCGCCGCTCTCGGCCTCGCTGGTTCTTGCTGTTGTTTTGCTTCTTCTCTTTCTTTCTTCTGGTTGACATGGGAGGTGGAAAACAGGGGGACCAACTGACTCGGTCTTGTATGAAACGAGGATCTCTGCATTTCTTTTGGGAAAAACGATGGACGTAATTAGATACTTAAGATCCTATTTTAGTGAGTCGGAGAGGGGATAGGATTTGTGGCAAGTTTTGCTGGTGGGGTGAAATTGAGATGATTCTGTCATATTAGGGTCGAATGAAGGGGGAAAAAAAACAATAAAGTAGGGGGCAGAGTGAGACAAATCAAAATTTGAGGGGACAAATTGAAATTGAGCCTAAATTGAGTTATGGAGCTTCCTGTGATCTCTTTTCTCATGTACTTCCTGCAAACACTTCCTCATCCTTGAAGCACAAGGAACTAAAATCTGCCAAAAAGAAAAATCTCATTGTTGTTGTAATTGTAGCAATGCACAAACAGGCTTCCAAGAAAATATAAACAACAAGAAACGGACCATGATATAATTAGTTTTTTCCATAAACGTACCGTGCTCCGATTGATTAGGGATGTCGAAATGTTGCGTTTTCTCGGCGTAGCATTATCAATATCTCACCACGGGTTTCCCTTTCCTCATATGGGATTGTCTGCGATCTGTCTATCTACTTACTTATCGACTTATCCGTTATCGTGAAACAAATTGCATATTCCCATCCATTTGATAGACGACCGACACGAGATTGCTGTAGCAGGGCCGACGCATACCTCTAATACCACCCGGGGCTTCAATGCTGGGAGCCGATTCGACTATGAGGTCGGCCAGGGCCAGGGGTGACGCGATTCCCCCAAGATTTTCTACAGTCCCCACAGTGAATGTCTACACTTACAGAAAGCAATTGCAACCTTTTCTGCTGGACATGTTAAAAATCCAAAGTTCCTATGATTTCGTAATGAATTGCATTTTTGGTTACTAAAGTGATTTATCAACGTGAAATTGAGCAAAGCGATTAATGTCCAGCCTTCAATTTACCCAATTCCAGGTACAAACGTTCCAGAGAAAAATGTGATAAATCGTCGAGGACAATGTGAGAGAGAGAGAGAGAGAACACTAATGTAACTATGGAAAGCTCATGAACATTCTCAAGCAAAGGACTAATCCTAATCCCGATGACATGAAAACAGAATCGCGATTTCACAGGATCATTGTCAACAAGGTCCAAATCAACTCAGTGTGATTCAGTTTGTGAACCATATTGCCTAGGGATGCAAGGCCTCAGGGGATCAGTCTGAGACGCGAAACCTGCTTCAAGGTGCGGAAGAACCAGCAACATAGTTTCTTGGGTTTCTCTGTAATTCAGTGGCTATTGCCTCTGACAGTTCTTCAGCACTGTACTCCACTCCGAAGCAGCGCACCACCTCCATGTTCGGATTCAGCAAGTACCTGTTGAAGTTCATGGGCATTATGACAGATTAAAACAGAGCTACACACACAAGAGCACACAAAGTGTGTAGAAAAGAGACGCGCCAGTGTACCCGATCCTTTGTTTCCACGAGAGGTGAACTACCGAACCAAAAAACCCAATCGGAGAACAACCTCAACTGAACTGACAAGGCCAGTCCAATCCCTTTCAAGTTCTCTATTATTCAAAATTTAATCCTCTTAATTTTTTATATATATATATATATATATATATATATATATATATATTAAACACAATATGACTAAGAGTAACTATTTGTCAATAATGCCACATATATCACAAAACCCCTCACTATTCTATGCACTTCATGCCATTTTAGTTTACCCGGCAATCAAGGCCAGAGTCATGGAATTTAGAGAGAGAGAGAGAGAGAGAGAGACTTATAGGCCAGAAGGGCTTACATGTTGTGAGAGGTCTCTACAAGATAATCATCCCCTTCCTCTTCGACCTTCCTGAAGTAAACTCGGTATTCCTGCGCCATCTGCCTAACAGCAGCAACAGATCCTGTAAGTCCAATTATTCTCGGATGGAACTCTGCAGTCCTTTAAACAAGAATCGCGGAGAATTAGCAGCAAATCATATTTGGAAACAGTGTAACGGAAAAATTAGGGGACCCTGACCTTTAAGATAAGCACGGAGATGAGAAGGTATATCCCTCTGAGGATCAATCGTGACAAATACTGGTAAAATCTCTGCGTTCTGTTTTGACTCTTGGTTCAAGCAGTATAGGAAATATCAGTGACACCCACAAAAAGATAATTCGATGTCACAAATATGTTGGTACAAGAGCCAAACCTAATATGTCAATAGCTTTCGCCATTGTATTGAGTTGTTCGGGACCAACATCAGGTGATGATGTATACCCGAAATAGAGGAGTACCCATTTTCCTTTTAAGTCCTTTTCAGTGACAATCCGATGCTCCGTGTCAATTAAAGTAAATGGTCCACCAATAATCGGTCCCCTGACTGAATTTCCTTCCCCGCTACTTCCTTGACCTAATACAACAAAAAAGATCCTATAAAAGGTCACATATCTCTTCACAAAACTAGAACTTTACTTTTAGATCACCAACAATTTTCAGGTGTCCTTTTCTGGTCAGGTATACCAAGGTACCAAACCTCGCTATGGAGATTGAGCATGCAAAGCCTCAAATTGATCCTTGATTAATGGGACATGGGCTACCCTCAGTTCCAGATCATCACATTACAAGTTTTTTCATGAATATCTAAGGCATTTACTTACTTTCAGAACTTTAGTTCTGAGACAGGAGAAATAAAGTAAAACATTTAGTTCAATTTAAATGATGCAGAAACGGGAACCTCCACAGGAAGCATAATAAATCCGTTCTTCAATTCACGTGAACCAAAATCAAAGCACAGTAAGGTATCCATCCTAAACAGAATGAGCTGATCTGAAAATTGAGGTTTTACTTTCGGCATCTGCCCATAATGGACACATATCCATCGGGAAGTGGGTGCTAGAACCGGTATCTTCAGTACATTACTTTGAAAATTTTGGCCATAGAATCCACGGGATAAAGAAATCACTGACTACAGATGTCTAATCATGCTTGAAAAACTCATCTTAGGCCTCTTGGTTCATATGTTTCCATCTTTCTCACACATCTTATGTGGCATCTCAGAAAAGAACGCCCATAAAACTGTCGACTTATCTCAAAATGAAAGAGAATTGCTCAATGCTCTTAAACCTTAAGTGCTCTGATACAGATATGGTAAGAAGAGAAAGACATGGATGAAGGGAAAGACTATTTTTAAAGGCACAAAAGTGAGTCCTCCTATTTCTTCTATTTGAAAGCGATGTAAGATTTTTATTTTTATTTTAAAAAAAGGAGAATAAGTCAACCACCAGAGTTACCTTTTAAAGTTGCTCTCCTCTCGTCATTATAACGGATTAGAACTGCAGCCCCAACGACACCTCCTACTATAAGACTAGGCTGCATAAGATCATTAAAAAGACGGGAATAAGAATGTATAAAGAAGCACACCACATGACTGAGACCAACAAGTGTAGGTGCGTGGATATTTACAATATACTGCACAAGCCAGAAAAGCAAGAAAAAAATCATCTCTTAAAGAAAATGAATTTTGATGACATACAATGAGATAGTTTCTCGAAGGCCGAGAAGCATCTGCTTCGGCAGGCAATACGGGAAAAACATTCCGACGCCCATTACCATTTCTGGACGATTTTGAATAATTAAAAGTTTGAACATTCCTCTCCGGACCAAACCTACAACAGATTCACAAGTGGTCAATAAACTGAACGAGGCATGTACTTCTGACCAAAAAGCTTTTCCAATGGACATGACTATGGCACTAGCAACTAGACCATCCTAGATGTTACTCATTGTTGCATATTCCAAACACTCCACCAAAATACAAGAATCCATCTTACTCAGCTAAAAAATGGAGAAAATATTGCTTTCAATCATCTAATTTTGGACATCAAGCATAGTCGCAAGTTGTTCATAAAAGAACAACCTAAGGGCCATCCACCTATTAAAAACCCGACCCCAGTAACCATCTGAACACCAATGGAACTACAGACCAGTACTGACCCACATCTTGCAAACTCAAGATGAATCTTCAAAACAGAAGCAGAGTAAGCACAAACTACATCACCACAATGATTCAGCTTCATGAGTGTCACAAAATGCTTCCCACCAGAAAACCCTGACGACAGTAACCGTTTGCTTGGAACTTATGATACCAAACAGCTCACTCCAAATTGAAACACAACCCAACCCAATGAGAACTTTCATCAGACAGAAAAAAGATCCCAACAAGAGTCCCCTCATCGAAATGAGGCTCAACATCAGCAAATCACAGACGCATAACTTGGGAACGGATTATCAGACATGAAGGAAACCCAGGGAAACAGAAGGCAACTCTGAGAGGAAAATCTGAAGAAGCGAAAAGGGTTCAAGGGTCTATACCTCTGGAGCAAATTCGAAGCCTCTCTCGAGCGGTGCTTAGAAGAAGAGAGAACACGACGAAGAATCATCGTCTAGTGGTGGGAAAAACTGTCGTGGGTCAAATCTCGAATTGGGTTTAAAAGACTGAACGATGGGCAACTTCTTGGATTGTTTTACAAGGATCACCGATGCATTTGCATTGCTGCCCAAGGCAAATGAATCAATCATGCGTGTTGCACGAGCAAGGACAGCCGAAGTACTTCCCGTAAGACGCTCCCACGCAGAAGAAAGGTTCAGCGATTGAGCCGGGCCGGGCCGCACTAGGTCAGTTTTGAACCCAAACTCCAGTCTTTCGTTTGAGCCCGGCTACGCCATCGTAGCACCGTGAACTAACGCGGCGTTTGGCCTTTAGGATAAATATCAGGGCAGGATGAGATATTTATCATATCTTATATTTGGCAATATCTAAAATAGGATAAAAGGAATATAAAGGATATATTTCGGATAAAAATGTCCTAAGAGAGGGGTGGGATAGATTCGAATAGAATTTCTCAAAAGAGCATATACGAGAACAATCAGATTTTTTTCACAACCACCATCTCTTCTCCATATTATACTCTTTCTCTAGTGGTGGCAACCATCAAGCGTGGCCGCCTCTTTTGCTATGCTAGGTTAGGGCCTCTAGCCGTAAAATCGGGTATCTCCACGACCTCGTTCTTTAGTCGATAGTTTGGTGTAATATTTGATCATGTTCTTCGTTCTTTAATTGCTTGAACCTTTCTAACATTCACAAAAGTCTCGACATGTTATGAAAAACTCAAGTTTTATTATCGACTTTTAATGTAGCTTGCTTGGACGACATGCATGAGAGTATGTTCAACTTGTGAAAAGAGGATGAATAATTTCATTTTTCAACATTTATTTTCACACTCAACAAGAGAACGAGTAAGGCCAATGGGTCATTCTCAAAGGGTTGGACTACAAATCAAGACCCTTAGTTCTACCAAGTGTGCTCAATCAATGTCGTGCCTAAATTTAGATGGCACAAATCTCTACTCAATAATAACTCACTTATCATAACTCATCGATGAATAATTTCTAAAGAATTTTGATTTTTAGTCGATCTTAATTGCGTCTTGTCTCTACTTATTTGACTTTAGATCCATAGTTCACCAAACAATACATAGGATATGACAAAATTCTTGAATTGTTTATCATATGCTATTTAGTCATATCCCGACTAGAAATCCGGACAACCAAACGCAACCCAAGGGTAAAACTAAGTCGAGTCACTACTACGTCGGACTTGATGCGATAATTACTCGACATCAACACATCATATTGGGAGACTTGTCAAAAAAATCCAAAACCTACTACACTCGTGCTAATGTAGTCTTGGACCTTTTAATTGTACTCATTGAGTTATAAACATTTTCACGTTTTTTCTCAATTAAGTTCATCCAATCATATTTTACTAGAAATTGGTGACGTGAACTCCCAACCTGTGTGGTACGGTTGGCATTAATACATACATTTTTAATAATATTCTAATAACATATTTTGAATTTTTTTTTATAATTTTTCCTTTTTTGTTTTTTTTTCCTTTACTTTTTTTTTTTAACTAGACTTAGTGCCGGTTAGGGTCGTCGGCCACAGGCGAGGGCCGCAACCCCCTCGCCAAATCCGGTGAGGCCGGGTTGGGGCAACGGACCCTCGCCAATCATAAATCCAGGGGAAAAAGTAAAAAGGAAAAACTTATAAGAAAAATTCAAAACATATGTTTAAAAAGTGTACGCATCAGCACCAATCATGCCACATAGAACGACCGACGTCCACATGAGCGCCCTTCGGCCAAAATTGACCAAATAAGCTCAATTAACAAAATGTAAAAATATTTAAGACTCAATCAACACGATTAATTAATTTGAAACTCAATTGACAAAGGTACAACAAATTTATGACTTTTTGACAAAATTGAATTGGCAAAACAAATAATACTTGGATAAATTAAGACAAAAGAATAGGTGATGTTTTTTGTTTGGTCAAAAGAATACATTATGTTATAAGTATCACGATTTGAGTGAATTGTGCGACTTCTCTTAATCCTTCACGTCTCCTTCTCTCTGTCCGAACGCAAGCATTCATTTCTCAAACGTAGAAAATGAAAGCAAAAGCTACAGTTCACACCATTCAAGACAATTTACAGGATGAGCTTGAAACAACCAAACGATCCATCCATTGACATCGGATAAAGATGGGATTGCGATGGCTCCAGAACACTTTACTTGCTCAGCGGCTCTCGGCCTTCTCGACCGGCACCGAAAGCAAATGCCGGGCCTTCATCTTGTGAATAGCACCGGCGGGATCGAGGCTTTTCGGACAGGTCTTGGTGCAATTCTTTATCGTCCTGCATCCGTACAACCTCTTTTGGTCCTCCGTTAGTGCCTGGAGTCGCTGGTCGGCGAATTCGTCTCGGCTGCCAAAGAAGGGACACCAATATCATCTAGTTGTTGCACTAAGAAAGACTTGACAGATACTTTTACCACACCGATTGATAACAAGAGGCATTGCTTGATTTATCCCAGCTCCCACATAGGTTAACTTCAAATTCGAGTTCCGGCGAAACATGCCAAACTCATATTGAAAACCTCAAAAGTCGAATGCGACATGCCGGATGCACAACCGGTTTATTGACAAGGCTACCAGGACGACACAACGATTACCATTTTTGACAAGAAAATATGATGCCTTGGAACCGAAAGGAGAATATGGTCTTACCTGTCACATATCCATCTATATGCTTGGAGAAGCGCGGCCGGTCCCAAGAACTCTTCCGGATTCCACCAATAGGACGGGCACGAACTACTGCAGCACGCGCATAATATGCATTCGTAAAGCCTGTCCAATCTCTTTCTTTCCGCCGGAGTTTGCCGGTATTCCCGACCATCTTCCGACAGACGTCTCGTCTTAAGCCACGGCTCGATTGACCTGTCTCAAGGCAAAGGGAAACCTATTCCACCCATTTGCACGGAATCGAAGCCTAAAAGACGACCGTGCACCCTTCGCCTTTCCGATTCACATGATTGAATAAGAACAACTTAATCACCACCATACATTCCTGTGGTGGAATGACCGATAAAATCCACAAGCAATGTACTTATGATTCGAAGAATGACCATTTTGACCGGCCTCAGACTCTGCCGTGTTCTAAAATTCTGAACATCCCACATAATGACATGAATAAATTCGCGACTATGTACCACAAATTAGGGAGCTTGATTATCGCCGGATGGCTTACTTGTACTGCCGATAGAAGTTGGTGAGATCGACGGCGAGGTCCTTGATGACATACATGTGCGGGAGTGGAGTGATCGTAGTGGGCTTCGAAGTGTCCGCGTCGATGGGCTTGAGACAAGCCACGGTGTTGGTCCCGTCGATGTTCATGGCGCACGACCCGCATATCCCTTCCCTACACGACCTCCTGTAGGTCAGCGTCGAGTCGTCCTCCGCTTTTATCTTCTGAAGTGCATCCAACACCTGCACGCGCCACCAAACGTCGCCCACCGTCATATCGAGTCGTCCGTCACATGGAATTCGAAGAACGTATGGCAATATAAATGGAGTGGATCAAATTTATGGAGCGGGAAAATTTTAGCGCGTTCGGTTCACGAGACGAGGTTGGCAGGTGAATTCACCATTGCATGCTAGGGCAAGGTGATGGTGGTAACGAAAATTCCGACATTTCCCTTCCGTTCGACGGACCGTTCGAGATTTTGAACATTATTGCCTGTTTTTCTAAAATGAAACTTGTATCGCTTGAAATAATCAATCATTGAAAATAAAATCATCGTACACAATAATCTATGTCTATAATCAATGAAAATGAAAATAAAATCATTGTCTGGAACGCAGTATGTCCGTAGGTCGACATGAGAGGGGAGAGAAAAGTGGTTCACCATAGGACCACAGGCGGTCAAGTCGGGGCTCCACCGATAGATCCGAAACTCCTTCACCGTCGCTCCCTTCTTCTTCTCGATCGTCTCGAACGTCTCCATCGCTTGCTCTGCATGTCGTCGCCCCGCTGGGCGGTCTTCAAGAACTGGGAACTTCTGCGACGCCTCCTTCTTGCCCAGCTCTAATAACCCACCTGCTTTCTCGTAGACGTGGCGAAACAAGCTCCTCCACATCCTCTCTCTCTCTCTCTCTCTCTCTGCCTCTGTGTTGGGTTTCTGATGGATTCTGCAACACGGGTGTGCAGATCGATGGAGATGATGATGATGTGTTCTTGCGCGGCGAAAGAACACCTGGTTTTTGCATGACCGAAACGTGTTCTGAGTACGGGGTATGAGCAAAATGAACCAAAGCCCGCTGCCTGGTCTCGTCGGCACAAAAATGTGACACTATAATCGTGAAATGTTAGGCATAAGATTAAAGATGAATCCCATTATGATTGTCATATATTTTTTTGCCATTCATAACACTCGCAGTTGATATTACACCGTTATATGATTATACAATCAACTTCTCATAACATTTAGTGTAAAGAAATCGCACCTAACTTTCTTGATTTCCCGATGTGACTTGATGCCAATTCCTTTGCTGCTCACTAATTTCTTTTTTATTATACATTTTTCGTTAAACAAACTCAATATTTCGAGAATTCACAATAGTTTTTACTCTTTATGTGATGGTACATGGTAAGGATGTGTTCGGTCGCCCAGATGACAAGTCGGATAAGAACGAAGGCTATTATATTTGGTGTTCAGTGGCGGATATGGACCGAGATAAACCTCGAATGAGTTGGGATGATATTATGAATCACTTTCCCATGCTAGAAGTGAGATAAAATTTTCTCATCCGTGTACAATAAAATACCTTAAAATATACAAAAGTGGACAAAATGACAGAAAGCCTTAGGGGGGACGACAATAGCGGAGCCACTGGTGACAAAACACGTCGATGGTAGCAATTGATTGGTTGAGTCCAGATCCAGATTTGGACTCCATACTTTAGGTCGCGAAGGCAGACCATTGACACCAACGTCAATCCCCAGATATGTTTTTGCTTTATATAACCCGAATCCCTTTACTCGCTGCCCGAACCAAATGAAATTCCAACCCTAAAAATCCAAAATTTTCGGTTCGGTTCGGTTCGATTCGATTCGGGTATTTTTTTTTTTTTTTACATCCTTAATTGTTGGATAGTTGATGAGCATCCTCAACTATTCGGGGTATGCCGTGTGAAAACTTTTCACCAAATGACCTCGGAACATTTGATTGGTCAAGGCCACCTACCCCAATTAAAAGTCCGTACTTAAATCAGTTTATGGGCGTGCAAAGTGTTCTATGAGCTCCGGGTAGTTGGATCTCTATGCCCGTCCCACCGCATAATAAAAACGAGAAAGCTTTTCATCAAACAAAAGGAGTTTATGTAAATAAATCAAATCCGTTGACAATGCTAACCATAATGATTTTGCGCATAATGAGGTTCTTCGATAATTTTGACATTTATTCAAAGATTATCCTTGCACACATGACACTTGTATAGCCAAATTTCTAAAACTTACTTGGCCAAGCAATGACATTTCTTTCAAAAAAAATATAAATTGTCAAAGTGTTAAGGAGACCGTGTGCCAAATAGTCACTAGTATTTCCATCTATCGGTCATAGGATTGACTCGTGGTTTATTCGAATGCAATGTCACTCGTGATGTACATCTCAAAGAACTTTGCATTGATGTTGTACGATCTTTAGCTCCGATTGAGCGCTCGAGGTACCTCTCATCCAAATGACTCTACATTCCCTCTCCCTTAACATAGATGGAATCATGACCCGATGATCAATTTTCATCCTTTTTAAGATTTGAGAATTGATAATGACCCCGTTTTTGGAATTAGAAGTCTAGATTCTTTTTCAAAGAATAAAATGCAACTATATAAACATGTAGATTCTTTTAAAAAACTTTTTAATACTTTTAATGAATAGAAGACCTATACAGATTTTGTCTTTGTTTTGGAGGGAGAGCCAGAGGCAAGGAACTACAAGGCATCAATTTCAACCAACCATAAAGTCAATCCATCGTGATTGAGATAATTATCCAAAGGTTTTAAACTTGATAGCTAATTCCATCTTAAAACTCTCAATTGTATCAATTTAATCTTAAATATTTTGATAATTTGCCAAATTAGTTGAAACTATTATTTGAATAATTGATCAGAAAGGCTGAATTGGAAAATCGTCAAAAGATTTAGGACTAAATTGGTAAATTGTCAAAAGGTTTAGGATTAAATTGACACAATTAAAAAGTTTACAACTAAATTGATTATTGTACGATAAATTTCAAACTTTTTATACAATTTTCTATGCTGTAATTTGATCACAAATGCTTATGAAGAAGAGAATTCGAATACTTGAAATATGGTATAATTTCGAGACGGAAGCGTCCGAGGGAGCCGCGAACGGTCCACAAGTCAAGATTCAAAGGCAGGAAACGTTTGGACGCACGTCACGCACCCAACCCCGCTCGAGTCTCCATCCGTTAGGACCACTGCCCGACGGCTGACCCCGTCCTATTGTAGCCCTCTGATTTTGAGCGATTTTGACTGAAGACTTTGAGCTCTTGCCAAAGGGCGAAAAATAAACACAAGTACAATTTAGAAGAGGAAAAAACTTAGTGGCTATCGATTTCTGGATTTATCACTATTAAATTTATTGCACGCATTTCTAAGAGTGTTCCACTTTTCAAAGATCCCGCCTCGATTTTCCGATTTGTGAATTGATATATCAACGTAACCAATATATAATACCGTTGTATGAAAATCGTTTCAATTTGTTATAAATCACAACACTACAGATACATAATTTGTTTCTCCCCTTTGAGATTCGATAATCTCAATTAGTTTACAGGCGAACACGAGACATTCATATAAGTGAAATCGGGTCGGGACGATGATAACAAATTGACTCGTTAAGGCCGAGTTATTATAAAGCGATAGATAACTGAGATTATATCCATTTCATATACCTTTTTGTGGATTAAAAAGTGAAACTTATTAGCGGGTGACAAACTTGATGAATGAGGAATCTAAGATAGGATTAGCTTGATCAAAATAGTTACTAAATTCCGAATGTAAAATGATCATATTTTAATGAATATAGACGGGATGAGCTCGGGAAAGAAATTGCGGGTTCAGACTTGTCCATTTTGCCCTTGCGATAGGACCGGCCTTGATCGAGCCCGTGAGCCGTCGGGCCCCGGAGACCTTCGGCGAGCGACGTCGGCGGCTTTGGAGGGAAGCTCCCACGTGTCAAGTTTTCTCTCGGTCTCAGCCGTGGTTGGACTGTTATCTATCGAAGAAAAAGGAAGTGGGAGGGATGTCAGCATCACTTTTCAAACATGGAGTCCTCTTGTCTCCTCATCAAAGCCCATGTCCAAAAACCAGGCGAGCATAGATAGAGCATAGGGTAGTAATAGTGTTGCTCTCCACGTATGTTTTCTTTCTTTATATTAATAAATTACCAATCGGCTTTCTCGTCGAAATAATGATTATAGACATGTTAGCTTTAAAAACCCATAGATATTACATTATTCTTTGCAAATTACATTAAGAGTTCATTTATTTGATTGAAAGTATTTTCCGATAATTTGTCTTTCGAATTTTTGGCCTAAAATGACAAGTCGACCAAAAACACTTTTCGATCGACGAAAAGATTCATGCATAAAATCAAGAAAGTGAATTTCCCAATCTTAAGATGTGAAAACACTTTTCGGAATTGTTCATCTCGAATTTTATCTAACATTTTATTTTTGGATAACTTTTTTAATGTTTTTATTGTATTTTCTTTTAGTTCCTCATTCTTTTCCTTTTCTTTTTTTTTTTCCTCAACCGGTCTTAGGCTTCGATGATGGCCGGTGACCATCCGCAAGCGTGGGCATGCGAGGCTCGACCTTGCCGATTCACGCCTTAAGTTTTCTTTGAAGTGAAGGAAGTACGATTGTCTTATCAATAGTAGAGACCCAATCGGGAGATGTTTCGCTTTCTTCCTTCACTTTCTTAGAAAAGGAAACTCTTTTTGTTAGTGCACACTTGAGCAATATCGAGCGAGATCATACCTCGCCAGGCACGTAGGATGATTAAAAAAAAAGAAAAAAAGAAAAACAAAATTGAAAAAAATCACATAGGATGATTTGTCAGAAATGACACTCAAATAATCGATTTTACTCCCATATATAACTTAAATGAGCGAAAAAAAGGTTACTCCTATTGTTCTTATCCCAAAATATTGGCTACAAATCTTTGAAACAATAATTTTCCGAAAAAGGGATGCTCTGAAAAAAATTTTTCAAAAATGATTGCTCGTATCACTTGAAATAACAATAAGAATAAATGCTCTCATTGTTAATAGCAACAATCTTCGTGTGTGATAAAAATATTTTTCACGTATTCATTTTTTGTAATCGATAAAAGCGGATATTTTTTAAAAGAATATTTTTAAATCGTTTATTTTTCTTTTTAACGAAACAAACGTAGCTTTAGCGAATTTAAAATTTCCCGGAATAAAAAGGTTTTGTAATTGGAGCAAAGCCACACTGAATTGCCTATTTGCCTATGTGGGACGCGATCCTACTCGTGATTGGAGAATATCGTGGGACTAAAGCAATCCAAGCAAATCTTTCTCTAGATTAATCTCGACTTCGACGCCAAAACGGGGCTAAAGCTTTTGACATATGGGAGGCTCGAAAAATATTTTTTTAAAGTTCGGAAGCCCGCAACATATGGCATAGAGAAAAGTCAAAAAGAAGGAGGAAAAAAAAAAGGGAAACAAAAATTCGAAAAGGCTTAGTGGTGTCTAATCATATACGTGGACAAAAGGTACAAAGTTTTGTATTTACTCGTGGGGAGTTAGGTGAGGATTGATAGTGAAAATTCAGCTAATGTATTATTAGCTTTATTCCGCATTAACCCCCGTTAAAAATCAGACAATATTTATTAATTTTTTTTTTATCGTAAAGATTGCTTTCGTGAAACAGTTCGAATTGATGATGAAAGCGGAAGCTATCAAGAAGGTTTCATGTTCATTTTTGGCACCGCACATGTTGGTACGACATAGTTTAGCCCGAGGTTTTTTTTTTTTTTTTTTTACTTCATGAATAACGACGAGTCGTACCGTGATTTATCTTCCGGTAATTCGTCTGTTCAATCGAATATGGCGATCGAAAAAAGGGAAGGAAAAAGTCTGCAAAGCGAAAGCGAGTATTACGAATCGATCCGATCTATTCGATTCGGCATTTTCTTTTGTCGCTCGGTTTTTCGCTTTTGGCATAAATTTGTGGGGAAAGAACATCAATTCGTAGGCCTAATTGCTTTTTGTGTAATGTTCTTGTCGTCCATTGATCCCTATCTTTTTTGCTTGTAGAGATGTGATATACAGCTATTAATTGAATCCCATTTCGTATCCATCCTTTGTTTTCTTAGCAAGGAATCTAGCTGTCCGATGTAGAGAATAAAACCAGAGAGAAACCACCCATGAAAAAAAAAATAAAAGCGAGAGAAAAAGAGGGTGTAAAAGAAAACAAAAAAGATATTCTTTTTAGTGGTTTCTAAGAAATTCTGATTTTGGGAATATACTTGATTGCGTGGATGTTGTGTCCATGTGAAATTCACACCCCATAAGATTGATCTAGTAATATACATATACACCAAACAGTAATTTACCTCGAGGGTGAATTTCAATAGGACCGTATCGAAAATTAAATATACCAACTAAAGTGAAATTCAGATGGCATAGAAATTTAAACACCAAGTAAAATCACAAAGTAAAATTTGTATTGCTCGATTAGCTAGGGTTTGATATGCAATCCCCGGCTGCCGCTGCCACTCTTCCTCCCACCACCATCGTGGTTGTTGGACGGTGACGATAATCTCTCCTTCTCTTTTTTCAAGCAATAATCCGTCTCTTTTGTAGATTATGACAGGACATGTGTAACACGACAACGCATGATGATGAGCTGATCTAACCTGCACTCGGTGCATGCGAGCGCAAGATAAGTAAGCTGATATCGGTCCATTCATCCGATGGCTTGTGCATCTTGGGCTCACACACATCCAATGCATGCAAATTTATTTTTCGAGGCGGTCCCATAAGAGTGCGTGAATGCATAAAAGGCCTCGTGTCGGTTGTCCATCCGCTCAATAAACAAGATTAGCGAGTAACCGTGGAAAAACCCTGATCGTCCTATTTGTTGATCTTGGAACGGAACAAGAAAGTAGTTGAAGATGGATATCTAAAAGTTTGATAACGACACTATGTACCTATAAAGTTAAACAAAAAAAAAAGTAACTCTAATTAGTCGTGGCTATGTCCAATGGCCCTTTTGTTTCAATGTAAACGAGAGATCTTTACTCCATTGTCAAATGGATGAAATATAGATTGTTATTTGTGGAAATTAGTCGTCAATATTGTATATATATGTATATATATATACCTATAGTTATGTATATATAATTATATATATTCTGGGTCCTCTAGTTCAAAAAAAATAAGCATATAGTATTCGTCTTCATCTATAGAAAATTGAAACATTCCTAAAGTCCTACTTAGTGTGTGTATTGTTATCTGCTGATATTAGTGGCTGTATAGCCACTAATTCAACAATAGACCCCTATATTAATGTTGACTAACATTTTTAAGGGAAAATTATCCAGCCGGATCTAAACTTATTGTACGAATACCGATAATTCTAAACTTTTCAATTTTATCAATTTGGTTTTAAATTCCTGTGCGAAGTTCCAATGTGGTTCCTTCATATCAATTTTTTCGGAAAATCTTTGACATGGCTATTTAGTCATTGCCTATTAATTCTTCCTAGGGGGCACGCTGCCATGTAGCGAGAGCTAGATTACCGTGTAAATTATAAGATATATAACTTTGATTTATTATTATTCGAAACGGTAGATTATGGGTAAATAAATGGAAATTTTTGGGTTAATACCATGAAAAATCCCAAATTGGTATATATGTAACAAATTTACCACAAACTATTTTTTGATCAAGAAAAATCTCAAACTGGTACAATTGTGACAAATTTACCTCAAGCTATTTTTTTTATCACCAAAAATCCAAAATTGGTATAGTTATGACAGATTTGTCCTGGACTATTTTTTTTTACCTTGAAAAATCCCAAACTGATACACCTATGACAGATTTACCCTTCGTTAAATTGAATTAATACGGCGAAAAATTCCAAACCGATACACATGTGGCAAACAGAGGGTAAAAATCCCATAACCGGTACACTCAGTCAATTGCAATGTGTCATACAACTTAGCACTTTAACGTTTAGATTTAACGAAAACTAACGAAGGGTAAATTTATCACGGATATACCAGTTTAGGGTAAAATTGTTATAAGTGTATCAGTTTGAGATTTTTTTGTTGTTAAAAAATATAATTTAAGATAAATTTATCATAAACATGCACCGATTTGGGATTTTCTGTAGTATTAACTCGGAAATTTTTTAGTGGAGTAGATAGTGATTATGAAAGTGAGGGGTGGTCCTATTGACGCTCGTGTCAAGATAGCAAAAGAAATATGGTAGTTGGGTGATTGAGATAGTGGCTGCATACAGTTTTTCTGGTGCAAGCAACCATAATAAGACATAATTAGGTTTTTGATTTGAGAGCTTGGAATAACACGTGGGTGTATAGTCACTTTTTGATTTTATTTTACGACATAAATAATGAAGCTAAGTGCAATTAATTATAGCTGCAAATAATTGCTAATTTGGCTATGATTGTCTATTCCTTTTTTTTTTTTTTGTGGGGCCTTTTTGGATCCCTGTGATTAAACAGTTATTCTGTAATTAGATCTCCTAATTCACGTATTAATAACCACGAGAAATTTATCGAACATGCACGAATAATACGGGAATTATTTGGTCCCACTCATTATCAATGGAATCAAGGGAAAGCTTTTCTCCCCTTTTCGCCGAACTTGCTTGTATAATGGAAAGAGCTGCCGATTTATCTTAATTTCCGAGCATTTTTTTTTAAAAACTATTCCAATTTAGACCGCTAAAACCCCCTAAAGTAACAATTAAGAAAATATTAGCCAACATCTTAAATTTTTTTATTAACCAGGCTGGCTTATTTGCTCTGGTTTCTTCGGTAAAACAAACAAGGAAACCCTAAGTTCAACATCATCCAGAAATAATAACAACAACGATAAAAGAACATTATCACGAACAAAAGGATCGTAAGTGGCCACGCTCGGTTATGAACTTATGACATTCAACGGAGGAGCTCGTTTCTTCAAAGTCAACCGGTAGTCAACGCAAATGAAAATCATTCTTGCCATGGTATCCAAAGTTAAATTCTTGTGTGGTGTATATAATAGGCCGGGCGTGTCCAAGGGGCTCCCACTTCGTGAGTCAATATAATCGATGTTTGTTTGATTTCTTGCGTTCTGACGGGGATGCACGTTAATGTGGATTTTGGTCTTTATACATTTCAGGCGACAGACCTTATATGTTATATGATATTCGAGAAGAGGTATCTGTATATTTCGCACGACAACGTTTCCTTACCGCCGGACATGCACCACGGTAATTTCTTCTTGCCCAATTCATTTTTAATAATAATTTTTAAAATAATAAAAAAAAAAATATAAAAAATTATAAATTATAAAATAAATTAAATTTACATTGTAATAAAATATAAAAAAAAAAAAAAAAAAAATCATCGGCGAATATCTTATAGAATCAAGGACTTCTTTTTACCTTTGAAACCCAACTTACCACAAAGAATCGTCGCTACCCGTGCGGTACCGTGGCGGTGGTATCTCCAACATCATCGCTAAAAAATTCGTCGTTCACGATCTAACTCTTGGTGTCGATATTTCGCCTCGTCCAATCGCCGACACAAGCTGAGCTGACGCACCAAAATTAACGTATGCTTAAGCACTCGGTTGCTAATACACTCGCGGCAGGCAAAAATATTTTTGGGATCGCTCATTTTTCGCGAAACAAACGGTTTCCAACTCCCGATTATGTTAATAAAAAAAAAAACTAAACTAAAGAAGGGCGAAGAAAACACAGCCATTTGCATTAAAAGTGGCGCTAACGTGCGGACACGGAAGACGTGCGGACTTGGGTTTCGGAGTTAGGGTTTGGTCGTGTAGGAGGGAATTCGGACCGGAGGCACAGGAAGACGTCACTGTCGCAGGAAGAGCATTCAAACATCATTTATTTACTTGTCATTAAATAAACATGTTTGCTAAGTTAAGCATCCCTCCCCCCTTTTAATTAAACAAAAAAAATTACATTATGTTATCTATTAATGAATCATTAATAAAAACGTGTTTTGACTCTAAGTCGTCTACGGGGTTTTGATGGGTGTAGCGAATTTAGATGTGGTTGAGCTGATCTATCATCCATCCATCGATCCATCGCATTTTCTGCGTCAAATCAAAACAAAATTCATCCAGATAATCCTTTTTTTTTTCTATAATTCGATAATTATTGTTTTCTTTTTTATTTTTTTTTTTTTTTTTTATGTTTTTTTTGGCGAATATGCAGCCATCTCAAAGATTCTCTGAGGTTTCTTAATCATAACTCCGGATGGGGTGGAGATTTCACGCTTTCCAGATTGTATCTTATCTTCGGGGCTGGACCCGGTCGAAAATTTGAGCTTCCTTTTCCTGTTTTTTTTTTTTTTCAAAATTCCTGCAAATTATATATATATATATATATATATATATATATAATATGGGAGCGAGTAGATAATAAGTATATCAATACATTATAAAATAATTACGAGTGAAAAGAAAAAGATAAGAAAAGTCGCATAAGTCATTTTACACAGATTTCTACATTTAATTTGTAGCTCCAAATTTAAGTTTTACAATGGACGCACGCAATTTGGATTAACTCAAGGCGTTCCGCTCCGATTCCATGTGGGATTTGTAAGACCGTTGTCAATTGTTCTAAAATCTCAAACCGTCAGATAAAGACGTAATTTAATATTTAATGATTTTATCGGCAATATATAGATATTGAAATGTTAATTCACGTGCTATTTTTCCTTTATTGTCCGAAGTTCGATAATGAAGACAAAAAAAATGAAAATGAAAAAGAAAAAGAAAAAGAAAAAGAAAAAGGAAGAAAGAAAGATTGTCAGTCTTTTTGCATTTTAGATAGCTCTGATCGAACGGGGCCGTCACTTGGATGAGGTCATGCTGTCGTAAATTTGTTCTTTATTTTATTTATTTTTATTTTAGCTGTTCCCATCATTTATGGGGGCAATTTCTTTTTAAGACCCCATATTTTAAATATTGAAATGTCCTTTTTTTTTTTTTTGTGTTTTTGGGAGAGGGGGGGACTCTCCCTCCCAAAAGGCAAAAGCGATGCTAGCGATGGATGGTTGTTGTCTTTTCCAAAATGCCATTCAACAACAACCCATCTTCCCAATTTTTGGTCGCTTCCCTCCTCACCTCATTATTCCTTTTCTTTATTATTATTATTATTATTATTATTATTATTATTATTATTTATTTCTCAGTTTATTTAAGGAATTAAAAAGAAGAAAATAACCCCCTCCCAAAAAAGAAAAAAAGAAAAAGAAAAAGAAAAAGAAAAGAAAATATCGTTTCTAGCAAAGCGAGTAGCACGGACTCGTCTGTGGAACTCGCGTGATTCTAACATCTCCTGGCCCATTAAAAAAAAAAAAAACAAAGAGAGCCATTTTTCTCTTCACGCCCAAATTTTATGACCATTCTGCCCTCCGCCTATCACCATTCGGCATTCACCACCACCAGTAACAACCCCCCCTCCTCTCTCTCTCTCTCATGAATGACCCGCACCGATCTTTTTGAGTGTAACAGTGAGCCGAAGGCAAAAGAAGAAGCAGAAGCAGAAGCAGAAGAGAAGAGAAAGGCTCTTGGGCTTTTGAAGATCTTCTTCTTCTTCTTCTTCTCGACATACTTGGTCTCCATAGGAGAACCAGACAGCTCTCTTTCTCCTCCAGAAAGAGACCAACAAGGAGAGGAGAGGGGAGAAAAAAGATCGAGTCTTTCTCTCGCCACGACCTCCGTGCACCGCCATCGATTCCCAGGGTCCTCCTGTGGAGGTGAGCAGTTGTTTATTCCCTTCTTCCTCCCCTTTTCTTCTTTTTTTGCAGATCAGATCAGAGACTTTGGAGCTTCTCTCTCTTTCTTTTTGAAGTTTTCATGGTAGCATAGGAGGAGGAGGAGGAAGGAGGAGGTACTATTTTCTCTCGGGCTTCACTTTCCAGGAAGAGATCAATCTCTGCATTTATTGCCTGCCTCCCGCATGCTTTTTGGCTTCCCTTTTGTAGCTCCCTCCCTAAGTATCATCATCATGCCCCTCTGAAACACTTCGCCAACACCACCAAACTCCAATCTCCCTCTCTATCCCTCTCTGGTCATGGATTCTGGGAACAGTAGCGCGAGCTCGCAGTCCTCGGGCGGCGGCGACGACGAGCCGTACCCCTCACGCGCCGACATCTCCTCCCTCTTCAACGCCGCCGCCGCCCTCTTCCGCCCACCACCACCACCACCACCACCAACGCCATCGCTGCACCACCAGCAACTGATGTTCGACCCCTCTTCCGTGCTGTCCAACTACTTCGACCCGTTGACCCGGTCGGCCCCGCCCGCGAGCCCGCTGCTGAACTTGGACGCCGCCTGGCCCAGGAGCCCGAGACCCGACCCCAGCTGCACCGATCTCGGCCTCCCGTCGCAGCAGTCGCCTTTTCTGGGATTCGGCAGAGGACCGCCGCCCGGTGGCGGCGTGGCTCCGGTCCAATTCCCTCTGGCTCAGGAGGGCTCGAAGCCGGTGCAAGGTCAGGCCACGGCTTCGTCGGCCGCCGACGACGGCAACAACGCCGGGAACGCCAACGCCCCCCCTGCGCGGAATCCCAAGAAGAGATCGAGGGCGTCGAGGAGGGCGCCGACGACGGTGCTGACGACCGACACAACCAACTTCCGGGCAATGGTCCAGGAGTTCACCGGGATCCCGGCGCCGCCTTTCGCCGCGTCGCCGTTCCAGAGGAGCCGTCTCGATCTCTTCGGGACCACACTGCGATCGGGCCACCTCGACACGTCCTCGTCACCGCCACCACCGTATCTCCTGAGGCCGTTCGCCCAGCGGTTCCATCACCCTCCTCCGACCTCTTCGTCGACCCCGTCGTTTCTGGGTCCTTCGGCGATGCTCGACGCCTTAGCTTCGTCTTCTCCGGCGGCGACAACTAGTAACACCAACACCACCAACAATGAAAACGTCCCTTCCGGTAACACTTCGGCGACGACCAACACTAGCACTGCTACTAATGCAGCTCCTCCATTGCCATTTGGCCTCTTGAAGCATCCACAGAACCTGCTCATCAACATGAACGCTCAGAACCCGATTCTTGATTTCGGAAACTCCCTCTTCCAAGCCTCTCTCAAGTACCCCAACCTGCCCGGACCCTCTGCAATCGACGGCGCGGCCGCCGATCATCACCCTCATTCGAATCTCCGAATAGGGGCCTTGGAGGACTTCGTGCGGCCGCCTTCCGCCGAGACGGAGAACAACGACACGACTGCCGCAGCGACGAACTGGAACGACAGAGGAGCTGGCGACGGCGGCAATCACCATCAAGGATTGTTGAGCTCTCTTGGAGGCGGCATTACTGGCAATTATGGCGACGACGAAGATCATCCCCGGAGGGCGACAAACGGGAGGGTCTTTACCTACTCGGGCAGCGACAACAACCCCTCGGCGCCGGATCGTTTCCACGGAGATAGAGGCCCGGAGGCTGCGGCCATCGGCGCGAGGAGCGAAGGTATGGTCGAGTCGTGGATTTGCTCGTCGGATTAGAAGCTGATCATAGGATCCATAATCATCAATACCCAATTCCCTAGAATCAAGAAAAAGGAGTGTAGGGATTGTTACGCATGTTATGAACAAGATGATCGGACGAGGGACGTAGCTGAGGAATGTGATGCAATCCCCATGCATATCGTTTCCCCTCCCCCCCACCAAAGAAAAAAAGACGAACGTCACACGGATATAATTTTTCACTTCTTCTCTTTTCTCTTTTTACTTTCTACTTTTCATCTGTAAATGATAGCATCTTGGCTTGAATCCAATCTCATTCTTCCTCCCCATCTCAAAACTGCCTGAACATCGTCACTGCACTACTGCAGACAAAAGAGAAAAAAAAAAAATGGTTTCTTTCGTTGTTTCCGATGATGTCTTCTCCTCGTAAAAAACTGCTGTTCTTGCGTTGGACCAAGAATCGGAGCATGCGAATCAGGGCGTAGGAAATCTACATTAAGCGACTCAATGACGAGTTAAAATCTGGTTTATGTTGTCATCTCGAGGAGGAAAGGAAGATGGTGGCGATGGTGGTGGTGGTGCAACGGCGGCGAATGGCTCGAAGAAGATTTCATATTTTTTTGTTTGTCGTGTGTTTGTTTCGATGAGCTCCGGTTTCAAGACCGCCTGCTTTCCGGAGTTTAGAATTATATCTTAATGATTTTTTTTTAATTATTATTCGGTGATAAAGGGAGTTTTGAAAAAAAAAAAAAAAGAGTTGAAAAATTGTCATAAATGGAGGGAGTGATTGGTGGCGGGATTAGAGGGTGGATGGTGAGCCGCCGCAAATCTAAATTTCAGGATCTTATATTATACTTTTTATTATTATTATTATTATTATTGTTGTTGTTATTGAATCTTGTTTATTGTTCGTGTCACATGCGTTCCCAATTGCCCTCGGAATTATCTATTTCTATTGCGATCTAATATATATGTACATGTATATGTATATGTATGTATAATGTGTTTTATTGTTATTTGAGTTAATCGATGGAGGGTAAGGGCCGGGGAAGCACCAACATTTTCTGAGGCCTCCGTGTTGTGTTGGACGCTTGTCGGACGCCGGCACGTGTCCGACAAGCGCCCCGACATATGGTCAACAGGTGTCGGATGTCCGACACGTGGCCGGTGCTCGGGACATGCTAGCTACGCGAGTCCCGCATCTCGACACGCGCGGGTCAATTTTAAATATTTTCTACGAATTTAGGATCACAATATAAATAATCGAATGATTTGAAAAAAAAATGTTTCAAGAGATTCTCCATCCACGGAGAAAAAAGAAAGAACCTGGTCCTTTTGATAGTGTTCTAAACTGGCAAACGGAACATTCCATTATTTGCATTATCGGAGTCTTCATCTTCACTAGCCCCAAAATTAAGGGAAATATTCAAAAAGGGCCCGAACTTCTCTTAATTTTTTCAAATAAGGGCCCAAAGTGAATTATGTTTCAAATAAGGGCTCGAAGTAATATAGTACGTTTCAATTGAGGGCCCGAAGTGGTTATAATGTTTCAAAAAAGGGTCCGGCTTGAAGGGTATTTTGGTTATTTCACATTTTAATTTTTTTATTATTTTTTTTCTTTTTCTTGATTAAAAAAAAAAATATGCACAAAGCGGGAGGGCTGCCCCTCCCGCCCGTGGCCGCCCGCCGCCGGGTGGGGGTCGGCGGGCGCGGCGAAGGCCGGCGGGGTCGCCGGCGACCCCGGGCCCCCCACGGGCCGAGGCGAGGGCCTCTGGCCCTCTCCCGGATCTGGGTGAGGCCGGCGGTCCCCGCCCGGATCGGGGGTCGCCGGCCGTCGCCCATCGCGGGTGGGGGGTCGCCCGGTCACAAGCGGGAGGGGCAAGCGGGAGGGGCAGCCCTCAAGAGCTTCGGAGACGGGCGCGAGTCCCCCGGGCGGCTTTGGTGCGAGCTCGCCTCCGAAACACCCGAGCGAGCCCTCAAGAGCTTCGGAGAGGCCATGGAGGTCGACCGGGATCCGCATGCGGTGGTCAGAGGCTGCACAACCTCCTCCTCCTCCTCCGCCACCGCCGCCGCTGCCGCCGCGTTATCGGCGAGGGAGCATCGCCTAGAACCCGCTTCCTGCGCTCCCTTCTCTCGCAATGGGAAGGATCGGATTCGGTGCCCTTCGAGACCAGGGAAAGGCATCTTTCCGGGGAGGAGCTCCACGAGCTTTACAAGCCCTTCTTGCCCCCATATGAACCTCTGCTCTCGCATCGCAACAACCCCGTCTCATCTCCTCTTGCAGTTGAAGGCGCGAAGAGCTCCTCGAGTGCTAATCTGATGCAAAAGAGGCCATTTCAGAGTGCTTCTGCAATTGCTCCTCCGCCTCCGTTCAAAGCAAGCTCTCACGCTCCCGGATCCAAGAAAAGGTACCATCTTTTTTTTTTTTTTGAAACAGATAACAAAAATTATAATAAAAAAAACTAAATAAGTAAAAAGACTAAAATACCCTTGAATCAGGCCCTTTTTTGAGATTTTAAGGCCATTTCAAGCCCTTATTTGAAATAGTATTCACTTGATACCCCTATTTGAGAAAATATGAGGACTTCGGGCCCTTTTTTGAAACAGTGTTCACTTGGGGCCCTTATTTGAGAAAACATGAGGACTTCGGGCCCTTTTTTGAATTTTTCCCCAAAATTAATATACTTAAGTCATATACTCGGTCGCTCGAAGATTAATATACTTGACCGGCCTCAAACAAACTTAATCGAGAATTCTTAACGAAAGAAGGAAAAATTCATCGCTGATATTTTTATTATCATGTATATATACAAATGCGTTTTAACGTGTCGAAATTTCTTTATGTTTTTTTTTTTAAATGATGTGTTGTGTGGTGCGCGCAGTGTCACGTGTCGGGGCTACTTAGGTAAGGGCTTCTGCTACGGATGCATGAATAATTTAAGTATTCATTCTCTATCTATGTCTGTAATTAAATTGGTATTTTGTATAATAACACGAATGCTTTGTTGCATGTCCGTGGAATAAATAAGCAAAAGTCGAAGGCATATCTTGACGGCCGCTGTCCCCAGTAGAAGTCATACCTGATCACGGAGGGATTTCAGCTGTCTGTTAGGTGCTTCAAATATTTAAAAAAAGGTTTAAAAAAAATGAAAGAAAAAAGAAAGTTAGAGTCAACTGAAGATAAGAAAAAGAATTAAAATGAATTCCAAAGTTTTCTATCGGGGTCGTATATCTAGCTACTATTATTTCTACTTGGTCTATCTAAAGTTTTGGCATAGTTATTATCTAAGTAGCACCGATACTAACACCGACACCCGACATACGACACGACACGCCGATATTTCATTTCTAAAAAAAATAGAGAATTTCAACACGTTATGATACGTTGTATATCAAATGTATATTTTTATATATTCATAATTATATAAAAATATCTGTGATTTTTTTCTTCTTCTTGTGTTAGGGATTCACGATTAGTTTTTTTTTTTTTTTTATGACTGTGTGTATTACTTTTAGGGTGGCTGGATAAACGATTTAAGTATATATATTTTTGATAAATCTACATTTTGACCCCTAATTTTTTAAAAATGCTTAAACTTGACCCCGTAAGTGTCGAAATGGCATGTCGAGATGTTGGACTCACGTTCGATGGCGTGTTTGGAGCACCGACCACATGTGGATCGCACGTGGAGAGTGTTGGAGTATCCGCCACGACAAGGAGGCCTCCGAAGAATGTCGGTGCTTCTTAGGTTATTATATCGGAGTTTTTTTTTTTTTTTTGCATGTTGGCTATTGAAAGGTTGATATGTGAATAAATTCGGTTAAATACTTGAGTCTAAGTACACAAGTCACCCATTGGACGGTGAATACGTTAAAAGTTCTTTAAATTGGCGGTGAGTCTTATTAAAATCTTGGAGTTCATGTCTTTCTTGTCTTGGCTTGATCTAAATTAAGTTTTAAGTGACATGTTTTAAACCTACAAAGAGCGGAAGAGTGGACGATTGTGCTCATACTTTCGTGTTTTTTTTTTTTTGACACGAGTGTCATCCTTAGAATTTGTCATGAGACGAGATTGATGTGATCCATACAAAATTACTGAAAAAATTAACAAAAAAGTCTTAAACCTTTTGAAAATTTGTCATTTTAGTCCTAAACTTTTCAATTGTATCAATTTAGTCCTAAATCTTTTGAAGTTTTGCCATTTTAGTCCTAAATTTATTATTTGAGTAATTGGCCGAAAGAACTAAATTGGTAATCTGTTAAAAGGTGCAAGACTAGTTTGGCAAATTATTAAAAGGTTTAGGATTAAATTGACATAATTTTCAAAAGGTTTAGGACTGAATTGGCAAGTCGTCAAAAGGTTTAGGACTAAATTGACACAATTGAAAGGTTTATGATTGAATTGACACAAATGCAATAGATTTAAGATTTTTTGGACAATTTTCCCCAAAATTACTCCTCAAAACATACGTGTGCTTGACGCGATTCTTTACGGGAAAAAACGGTTCCTGCACTTTTCGTAATTGTTTTCGACAATCGGGTTTCAAAGCATGTTGTGAAATTTTAGAATAAGGTGATTTGAATCCCTTGCAAATAGACCGATCTCGGACAACCAAAGTGACCCTTTTCCTTATATGCATGGACGAGTGGCCCGCGCCACATCCCAACCACCAAATCTCTTGGAGTGTCCACTACTAAAGTTTTTTTTTTTTTTAAGGTAATAGTTAAGGTTATAAGGGGTGACTAAATTGAAAATCTTTTCTGGAGATACCTATTTTCCTGGAGAAATAGATAAAATATCATGACATAGTGACATCTCGATACCCCTAGAACAGAAAAACAATTTCTAAGAAATCCAACAAATCGAAGAATTGGATCTATGTACGACCGATCACACCGACTAAGAAAAAGTATTCTGTTTTAGATCGACCCCCTCTAAAAAAAGTTGAATTAGAAAGAGAAAAAAAAAACCCAAAATACAAGGTTGACGTGTAACTATAGGAAAGTATAATTTGGTTCCCCAACCAAAAAAGCAACAAAAAGCACGACACTTAATCAAAAACCAAATGATAAGATCACATCTTTTTAGAACTGAAAAAACTCTGAAACAAAAGCCAGTCGACCCCCCTCCCCCCCCAAAAACAGTCATCATGATGACATTTGCCAAAGGCAAAGGCAAAGGCCGGTGATGCGTTTCATCCCCGAAAGTGAGTCTTCTTTCTTTCATTTCAGTGTGTTTGTATGTGTGATTGATAGATCATGATCTCTCTTCTCTTTTCTCATATGTGTAAGCAAGTTCAATTATGCATCCCTCTGCCTTTTTGGGTACCTTTTGGTATGATTGAAAGAGATGGGAAAAGAGAGAGCTTCAAAAAAATTTGAATCTTTGGGAGCAGTTGTAGGCTATGATGGCATATGATATGAGATCTTTCTTGGGTTTTTTTCTCTCCCTCTCTTTTTTTTTCAACAAAAAGATTGAAGAAGACAAAAGAAAATTTGGGTGACCTCTTTTTCACACTATCTTTTCAGTTTCAGGTCTTAGCTTTTGGGCCAAGGATGGACAAATGAAGCAATGCATGATATATTATTGTAGTCATGGGGATTTTGGGGGATCTTAGGGTGAATCTTGAATCACTTCCTTTTTTTGATGGGGGGAAGCATTGGGAGGGGCTGGCCCCATGCCTGAGGGCAATGATGGCTCTCCTCAGCTCTCCAATTGTTGTAACTCATGATTCATCTCCGGCCCACCGGACCCCCCCGGGGGGTCTATCCCCCCGCGAACGGTAAGTCTAAGGCCGCGTCATGGAATAGTTGCTGGATGCAACTGGATATCGAGACGATCACGGTCGCTGAAAGATCAACAGAGTGCTTGAAGAGTAATGTGCGATTCGTTTGAAAGATTCTATCCGGGTACGGAAAAATGTAGGTTGCTCTCATTTTAAATTTTCAAACGGTGTCGATGGATCATAAGTTGTTTTGACTAGACAAGGTGATGTTCCACGTCTGATGTAGGAAAAAGAAAATGTGTTCGAATATTCAATTGATTCTAAAATCGTCCAAATACCATATAAAAGCTCTTGAAAGAACGTTTTGCATTTACCTAGATTAAGGCTTCGCATGACTTTTCTTAGGTGAATTAATATGCTACTATTAGGGTTAAAAAATGTTCATAATTTTTTTTATTTCATCGTGATAATTGTTCGTGATTAAAAAACAAAATTGTGTTCACAACATGAACAAGGGGAAAATTACCAAAAAAAAGTCATCAACATATTGCAATTGTGCCCATTCGATCCTAAATCTTTTTTTTGTCAATTGAGTCCTAAACATTTTGCATTTGTGCTAATTCAGTTTATCTAGATAACTTTGGTCGGCTGACGCCGACGTGACAATTTTTAATAACAAATTTTTTGTTTATTTTTTCCTTTTTCCTTTTTCCTTTTTTTTTAAGCCATGTCAATGCCGGCCATCCAAAGTCGATCGGATGGACTGAATTGTCATAAATCTAAAAGGTTTAGGATTCAATTGGCAAAAAAAATGTTTGTGGCTGAATTTACACAATTACAATAGAATTAAGATTTTTTTTTGGGTAATTTTCTGAGGCTGCAACAGTCGCGACATGAAGGTTTTACAGCAAAATATGCACGTTCAGGACTAATCCATCATGGTGACTCTCCTTTTGGACGGCCGGATCATCCGATCCGGATATTGGAAACTCAATGTTAACCCAAAGTTCTCACTCTTTACACTTTTTCCTTCTGCTTTTAACGTTTTGACATGAGTTTGGCGTAGGACTTACAGCAGCAGTAGGTAAAAAGTGAAATCCAACTAAAAGCAAAGCGCGGAAAGGACGGTACATACAGCTTCTTGGGAGAGGATACAGAGAGGTTGCTGGTCCACATCTCGAGTGAAAATGGACTGGAAAAAGATCACTAAATTGATTAAACCAGTCTCCCTCTTTCAGTCAATTTAAGAGTATTCAGTAACAAGAGCTCCAATGGTGGACGGTCCGCGACCAATCCGCCTCGGAAGTCATACGATAACGGAGTGCACGACATTTCATTGCGGTGGTTGCTGACCTGAACTTTCCGATGATGAAGTGAGCGATGCTGTAGAGGGAATCCCTTGGATGCGAGGCCGTACAGAGAGACAAGCCTTCGAGAGATCATTGAACTGATGGCTTCTATACAAGCCTGCGAAGATTCGCGAGCCTCGCGGGTTCCACATTATTCTTCGACATTCATGGAAGTTTGCTGCCTGGAAAGCAAAGATTGCTCATCGTTGCCGTCTAAATCAACCCACTCGTCCGTTCCATGATCTCTGTCGATCACGCCCCTCCCCTTCCCACAAGCCCCATCCGATATCAGCGTATCAAGGTCGGAGAATTCTTCGCCTGCATAGGGGCTGTCAACGTCGATCTGCTGCATTTCCATGAGCGCATCCATTCTGGCGTGCTCTCTATCTCTCGGGTATGTGCAGTAGAGGAAAGAGTAAATAAAGCAACAGATGGCCATCGGAATGCCCATAGCAGCATAAAGCGCCTTGGCAAGTGATGCGGCATTTTCTCTATCTGTCTCGATGTCTATCGAGTCGGATGATCCCTCAGGGATCGGTTTATACCCGTACACATGCTGAGCCAGAATACCAACCAGCGGGGGAGCAAATGATGCCAGGATGGACTCTAAAGAGTTGTCCAGCGCGTAGATGCTCGTTCTGGATTTCTCAGGGACAATCTCTGCAAAAATTGGACTATGTTCTGCGTTAGTATACTCAAGAAAATAACCTAGAGAAACATGTAGCAATGGTACATGTTCAAGCTACAGAATTGAATGAAGGTTCATCAAATAGGGATCTGACAGGCAACATCTCTAATAACCATGTTCGTGCGGTGAGAGCGCCATAGAACCTACTAGTTACACTCACTTGTTCGTGGCCGGGGCATTCCAGGATGTCCACAGCCCCATGATAAATAAAAGGAGACCATGCATGAAGGCTGTGGAAGGATCATCGGGCAACGCCAGAAGCAAAATGGCAGCTAAAGGAATGGCCGAAGCAGCACTTATCTGCGACAAGATTATTCTTCCCGAGTTGGGCAAGCGCCTGGCGAGAACATCCCCCATCCAACCTCCGAGTAGACCCCCGAGCGAGAAGGCGATGATGAAGGCCGTCATAAGGAAGGCCGTCGTACTGTGCGTGAAGCCGATGAGCTCCAACCACATTGGGGCGAATGAAAGAGCCGACCCTGAGAATTACCCAAATACACCCTGAGCCACTATTATCTGAAAGGATGGGATTCTAATGACCGATTTCGATTGTTTAACCAGGTCTTTGACATCTGACCAGAAGGGCTTGTGCAAATTCTGATCTTTAACTAGGTTATTGTCATCGGAAAATTGAGGATCACTTGCGAAGAGCTGCACCAGAACACCAACGATGACACTTACTAGTCCAACCAGGTGAAAAGCAATTCTCCAGCCGGGGATTCCTAGGAATGATGTCGAGGCAATTAAAACAGAACACAGCGACCCAATGATGGAGCCAAGGTTCCCCATCAGCTGCAGCCATCCAAACGCCATCCCGCGGTTGCCCTCGTCCGTGCAATCCGCGATGAGGGATTGGATAGCAGGTATCACTATTGCGAGCCCGATGCCATTCAAGCCTCTTGAAATTGCTACCTGGAAAACAAAAGAGAGAAATTACTAAACACAGCAAGGTACTTTGCAATTGCATTTACATACAAGAAATCCCTCGATGAAAGACAGAGTCATTGCTGAATTAATTCGACGTAAACGGATGATTTGAAGATTGAGGACAGAGTGGTGTAACTCCATGCTCTCCGGACCGATTCCGAGGACGACCTACTGAACTGCGGGATTCATAACTACGTCATCGAATGCTGATTGCGAACATTCGATCATAACTTATCAATGTCCATACCAAGAACATTTCTCAGATCATTCTGTGACGCTGTACAAGTAACATTACCCATTACTAGATTCTCAATCATCAATCAAGAACAGGCAACTGAAACATTGAGAACCCAAACGCTCACCCATCGAACTAAACACAACCCAATCACTCACTCACCAAACTAAATCCCACCCACAAAGAACTAGAGAGGGAGAGTGGAGAACCTGAAGAAAAGTTGAAGAAACAGCCACGAGGAAAGTGGCGGCGGCCCAGAGGAAAGCGCCGAGAGCTATGACGCGGGCACGGTTGTGGCGGGCCGCGAGGTAAGCGGCAAGCGGGTAGCAGCAGGACTGAACGGCGGACCGGATCAGCGACAGCGACCCGAGACCCGTCGGATCCGTGTGAAGAGCAGCGCCGACCTCCTTGTACACGCCCGGAAGCAGAGACTCGTCCGCCCTCTCCATTATCGCCGCCAGATTCACCAGCACCAGCGTCAGCGTCAGCGTTTCGGATCTCATTTGCCTTGCCGTGTTGGGAAGAGCCGAGGAATCCAAAAATGGAAAAGTGCCTCGAGCTTTCCTCACTTGGGATGGCGAATTGACGGTTTGACTACTCGGGACCTGGGAGCGTCGAAGGTCAAAAGACAGAGGACAAGGCCGAGAATCCAAATCTCAATATAACGCTTAGGCGGCCATCGCCTGGGGTCGCTCGAGGCCGCGCGTGAGGTCACCTAACCTCCGGCGAGGCTAGCCGGCGGCTAGATCTGGTCTTTGGACGCTGGCGGTGATTGAGTTCCGCCGACAAATAATTTAATTTTTTTTTGGAATACATTAATAGAAATCCTTTACAAAGTGTATTTTTTTTTATTATCGAAAACTGTTAGTTCACGAAATTAAAAAAAAAAGGTATACTTTTTGTTCACGAGGAAACGTTACCGATGACAACATTAGGACTCGGTCAGATCTAGATCGAAAGATTTATGACTCGATTAATCGAACATAAAATGCCTAAGATTCAATAGACCAACGAATAATGTGTTTTAACCAAAGAAAACGGTTCGTTCGAATTACATGCGATGGAGGGTGTCAAGAATTGTATTATGTAATTTTCATGGGCCGAGCTTCTCTATGGTCTACACCATTCGGAAATTCGCTTTCAATAAGATTATAATGAAGGGAATCTTCGGTGATCCTTTTTTGAATGAGAAGTCAATTTGTACGCCACATGAGATCCGACAGATTTCACGATTGACAGGAGCCTTTCACCTTTTTTTTTTTTTTCCATAGCATCGAGGATAATATTTTCAGGTTTTGGTGATCACGGAATCTCGAAAAAACTTATCAAAAAAGTTCTAAATCCTAGCATCCTCGCCGGCCGCGGAAGAAAAAAAAATCACAAAAAAAGAATATAAAATATATTAAAAATTATTCACGTAAGAGTTGTCCGTGTCAAGTAGAACGGCCGACGTTCACGTCAATAATTTTCGGTCAATAGGACTCAATTGATAAAAAACGAAAAAATTTATGGCTGAATTAACAAAAGTTTAGGAATTTTTTTTTGGCAATTCGGAAAGAATAAACCGCTTAAAACGCACATCGATTGCGTCTAGAATCCGTAGATCTTAAGACAGAACCTAAAAAGAGAGAAACACCGCGTTTCGTCGGACGAGCATTATAGAGAGAAAAGCATCTTGTCCGAAAATGGGCTCCAATTTCCTTCCTCGCTTTGAAAGGCAAAATTCCCCCCGACTCCTCCTGCGACCCATCCCATGAAATCTCGCCCGTACACGTGGGACGCCCTCCTGATCCTACCGTCGTCTTGGCCCCACCCTCAGCCGGAGGCCCCGCACGACGTCCCTCCTCGGCCAACCAGATCCTTCACAGCCCCAGAGTGACCGGCGCCAAGTGGCCAGTCAAAGTCAAGCCCACCAACGCCCTCGCTCGCCTCCAGACATTTTTCTTCCATCGAATGCGCAGAGAAAAAGAGGAGTTCCCGATTTCCTCTGTTCTTGGAACAGCGCAAGAGCACGATGAAATCGGAGACGGTGACTTTGGTGCTGGTGAATCTGGCGTCCATCATGGAGAGGGCGGACGAGTCTCTGCTTCCGGGCGTGTACAAGGAGGTCGGTGCTGCTCTGCACATCGATCCGACGGGTCTCGGGTCGTTGACGCTGTTCCGCGCCATCGTCCAGTCTGCTTGCTATCCGCTCGCCGCTTACCTTGCGTCCCGCCACAACCGTGCCCACGTCATTGCCCTCGGCGCCTTCCTCTGGTCCGCCGCCACTTTCCTCGTCGCTATTTCCTCCACTTTCCTTCAGGTCCTCTCTCTCTCTCTTTGTGGGTGGGATTTAGTTTGGTGAGGGAGTGATTGCGTTGGGTTTAGTTTGATGGGCGAGTGGTTAGGTTGTTTTCTGTTTTCATCGTTTTATACTTCAGTTGCTTTTTCTTGGATGACAATTGGGAGGAGATGTGGATTTGGTCTAGTTCTTTTGGTTATTGAGGTTTTTCTGGTGATCTAGTAAAAGGGTACTGAGATTTAATTTTCAGCGCAGTATAATGGTTGAGCAATGGAAGCATCTTACTTCTTGTTCCGTGTTCTAGAGGCCCGGTGGTTACGAGGTTGCTTGGTTCGAAAGTTGGATAGCTCGCATAGGTTGTCGCAATGCGTGGTTGGTACCGTAATGCCCCACTTTGGCACTCTGCTAGGATGATGTAACTACGCAACTCGTGATGCCGTTTTTTGCCCTTTAGAATTTATCAGCACGATGGAGCTGAACCCATCTGGGCAGCGTGTGGAGTGATGCTGCTACTCAGTCCAGGATTCTTGACCATCAGTTATTAGCAATCTCGAGTTTATGTGGCAGTGCTTTATATTATCTGTCATTGAATGAGACTTTGTGATCCTTAAAGGAATTTCGGATTCACAAATTTGCTTTGAACCTGCTAAAATGCAGTCCCACTCCCCCCTACGCTTATTCATGTGGAGGTTGGGGCTTGAGCAATGTTTACATGTCACAAGCTCCGAAAAGAATCAGCAAGGATGAGGAAATGGAAGAGCTTCCAGCGTTCGTCGTCGGATATGATCATGTTCCTAGAAGCGTGTTGTATTAACCGTGACTACACACGAGAAGTTCATCTGGAGGGAACTCTTTGACAGAGATTTAAATGAGTTGGCATCGACCTATTGTGTCAATGATATTGTTATATACTTTGGAGGAAATGGCAGTGACTCAAACGCACAAGATCAAGTGGTTATCAAATCTGAAGGAAGAGATAAACGACTACAGTTCTCAGCTGCTTCCAAATCTTTTGCTTTCTTTGTTAAGAACGTCACTATCTAGTAGAAGTCCTTTAGTCTAAGCATTTGTGTATGCAATCACAATGTACCTTTTCCCTTTTTAGTATCATCACCTATTTGTTTTCCAGGTGGCGATTTCAAGAGGCTTGAATGGGATCGGACTTGCGCTAGTAATACCTGCAGTTCAGTCTCTTGTTGCAGACTCTACAGATGATAGCAACCGCGGGATGGCATTTGGATGGCTGCAGCTCACGGGCAACATCGGCTCCATCATCGGAGGGCTGTGTTCTGTTTTAATAGCCTCAACATCCTTCCTGGGAATCCCCGGTTGGAGAATTGCTTTTCACCTGGTCGCCATCATAAGTGTTGTCGTCGGTATTTTGGTGCGGCTCTTTGCTAAGGATCCTCGAAATTCTGATGACAAGAATCTAGCTAAAGAGTCCTTCTGGTCAGCACTCAAGAACCTGGTTAAAGAAGCCAAATTGGTGATGAGGATCCCATCATTTCAGATAATAGTGGCTCAGGGCGTGTCTGGGTCATTCCCGTGGTCAGCTCTTACATTTGCCACAATGTGGTTGGAACTCATTGGCTTCACTCACATTACAACAGCATTCCTCATGACAATGTTCATTGTCGCTGCTTCACTTGGTGGTCTCTTCGGAGGCTGGATGGGGGATATGCTCGCCAAACGCCTGCCCAACTCGGGTAGAATAATCTTGTCGCAGATAAGTTCTGGTTCAGCGATTCCTTTAGCTGCAGTTTTGCTCCTGGCATTGCCTGATGACCCTTCCACAGCCTTCATGCACGGTCTGGTTCTGTTTATCATGGGTCTGATCATATCCTGGAATGCCCCGGCTACGAACAAGTAAGCGTAGCAAGTAGATTCTATTGCCTCTTCTTGCAGGAACTTGCTTTTTCCATACATTGCTTGTCCAAATAGACTCTGTTTTCAATGGCGCTTCCCCTTGTAGCGCTGTACTTCTGCGATTCCGTGTGCCAAATTAGCAGCTTTAGTTGCTAAAATAGTTCTCCAGTTGATTTCTTGCAAATATAAACGAGCACACAGTCCAATATTTGCAGAGATTGTCCCTGAGAAATCCAGAACAAGCATCTATGCGCTGGATCGCTCCTTCGAGTCCATCCTAGCATCATTCGCTCCCCCATTGGTCGGGATTCTGGCTCAGCGTGTTTACGGGTTTAAGCCAATTCCCAAGGGATCATCCGACTCCGTAGAGATAGAAACAGATAGGGAAAACGCCGCATCGCTTGCGAAAGCCCTTTACACAGCCATCGGAATCCCAATGATGATCTGTTGCCTTATCTACTCTTTCCTCTACTGCACGTACCCGAGAGATAGAGACCGCGCAAGAATGACTGAGCTGATTGAATCGGAAATGCAGCAGATGGAGGTCGATAGCCCTCGCTCCGAAGAAAGCCTGGACGGCCTTGGTACGGTAAAGTCGAACGGCGGTTATGAGAAGGAGAGGAGCGTGATTGACATCCATTACGGAATGGAGGAAAGTATTGACTTGGATGAAAATGACGAAAGATCCTTGCTTTCGAGGCAGCTTACCTCTGTGGACGACCAAGAATGATGCAAACCTGCAATTCTTGACCCTTCAAGTAATGTGACCTTGACACTTCTTGAGACAGTTAATGTACTTGACTACTATGATAACTGTTATGAATATAATGAATGAATATTTATTATATTCATGTATCTATTATGGTACATTTGTATCTTACATTCTATGTACATCTCCATATCTAATGAATGTTCATCTCCCGATCCAACGTATGTATTAATGATAAATACATCCTTATTCTCCTATAAATAGGAGCTTAGTTTTGTCATTAGTATGTGTGTTAGAATAAGAAATCTCTCTATTGGCTTTCTCTACTCTCTCCGTTTTCTCTCTATTGCTTACTTGCAACATGATATTTTACAACAAGAACTATCTTTTCTTTTAACACTTCATTATTGGATCATCTACGAGTCGACGGATTTCAAGCTGTTTATCTTTTAGATATTGAGTGCACTTAAATTGGCCCGAACAGGGAGACCGGTTTACTTTGGATTGTCGTGTACGGAGTTCCGATGTACTCGGTCAATGTTGTGGCAATTGAGCAATATTGCTCTGTATTTGTCTTCCGGGTGATCGGTTCCATCCTGAAATCGAAAAGCGGACCAGATAGAGTCGGTTCCCAATTTATGGAACCGACATACACTTGAAACCTGGCGGTGTTGTTGTTGTTGTTATTATTATTATTATTATTATTATTATTATTATTATTATTATTATTGTTGTTGTTTTTTTGCTATAAAAAATTTTTTTAAAAGAACAAAATAGATTCACAAGGAACCGGGAACATATTGCTTGGCCAATACTTTGTCTTCAATTGTTTTTATATGGTTTATGCTATAAAAATATTAAAGAAATTTAAAGGCCGTTTCTGTCCGTTGAGTCCAATCCGGTAAATACGGTTCCTTCCCAAGAGCAAGAACAGCAAACCAGATCGTTTCTCGCGAGAACTATGCAGAACCAGCCGGTCTGATTTGATTTTTGGGTTGGATTGGGACTGATGCACGTATAGCCTATGAATGAGCAAATACAGCCTAAGTAGCACCGACGTCAATACTCGACACGACACGCCAAAACGTCATTTCTAAAAAATAAAGAATTCCACGCGTTAGGACACGTATATTAGATGCATATTGTTATATACATATGATAAAGTATCATTTTCATGATTATCCATAAATGAATATATACTTAAAAAAAAGCTTAAAATGAATTTAATCCACCATTTGTTAGTATCATTCAATGTTTCGAATTGACAAATTCAACTACATTCCATTCTAATAATCCACAAAGCTTGGAGCAAAAAAAAAAAAAAAAAAAAAAAATAATTAATCCACATTCCATCATTAAATTCAACATTTCACAATAAGTCCAACAAAAAGAAACAATCAACATTTCACCTACATTTATGTTGTTGGAGTTTTTTTTTTTTTTTTTCAGGATGTTAAGTTTTTATAAATTCACATTTTTACTCTTGAAAATTTCCAAATTTGACCCGTCTCGTGTTAGATTTTGCGCATCAAAATGTCCGACACGCATGTTGCTGGCGTGTCGAAAGAGTTGACCACGTGTCAAAAATCCGACACGCGTTGACCACGTGTCAAAGAGTGTCGGACGCGTGTTGGACATCGACACTCCTCTAGAGAGTATCCATACTTTCTATATATAGCATCTAGATTGGGTTTAATACATGACCAAAGCTTGAGCACAGGTGAAGTTGTCTGATTGTCTATGAAAAACTAATGGGCAATTCAATACGTGAAAAGGATAGAAATACACAAGAAATGTCAAAAATTATGTACTGCCCTTATCTACTTGGCTAAAAATCCGACGGGCTCTTCGGAGGTCTAGCCAGCAATAAAAAAGGATAACAGTTCAATAAAAATACAAAATAGAAAATTAGTAAGATTAAAATAATAATAAAAACTTAAAAATAAGCTAAAATTAATCTAAAAAAAAAAAGTAAAAGAAAATAGTAGCAGGCGAGGGCAGCCTTCATCACCGTTGGCAATGGCCGACGAGGGTGGGGATTAGCCGGCGAAGGTTGGCGAGCCCCGATCACGAGGGTTGTGCAAAGGGTTGTGCAAGCCCTTGTCGCTTGTGCAACCATCTATTCTCTTTTTTTTTTTTTTTTTTTTTTTCGGCCTTTTCTCAAATTTAATTTTCTTTAAAAAATTTTCAGTTTGTTTTTAATTTTAAAAATGCACATGGACTGTATTTTAAAAAAAAATTACCACATCAGATTGAAAAAATTAATTATAGATGCCACATAATCACTTTGGCCGAAATTTTTCTTGGCACTAAAGTGATCCGGCAGAAATTTTTGGCACTACAATGAACGCCGTAGACAACTTTTAGCACTTTTAATATACTTCTGGTGTGTGACAATTTTGGTAATTTTTCCATTTATCTGCATACAAGCATACCTTTGGCGAGAAACTAGTACCGTGGATTGATCTTGATATGTGTTCAAATACCTGATGGATACAACATAATAATCACTGCGAAACAAATACTAAAATCTGATTACTTAAACCAGAGCTAGGAGACCAAAAAGTTAGTCATTGTTCATGGCCGGAACAAGAAAAAAGTTATTCATGAAAAAGCTGTGTCATGGTATTTTTACACCTCGACGGACGCAAAGAACAACATAAAAGAATTCACTCATTTCACCCTTCGGCGATAGGCCATCCTAACATATCATCAAGAAGCTGAAACACGACCGATAATGTGGCAAAACAGAGGACAAGCAGAGAAGCAGAGATGATGTTCTAAAACAATATGAGGTTGATAAACCCAGCACCGGTCTCAACCTACCAATTCGTTTCATCATTTCATCAACAGCCATAATAACAAGAAAAAAACAAATTGCCACACAGAACACAACCCAGTGGACCTGACCTTCCCACAACCTGCGCAAGCGTCTGAATATAACTATTGATGATCTCATCCTTAGTAGGAAAGCCCTTCGCCATCTTCATTAGGACGACCAAGTGCTCCAAGTTGTGGAGATATATCGTCTTGTTCAGGTTCGGGGGCGGAGAACAGTGAGCGACAAAAAGGTCGACCTGGTCACGATGGAGCCTGCTGAGTCAGATGTGTCTTCTATGGGCAGCATCCCAGCCATGTTTTGGGGCGGTATCCCACCCTGGTTAAATGGAGGCATCTCACCATAGCTGCTTTGGGGCATTCCACCTTGGTTGTGCAAGCATTCTGCCAAGGTTTGCTCGTTGGGGGCATTCCACCACCCATAGTTGGTGGGGGCATGTTGCCTTGAGGTGGAGGGTTCTGCATCCCTTGGCTATGCATAGGTGGTAGCATGTCCCTGACTTGCAAATGGTGCCTCAATCTGTCGAAATTACGAGTTCCATCTTTACGCCCATTCCTCTCGGTAACTCGAGCATTATTTCTCAACCATCCTTCATAATACTTGGGGTGATAAGGAACTGCTTGCTCGTTAATAAAAGGTTCAAATTCACTTGAATAATTTGAGACTCTCATACAATGCTTCTAATGAACAGTAAGTCCAAAAAGCAATATAGAATACAGCTAGTTCTTGATTGAGCTGCTGCGGTGTATGGACAGATGACAAAGACAAATTAGGCCTCATGCTGTGACATAAACTCATGACTCGTTCATATAGTGACGATGAAGGCAAAACAATACATTTTTGCCAATCCCCAAGCCAAATTTGGCTTAGATTGGCAGTTGGAACAAACTTTTCTCTTCCTAAACATGTATCCATTAAGCAAACTTATCTGCTAAACAGTTAATAATTGACAATTCATGTCTTAATCACTATACTCAGATATAACTAACATAACAGATCAGGTACAACATCTACTGAAATAATAGTCAAGCAAGTACAATCGTCCAAGAATAAAAACCAAAGCAGCACAATTGCCTCATGATGAGGTCAACAAAGCACAGCGGTTTTCATAAATGAGAGCATGTAATCTGCAGGAAGCAAAATTCATCGCAGAATTAGAAGATGAAAGCTTTCATACATTGATAATCATTAATCTTGACACTTTGGTCAAGAACAACCCGTTCAACTCTAGGAAGATCTGTGTGAAAAACAGAACTCATTAGCACCGCTTTCCAGAGAAGCAAAAGAAAACCAATCAAGAAGTTTTACTTTTGAGTATGTAAGCTTGATTATTAGTTAGACGGGCTCCAAATCCCAAAAGTACTTCCCTGTTGAAGCCAAGTACATACTCTTTTTGGCTGCTGCTTCACTGAAATAGCAAGCAACAAATTATGGTTAGACAAAATAAAAGCCATAATCAACGAACTACACGCAAGGACTATCACTTCAAGAACCATTCGCGCAAAAATTAACACGGAAGAGAAAATTTCGCTTCTGTAACCCCGATTCATAAGCATCCTCATAGTTGCTATAATACTAGCTATGATATTGTAATGGACACCAATTTCAAGAAGCGTCCACTTCACATGAAAGGTAAATATGCCACATTCGGCAATGAAAGAAAAACGAAACAAACCCAGTCATCCGTCCATGTCAAAATCAATTCTAAATCAAAACACAGCATCAATCCTGCCACATAAAGTAGCACTAAACCACATAATAATCACTGCAAAACAAATACTAAAATTTGACTGAAAGTTTACTTTCTTGGCCAGAACAAGTCAAAAAAAAAAAAATTATTCATGGAAAGCTGTCTCGTTTCTGAAAGACGGAAGCAAAGAACGGCATAAAGAATTCCTCCAACCATATATTTTAGAAGCTGAGGCTGAAAAGTGACCGATACGGCGAAAGAAGATAGTTCTAAATAATATGAAGGTGATAAGCCCAACCCAGTTTCAACCTCATTCATTTCATCGACCATAATAACAAGCCCGAACCACTGACCTTTCAACAACCTGCGCAAGCGTCTTAAAATAACTATCCATGATCTCATGCCTAGTAGGATCACCCTCCGGCTGCTCCATTACGACGACCCAGCTGTCGATGTCGCAACCGTCGAGAAGTATCGTCTCCTTCGGGGGACGGTTCCACAATTTGGGGTTCGGATTGTTGATCGAAGAAGAAGTCGACCTCGTCGCGAAGGAGCGGGCGGATGATGCCAAGGCGACGCGGCGGCGGAACTCAGCGGAGGCCGCGGAGAGGGGGCGGAGGTGATGGCGGAGGTCGGAGGGTAGGGAGAGAGGGGAAAAAGGCGCGGAGGCGGGAGCGGAGGAGGAGAGGGAGCGAGAGAGGAGGGAGACTTGCCGATGGATGGAGAGGAGGGAGCTGGTGAAGAGCAGAGTCGCCATGGCTAGTTGGCTACGGTTTTAGACTCTATCTATCGTCTATTTACATTAGCGAAAGTACGGGCCCAAAAAAGCCCAAAATGAAAAATTGGGCCGGTAAAATTTGGCCCACTATTCTAGTGTCACGGACCAAAGAACTACAAACTCAATAAACCAAGAGCCTTGAAACTTCTAGAGGCCCATGACTTTAGATATTTCCAAGAGCAATACAGGAAATATACATATCTAGATATTAGTAGGGCCAATATGGTAAATGTACGCAAGATACTTGTTAGGATTAGATCTCCACCGTTACATCAAGGGAGATCCAACGGCTGTAATTAGAGGGGCCCAAGAATAAATAAGAGTCCCCACCCTTCCCGATTTGCAATCCATGATTTCAGGAAAAAATTACCAAAAAAAATCACAAACTTATTATAATTGTGTTAATTTTGTCTTAAATAATTTTTTCACTTGAGTCCTAAATATATTTCATTTATACCAATTCAATCGATTCGGCCAACTTTGACCAAAAGACGCTAACGTGAACAAAGAATACTATTTTTAAAAAATATATTAAAATATCATTAAAAAATTATTTAAACAAAATTGAAAAAAAGAAGAAGTTATAAGAATACACAATTGCAATTGATTTAGGACCTTTTTGGTAATTTTCACTTGAGTCCTAAATATATTTCATTTATACCAATTAATCGATTCCAACTTTGACCGCGCTAACGTGAACAAAGAATACTATTTTAAAAAAATATATTAAAATATCATTAAAAAATTATTCGCCTCAGCGATGCTAGCCAAAATTGAAAAAAGAAGAAGAAATTATAACTGAATTGACACAATTGCAATTGATTTAGGACCTTTTTGGTAATTTTCTCAAGAATTGAGGAATACAAAGTACCCTTGGGAGCTCTTCTCTCCAGAACTCTCTCTAGAATTCTCTTCCTCGAGCGTGAGAGAAAATTGGAGTCCAAGTGCCGCACTAGATTGATCAACACATGAACATCTCGTAGCAAACATGAGATTGGTAACCCCACAGGATCGTTAGCGCTAATCGGCTTGGAGCCTTTTTGTTAATCAAAATAATGATTCAATATGAACACCAAATTTTTTTAGGTATAAGAATAGGGGAAGTCCTAAATCTTGTCGGGAAAGTGCAACAGAGTCCTAAATTTTTCAAAAAGTGTAATCAAATCCTTAAAACTTGTCATGAAAGTGCAATTGAGTCTTAAAACTTTCAAAAAGTTCAATTAATGGAAAGATTTTGATTGGACAAGTTTGGCAAGTTTTAGGACTTAAATGCATTTTTTGAAAGTTTTCGGACTCAATTGCGGTTTCTCATCAAGTTTTATGACTTAATTATACTTTTTAAAAATTTTAAGTCTGCACTTTCGTGTTAAGTTTTTGAACTTTCAATACACTATCCTAATTTTTTTTTCTAGTACGGATATGATGGGCTGAGAATGAAGGAGTTGCAAACTCTTGTCAAGACATCAATTTATTAAGTGCAACCTCAATTCAACTCAAAGCTGCCACTAAGAGCCTCCGCATAAGTGCTTGACGAAAAAGGGAGCAATTTTGCCTAGTGGGTCTCTCCAGATCCCAACCCGGCTCCGGCCCTAAATAATTAAAATATTAAAAATTCAATTAAATAATAAAAAAAATAAAAAAATCAAAGAACAAAAAAATAGAAAAATTATAAAAATATTTTAGAGAAAGGCATGGGTTGGAATGTTAGGGCGCGCATGGTAACACTTCTGCTTCAGAAATCAACTTCTGACCAGAAGTTGATTTTTCTAATTCTACTCATAAGTAGAAATTGATTTTTATACTTCTGCCCTATAAGTCATTTCTGATAAGAGAAATTCGTTTGGTAATGGTTAAAAATTTCTACTTCTAAAATATATTAACATAAAATCTTCTATAAAAAATTATTATCAACGGCCGAAAAATTTCTACTTCATTTTTAAACTTTTTAAATTTCTTTGAAAATAAAAAATTATTATTTATTTTTTACTCCGCACAAGTTAGCAATAGACTACGGCGGACGAGTGACGCGGTGGTCAACTATTAGCGGCGAGGGGTGGTGGTGGTCGACGATTGGTGGTGGCCGTGATCGATGGAGGTGGTGGTCGGCGATGGTTGGCTGGATTGGCGGCGATGGCGGCGTAGCGGCAATGGCGGTGGTGATGGGCGAAAGCGTCGATGTCTATGATAGGCGGCGGTCAATAGAGGTTAGCAGAAGTTAGGGGCAGTGGGGGCAGTGGGCAAGTGGTGGTGGTTGCGGTCGACGGTGGATGTCGGTAGGCAACAACCGGTGGAGGTCGGCGATGGGCACCGACGGCGAGGGCGACGGCCGATGGAGGTCGAGGATGGGGTGGCGGCTAGTGGTGGTCGCGATTCGAGGTGGGGGGTGATGGGCGGTGGTCAACGGTGGGCAATGGTGGAAGTCGGTGGAGGTGGGCATGGTCGAAAAGAGGATGAGGGCATAATGAAAAAAGGGTGAGGCAAGAAGGAGTTAAGAAGCAATTTTTTTTTAATTTCTCAAATTGAGGAAAAAAAAACTTCAAAAGTGAAAATTTACTTTAGAAGTATAAATTTCTTTCGAAGTAAAATTTTTTACCCAAATAGGTTTCTACTTTAAAAGTTACATTACTAGAGGGATTTTTGCCCTAGAAACATTTTTGAAATAGAAATCCACTTTTCAGAAGTGTTATCATGTGCACCCTTAACTCCTAAAAACTCTTGAGGGAAATTGAACCCGACTTGATTTAAGCTCATAGTAATTATGTTCCCGGACTTACAAAAGCAAGCCCTCGCCCTTGAAGCGACGAGTCTTTCGAGTCGTCCAACGAACACATCCACTTCCATCTTCTAATTCGACTGATAGCCCCGAATGAATTGCCAGAATATGCTTTCTCATCTGGAACGATGAGTTGCATAAGAAAGATGGCAAAATGATAGAGATGGAGGCAACGACTGTTCATAACTCACTCAAAGTAGCGAAGCACCTACAATCATAAGGCCACCCAGATACATTATGGGCGGAGTTGGGTCTGTTTACACCTGGATTTTTGTCAACAATTTAAATGTTCTCTAGAAAATATGGAAAGTTCAATTGGTACGTGAAAAATCTTATCCTCGTTTTGCTTAAAGCAGGTTAATGACAAAAAGGTTTCGGCTAGAATGTCATGAATGAAATTAACTCCGCCACATATTTGCTTAACAGTCCGTGCAACATAAGGATCAATAGCGTTCTTACGAGATTGGAAGATAGTAAATCCCAAGAAAGCTATAATGAAGATCCTACTTTCCATGAAAGTGTTATTGCTTGCGAAACATTCGGTAAGGATCATGGACATGCATGGCAGTTTTTTTTTTTTTTAAATCTCGATCACTTCCTTTTTATTTTTATTTTATAAATATTATGCAAGTATGTACATAGATTCGATTCCTAGAGGCGGACTAACCAACTCTATATCTAGAGGATTTCCGATGGCAACACTATACTTTTCCAAAGTCCGGGTGAGCTCGTACTTACCTAGTGTGAATGTGGCCATTTGTGGACACCAAAAGCTTACAAGTGCTCGCGTAACTCCGCTCTGCAAGTTGATGTCAAGGATTGGTAACATAAATCCAATATTTACGTTTGTTACAGTCTAGCCAGCGCCACAGCTCCTCGAGCTCGGTCTTCGAAGTAGACACAAAACGGTGATCGGACCTTCCCATTGTGCATAGATCACGCCTAAATACCTAATCGTGACGGAACGAACAAAATATGAATAAAGTAAGCAAACGCGAGATAAGGTTAGATAACTTACTTTGCCGCGATTAAAAAAAATCGGCAATCACAGTGATTTTCATTTCTACTCTAGGTAGGCTTAACAAAGTGAAGCCACACAAGGTGTGCGTCAGTAGTCAAATCCTCTTTGACTTTGTCTCTCGGCCAAGAGTAATACCCAATACGACGCAGTTTTAACGGGGCATAGGCAGAACTCCTGACACAAGTTTGAAAACTTTTGGGCCGCGGCCACGGGGTCAAAGTTGGTATCCATCTCAATGCTCATCCAATAATGGGTGCGTTTGGGAAGAGCTTTCCCAAGGGACTTTAGACCTCTAAAGTCCCTTGAGAAAAAGTTCAGGCGTTTGGCAATTGTTTTTGGGCCACTTTGAGAAAATGCTACCATTAGCTAAAGCTGAAAGCCCAAAGCAGGTGGAGACCTGCCTTGGACTTTGAGCATTTTCGGAAGGCTGGTTTCAAGGTAAGTATTAATTTTTTTTCCCAAATTGCCCCCACGTATAATTATTTGTTCCACTTTTGCCCTAAAAAATCATTCGTCTTCTTCCCCTACGCTTGGAGTGTCGTTCTGCTCACTGGTTCTCATTCAAGGTGAGGTCATCTTCTTCCCAACGCCCAAAACTTGGGTTGAGATCGAGGGTCACGGTGGCCGTCAAGCCGCTATCTTAGCCGGAGCCGTTGTCTTTGTCCGATTTGTCGTGAGTTGAGGTCGAGATCGAGATCGAGCAACCCAGATCTGGTTCTTTGACCGCAGATCTGCGACCTCGGCGTCCCCGAGTTGACGTCGCGCATCCCCGGCATCGCCTCACTTGGCGTCGCGCATCCGCGGCATCGCCTCACCCGAGGTCGCGTGACCCCGCCATCTCATCTCTCAAGGTCGATCTACCCCGATGGCCCTCGCACGGGTCGCGATGTCGGCGATGGGTTTCGCGAAACTTCTCCGACCTTCGTCGCCCGGGCTTCGCAAAACTTCTTTGACCTTCATCGTCCGGGCTTCGCCAAGCTTCGACGGGAGTTGCGGCAAGCTCCGTGGCTTCGCGTGGCAGGCGGTCGCTTCTGGCCAACAATTGGCTGCCTCCGTACTTCCCATGCCATGCTTGCCTTCAGTTTATTTTTTATTTTATTATTTCAAAGTTGCTTTGCAAAATATACATGAAAATGGGTTATCCAAACACCATTAGCTTTCACCAAATACACCTTCGCTCAAATATCCTTGGGAAAATGACTTTGCATTTACCTAAAGTGGTCCCAAACGCACCCAATGAATCCGTAAGAATTTTTTTTACACAAGCAGCAGACTTAATAAAAGGCTTTTTAGTCATTCGGATGTGCATTGAAGGGAAATAATTACCGGGGTGGGATTAAAGTTAGTAAATTGCCATAAATATCCGTCGTCTTATCTGGATTCGAGAGTGAGGAGCAATCGTGAAAAAAAAGAAGGGAGGTAAAATTGTAGGTTCCACGAAAATAACTTTTCCTTTATTTAAATCTATCTCCTTCCACTTCCATTATCCTTTTTCCAACCAAACAAGAAACCCAGACCAAAAAAAAAAAACCAAACAAGAAATGTTTCTGTGGGGGTGAAAATATAGTGAAAAAGATCGGGCTATTTCCCCACCCATTATGGCTACATCCACAGCCCTTTTAGTGAACTGACCACAATGCCCCTGCTCCTAAGCCGTTCAACCAGCTACACACGCTCTCCCTCTCCCTCTCTCTCTCTCTCTCCTTATTTGCTGGCTGTCACTAGGTATGTTGGGATTCGGCCCATAATCCCAGCGAAAGGGAGAGTAAAAATGAGAAAGAAAAAATCGAGACATAATATTTATCTTGATTCACCCTTAAATTAGATGGATTCCACTGTAATTAGTATACATCACTTCTCTGTTACGACTCTCAATTAAAAGAGAATGAGATAATACAATAGTTATTTTTAGATACAAACCAAAATTATAAATAAATTACGAGCTCAAATCATAAAAGCTACATGCTGTCTGAGGGGTGCTACTCCGTGGCACCCATCGGAGCACCTCCCCTAATACCCTGCCTACCCACCGAAGAGTCGGATTCAGTATTTTTCTATCGACGGGGAGTATGAACCACGACCCCAACAAGTTTTTCCCCGTTTTTCTTTGTTTTCTCAGTAGAGAAGGTTCCTCTTCCCCATCCCCGATCGGGTGATGCAAAGTTGCTACGCCGAAAGTGGATTGATCCCATCTCTTGAAGCTTCCGCTTCTTCTCTATTTGCTTTTGGGAACTGCAGCCTGTCCTACTCATTGAAAACAGAAGTTCAAATCCACGAATCCACGTTTCCAGATTGCACCCACGGCTGCAGTACATTGATTTAAAATGAGTAGGACAGGTTGCAGGTCCAATGTACTGCAGCCGTCCTCTGTCTTCATTGATTTAAAATAATAAAGCCGACACCCCACCAAGCGCGCAAACTGGTGGAATTGAAGAACTCCTTGCAATGGCGAAGGAAATCCAAGCGAACTGCTTCTAATGGCGAAAAAGCTCCTTTTAATGGCCTCGAACAGCAACAAGAATATCAAGGAGGCGAAGCACAGTTTGTCGCAGAGGGGAAAGAAACAACGATAGCGATGCGCACAAGAAGGGCCTAAGGTCAGCTAGCTGCTGGTTTTTACTGCGGTTGTTTGAGGTGATGGAACGACCTCGAAGATCCAAAGTGGGCTTGAATCGGAGAGCTCCGGCTGAGGATGAAACCTTTGCAAGGGCAGATGAGAGACACGGCGAGTTAATTCGCAATGATAATGGAATGGTAGGAAGAGACGACGTGGGGACGGGGAGGAGGTAAAGCAGGGTTATTACTGGGTTTGTACCGTCACGGTTCAATGGCATTTTGGGAAGTGCACTGAAAAGGCCGCGGATCCCGTCACAACGGGTGTGGAAACAGTCCCACCTTGAGTGAAAATTGGGGATGAGCAAAAAGAATCGATCGGGCAAGAAACTGCCCAGACCGGACTGAACCGGCTCCTAGGAGTGCTGATCCGGATCCCAATTCCAATTTACGGAACCCGGTAATTGTCGGTTCGGTTGTCAATTTTAGGGATGGAATCGCTCGATCGAACCGAACCGACTAATTTTTCATGTTAGCATTATTTCTTAAAAATCTTTAAAGAAACTATATGTACTTTTGCACATTTAACATAGTGAAAACTTATACGGGCCCTTAATGAATGGACATGATAGACAGTGTCCTCCTTTATAAATAGAGCTTGAATGTTATAATCGTTTAGGAAAAAACATAGAAGTAGAGTCAATCGACGTTGTAAGTTGGGTTGAGAATTTGCGCTTACTGATATGCTTTGATAAAATTTGTTGCAAATCAGTTTGGTCTTCAATTTCATGAGCTTACCGAGATGGGTTTGGTTCTGGGTTTTGGTTTTGGGATCGATCAATACCACTGGAAACTAAAATTTCAAGTCTATTCTAACTCAAGTTTGGGTAGGACTATGTTTATGACAATTTTAATGTAAATGGGAGCTGTTAAAGGGCACATCGGACACATTTTGCCGCCAATTACATGACATATCATCGATATCGTGTAATGTCAACACGAGGAAACATATGGAAGAACATATCAATCGTAAACAAGAGCTCTAAAAAATCATACTTAAAAATTAATAAATGGCTGGTTTAGGTGTTAGCTAGTTACACTGGATAAGCCCCAGGCAATGCAAAAGATCATTTGACCTTTTTAGTTTGGAACTTCATGTGGTCAACCGTACTTTTTTCGGAAGAAACCGAGTTTTAGGATGACTTTTTATTTCTGATGTCTTTTCTGTAACCTCGAGGAAGAAATCTTGACGGACCCCACATACTTACTCAGGGCAGATCGGTGGAAGTGTTGCGTCACGATGTCGTGATGCTAAAGACGTGCGTGTCAACAACCAGAAGAAGACCGACGTTTTCGGCGTAATGAGTCTGTCCATCTCCATCTGTACTGACGGTGCCTGCCGCTCTTTCTCTCTCTCAAGTTAGAACAGCGAGTGCAACCTGCTCGAATTGAGGGCAGATGAAGAGGATGATCCATCGATCCGCCAAATCTTCTTCTGGGTCTTCTTGATTCTGCTGTTCTCAATACCGTACATTGAGCCCGAGTAAGAAAGCTCCGATTTTGCCCTCATTCATCGGTCCTATCGTCAACTGGGTCTCGAGGGCTGGGATTCGATCGCGGGAGGGGGACGGTAGAGCGGAGTAGCTGAAGGGGGTCGTTCAGTGATGGCGATTAGGGTTTTGGGTGTAGCCCAACTCAATCATTTAGTCAGTGAGGACTCTTAGTTAAATGAATTCTTGAACAAGCTATTGCGATTTGCGTCTATCTGAAGCCATGCCTTCTCTTCAGTTGCTCCAGTTGACGGAGCATGGTCGGAGTCTTCTGGCTTCCAGAAGGTAATGCTTCCCTGTTGTTTGTTGAGTAAGGGCAAGAGCAAGAGCTCGTGGGCTCGATAGTCAATTACTTGTGGCTGCTCTGGTTTCTGCGGTTGTGATTGATCAATAATGTATCAGCTACGATATTGAAGATAGCCTGTTTTAGTATCTGGTTTTTGATAGTTTCTTTTGAAAGATGTCCTCTGTGAATTTCACCTTCTCAATCATGCTCGCTCGTGCCATTATGCTGCCTTCTCTTGATTTAATTGTTTCTATTCCGTTCTGCTTGGTTCTCTCAATTGACTAGTGTACTCAAAAGATGAGCTTCCGTAGTCTGTTGACGTTAGAAAACATGTTATGGAATGACTCTTGCTATAAACAATGCGTCGGTTTATTTGTGGTTTGCAATTGGTCTCGCTAGCTTATTAGTTGCTACCAACTACTTGCTCATGCGCAAATGGTATTTTCTATTTGATAGTCACCCTGATCGTAAATTGTGTTAACTCTTCCTGCAGGAAATCCCTTCTTCTTGCCACTGGCATCTTAGTTGCTGGCGGGACTGCAGCATATGCTCATTCCCGTTTTAGCAAAGAAAAGTCCAATCCTTTTGGTCATTTCAATGGGATCGACAATGACCAAGAAAAACCAAATAAGGCTAGCAAAGGTCAGGAAAGTGGAAAAAAAGTTAGTAGAAAGAAAGGTGGATTGAAGTCACTGCAGGTCCTAACAGCCATTCTTCTATCCAAGATGGGCCAGATGGGTGCAAGGGACCTTTTGGCTCTAGTTGGTATTGTGGTGAGCTAATTCTTTAACTAGAGAATATCTTGTGTAAATTTTTTCTTTCTTTTCATCTTTACTTTATGAGTCTTCTTCTGTACATGTCGAATGCAATGACATAGTGGATGTGTGCATTTTAATTGAAGTAGATTATTCATCAATGCAATTGGTCTTCCAGTAAAGATGAATGTTAAACCTTCAATAGTAATCCTTAACAAGTATGAAGCATTGGCTTATTGTTTCAAGATCGTGGAGTTATTATCTTCTTTGGAACATTGAAGCTCTTGCATGGCTCTTCGATTTATTTTCATTATATGCGGCATGGAAAAAAACTTGTTTTGGCTTGGGAAAGTATGCTTTTTAATTCCCTGATACTTATCTAGATTGCTAGCAAGGTATAAAACCTCCCATCCGGGTCAATTTTTACCATAGGGTAGACACCATCTAACCTGTTGGGTGGTGTTTTGATTGTTCTTATTTGCCCGAACCCTCCCACCCGCAGCAGCAACAGCAATGACAAAACAACAAAGAAAAACTAAAGAAGGCGGCAGATGGCTTTCAATTGGAGAATTCTGATATGACGACATGTTATGGATTTCTTTGAGTTGCAGTTGGAACATGGGTTTCTCAATTAGCTATTTTACTATTTGATTTCTGTGCCTGAGCGTATGGTTAACATATCCATTTGTGGCTTACATGTCATTGTGGCATACATGTCAAATGTCAAAAATTTATTGTAATTGTAGTAGATATCCTCCATTGGCAGCAATTGCTCATAGGAGAGGAAGTATAGCAAATGCATTCTGGGGATTACTTATAAGACAAGAAGCTTGAGGACTGGTGTGTCCTCGCGGGCTTGGAATTACTAGGTAGAGATTGGATTAGCAAAGGAGTTAGAATGAAGGATTTAAATCTTTGTCATAGTTAGTGCGGAGGTATAGAAAATGCATTCTGGGGTTTGTGGATGTGAAATATTGAAGTTAAAGAAACTGAAAGTGGTAAGCTGTAAAACACAAAAGAAGGAAAACGGTTCAGATGATGCTTCTACTGGTGTGAAATCAGTTCCCACTACAGTAGTGGCTTGTAGCAATGGTGACGCCTTCCCATGCTTTCACATGATGGATGCTGTGGCAGGCTGCGGATGCTATTTTCCGCGGTGTTTGTAATTATTGAAAGGTTGTGGACTGGATAATTCTTTGCTAGGATGGGTGGAAGTTAATGGCTTGGAGAGCGATATAGAAGAACAACACTGATCCTCTATTTGGGAATATGCTGAGGACCTATGCGAATTTATTGGCAAGGGAGACATTGATACTGAACTTCTGAAGGAGACTATGAATGTGATGAAAGGCAAAGGCAATTAAAATTGGTGTTTGCAGAAAAATTGATTGATGGAAACCTTAAGGAAGATGGTGCATCTTCTGGTTGTATGTGACAGCCTTGTGGCAATGTTTTTCAGACTCATTACTGGAAGTTCCTGGCTCAATGGTTTGTCGATGCTTTTCAGGAAAATTTCGATTGTCATGGACTGGGATTTGTTTCATTTAAAAAATTGAGTATAATCAATGTGGAGAATGTTTGGCCCATCAATATAATTGGAAGGGAATTTCACTCCATAGCCAGTATTGGCACTATGATCATAGTAATTGAGAAGTATTGATGTTACAAGTGGTGTCACTGGGGCGAGGAAACTCTATGTAGATCTTATGGTTAGGCGAGGTTGGTTTTGTAAGCCATGACAATCAGGTAAGAATGAAGATCAATGATTGTCCGTCCCTGTCCTTACTCCTCCTATGCACTGTACGTTCCTAATTGTTAAAAGATCTTTTTGTCAGTTTCTCTATGCCATAATTCGAATATCTAGTTGAGCGTTTTTTGTGGAGCTTTACATCTGCATTCACCAGTAATTAGTTACCTTCTTATGTCTGGCTTCATTTCATTACTTGCATTTAATGAATGGGAAGACCCCAGACTCGGGATGGGATGCTAACTGTTTTCTTTTTCAGGTATTTCGGACGGCTTTGAGCAATAGATTAGCAAAAGTGCAAGGTTTTTTGTTTCGTGCTGCTTTTCTTCGGCGCGTTCCACTATTCTTCCGGCTGATTTCAGAAAATATCCTATTATGCTTTCTTCTTTCCATGATACACTCTACTTCAAAGTACATAACGGGGACACTCAGTCTGCAGTTTAGGAAGATATTGACAAAATTGATCCATACCCATTACTTTGAGGTGTGTATTGTATTTGGGTCTTTATGCTGAAGTTTAGGACAGCTCTCTCTCTGTTTTCTTTAAGTCAGTGCCGATTTTGTCAAACCAAGCGTTCAGTTCCAGTTGCTTATTTCCCGTCTCTTACTGTCTACAAACACTATGCCGTGCCTTTAATTTGTGTGGAACTTTTCATTGTTCTAGCAAGTGGCTTGAAGCAATATGTCGCAAGTTGAAAAACGAAGTTTTGCTTTTCAAGTATCAGCATGTAGTACTGTCTCGAGGGAACAAGTTGTAATTATTCGGTTAGCTAGTGATCACACCATATTTTCTGCCTGCTTTGTTCCCTGCAGTTGCTTAATTCTCTTTGTGGTTACAGAATATGGCATACTACAAAATATCCCATGTTGATGGGCGGATATCTAATCCAGAGCAACGGATCGCAAGTGATGTGCCAAGGTTCTGTTCAGAATTGAGCGATCTTGTGCAGGACGACCTGACAGCTGTAGCAGATGGCCTGCTTTATACCTGGCGCCTTTGTTCTTATGCTAGCCCAAAATACGTTTTTTGGATTTTGGTAGTCCTCTCTCCTCTGCAACGTTGATTATCAGATGGTTTAGATTCAAAGGTCACTTATCTCACTATGAGTACTTGATATTATTTTACAGGCATATGTAATGGGGGCAGGGGTCATGATCAGAAATTTCTCTCCTCCTTTTGGGAAACTAATGTCCAAAGAGCAACAACTGGAAGGAGAATATCGGCAGGTCCATTCTCGGTTGAGGACCCATGCAGAAAGTATAGCATTTTATGGCGGAGAAAAGAGAGAAGCATCTCATATTCAGCAGAAGTTTAAAAATCTGGTGAAGCACATGAGAATTGTCCTTCATGACCATTGGTGGTTCGGAATGATCCAAGACTTCTTGTTGAAATATCTTGGCGCTACAGTTGCTGTTATCTTGATTATAGAACCTTTCTTTGCTGGTGACCTTAGACCCGACACTTCAACTCTGGGACGTGCTGAAATGTTGAGCAATTTGAGATACCATACTAGTGTCATCATATCCTTGTTTCAATCTCTCGGTACACTGTCTATAAGTTCGAGACGGCTCAATCGTCTGAGGTATTGCTTGATCCTCCTGTCACTCCTGTAGCAATTCTTTATGCTTTTCCTTTAACCTATTCACAAATATCTGGTTAAGTTTTTTCTTTTTCAAGCCAACATTTCTTTGGTGTTTTGGGTCTTCATGAAGCTATGTTGCTTCAAGAAACAAAGGCCTTCGAACCTTTCAATTCTTGCTAATTGAATGTCCTAGGCATGACTTTTCAGTTTCTTTCTGACACTGGTTTCATCTGCTCAGTGGTTATGCAGACCGCATTCATGAATTAATGGTCATATCAAGAGAGCTAAGTGCTGCTACTGAAAAATATTCTTCCCGAGGAAATGGAAACCAAAGTTGCTTCAGTGAAGCTAATTTCATAGAATTTTCTGGTGTCAAGGTACTAAAAATAACTTCACTCACTACATCATGCTTTCTTCCCCTTTTCACATATTAACAGTGTCTTCCAGGTTGTCACCCCGACTGGCAATGTTTTGGTGAAGGATTTAACTCTAAGGGTTGAATCAGGGTCAAATCTTCTGATTACAGGTATTATTAACAAGGTGTCTTGACTCAGTAATTTTCTTTTCTTTAGTCCACTTTGCGTCGTGAATTGTCAATGCATAATGGACTCACAAATTCAAACTGTTCGATCCTTTATATTAACATGTTAGCTTTAACAGTAAGCTACTAGGAAAAACTTGATTGCAATTGGAAAAAGATCGTGCTCATTTTTTAGCAAGCTAGGAGGAAACCCATGGTTTTGTAATTATTCTACTTGGCAAAATCTTACAGGGTTTGCCTAATTTTGCTGTTCCCGCATTAGGTGAGATCGAAGATGGCAAAGAAAGGGCGTTTGCTTTTAGATAACCCTATAGTAGCTTGTAATGGTGTAAATACAAAGATTTCATAAGCACTTCTGACATGATTTCTCCACATTCAATCCCTTTTTTTGGGGGAAGGGGGGGTGGGGGGTGGGGGTATTGCAGAAAGGAATTTTTGCAGAACCTTATAATGAGTGTTAACGTAAAGATTCGCATTAGAATCTTCATAAGTTCTTGCTTTAAGCAATCAATTAGATAATGGTTCTGTGCGTCGAGAAGAAGGTGCATTGCACAGAAATACTATTAAAATTGAAATTGCTTCTGCGTTCTTTTGAACTCTGCTGTTTAGATAATCTAATGCATATGCTAACAATTATCTCTGTTGGGTATTCAACTTCCAGGATAGCGATATGTGTGGTTAGCATTCTAAAATGAGATTTTTATCTTTGCTGGTCATAAATTAATTTAAGTTTGGTCTAGATGTAGGTGCTAAGTTCCACCTTCCCTTCTATTTGAGTTATTGGATTAGGTCACTTTTATTGCCTGTCATGATCTGTTGAATCAGTAGCAATGTGACCATTTCTGTGATGTCTTTACTCAATCTCTTTCTCCCGAATAGTTCATGTACCTGCATTACTAACATAAATTACATCATTGCCTCCAATATAGGACCAAATGGCAGTGGGAAGAGTTCGCTTTTTCGAGTTCTAGGAGGCCTGTGGCCACTTGTATCTGGCCGTATTGCAAAACCAGGAGTTGGTTCTGACCTGAATAAGGAGATATTCTACGTGCCGCAACGACCGTACACCGCTGTTGGCACTCTTCGTGACCAGCTGATTTATCCTCTTACAGCAGATCAAGAAGTTGAGCCACTCACACACAGTGGAATGGTGGAGCTGATGAAAAATGTAGATGCTTCCACCTGTCCTTCATGTGTTATCGTGTTTTGCTATAAATAGAATTGGATATTATTGCTACTAGTGGATGGATCTGTAATGTACTATTGACACTAGTTTCCATGGGTGTTTTCTCTTATCTTATAGGTTGATCTGGAATATTTGTTGGACCGTTATCCACCAGAGGAAGAGATAAATTGGGGTGATGAATTATCTTTGGGGGAGCAGCAGAGATTAGGGATGGCTAGGTTATTCTACCACAAGCCTAAGTTTGCAATTCTTGATGAGTGCACAAGTGCTGTGACAACAGATATGGAGGAACGGTTTTGTGCTAAAGTTCTTGCTATGGGAACGTCATGTATAACCATATCGCATAGGCCTGCACTGGTCGCATTTCATGACGTGGTTTTGTCCCTTAATGGTGAAGGAGGCTGGAGTGTGCACTACAAGAGGTTGGTGTGTTTAGATATTGCTGTACTTTCCTGGATTCTTTGGATCACAGGAAGCTGCTCTGTTGTACTGAACATAAAAGATGCAGGGAGGATTCTCCTGTCCTCACTGAAGCTGGAAGCAATGGGATTAAGTCTTCCGAGACAGAACGCCAGAATGACGCAATGGCTGTCCAGCGAGCATTTGCAACCAACACAAAGGCATGAAAACGTCAGAGTGTTGTCATTTGTTTCTTAAATTATTCCTGAGCTTAGTTAGGAACTAACATTCCATGGTTGCAATTTGTCTTAGGACGCTGCATTTTCAAATACAAAGGAACAGTCATATATATCAGAAGTGATTGCAAGATCTCCTTCTACAGACAATCGCAGTTCAATGCCTCTTGTCCCACAACTTAAGAGCACACCGAGGATATTGCCATTGAGAGTAGCTGCCTTATTCAAAGTATTGGTGAGTATCTTTCCTAGTGCTGATGATCTATGCTTGTTGCGCTTGTTAACTGTTAGCGGAATAACTTAACTTCATCTATAAAAACGAACGGTATATATACATATCAAAACCCTTAAAGATCATCATACCCTTTTAATACTCCCCCTCAAGCTGGAGCATGGATATCAAGCATGCCCACAGCTTGTTACAAATAAATCATATCCTACTACTCCCTAGAGATTTGGCGAAAATATTAGCTAATTGTTCACCGATCCTAACATAACTAGTAGAAATAACTCTAGCTTGAAGTTTCTCACGGACAAAGTGGCAATCAACTTCAATATGCTTGGTACGCTCAAGGAATACTGAATTTGAAGCAATATGGACAGCTGCTCGATCATCACGCCACAACTCCATCGGCGCAGGGTCTTCGAATCCAAGTTCAACTAATAGTTGACGCATCCGGACTAGCTCACGGGTAGCTTGAGCCATAGCTTTGTATTCTGATTTTGCAATTGATCTAGCCACAACACTTTGCTTCTTAGTCTTCTAAGATACTAGGCTTCCTCCTACAAAGGTACAATACCCCGATGTAGGCTTCCTATCTCAAGGAGATCTTGCCCAATCAGCATCCGAGAAGGTTTCCACCCTTCTGTGACCATGATTTTGATAAATGAGACCACGACCTGGAGCTTTCTTTAAGTATCTCAAAATTCTGATTACAATATCCCAATATGAGGTACGGGGAGAAGACATAAACCGACTTGCGACACTTACCGGAAAGGAAACATCAAGTTGAGTGATAGTCGGATGATTTAATTTTCCAACAAGTCTTCGATACCTTTCCGGATCATCTAACAACTCACCATCCTCTGCCATCAATTTCGAGCCCACTTCTATTGGTGTATTTAGTGGTTTAGCTCCTAGCATACCCGTCTCTATAAGCATATCTAGAACATATTTTCGTTATGAGATATAAATACTTTTTTGCTCCCGTGCCGCTTCGATACCCAACAAATATCTCAGAAGTCCCAAATCCTTTGTATGAAACTGCTGTTGCAAATACGGTTTCAACTCTTTAATCCTTGTAGGATCATCTCTAGTTATGACAATATCATCCACATAAACTACAAGGAATATTTGACTAGCTCCAGAAACCCGAAACCGGATAAAGCGTAGAATGATCTCCAGTACATCGACACAACCCAAATTGGAGTATTTGCCTTAGTAAACTTCCCGAACCAGGCTTTGGGAGACTCTTTCAAACCACATAAAGATTTTTTTAAGCAATAGCCCCCCGAGCAGCAAACCCTTATGTGTACGAGAATACCCAACAAAAATGCATTTAAGAGATCGAGGATCAAGTTTGGAAAGTCCTGGACGATGGTCACGAATATAATAGACAACCAAATATACAAGGTGCCGGATGAAACAAGGGTTCAGAAGGAAAAAGAAGAGAGTGAGGAATTGCACTCTTAAAAACAGAGGACGGCATGTGATTGATAAGATAACATGCAATCATAACAACGTCGACCCAGGAGGACTTATCTACCTTCATTTCAAACATCAAAGAACAAGTAATTTCTAACAAGTGGCGGTTCTTTCTTTCAACGATACTATTTTGTTATGGTGTATCCGAATAAGAAGATTGATGAAGAATGCCCCATTGGGACATGAATTCAGAGAAATTCTTAGAAAATACTCTTTGGCATATCACCTCGAAGAATACAGACAGAAGCAGAAAATTGAGTATGTACTTCGTTAACAAATGCACAATAAATAGAGAATAACTCAAACGACTTTTCATTAGATATAGCCAAGTGGCTCTTGAATAGTCATCTACAAAATTAACGAAGTACTTGAAACCCAATTTTGAAGTAGTAGGACGTGGACCCCAAATATCATAATGAACTAAAGCGAATGTTCAAGAAGCTTGTTTATTGACTCTTGGACTATAACTAATACGATGCAATTTTCCAAACCGACACGACTCACACTCAATACTAGATAAAGAATGAAACCGGGAATCAAGCTTCTTCAAACTTCCCAAAGAGGGATGTCCCAAGTGACAATGAACTTGATGTGAGGAAACTACCGAACAAGCAACATTAATAGCATCATCAAATACATATAGCTCTCCACAGTATGTATATAGCCCCCCTGACATTATGTCCTTTACCAATTGGCTTTTTCGTCTTCAAATCCTGAAAAACACATGAATCGGGATAGAAGGTTACAAAATAGTTATATTATTTGGTAAGGTGACTAACATATACAAGGTTAAACGGAAAATTTGGAAGGTATGTGACAGAAGATAAAGATATGGAGGATGTTAGTGGAACTGTGCCCATCCCTTTTACCATGGATAGAGAGCCATAAGCTAATGTAACACTAGACGTAGACTCCTGAAAGGCAGATTAGATACCTAAAGAGCCAGTCATATGATCGGTAGCACCCGAATCACTGACTCAGGGGCGAGAGGTAGATGAAAGACACGCTGTTGCATTACTTGTTTGAGCAAAAGTAGCTGTGGAGGAGGAAATTGGTAAAGAAGTCTGGAACTAAATGTACCTAGCAAGTTCCTTTTTCGACATTCTAGTCAGTGTTCTTACTTCAGAAGACTGTGAGGAAAGACTTAGACTCTACTGCATTGCCTACATTAGCTGCAGTCGAATAAGGGGGCCTTCCATGAAGCTTATAATAGAAGTGTTGAATGTGTCCAGGAACTATAGTAATGACGTGTGCGTACAAAACTGGTATTACTCCCTATGTCACCAGAGGTCCTACTGTATGACTGTAGTTGGCCTCTACCAACCCCATGGCCAATGCCACTACTACCGAAGCCACGTCCACCACCACCACTACAACCAACACCACGGTTCCCTTGAACAGCCTAGGCTGAGCTATCAATTGTGGGGAATCTATCCTTAGATGAGTTACGTGAAACCCTTAAGACACAAGAAAATATCTCCGTTTGTGAAGCCATAGTGTTTCCTCCAAGCGTTTGTGAACGAACTGCATTAAACTCTAGTCCCAGTGCTCCCAAAACCCATGACAGCCAATTTTTCTCGCTGCTCTTGCATCTTCTTAACATCATAGGTAATTGGCAACAGATAATTAAGCTTCTCATACATTTGTTTAAAATTAGCAAGAGCAAGAGGTTAGCCCTTTCTGTCAGCTCTAAAGAAATCCTGGGAAACTTCATAGATCCTTGAGAGGTTATTTTGTTTTGAATAAAGGACATTCAAGTAATCCCACAAATCCTTAACGGTAGTAACATGTGTAACCAAGGCTACCACACGAGATTCCATATAATTCCACAGTTGCCCAAGAATTCTAGCATCTATGGCATCCCATTTTGTATCAGCATTAGATTTTTCACATGTTAGATGATGATGTTGGAAACACCACAATTCTCCTCCATTGTTGGAAATTGGTGACACCAACTAATTTTTTCTGTGTCAAACGACTAGAGGATGCAGACATGACCTCAGTAATTACTCCTTTGCCTCCGCCATAACCCATGCTTCAGAACACTCTTAGGACCAGTAAATTAGAAATCTAACATTCCCTCCAAATCAAGAACAAACCTTCACAAACTATCACAACACCAATAATTACCGACTAAATCAGCACCACTGAGACCCCACAATCTTCTCCTTAGCTATCAAAGGATCACTAAAACCTTAAGAAGCCTGGCACAAACTAGCAGCCACATAAACACCTCATACCTCAACCCACCACAACGGACCTCCAAAATCCAGCATTTCTGAGACAACTCTACAAAACAAGTGTAAACCCAACATCCACAGGCACCAACTTCCACAAAAACAAGATGCAGTTTCAGCAACAGTTCAAACCTCCAGAAATTCCAACAGCCACACCACTTACCCAGATTTTCACCTGCCGGAGCATGAGAAAATCAGCCGGAGAACTCTTTCACATCAGCACCACATCAGAACATCTAGGCTGGAGAACACCGGCCTGGGCGACGCTGGAGAAGGACTTTGCCGGCCTAGGTGACGTCCAGCGACGTCGGATCTGGCTTCACCTGGCCTGGGCGACGCCGGAGAAGGACTTCGGCAGCCTAGGCGACGTCCGGCGACGTCGGTTCTGGCTTCGCCTAGCCTGGGCTCGCCGGAGCTGGACAACGGTCGCCGGGCTTGGGTGACACCTGGCTGAGGTCGCCGGCCTTGGGATCTACGATGGATGGTAGCTGGTAATCGGCGACGATAATTTTAGGGTTTAGTTTTTTTTTTTCTTTTAATTTGGCTCTGATACCATGTTAGTGGAATAACTTAACTTTGTTGATGAAAACGAATGGTATATATACATATCAAAACCCTCAAAGACCATTGTACCCTTTTTACCCTTTAACATTAACCATTGCTCTAAAATGTCTATCTTGCTTTGCAAGACATGGTCTTCCTGAGAAGGAGTATGACTGGATGGGATGGCTTAGATATGCCAGCGTTATGTTCTCATGCATTATCATATGCCCCTGAAAAGCTGTCTCTCTTAGTTTTGTTTTCTAGATAAGCCCCGAAAGTTTGTTTTAGTGCTAGGTAGATGAAATGATACACATGTTTTAGTAGGTTGCTGCTCCCTGTATTTCTGTCACCAGACTGCATTTCGTGGGTTTCTTTTCATGTCAACCAATTCATAACATGAGTTACTGAATTTCTTCCTGTTCTCCAGGTACCAACAGTGTTTGATAAACAAGGTGCACAACTTCTTGCTGTTGCTGTTCTTGTATTATCAAGAACATGGATATCAGATCGTATTGCCTCATTGAATGGTATCTTTTCTCCATGTCTCCATTGATTTATTTTCTTTAATGGGATGAATTTAAGAATAGCTGTTCAACAACTCTTATCAGGAACCACTGTGAAGTATGTCTTAGAGCAGGACAAGGCATCTTTCATTCGGCTTATTGGTGTTAGTGTCCTGCAAAGTGCTGCATCTTCCTTCATTGCACCTTCTTTGAGGTACTTTCACTGAGATTCAAATTACCTTACGGATCTCTGAAGCATTAGGGGGGGAGAGAGAGTGTGTCACCATTTTTTTTTTTCAAAGAGTTAATTGTCATATGTACAGTCCATCCTAGCCATTTCGGCCTGATCCTATGTTATGCAGGATATGGTTTGAGTAGATATGCCTGATTGGAAGTAGGAACATTTGGTATAAATTAGTTGTTTGCATGTTAGGTAAAATAATTTTTGCAAGGAAGCCGATTGCATGAACGTCGGAATATGTAAGTTGTAGTATAATGAGCAGGAGCCCCATATATACTTCTTTGCTACTGTAACAGCATTTAGAGTTTTACTTTTACATGCTGGCAGAATGCCTTAAGCTTCTTTGTTTATTTAAAAATTCATCTTGTTTTTGAAGCTTCGCCAATTAAGTTCTGTATTATGTATGAGCATCAGCTGGCTTCATTTCAGGCATTTGACACAAAGGCTAGCCCTTGGGTGGAGGATACGCCTGACTCAACATTTACTGAAGAATTATCTTAGAAACAATGCGTTCTATAAGGTAATAATATAAATAGGTGTCTTGTAAAACTAGCTGTGTGATTCCTTGCATTCATTGCATGAATCGCTTCATTTCTTTTGTTTTGGCTTTATTTTATTCAAGAATTAAAGAAATGCTCCTCTTTAATTTTCTTGCTAGCATCTTCTCAGTGTAGACAATTGCCTATGGTTTCGATGGGTGGAGACAATTTTCAGTTTTCCCTCCGATCTCTCTCACAAGATTTTTTAAATCATCGCAAGATTTCTACACCATCGTCTCACTTTCTCCCCCTCCCTTCTCTTCCAAACAAAGCCTAAAGGTCGCAATTTGTCTCGTAGCCATTTAAAATTTGAGTTAGTCGTCCCGGATACTAACTGAAGCTTTTATTTCATGTTTCTTTTTCAGGTCTTCCACATGTCGAGCAGAAATATAGATGCTGACCAGAGGATAACTACCGATCTTGAAAAGTTAACTATTGATTTATCAGGATTGGTTACCGGAATGGTAAAGCCATCTGTTGACATTCTCTGGTGAGTTTTTCTCTGTAATTTTGACTTCACAATGATACATATTTTGTCAATCTAGCCTCATGATGCAGGCATAGATCCTCTTTGGTTATTCACTGATTTCACAGGAACATTTCCTGATGCTGCATTTATTAAGGTTCACCTGGCGAATGAAGCTTTTGACGGGTCAGAGAGGTGTTGCCATATTGTATGCTTACATGTTGCTAGGTTTGGGTTTCTTAAGGACTGTGACTCCTGACTTTGGCGACCTGACTAGTCAACAACAACAATTAGAAGGAACCTTTAGGTAATGTAGTTTTGGTTCGTCAGCATATTTAGCTCTAATTTATCTAATTTCAGGCATATATATAATTTGCGGTAATGAATGAATTAGGTTCATGCATGAAAGGCTGCGCACACATGCTGAATCTGTAGCTTTCTTTGGTGGTGGTGCCCGAGAAAAAGCCGTAAGCTTATTCCCATTTCTTTTTCCCTGCTTTCAGTCTGAATGCTGCATGGTTGAAATTGGAAGTGTGTAAGATCACAGTCGAATCACTTGTATAGATGGATGTACATAAATAGCTCCTTTTTGCCTGCCTTTTTTTGCCTTCATTATCTATCTTTGTTCCTTTCAATCCTAGACTGATGAGTTATATGGGGGCTAAATGAGTTTTCATGCAAGATTCTAGTTTTGGAAGTTCACATTTTTGCTCTTGATGATGCTTCATTGGATCCTTTTCTCTTCATATTTTTCCCGAACTTTTCTCCTATTCTCAGAATCGAAGTTATGGTATTGCTGCCAGACTTTTGATTCTTGGCCGCCCCTTCTTTCATTTGCATTGGTCACTCAATTTATTTCTACCTAAGAAAAGTAAAATAAGTAAGACTACCCAAGGTGTATATAGTTAACAAAGACAGAAGCCGACACCCTCAACCTGTCATATGAGTCCACCATGTCTCCCAACATCCATTTTGCAATTGCTAGGTGACAATGGTTGCACTTTAAATCCTTAATGCAAATGCTTGATACTTGTCAATTGTCACCTGATATTTGGGCATCGGAGACTCTGGCTGCTATCTTCATTGGGAGATATTATGAGTAACTTTAATATTTGGGAGGCGTTATTGTTTAGTTAGCAATTCTCTTAATGAAGTGAACAAACTTAAGAAACTCAATTTCAGGTTTTTCAATTTTCTAGGGTATGTGTATACGACTTCTACAGTATGTATGGTCAAGTTTTAATGAAGTGGACAGATGCTTCAAGCATCATGCATATAAATTGATGGATGCATCCATGTATTGGTTTCTATGCCTCGTGTCAAAATACCCAATGTTCTCAATCATTCTACTTACATGTTTAAATATCAAGCAGATGGTTGAGTCGAGATTTCATGAGCTTCTACATCACTCTGAATTGCTTTTGAAGAAAAAATGGCTATTTGGCATCCTGGATGATTTTATCACCAAGCAACTACCCCATAATGTTACATGGGGCCTGAGCTTGTTGTATGCTATAGAACACAAGGGAGACAGGGCCTTGATTTCTACTCAAGGTGACTTTATTATTTAATCAAGTCTCTGCTTCATTGAAAGTACTCTCTGTTTTTTTTTTTTTTTTCGTAATTTGTTTGTATTCGAGCAGGTGAGCTGGCGCATGCTTTGCGGTTCTTAGCATCTGTAGTTTCTCAGAGCTTTTTAGCATTTGGCGATATTCTCGAGTTGCACAGAAAATTCCTTGAGCTCTCTGGTGGTATTAATCGGATTTTTGAGCTTGAAGAGCTTCTAGATGCTGCTGCTCAGTCTGGTACATCTTTCTCTGGAAATGCATTGATGATTAAATATTTTCTTTGTCCATGCTCTTTGGTAGGAATGTGCTTCAGTATGATATTTGGTCTTAGTCAGCAGGTTTTAAAGTGTCTACCTAGTCATATATGCATGAATGTGCTACTTTTTCTTTTTAATGTTTTTCTTTTTCTTTCTTTCAGACTAACGTACTTTTACTGTGTCAATGCTACCTCAACATATTTAGTGGTGTGCAAAGCAGTCCACAGTTTGTATTTTTACTTGGGAGTCCCAATGTTTTGCTCACTACTGATGAAGTTGATGGTCAATCAGGGGTATCTGCATCTGATGCCATATTGCCATCAAAAAGCAGCAATCTTCATTCTGAAGACGTCATTTCATTCTATAAAGTGGACATCATTACCCCGGCACAGAAATTGCTTGCCAGGAAGCTGACATGTGATATTGTATCTGGAAAGAGCTTACTTGTTACTGGTTAGAGATTTTTCTTTTGGTTTCTTTTGATAGTCTGCTATACTGGAAAATGTACATATAACAAATTCAGAGTTTTTTAGGTCCCAACGGTAGCGGCAAGAGTTCCGTTTTTAGAGCTCTGCGAGGTCTTTGGCCCATTGTTAGTGGAAGACTCACAAAACCATCCCAATCAATTAGTGAAGCAAGATCAGGTTGTGGGATTTTCTATGTTCCCCAACGGCCTTATACATGCTTAGGAACTCTGAGGGATCAAATTATATATCCACTTTCACGTGAGGAAGCAGAGATCAGACTATCACAGTTTCATGGAAGTGGTAAATTACGTGTTTATGAGATGTAATCTTTGTTCTTTTCTTTGTTTTTATCAAGAACTAGAAGAGAGGCATGCTCATTAATAAGATATGGATAGAGATTAGAAAAGGGCTCTGTAGCTCTTTTTTCTTTCGTGTGGCTGATTAAGTGCTATTATTGTGGATTGCAATGTGATTTCAGATCAGAGATCAGATGACTCAACCCACCTAGACATGCATCTGAAAACTATTCTTGAGAACGTCAGATTAAATTACCTTCTGGAGAGGGAGGGAGGTAGTTGGGATGCTAATAATAATTGGGAAGATGTCCTTTCTCTAGGAGAACAACAGAGATTGGGCATGGTGAGTGAATTGCCATTTCACATTTTGTGACAAAATTCTGCTGCCTAATCTACTTCTAACATGCTTACCTTTTTCCCCCACTAGGCTCGTTTATTCTTCCAGAAGCCCCTGTTTGGCATTCTCGACGAGTGCACTAAGTATGTCAAATGTTCAAACGTTTGTTTTTTCTCGGAACACTTCTATGATGTCTCATTGTGAATTATCTTTCTTCCCCTTTCTCCTTCGTTTGTCCACAGTGCCACGAGTGTTGATGTCGAGGAACACTTGTACAGGCTTGCGGCTGATATGGGAATAACTGTTGTCACTTCCTCACAGGTAAGTAGAATATGTATTATGATTGCTTTTCGGCTGTCTCTCTTAGCAATGATTGTTATTGTTGACCTTTCAAATGGGGGTTCCTAAATAGCAAAAATAAAAATAAAAATGGGGACTCCTAGTCAGTTTTAGGGGACTATAATGTGATGTTAGATGTGTCCCAATGCTTCTGATAGTGTAACTTCAGTTCTTTTCCGCTTGTTGAAGTTACATAATCGTTACTATGGACTTACATCGGTTTCTTTTTCTAGCGTCCTGCTCTTATTCCTTTCCACACGTTGGAATTGCGGCTTATCGACGGTGAGGGTAACTGGGAACTGCGTCTAATCAAGCAATGATTCTCATTAAGGTGACATGTGCCGTTCGAAGAGGTATATCCCTGCGTCCTTCAAAAATATTTAGAACCACAGCCATCTTCGGAGGATTGCATAGTTTTGATGCATACTTAAAGCTGCGTTAGCTCATTTTTACCTATCAGGCTGGATGTGAAAGTAAGCTAGTAGCCTTTGTCTTGAATGGATGGATATGGATGAAGATGGCATACATAACCCAAATAAAACTCAGTCAAGAACTTACTATGTACAGTATTTCTTTTTTCCTTCTGCATCATTATCATAGTCATAGTTTATGTAGTTTAGTCCTGTTGATTCAAGACCAATTTTCTGATTGATTCTGTAAGATGAACCCCTGATTATATTAAATTAGCCCCACTAAATAAGCCAGCGGGGAAAGAATATCTTCAATTCCACTTTCTTATATGCTAATGTAGCTATCAAGATGACGTGTTCTTTTTATTCTGGTGATTCCTTTCCGGATTAGCCGCGGCCTAGTTTGTCCGACAAAGTTCTTATGCTTGAGCTTTCAATGAATGTGATTGTAGTCTTTGCCTGATGAGTGATTTCTCTTGCTAAAGAGATGAGTTCAATTGGAAGTTCTCTTGCTAAGCCTATGTATTTTGCCGAAAGATTTCGAAACGTAGAGACATTTATTTGTATTTCCACAATTATCAACTGTTGTGATAATCTACTTACATTTATTTGTTATTTTTACGCGCGGTTACCAACTCTTTTGAAGATTAGTCAATCTTTTAGTAATGCTATCAGTATTTGTTTGCGGGGATTAAGTTACCCATTATTTTATCAAATTACCAGCTGCATTCACCGGTTAACTATACAACTTTAAAATAACTGTCAACTCTTTTCCAATAAGTCACCAATATTAATTTGTGGAGTTTAATTATTGGTTATAATATGAAATTATCAATTCTTATTTCACTACATACTACTTTGATTCGATCATTTAAAAAATGCCATCCGTTTTAATAATTTTCCGATTTTTATGTGTGCAACGTATGGGGGAGTTAAACACACTAACCCTTATTGAACTCCGTTTATCAACTTTTGTTTGATTGTTTCAAGAGTTAATACCACAACAAATCTTAAATTATGCCTTTTGTGACACGTTTATTCCAAACTGTTTTGTGTGATGCCAAAAATCTTAAATTTGTACTTGTGTGACACATTTATCTTTTTTTTGTTTTTTGTGATACTAAAAGTCTTGAACTTATATATGTGTGACACATCTATCATATGTTATAGTTTCATCAATGAGTGCCGTTGAAAATCCTATGTGGTAGCTAATGTGGATAATGGCGGAGCTAACGTGGAAACTATGCATTTTAAGTTGATAACGGCGAAGCTGACGTGGAAACTATGCATTTTAAGTGAAAGGACCCCATTCTAATTATAAAAAAAAAAAACTGACATGGCTCCCTCTGTTCCTCCAGTTTTGTTGCTGAAGCTTGATTTGGGGCAAATTTTAGGGTTCATCGTTCATGTTTGTTGGAATTAGACATCGATATTTTTTCTTTCTCCTTTTTCACTTTCTTCTGTCCTTCGCCCGAGCTCCCTTGTTCATTTTCTTCCTTTCCGAATGGTATCTTGACAATTTGCTCAACCATTGACGACGGTGACAAAGGTGCTGACGACGACGACGACGACAAAAGCACGAATGGTGACATAGTGGTGAGCAGTTGGAGGACATGTGGTGAGCAGTTGGAGGACATGACAACGCTCACGACCTCAAAATCGAGCCTTAGGCCGCGATTTCAGTAGTGATTTGAATTTTGATGGTGGCAATGAGCCTCCCAAAGGCACCAATGACAATCGATGAGTGGGGGTGTGAGCTCGAGCGATTTTGACAACGATTGAGGCAACTGTACTCGGCTAGAGTAGCTTAAACTGTGGCCACGTGACATCAGAAGATGAATGAACGTGAAGATTCTCCTTAGCTGATCCTCCTTTTTTCGTTTTTTCTACTGAATGGATTATTATCATAACAAAGTGAAGCTCAGATCTCTGTCTTTGGCCTTTCTTTCTTTTGCTTTGTTGTTTCTGGCAATCACACGGGATAAGGGGAATTATCATCTGTCGGAGTCACTTTTGGTTGGACAAAATGTGCTTGTTTACCATATCTAATCAACCGGTATCATCTCTCGAATGCAGAGATGTCAAGAATCAATTACTCGAGAATTTGGCAGTCTTTTTTATTGGGTCTAATTTGGCGATCGGTTATTTCCTATCAAACACAGAAAAGAATGATTATTTCCAGCAAACATGAACGAAGAACCATAAAATTTGCCCGAAATCAGTTGCGACAGAGACGTGGGAAACTAATCGTTATCCACATCAGCCGCCACATTGAAATTTTAACGGTACTCATTGACGAAACCATAACGGAGGGTAAATATGTCACGTGAGTATAAGTTTTGGGTTTTTGATGTCACAAAAAAAACATTAGGTAAATGTGTCACATGGATATAAGTTTGGAATTTTTTGTGTCACAAAAAAAGCTTGAGATAAATATATCATAGTAGGCATAGTTTGACATTTATGGTGGTATTAACCCTTGTTTCAAAAGTACATACTGTTCTAACGAACATATTAAAGTCAACATATTTTATATGAAACTATCGATACATTTTGAAAATTGCTGGCTTCGTATAATTTACCCACATTTTTTTGTACAATTAAGTCGCCAATTGTTATATGAGATCGGTAGCTCTCACTTGAGTTAATTACCATTAGTTATTTGGCGGTTTATGAATTATCATTTATCGATAGTATAATATACAAAAAGGGATAAGCACAATCAAATTAAAGTTCTAAACTTAACAAAAATGTACTTTCATGTGTGTAATGGCCAAAAGGTGCAATTAAGTATCTCCATTAACTCTATCTAATTTGAATAAGGGAAACCACTGACATGACTTTTTTGAATATTTTGCGAGGCCATGTGGGCACTAATTTTGTGCCATGTAGATGCCTCATGAAAAAGGTAAATAAAAAAGAGAGAAAAATAGAAAATAACAAAATGAAAGAGGAAAAGGATAGTGACGTGGTGCCCACTTAGCTAAACTATGTCACTTACTCATCTTATTGAATAACCCTAGCCTTACTTTAACAAATTGGAGAAAAATTCAATTTTCGTTTTCAAGAACCATAACCCTAACTAAACTCAAAACCCAATTCTTCAAATTGGGGCAAATCATCTCGTCGAATTTGCAATGGAGAGTAGAAGCAGGAGAAACGACTCATGATTTCATGAACAAAGCCAAGAGCAAAGTCAACTATTGTGGGCTATGAAGTCCAACAAGAACAGCTTGGACGAAAGACATAATCCAGGGAGAAGGCTCCGTGGATGAGCCAGGTGCAAAGAAGACTTTAATTGTGGATATTTCAAAGTTGAGCAATGGAGGTGATCTTGGATCTACTTCAAGGATGACATGAACCTTAACATGTATTGATAGATGAGTTGGACGATGTCAACTCAATGCTAGTGGAAATCAAGAGACCGATATCTTTGGTAAATCATTTGAAAAAGGAATTTTCAAGGATGAAAATTCAAACAGATATTTATTGAGTGTGCTTGCCATGAGGTTTTCGGGTTTGGTCTGTTTTGTGATCATATGTAACCTTTTTTTTTTTTTGGTCCAATATCATATGTAACCTTAGTAACGAGAAAAATCTACTGAGTCTACCATAGTTAAAGAACAATGAAATGTGTTATTGTATTTCGAACAATAAATGTTAGTTGTTGGAATATTTTCATGCTAGAATGTTCTTACTTTTGACAATTATCTGTTTGTGGATTGAATGGCTTGATTTGTGAGAGCTTGACTAAGTTGAATGGCGTTATTTTATGGTCTATTTGGTGGAAATGGTGTTTTATGATGCGATGTGCGCATTATTGTTGATTTATATGAGGATAGATGTATGTCCAAAAAAATATATAGAGGATAGATGGTTCGCAATTTGCTCTATAGTTTCTACGGCAATAACAGAAATGGTCCTACATTTTCTGGTTAGTTTTAGCTATTTTGCATATGGTGTTGAGGATAATAGAAGTTCCAATAAGTTTATGAATTATCGTTTGCGCTCCACAAATTTTTTAAGTGAACACTTGATTCATCAACTTTTAAAAGTGACGACTTAGGTTCCTTTACTTTTTAAAAGTGATTACTTAGGTTCTTTAACTATCTAATTAGCAAGTTATTGGCTTCACTTTCTTAAACACATCATGTAATAGCTTAAGCAAGATTCCTGCGTCTCATTTTTGTCATCCCGTAACAGCTTACAAGAAGTATTATTTCACATATGTCATCAACCTTGGCCTGAGTTCACACCAAACAGCATTGCATTGACACCACATAGCAAAACATGATCCTTGCACTAGCAAAAATATTTCTCTTACATCAATGGTTACATTCAGAGCGAACATCATTATTGTTAAATACATCACAAGCTAAAATGCAGCAATAACATCACACCTAACAACAAAAGCCAAATTTGACCGAAAAAAAAAACAACAAAAACCAACAAAATCCCAAACAGACAGTGACACATAATAAAATAAACATAAACAAACAAACCCTCCAATCCCAATTTAAGGTGATAGTCAACATATTGTAATAGAGCCTTCATATTTTTTCTTAAATGTAAAGTGCTTTGCATATTGTGATTCTTTGGTGTTGCTGCCACTATGTTCACTCCAAAATACTCGACAAGTGATATCTGAGCAAGATCATGAAAGTCAACGTTTGGTATCAGAGCCAAGCTTCCTTATCCAACATTATTGGTCCAATTCCAATGGATATAAACAAATCACATATGATATTTTTAAAAGTATGATTTTTCAAATGACGCGGTTAGTGACTTTTTTATTACACAAATGGCATCAAATCAATATATTGATGTCAATAACCTCAAGTTCGCTTGCTTTAAAAAATTATATTGTAAAAGTTCGGTATAATATGCTACAAGTATAATTAGATAATACATATGAACATTCATGTTGTTTGAGAATAAAATAATCAAAAGAGCTATTTTATCCCAAAACAAATAATTATTAGGGGCGAGCAAAAAGTGGTTCAATCCATTGAACCAAACAGTCTTCTGGCGGTTCAATCCGGTTTAAGAATACCGTTTTGAAAAAAGCGGTTCGCAAATTAAATCGAACTGTTTTTTGTGGTTTGATTTGGTTTCAACTTTTTTTTTTAAAACTAAACCGGTGTATATATTATAAATTTTGTTAATTAGTTCTACCATTCATATATCAAGTAGGCTATTCAACTAGGCTTGATTTTCATTTTGTCAGAATATATGAAGTGTTGTGAAGATAGAATTTGGTGTTATTTTCATGAAATTACAAAGACGGAAATAAAAAAGTGAAAGAAGAAAGAACAATTATAAGTATGTTAATCGAAAATGTCATATTGTGTTATTTGTAACGAATTTCATTCACTTATTTGCACAAGAGGAGTCACATGGGCCTCATTTCTTGAAGAAATTCTTCCCGGTGGTATGTTGGAGTACCCGAAAACCAAGAATCATCAGCAATCACGGCAAGTATGGCAATTGGGGTTTCCGTTTGTTCATGGGGTCGTTGTACCTCGCCGGGCTGACCACGAAACATTTCATGTTTACATGACAAGGTGGCTTGGGAGGAGGCTCACCATGCTCATCGCCCGCATCTTCTTCATCCTTGAAGAAATTTCATTCGGGTGCGGCATTGGTTTCACCAGTCATGTAATTTATCCGAATGTATACATGTGTGCGAATAACAAAATAAGGGCATGAAGTGCTCTCATTTTCTCAAATAAAGGTCTGAATTAAATATTTTAAATGAGTATGAAATGGATATTGTCTCAAATAAAGGCCCGACTTCACTGGCTGGTCAAGGGCATTCATCATTCACTTTTATTCTTTTCCTTTTTCCTTTTCTTTTTCCTCATTTTTTTCTTTATTGCAGCTGGAAACCCTTGCCCACATTTGGCGGGGGCTGGTCTTGCCTATGGGCGAGGGCTCGCCCGATCGGGCGAGGGCAGCCATCGCCATATCGGGCGAGGGCAACCCTTGCCCAGCCCTTTCCGGTGATCGACCATAGCCTGAGATTGACCACTTGTGAAAAGAAAGAGAAAAACAAAAAAAGAAAAGAAAAAAATTGGAAAAGATAAATTACGAAGATGCCCTTAATTGATAGGATTATTTGGTCGGTCGATGAGATTACACCTTTCTTTGAGACTAACATTACCACTATAAACGCTTAATGAAAGGAGACTCAAAAAAATCATGATTATGGTATCTACCATGAGCGCTGTGATTGTGCTTTGAAATGTGGGCCAAAACTATTGTCGTTATATGGCGCTTTTGACTGCTCAATTGAAATCTTGATTAATGGTGACGTGAAAAGATATGAAATGTGTATCGTGAGCGCTTTAGTAACAGCATGGGAATCTTGACTAATAATGACGTGGAAAGATAATCTAATATTGTGTGAATGGGGTCATAGGGATATTGGTAGGGCAAAGCACGATTCATCCTTAAGGACAAGCTATCTTTTTTACTAAGGAAGAACAAAGGAAACATTAGAAAAAATTATAAATTAATTGTAATTATGTTAATTTAATTTTAAACTTTATTTTTTGCTAATTAAATCCTAAACCTTTTATATTTGTGTCAATTAAGTCCATCCGGCTAATTTTGATCGGCTGACGCTGGCGAGAAATAAATAAGCCCCGACGAGGCTGGCCTTACCCGGATATAAGCGAGACAGTCTCACTTGTACCCGTCCTCGAGATTTTTTGATCAAAATTGATCGGATAAATTGAATTAATACAAATATAAAATGTTTAGGACTTAATTGGCAAGACAAAATGTTTAGGTTTGAATTGGCATAATTGCAATAAGTTTTGGACTTTTTGATAATTTTTTCTGAATAACAAAAGATGATATTTCACCTTCATATAAGAAAAGGGTTTTTTCTTCCTTTTTTGATAGGAGTTTCTTATAGAAAGGAGAAGAAGAAGAAAAACAATCTCAGCGTGATTGTTGGCCAGATAACATTAAATACATCATTTTTTAATTTCCTTTTCTTATTTTATTGAAAATAATGTGGTTAGTTCCTAACGGTATACATATATATATATATATATATGGATATATAGGTGTATGTATATATATGTATATGTATATATCTGTATATGTATATAATATAAAGGAGATTGTCCTCTTAGGACTAATAAGAGAAAATTTAAGAATTATCATAAGATTAAACCACAACAACATAAGCATAACAAACCAGGACAAAAACCTAAGAGAAAAATTAGTAAAGATATTAAATGCTAGACATGTGGGAAAAGAGGACATATTTCAAAATAGTGTAGGATAAACAAAAGACTAAATAAACTTTCAATAGATGAAGAAACTCTCTATCAATTAAATGACATTATGGCCGCAACAGATGACGACTTCTTCAAAAGATTTTCTTGATGGAGGAGGCCTTCAAGTTAATGAAATTGAAACCTCTTTGGAATTACAAAGGTTTACACATCGTCTTCTTGCTTATCGTCTGACCAAATTTCTTATTATACAATTACGCAAACACAACCTAAATGTACATGAGAGCACAATGGAATTCCAATTTCCAATTTCATTATGATATTTTCTTAGTCCTCCTTCCTCGAAGTTCTAATTACCTTATATATATAACCTTAAACAATAGAAAATTTCAAATAAAAACCTACAATGCCTTTATTTTCTCAAATAAGGATTAGAAGTAAACTTTATTTCAAATAATGGCTTAAAATAACCAAATCATCTAAAGAAGGTCTGAAATAAATTTTGTTTTAAATAAGAGTCTAAAGTGGATCTTATTTTAAGTAAGAGCTTGAAATGGCCATATCAATCTAAAAAAAGGGCCTGACCTTGCCGACCGGAAAAGCATTTTCATAATTTACTTTTTAATTTTTTTCCTTTTTTTTTCTTTTTTCTTTTTGCCTCTTCCCTCCATCGGCCGTCGCTTAGCCTCGTTGATGGCTGGCGGAGGTCAACTCTTTTCTTTTTCCTTTTTTTCCTCTCTTCTTCCTCGACCATCGCCGAATTTGGCGAGGGCATCCCTTGCTTGAGGCCAGCGACCTCCGTTGGCCATCGATGAGGCCCGGTGATGGTCGGGAGAGGAGAGAGGAAAAAAGAGAAAAGAAAAAAAGAGAGGAAAAGAATAGAAAAGTAAAAAAAATTAAAAAGTGTATATTTTAATGTTCCTAAAAGACTGCTTCTCCGACGGCTAGGATAGTCACATGCTCGCCGGTCGGCCAAAAGTCCTTATTTAAGATACTTAGACAATTTTAAGCTCTTATTTGAGATGATTTGGCCACTTCACGCTTTATTTGAAATAAAATTACCTTTAATAAAAAAATTGAGGATATATCAAGTTTTTATTTGAATTTTATTTTTCAAATAATAGTTCTTTAATCTTAATCTGCCAATACTTTTATAAAGATAGAGATGGATTGTGTTACTTGGCAGCTTTTCCGTGTGATTGCGACATGTCACACATTTTTGTCTGGTTTTTGGTCCAAGAGAAATCATATTGGAAACATGTTTTCGATAATTTTGCCTTTAAGAATGCCCTTTCGGCTTTTAGTCTGAAGGAACGTGGCTCAGTGAAACTCTGTGTTTTCTCTCTCTCTCTCTCGTCCAATCCAAAGTTCAGACTTTTTTCTTTTATTTTATCTTGTTCCCTTTCCACTTGACATAAACCTCAAAATTCAATTGGCCTGCCTATGAAGAAGCTCTTCTCTCACATCTGACAAATAATTGTTTAATCTTGCGGGCCATTGGAGTCGAAAATAAATTATTTAATGATTAAATTTCGATGATTTTGGGGTTACATTTCGATGTTTATGGGGTTATACATAACCGCCAAAGACCGTACTTAGTGGGGCTATTAGTTAATTCATTGCCCTATAGAAAGAAGAAAAAGAAGCAGCAGTAGCAGCAGCAGCTCTGGCACATTCAATCGTGTAACCTTCTTCTCTTTTTGATAAGCCTAAGTTAAACTTGACATGATTTTTGGACCCTGATAACATTAACATGAAAAGCATCAATTTTTTCATCTATATTCTTAATTTCATTTGAAAATAAAGTTGTTGGTTTCTTACGCTACACAATTTTCTTTTTTCGTTATCCATAATATTCAGAATTAAAGAAGGTTTCCTTACCAACTTTTTGTTAAACGTCTGACCAAATTTTTAATTAGACCACTAAGCAAACACGCTTAAATGTACATGAGATGACAATGGAATTCCCAATTCCCAATTTCCAAATTCCAATTTCTTTTTGATGTCTTCCTAGTCATCCTTCCTCGAAGTCGTAATCATTTTTTTTTTTCCTGATATAGTTTTTTTCTGCTTTAAGATACGAGAGAACTTCACATTGGACATCGAATGTCTTGGAGTTATCTAGATAAAGTAGACACATCACTTCAATACCCGTGAAACTTGTGTCTATTCCCTCTTTCGAGTCCAATCCAAAGTTTGAGACCTTTTATTTTTTTTCATCTCATTCCCTTTTCACCGACTAATGTTAGTTGTTTAAACAAGCACGCCATTGGATTCGGAAATAAAATATAAGTTATTTAATCCAGCAAAAATAAATGTGACAAGTGCCAATTAAACCACCAAATATGATACCGATATGTTTGGTGGTTTAAGCATAATCATCAAAGGCCATATTTAGCATGGCTATTAATTAATCGATTTCCGTAAAAGAAAAGATTTTCTCCGTTTTGAAATGATTAAAAATCCTACTATAAGTCAAAATTGTAGGTTTACCTACTACTTTTCGAAATTACCACCATTAATTAAAGTGTTTATCAATCTTTTGTTTATTAAGTTACCAACTATTTTTGCGTAAAGAACTCTTATTTTGCTTTTCTAAATTAACACCCTAAAACCACTGGGGGTTTGCCCCAGTGGTTACTCTTCTTACTTGAAAAAGGGGAGGTAGGGGGTTCGAATCTCCACCTTCGAAAGGAGTTGGGGAGGGGATGCATAAGGAGGGAGTATAGACTAGAATATGAACCAGACCAAAATAAAAATAATAATAACACCCTGAATTTTTGAGTTAGTTTCTGACATTTACTTTTCTTTTCTGCATATTCTCTTAGAAAGAAATCTTTATATGGTATTCATGGACTCTACAGTTTGTTACCGGGTCAATTTTCAATTAGTAGTCATTGACACTCATGGGCAATGCGAATTTATACAGGGATAGATATCACCTCTCAAGTTTTTCTATTTGAAATTGTCTTAGGTTTAATTCTTGTTGCTTTAGCTGGATTATAACTTGATCAGATAAAAACTGATGAATCACTTAATTAAAGTTAGTAATTTCATATAAGCGTAGATAAATTTAAGGCGTAGTTAAAAAGAGGTTAATAAAAATTAGTAAAGTATAAACAAAGTTGATAAACTCCAATGAGAGTTGCTAACCAAAACTAGTGAGTAATTTAATTGGAGTGCAATTAATAGGTCACTGTAATTGAGGTGAGTAATTCATAAAAGAGCTTGTAAATTCAATGCCTTCCTAAGAACCAAAAATAAAAGTTTGTGAATAATAAGAACTGTCGGCATTTAAAAAAGACAAAATAAATATCCAGCAAGTGATATTTAAGCAGTGTCATGAAACTGAGCCAAGCTCCCATATGCAACATTATAAGACCAACTCCACTAGATATAAGCAGACTATGGGTGCATTTGTTTTCCTAATAATGAACGATTCAGAAAACATTTTTGTAAAAATGATCGATTATATCGCTTATAAAAATGAACAAATGAAAAAATGTTTTCATCGTCTATGAGAATATTAAGACAAATTATCATTGATCATGTAAACTATTTTCATCGATTAACTATTTCAATTGATGCAGATGATCATTTTTAGGAAATTTTTTTTCTAATCATCCATTTTTTGTGAAACAAAAGAAAGTTAAATGGACGTTACACATGTAGAATTTTCCATATGACAAAATAGGTGCATTTTTTATAAGAAAAATAGCATTATATGTTAAAGATCTCTTGCTGAAGATGAAAAATTCTATTGTACGGTTTTATGAAAGTGTGTGTTGTGGCTCGAATCCATATTCAATCCTATTTTCGATAGGAGCAGTTGAGAATGGAATCCAATTTTTTCCATTATTTTCGTGTCCGTAATAGTGCAAAACGAAGGCTTGGCTCCAAGTTGTTCAAGAATAGTGGAATAGTGGCGTTGAGTTTCTCGACTCTTTATCTTAGGATTAGTTAGTTCTATTTCTTGATGGGAGCAGGGAAGGAATACAACTAAAAAAAAAAGGAAGAGATACTAGACATGAGCCTACGCATTGTGCTGGAATAAACAAGAAAAGAGCTATTTTATCCTAAAATCAATGATTATTAGGGATGAGCAAAAATCTGTCTAAACATTTCAACCAAAATTGAACCACGCCGTTTTTTGCGATTTGATTCCGTTTGAGAGTTTTTTTTTTTTGAAAAAAAAAGAGGTTAACAAATCAAACTAAGCCGTTTTTTGTGGTTTGGTTTGGTTTCAACTTTTTGGAAACCAAATCAAACCACTGAAACTTATTGTATAAATTATTAATTTTGTGTAGTTATCACTTATATAGGGATAAGAACACTACAAGTGTCAGGATTTTTGTACATCGCTCACTTGAGGTATGCAACTTTTTCTTCGATTACTTGAGTGCCATAACTTATGTACATTGCTCACTTGAGTGCCACAATTTTTTTCCGATCACTCGAGTTCCATATAACTTTTCAATCGATTACTAGAGTATCTTAACTTTATAAAAATGTTTACCGAGAGTGCCATGTCATGTCGGATTTTCTGTACTTGGGTGAACGTTTTTTAAAAGTTGTGGCACTTCTACATGTAATAACACTCAAGTAGTCAATTATATCCAATGGATGATAGAATACAACTTTCGCTGCTATTGTATGGGTGGAGAGTGGACCAGACTCCTTATATAGGTTATTAATAGATGACTTCAACAAGTGCATTCATTAGAATGTTCAATGAATGCTTTAATATATTCTGTCGATCAAAGCACGTTATATCTTCATAATAATTGCAGCTTTTGATATTCTATCTTCATAAGTTGCAACTTCTGATTTCTACCGTCATAAAAGTTGCAAATTTTCATAGTCAATACATTTTTCTTTTTAGCAGTTAAATAATTTTTGAACTATTAATAATATCATGTGGGCTACAATTATTCTTACATTCTCCCACTTGGTCCATATAACCTTTCTTGCATGGTTTAATAAAAACCATAATGTGCATAATAGTATTACGCCAAATTTTTTCTCAAATTAGCCATCATATAATAAGCACAATTAAGTAAAGAAAACTTATTCGAGTCATTGCAGTTGTATGTCATTAATCAATATAGTTCCTTCTATGTACTACGACTATAGTTCTCCACTTAACATGATCCATAAATGAGATCTATAGCAATGGTCCAACTATAATGGCTTTTTTTAAGACTATCTAGTTAAACATTTATCTATTTTCATCATGTATTCTATAGAAAACATGATGTATTAGAAACACATAAATGAGCTCGAAGTGTCAAATGAATAATCTTGATATAATCAAAATACAAGATTATTAAGACATCCAATAATGTCCATCTTTGCAAGATGTTCATGAAATGTTTTGGACTGTAGTCCTTTTGTTAAGGGATTTGCAATCATAAGGTTGGTGCTAATATGCTTATTTTTTTTTTTGTTGATAATATATTTAATTGACACTCTCTGTTTCCGAACTTCTTCTATAATGGATAAGTATTTAATCTCCATATGTTGAGTAGCCTTAGAATACTTATCTTTTTTAGAGAAGAAAACTGCTGTAAAATTATCACAATACATTTCTAGCGGCCTAGTAATATTATTGATAATCACAACTCTGAAATAAAGTTTTGACAGCCATAACCCATGAATAGTAGCCTCAAAGTATACCACAAACTCAGCCTCCGCAGTGGATGCAGCAATAACCGATCGCTTTGCACTTTTCTATAAAATTGACCGTCCAGCAAAAATAATAAGTAGCCAAATGTTGATTTTTTTTTGTAACAGTACATCCGGCCAAGTCCGAATCTAAATATCCAATTACCTCAAGATGATTAGATCCTTTATCGGTGAGCATATAATTCTTAGTTCCTTGTAGGTATCTAAGAACTTTCTTTGCGGGTTTCCTGTGATCCAATCCTAGGTTACTTTAATACCTACCCAACATTCCAACAACAAAATTGACGTTTGGTTTGGTGCAAGTTTAAGCATACATTGAGCTCCCAATAAAAGATGCATAAGGAATATTTCTCATTTGCTGTCATTCCAATTCATTTTTCTGAACTTGTATAGGGATAAATTTGTCCAATTTCTAAATTGGAATTACTCCCGATGAACATTTATCCATATCTAGTCTCTCTAAAATTTTTTAATAAAGCTTTCTAAGACAACCCTACCAATGCTTGTGATCTCATATCTTTTACTTCCAAATTCTTAGAAATAAATTTCTTGATTTCATGTAACAAACCAACATCATTAGTAGCAAGCAAAACATCATCAGCATATAGAACTAGAAAAATAAACTTGCTCCCACTGACCTTCATATACAAATACCGATCAACGGTTATTTTTCTTAAACCCAAAAGAAGTTATGGTATATTGAACTTAAGATACCATTGTCAGAAAACTTATTTAAGTTTATATATTGACTTATTTAACTTACACATCATGTGTTCCTTTCCTTTAACAAAAAAACCTTCAAGTTGGTCCATTTAAACCTCTTCCTCTAAATTCCCATTAAGAAAGACAATTTTAACATCCATTTGATATAACTCTACGTTGTAATGAACCATTAAAGCCATAATGATTCTAAGTGAATCTTTCTTTGAGACCGGTGAAAAGGTCTTTTCATAATCAATCCCTTCTTTCCGAGTAAATAGTTAGCAACAACTCCGGCCTTATATAGTTCGATATTACCTTTTGTGTCACGCTGGACCTTAAAGACCCATTTACACCCACCTTTTTACATCCTTCGGGTAATCAACAAAAACCTAGACTTAATTATGATTCATATATTTTAACTCTTCTTCCATAACAGTATACCATTTAGTAAAATCATCACATTCCATAGCCTGTAAAAATAAACTTGGATCATTATTCATTTCTAAGTCAATTTCTGACTCTTATAGATAAACCACAAAATCATGAGAAATTGATAAGCTCTTTTCTTTTTTATCTTCTTAAAGCTACTTCTTGTGGCTCAACAACTGTAGATTTAATATTGACAGTTTCATTATGGAGTGTGTAATAACCTATTTGTTGTTTTTAATTATTGTTGGGTTGAACTATGATATTAGGAGCAACTACTTTAGAAGTTTTGGGTACAGAAAATTCCACCTTAACTTCTTGAATGTAGGCATCGCACATTCTTTCATTTCCATTGATGTCACCATTTTCAATGAACTTTCGTTTCCAGATTCAATAATTCTTTTACTAAGATTAAGACAGTAAGATCTATAACCATTGAATTTCTTTGCATAACCAATGAAGTAAGCACAAGTTGTTTTAAAATTCAATTTATTTTCATGTGGATTATAAATTATTACTTCCACTGGAGAACCCGAAACATTTAGATGTCATAAACTAGCTTTCCTTCCCGTCCACAATTCAAAAGGAGTGTTTGAAATTGCCTTACTAGGAACCATGTTTAGTAAAAATATAGAAGTCTTTAATGCATACATCAACAAGGATAAAGGTAAACATAAATAACTCATCATACTCTTTAACTATTTCAAATAATGTACAATTACGTCTTTCTGCTACACCATTTTGTTGTGGTGTACTTGGGATCATGTATTGAGCACAAATACCATGTCTTTCAAGGAATTTAACAAATGGACCCAAACATTGTCCCAATTCATTATACTTTCCATAATATTCAACCCTTGTATCTGACCTTACTTTTTTCACCTTTTTATCTACTCTCAACTTCTTTAATATACACATCAAGCGCATTCACTGATTAAGCTTTATTATGCAATAGATAAATGTAACCACAATGTAAAAAACCATTAATAAAGGTGATAAAATAACTTTCTCCACCAAAAGATGGAACATCAAAATGGTCACATATATCGGTGTGTATAATTTCAAAAAGTTCTGTGATTCTTGTGGCACATTTCTTAATATGTTTTGTTTGTTAATATAATCAATACACACTCCAAAATCAGTAAAATCTAAATCCGCAAAAATTTCATTCTCCATTAATCTGTGCATTCTTTCGTTGGATATGCGATCGAAACGTTTATGTAACAAGTAAGAAGAATTCTCATCAACTGCATTTAGACCAAACATTATAATGTAAGGTCATTAAAGCCTCAACAAAAGCATTACCAAATTTAAACTTATAGAGAGCATCACGTAAATTTCAGTTCCAATAAGGTTATTATTTTTAAATAAACTGAAAGATCCAGAATCAAACTTAAAAGAAAACACCACTTCATCAAGTCATGGATAATAAACTAAAGTATGGAAAATGTAGGTATATAAAAGGTTTGAAACAAATACATATAAAGCCTAGTATTTAGGATTACTCGATAACCGCCAATGCCTTCAATTGGAACTTTGTTTCTATTCCCGTGTCTCATTCTTGTCATCTCGTAACAGCTTACAAGAAGTATTATTCCACATATGCCATCAACCTTGGCCTGAGTTCACACTAAATAGCATTGCATTTACACTACATAGCAAAACATAATCCTTCAACTAGCAAAATTATGTTCTCTTACATCAATAAAAGGCCGATGTTCTTACATTCAAAGCAAACATCATTGTTGTTAAATACATCACTAGCCAAAATGCAACAATAACATCACACCTAACAACAGTCACCAACAAAATCCCAAGTAGACAGTGACACCTAATAACAAAAACATACATAAACTAGCTCTCCCATCCTATTATAAGGTGATAGTCAACGTATTGCAATAGTGTCTTCATATTATTTTTTAAAGGTAAAAGTACACCTCAAGTACCAATATTAATGCATGGACCTCACTTTGGTGCCAATATTTACTCTTGGATCACTTAAGTGCCAATATTTTTGAAAAAATGATTACTTAAGTTCCAACCCGATTGAGGTCGCCAGAATTTCTTGCTTTTGGCATTAAAGTGATTGTTTTTTCTTCGATTTGGCACCAAAGTGGATCACTTAAGTGCCAATTTTTTTGAAAAACGATTATTTAAATGCTAACTTCAATGAGGTAGCCAAAACTTCTCGCCAGGGGCAATAAAGTGATATCTTTTTCTTCGATTTGGCACTTAAGTGATCCTAAAAAAATACTAGCACCAAAGTGAGCGCCGTACATAAACATTGGCATTTGAGGTGTCCTTTTGTCCTTTTTTAAATGTAAAGTGCTTTGCATATTGTGATTCTTTGGTGTTGCTACACTACAATCACCACAAGTGATATCTAAGCACCGTCATGAAAGTCAAGGTTTGGTATTAGGGCCAAGCTTTCTCATCCAACACTACAAATCCAATTTCAACACATAAAAATAAATCACATGTGATCTTTTTAAAAGTACGATCAGTGACATTTTTAGTACGCAAATGGCATCAAATCAATATATTGATATCAATACCTCTAGTTCACTTGCTTAAAAAAATTCATATTGTAAGAGTTCGGTGTAATAAGCTATAAGTATAATTAGATATGTAACATTCACATTGTTTGAGAATACAATAATCAAAAGAGTTAGTTTATCCCAAAGCAAATAATTATTAGTGGCGAGCAAAAAGCAATTCAATCCGTTGAACCAAATAGAACCAAGTAGTCTTTTGGCGGTTCGGTTTGGTTTGAGAATACCGTTTTGAAAAAAGTGATTCACAAATTAAATCGAACTATTTTTTGTGGTTTGATTTGGTTTCAACTTTTTTTTAAAACTAAACCGGTGTATAAATTATTAACTTTGTTAATTAGTTTTCCCATTAATATATTAAGTAGCCTATTGAACTAGGTTTGATTTTCATTTTGTCTGAATATATGAAGTGTTGTGAATGTAGAAGTTGTTTTTTTTTTTCATGGAATTACAAAAGATGGAGATAAAAAAGTAAAGTAGAAAGAACAATTATACTGAATCAAACCACCAAAAAAAAAAAAAAAAGATTTGGCTTTGTGGGTTCTTGACTATAAATGCGATATAGTTTAATATCACTTTCTTCGAACCGTATTCATGCAGTTAGTTTGGTTCGACTTCCAAATCCCACCAACCGCCTTGCTCACCCCCTAACAGTTGCCAATGAGGAAATAAGTGTTGTAAAAGAACGTCCAGACAACCACACATTTACACATGCATTTCTGTTCAAAATTGCATGTACGTTGACCGAAAAAGTCATATTATGTCATTTGTAATGAATTTCATTCGCTTATTTACATAAGAGGAGTCACATGGGCCTCATTTCTTGAAGAAATTCTTCCTGGTAGTCGGTTGGACGACCCCAAAACCAAGAATCAACTGCAATTACTGCAAGTATGACAATTAGGGTTTCCATTTGTTCTTGGGGTACCACCCGCCGCCTGACCACAAAACCTTTCATATCTTACATGACGAGGTGGCTTGGGAGGAGGCTCGCCATGCTCATTGCCCGCACCTTCTTCATCGTCGAAAAAATTCTCAATTCTTCAATCCGATAAATTTCAATCAAAAAATGACAAGGCAAGTTACTCGGTGCGGCATTGGTTTCATAATCGATCTTGGGAAAAAGAAAAAAAATCCACTTGTAAAAAAAAAAGGGATAATACATCGGACTCTATCCACAATACGAAAAAATTGGGTAGCACTTAAGCCTATCTTTATTCGTTAAAGCACTTTATAAACAAACATTAGGTAATATGTTCCCTGATCATGCTCCGTTTAATACATGTGTGCGAACAACAAAATCAGGAAAAGTTTAAAATAAGATTATCATAACTTATAATTTTTATAAATAATTAGCAAGTTTAAAAATATATTTAATAATAAGTTTTCATGGTTTGTAGCCCCCCATTCCAATAAAATATTTCAAACCACTTTGGCGGACAATTTTCTCATTTTCTCAAATAAATGCATGAAGTGGATGTTGTTTTAAAAAAGGGCATGAAGTAGACCTTGTCTCAAATAAATAAGCACAAAATATCGAAATTAAGTGGCTAAAAAAAATGCTACTAAATTTATCTCGATTAACACATTATTTTAAAGAGTGCTTATGACTTTTTTTATTAAAAAAAAAAAAATTAGGTCAACTTTTTGTCGATTGATCAAGGGCAAATTCTCTTGTCATTTATTTTGTATTCTTTTGATCCCTTCAATTCCGTTTACATTTTTATTTCAATAGATATTTTAAAATATAGGACAGTTAAAGAACTAAGAGCATTAAGGAAATTTGAAATATGTTAAGTTATAACGCGATGTTGTCAAGGGTATTCCATTTTTTCTTCATTGCGGTTGGTGACCCTCGCCCACATTTGGTGAGGGCTGGTTAAAAAACTAATTTTGGCTCGTGGCCCGAGAGAGCCACCCTTGCCCGGACCTTCTCAACTCCAATTTTTTCGATGGCTAGTCATAGCCCGGGTACCACAACGAGAATCAGTAAAACAATGGGCTTGATCTTCTATTTTTTTTTTTTTTTTTTTTTTTTTTTTTTTTTTTTTTTTTTTTTTTTTTTCCCGAAAAGGAAGGGAAAAAAAAGCACAAAGAAAGAAAAAAGCAAAAAAAAAAATCAGAAATGGTAAATGATGAAAATGTCCTTGATCGACCAGAACATTTGATCGGCCCATGAGGTTAGACCTTTCTTTTAGACTGACATGGTTACTTCAAATGTTTACGTGGAACAAGACTCACTTCAAATCATTATTTGAAAAAATGAGGGTACTTCAGTCATTTATTTGAAATTCTCTAAAAAGAATCATGAATATGGTGTCTACCATGTGCGTTATGATTGTGCTTTGAAATGTTGGCCAAAACTATTGTCGTTACACGCGCTTTTAAGTGTTGAATTGGAATCTTGATTAATGATGACGTGAACAGTAGTTGCATGGGAATCTTGACTAATAATGACATGGAAAGATATCAAGTATTCTGTGAGTGGGGTAATAAGGATTTTAGTTGAGCAAAGCACGATTCATCAGGCTATCATTTTGACTAAAGAAGAACAAAGGAAACATAACAAAAAAAATTATAAATATGTTATAATTATGTTAACTCAATTTTAATTTTTTTGTTAATTAAGTTATAAACCTTTTCCATTTGTATTAAGTCAGTCCATCCGATCAACTTTGGTTGGCTAGCGCTGGCGTGGAATGAATAGGCCCTAGCGAGGCTGGCCTTACCCGGATCTAAGCAAGATGGCCTCGCTGGCAGCCGTCCCTCGAGATGTTCTGACCAAAATTGGCTAGAAAAACTGAATTGATACAAATATAAAATGTTTAGAAATTAATTGGCAAGATAAAAGGTTTAGGTTTGAATTGTCACAATTACAACAGGTTTTGGACTTTGTGATAATTTTTCCGAAGAACAAAAGGTGATATTTCACCATCAGATAAGAAAAGGGTTTTTTTGCTTCATTTGTTGGTAGGAGTTCCTTATTGAAAGGAGAAGAAGAAAAAAAAAAAATCTCAACGTGATTTTTGGCCAGATAACAATAATTACATCAATTATGTAATTTCTTTTTCTTATTTTATTTGAAAATAATGTCGTCAGTTCCTAACGCTATAAATATTTATATGTATAGATATGGATATATAAATGTATGTATATAATATAAAGGAGATTGTCCTACTAAGACTAATAAGAGAAAATTTAAGAATTTTCGCAAGATTAAACCACAACAAATTAAGCATAGTCAACCAGGACAAAAACCTTAGGAGAAAAAATTAATAAATATATTAAATGTTATACATGTGGAAAAAGAGGACATATTTCAAATAATTATAGGATAAACAAAAGACTAAATAAACTTTCGATAGATGAAGAAACTCTGTATCAATGAAATGACATTATGGCCGCAACAGATAATGACTTCTTTAGAAGTTTTTCTTGAAGAAGGAGGCCTTCAAGTTAATGAAATTGAAACCTCTTCGGAATTAGAAAGGTTTCCATACCATCTTCTTGTTGATCGTTTGACCAAATTTCTTTTTATACGATTAAGCAAACGCAACCTAAATGTACATGAGAGCACAATGGAATTCCAATTTCAAAATTCATTATGATGTTTTCTTAGCCCTCCTTCCTCGAAGTCCTAATCAATTTTTTTTTTTTTTTTTTTTCATATAGATAATGTAACCTTAAATAAGAGAAAATGCTAAATAAAGGATTAAAATGCCTTTATTTTCTCATATGAGAGTCGAAATTGAACTTTGCTTCAAATAATGGTCCGAAATGGCCAAATTGTCTAAAAGAAGACCTAAAGTGGACCTTGTTTTAAATAAGAGTCTAAAGTGGACCTTATTTCAAATAAGAGCTTAAAGTAGCCATATTAGCCTAAAAAAAGAGTCTGACCTCGTCGATGAAGAGCATTTTCGTCATTTATTTTTAATTTTTTTCCTTTTTTTTTAATGTTTTCCTCTTCCCTCCATCAGCCATCGCTAGGTCGTCGATGGCCGGCCGAGGTCAACCCATTTTTTATTGGTCCATTTAAGCATCTTCCTTTAAATTCCCATTAAGAAAGATAATTTTGACATTTATTTGGTATAACTCTATGTTGTAATGAGCCACTAAAGCCATAATAATTCTAAGTGAATCTTTCTTGGAGACTGGTGAAAAGGTCTTTTTATAACCAATGCCTTCTTTCCGAGTAAAATATTTAGCAACAAATCTAGCCTTATATAGTTCGATATTACCTATTGTGTCACGCTTGGCCTTAAAGATCCATTTACAGCCCACCTTTTTACGTCCTTCGGGTAGTCAACCATATTTTAACTCTTCTTCCATAACAGTAAACGATTTAGTAGAATTATCACATTCCATAGCCTGTGAAAATAAACTTGTATCATTATTAATTTTTAAGTCAATTTCTAACTCTTGTAGATAAACCATATAGTCATGAGAAATCGATAAGCTCTTTTCTCTTTAATCTTCTTAATGCTATTTCTTGTGGCTCAGTAATTGTAGATTTAGTATTGACAGTTTCATTATGAAGTGTTTCATTATTTATTTGTTGTTTTTAATTATGGTTGGGTTGAACTATAATATTAGGAACAACTATTTTAGAAGTTTTGGGTATAGGAAATTCCACCATAACTTCTTGAATGTAGGCATCATGAATTTTTTCACTCCTACTGATGTCCCCATTTTCAATGAACTTTTGTTTTCAGATTCAACAATTCTTGTACTATGGTTAGGATAATAAAATCTTACCCTTTGGATTTCTCTGCATAACCAATTAAGTAAGCACCGATTGTTTTAAAATTCAATTTATTTTCATGTGGATTATATATTCTTACTATCGCTGGAGAATCCAAATTATTTAGGTATCAAAAACTAGCTTTCCTTCCCATCCACAGTTCAAAAGGAGTCTTTGAAATTGCCTCACCAGAAATCATGTTTAATAAATTGGCAAAAGTACAGTAGAAGTGCCAATATTTGTGTACGGCGCTCACTTTTGGTGCTAATATTTTTTTGGATCACTTAAGTGCCAATTTTTTTGAAAAATGGTTATTTCAATGCCAACTCCGACGAACTTCCCCGAAAATCCTATGTGGCATCCGTGTGGCTCGCCCGAGCTTCCAAGTCGAGAAAAAAAAAAAGCAAAAAGTTAAAAACATTTTTAAAAAATTAAAAAAAAGAAGAAGCCTGGTGTAGCGGCGAGGGCCGTGAGCCCTCGCCGCCGCCGTCCCCACCATCGCCGGCAACGGTTGACAAGGGATGGGGGATGGCGGAGGGGGTCGCCAAGCCCCGGCGACCCTTGCCGAGGCCTCGCCGGGGTCGGTGAGGCCTAGGCTGTTACCAGCCTCGCAAACCCACAGCGAGGCCGACCTCTTCTAGATTTGGGCGGGGTCGAGCCTCGCCATGGTGGGAAGCAGCTGGGTTCACCTAGCGAAGGCTAAGCTTCACCGAGTCGTCACCGGGCGAGGCCGACTACAGCCGGGCCTCGGCAACCCCGGCGAGGCCTTAGTGGCGATTGCCGGGGCTCAACGACCCCCCTCGATCATCCTCCATCCCTCGCCGGGCATTGCCGGCGATGGTGGGGGGGGCGGCGGCGAGGGCTTACGGCCCTCGCTACCGCAAACTCACGGTTCCCTTTTTTTAGGGCTATTTTTCTATTTAATTTTAATTTTTTTAACAAATAATTATTTTTAAGTTGAACAATCCACATGGACGCCACGTGGGTTGATTTTTTTTTTAAATTAACACGTAACATTAAAAATTTAATTAAAAAATGCCACGTGTACTGTTTGGTCGGAATTAGCACTTAAATAATCATTTTTGGCCGGAATTGGTACTTCGGTGATCTTTTTTCTTCGATTTGAAACTTAAGTGATCCGAAAAAAATATTTGCACTAAAGTGAGCGCCGTACACAAATATTGGCATTTATGCTGTACTTTTGCCTTAATAAATATATAGAAGTCTTTAATGCATACATCAACAAGGATGAGGGTAAACATAAATAACTCATCATACTCTTTAACTATTTCCGTTAAGGTACGATTATGTCTTTCTACTACACCATTTTGTTGTGGCTGGGATCCTGTATTGAGTACAAATACCATGTCTTTTAAGGAATTTAACAAATGAACCCGTGCATTGTCCAAATTCATTATACTCTCCATAATATTCAACCCTTGTATCTGACCTTACTGTTTTTACCTTTTTATCTACTCTCAACTTCTTTAATAAACACCTCAAGTGCATTCACTAATTAAGATTTTACAATAGATAAATCTAACCATAAGGTAAAAGATCATCAATAAAGGTGTAAAATAACTTTCTCCACCAAAAGATGGAACATCAAAATGATCACATATATCGGTGTGTATAATTTCAAGAAGTTCTGTGATTCTTGTGGCACTTTTCCTAATGTCTATTGTTTGTTATAATCAATACACACTCCAAAGTCAGTAAAATCCAAATCTGCAAGAATTTCATTCCTCACTAATCTTCACATTCTTTTTTTGGATATGTGATTGAAATGTTTATGCCACAAGTAAAAAGAATTCTCATCAACTTAACTGCATTTGGTGCCAATATTATGATGTAAGTCATTAAAGCCCCAACAAAAGCATTATCAAGTTTAAACTTACAAAGACCATCGTATAAATTTCATTTCCAATAAGATTGTTATTTTTAAATGAATTGAAAGATCCAAAATCAAACTTAAGAGAAAACACCGCTTCATCAAGTCTTGGTAAATAAACTAAATTATGGAAAAATGAACGTACATAAAGGTTTGAAACAAATCCAAATAAAGTCTAGTATTCGATAAGCACCAATGCCTTCAATTGGAGCTTTATTTCTATTCCACGTGAACACATAATTTTGATTTGGTTTTATGGTTTGGATTGTAAGGAATCCCTGCATCATATCTGAAACATGAGTGGTGGCATCACAATCAATCCATCAAGTAGTATGAGAAACTTCAGTAAAGTTTGATTCGGAACATACTAAAGTACAACCATTACCATTCTTTTCAAACCAAGCTTATGCTTCAGGCAATCTTTCTTCAAATGTCTAATTTTATTATAAAAATGACACTTAATAAGATTATGTTCGTTCTTGTGAATTTGAGAAGCCTTAGAAGAGTCATTCGGGTTATGTAATCCTTTCGTCTTGCTCTTTCCACCTTTTCTTTTGGAATTCTTTTAAGCTTCTTGATGACTTAAGAGATGAACAAAATGAGCTCTTTGACTTTTTATCCTTATTTTCTCTTGAACAAGCATACTAGCCAATTCATTTACATTTCACTTATCCTTGATAGTGCTATAGTTCATCTAAAATGACCCACATTGTACATGAACCAAGGAATTGGGTATGAACTGTACTAAGAAGTACACATCCATGTTCATTTCCAATGTCCTAATTTTGCTATTTTGTTCGTCATCTCAATTACATGCTTATGCGTGGTACGTAAACCATCGTAGTTCATGGCGGTTAAAGTATTGATCAATTTACCAACAAGTGATTTATCAATAGTTAACACTTCTCCATAAATTTTAAAAATCCTTACCACTATTAGTTTTTGGGAAAGAGTATTTGTTAAGTTATTTGCAGATGTCATTCACATAAACATTATGCTTAACCTATTCATTTTTCCAGAGCTTTATGGAAAGACCTTTCATTATCACTATTCTCATCAGTAATGGCAGCCGATTCTTCTACTTAAAGTGCTAAGTCAAGATCTAGGACACCTAAGTGAAACTGGACTTGTTCACACCAATTAGAGAAATTTATTTCATTAAAAAATAGAACATAAGAAGCATCTAAACAAAAAAAAAAAAAAGTCTAGATGCTGCAAATTTACAAGAAAATACTCATACAATAATGCTTTGAGACTATCACATAATCATATTCAAATTAAACAAAACATGTATAACATAGTTTTGCTTTGGGCGATCCTATGATATACAAACATACATTAAACCATAAGCGTTAATATCACAAAAAACTTCAAATTGGTACCCCCATGATAAATTTACTAAAAACTATTTTTTTGATCATGAAAAATCCCAAACTGGTACACCTATGATAAATTTATCTCAAACTATTTTTTTTACCATAAAAAAGTTCAAATTGGTACACCTATTACAAATTTACCCAAACTATTTTTTTTAACCACAAAAAATTCCAAACTAGTACACAAGCGATAAATTTACCCCCAAACTAATTTTTTGACCATAAAAAATCATAAACTGGTACAACCGTGATAAATTTACCCCTTGTTAATTTTTGTTAAATTGGATTAATACCACGAAAAATCCCAAATTGATACACTTATGACAATATAGGGTAAAAATCTCAAATTGATACACCCATTGACAATCACATGCCATCCAACTCAGTAATTTGATGGTAAAATTTAACGAAAATTAACGAAAGGTAAATGTGTCACAAATGTACCAATTAAGGATTTTTGGTGGGCAAAAAATAGTTTGGGATAAATTTGTCACATGTGTATCAATTTTGAGATTTTTCATGGTCAAAAAAATAGTTTGGGTTTAATTTGTCAAAGGTGTACTAGTTTGGGGCTTTTCATGATATTAGCCCAAACCATAATGATGCTAATAAATTTTATTTTTCAATTACAAATATACCTCATTAAAATTTATTTGCTATATTTGGATATACTGACAAATTTAACAAGGCATATGAATTACCAACTATTACGTTCATAAATTATAAGAAATTGATTAACCTTTGGGTTAATCTCTAAGTTCTTATAATAAAAGAACTTCAATATACCCATGACACCAATAAGGGTATTTAATATATCAATTTTAGTCATAGCATCAATTAGTCATGGGTAATTGAATCAAAACATTATATAATTTTAAAATTCCAGGGACTTTTAAGGTTCGACACTTTGATGACTAACTAAACATTCATAAGTGAATTTTAAAATTTAAAACACAATAAGTGTTTCATAATTGGGTTATCTCTAAACGTTAAGATTTAATCACTTTCATGATAAAATCGTCATAAAAGTATGAGGATCAATTTATGTATTATGATGCCTTAAGAATATATGTGAATTCATATATAATTATACGAATACATGTAGCAAAACAATTATTGTTCTTTAGAACATTACAAACAAAATACATCAATAGCACTTAACCCAAACAATAATTTACTAATCGAAAAATCATGAGATTCTAAACCATATTCTGATACCATATGTTAGTTATAATGTAATTCAATTATGTGGAATTCATAATCAAAGGATATTAGACCTCCATGATTTATTCACGACAAGAGGGATTAAGGCATACCTTATCCATAGCAATAGTTTTGAGGAAGCAACAATATGGTGAAAGAAATGACCTTGAGAATTCGATTGATGCAGAAACAGGAGAAACCGATCCACTTTTTCTTAACTATTTTATCTGGTGGATGATAAAATTCATAAAAGTTGCAACTTTTCATTGCCAATACATTTTTATTTTTAGCATTTAAATAATTATTAAATCATTAATAATATCGATTGGATGCGTTGTCGATTTCGCTAATTTGTCCCAATTTATACATGTGCGCATATTGGAGATTCGTAATTATGATATCTAGCTTGTGCATTGTGAACGTGTTTTAAAATGTGGTCCAAAAAGGATGGCGTGGTATTTGAACATCAGGTAAGAAAAGGTTTCTTTCCCCACTTTTGATAGGAGTTCCTATAGAGAAGAAGAAGAAGAAGATTAGGCTCTAGCACATTAAATCATATAAATTTATTCTCCTTTTGATAAGCCTAAGTTAAACTCAACGTGATTTTTGGACCCTAATAATATGAATCACATCAATTATTTCAGTACTTTTTTTTAATTTCGTTTGGAAATAATCGTTAGTTGCTAACATTATTAAAGTATTTTTTTTTTCAGTTTTCTAAACTACTCAGAATTAAAGAAGCTTACCAGGTTCTTGTTAATCCTCTGACCAAATTTCTTGTGTTACAATTAAGCAGTCACAACTTAAATATACATGAGTTCACAATGGGATATTCCAATTTCCACTTTCGTTACGAATTTTTTCTGAGTCCTCCTTCCTCGAAGTCCTAATCACCTTTTTTTTTTGTCTTTTCTCCGACATAGACGTCCCAACCCTAAATTATTGTCCTTCAAGCTTAGTATGCCAATAATTTTATAAAGATAGAGACGGACTCTGTTACTTGGCAGCTTTTCCTACGATTGCGACATTTCATTTATTTTTGTCTGATTTATGGTCCAAGAGAATAATATTGGACAGACTATCGTGACTCAGACAGTTGAAGCAATAATTTTGCCTTTTTCCCTTTGAGCGAAAATAACTCAATTTTTTTAATCTATTATATTAGTACCAATTCAATCTTAAATATTTTAATTAGATCAATTTTCAGTTTTCTAAACTACTCAGAATTAAAGAAGCTTACCAGGTTCTTGTTAATCCTCTGACCAAATTTCTTGTGTTACAATTAAGCAGTCACAACTTAAATGTACATGAGTTCACAATGGGATATTCCAATTTCCACTTTCGTTACGATTTTTTCTGAGTCCTCCTTCCTCGAAGTCCTAATCACCTTTTTTTTTTGTCTTTTCTCCGACATAGATGTCCCAACCGTAAATTATTGTCCTTCAAGCTTAGTCTGCCAATAGTTTTATAAAGATAGAGACGGACTCTTTTACTTGGCAGCTTTTCCTACGATTCCAAGAGAATAATATTGGACATAGACTATCGTGACTCAGCCAGTTGAAGCAATAATTTTTCCTTTTTCCCTTTGAGCGAAAATAACTCAATTTTTTTAATCTATTATATTAGTACCGATTCAATCTTAAATATTTTAAAAATATTAAATATTAAATATTAAATATTATAATTAAATCAATTTTATCCTAAACTTTTTATATTGGTATCAATTCAATCCATATGATCAATTTTTAGCCCGAATCACTAACATGGACGTCGGTCGTCGTCGGCCATCCTACGTGGCACAACCAGTGATGACTTGGATAATAATAATAATAATAATAATAATAATAATAATAATAATAAATTATTATTATTATTGTGGCAGCGAGGGTTGAAGGCTCGACCCCGGCGGCCTGGACGAGGGCTCGACCCTCATGACCTAGGCAAGGGCCATCGTCGCCGGATCTGGCGAGGGGTTGGCGACCCTTGCCTTCGGCAGGCCATAGCCTGGGTGAGGGCCGCCTATAGTGAAAAAAAGAAAGAGAAATGAAAAAATAATAATAAAATTAAGAAAATATTAAAAATTTGGCTTGATGGACTAAAATGGTACTAATGCAAAATGATTAGGACTAAATTGATTGGATTGAACGATTAAAGAGTGAATTGATACCAATATAAAGGTCTATGACTTTTTTAGTACTTTTCCCTTTTTTCGGCTTTTCGTTTCACTGTTCTTCAAACTATATTTATGCAGTCTGGTTTGTTTAGGCAGCGCTTAGGTGGAGTATTTTTTGTGAACAATGCAGCAAATCCAACATGCGCAACATGAAGGAGATTATTTAGTTACCTAAAGCCTAATGGCTCATCATGAACAAAGATTTTTTAGGTATATTTTTTTACCAATTTTTCTAATGTTATGGACAATTAGTGTATTGAAGAAGGAAACATTTTATTACTAGGCGCGGCTAACAAGTTCCCTGACTTAACAAAATGTTTGAAATAAAAAACCTTGGCGTCGCTATGGCATGTCCTGTCCATAAGCAAATGTTTCAAATGTTTTCTATTTAGGCCACTATTCTAATAAGCCATAAGAATAAACGTTGGTATATCATCAAAGTAGTTAGGAATCTTGAAAGTATAAATAAATGTTAGTACTTTTCCAAACCAAACAAGAGAAAAAGTTGCTTAGTGATTAAAATTAATTGGTTTTTAATGTGACATGTTGGTATATCGGTCAACTTAAGTTTGGTAATATCGAATAATAGTTAGTAACTTCAAAGAAGTTGGCAAGTCACGAGAATAAGTATTGGTAGATCATTAAACTAAATGCTAATCTTCTACGTATAAACAAATGTCGGTACTTTTCAAAATAAGGAAAAAAGTGCATAAATGTATGTCAACAATATCTTCGGTTCATACGAAATTGGTTACACCTAGTACAACATGCTAGATGAAAAAGTACCTCAATCGTGCCTTGTATATATATACATATATAGAGAAAAACAGATAGAGGGGTGACCTGCTAAGTGTCAAGTGAGCTCCTATGGCAAACTCAGAGACAGGAACGAGCACCAGCAACCCATTCGGAGGTGAGTATCAGGTGTTCCTGAGTTTTAGAGGGCCCGACACTCGTCGGGGATTCACCAATAGCCTCTACCACGCCTTGGTAGATGTAGGGATTCACGTTTTCATGGATGACGAAGAGCTTCGACCAGGAGAAAGAATTAGTGGCAACCTTCTGCAAGCAATCGACAACTCCAAGCTTTACATACCCATTTTCTCCAAAGATTATGCTTCGAGTCACTGGTGCCTCCGCGAGCTTGCAAAGATGGTGGAGAACACCTCTAAATCTAAAGAAGAGGAGAATGAGAAGGTGATATTGCCCATCTTTTATGACGTAAAACCTGCTGATGTGAAGCTGAGAACCTCGTTGTACCACGATACCATACTTAATTTGGAGCAAAAGATGGAGGATCAGAAGAAGTACAGCTCCGAAAAAATAGAGACATGGCGTCAGGCACTCAGCGAAGTTGATGGCACCAAGGGGTGGGAGCTGAATAAATATCCGGGGTAATCATCTAACCGTGAATGTCAAAATTATCTTTTATAATCGGGTATTGATTTGATAAAAAGTCATTTATTATTAGGACCTAATAGGATTAATTTCGTTTTGACCTTTCCATTGTGTAACAATTTGTAAAATTCTTTTCCACGTCAAATGAAATAAGTAAATCTAATATTGCCATACTTCATCATACATTTATATTTTGATTCTTCCACTCTTTTTTTTTTACAAGAAATTTTGATTCTTCCGCTTGATTTAGTAATAGAAAAATGCACCGCAACCACGACAGCTGGAGAGTCTTTGAGCTCGTGGCTATGGCCGCTTGAGCTTAATCGAGTTTGGCCGTTGCGGCAGGAGCTTCGTCGAGGTCGGGGCTAGGGTTGGTCGAGCTTCTTCGAGCTTGCAGCCATGACCAGCAGAGCTTCCATGTAGTATTTCAAACTCCTATGTCAATAACACAATTCAAAGAAACCATGAAAAGTTTTAATGAAGAATCGAACAAATGATCAGGTTGGAGAAAAAAGCTACTGGAGATGGAGCAAGCAAGATTTCTTACCACTTTTCTTCGTGCCTCTTATTACCTATTTTAATTTATTATAGTTTTTTGGCCTATTTTCTAATGCCAAGTCAATATTTTCCATTCATTAATTTAGATGGTGCAAATGGAATGATTTGATTGTATTAGTTTGATAAATTTTAGTATTTGATTGTATTTCCTGAAAGATTTAGCGCTGGATTGTATTTTTGCGAATTTGTTAACTTTTCTCAATTGAAGCTGTTCAACTTTCTGGCAGCGAGGGGGATCTTATCGAGGCTGTTGTCAATGAGGTTGTGGTTAGACTCAAGACAAGACAAAGAAAAGTGACTGGAGATTTAGTTGGAATGGAGGATCGAGTAGAAGCCATAAACAGTTTATTAGACATCCAATCCGGTGGTGCACGGCTCATCGCAGTTTACGGGATGGGCGGCATCGGTAAATCGACACTTGCCAAGATCATCTACAACCAACTATGTCCTCGCTTTGGGAAAAACTGCAGCTTTCTCGATGGCGTAAGGGAAATGGCAAAAACCAAGGGCTTGGTGAAGCTGCAAGAACAATTGCTGTCCGATATCTCTAATTCCAAAGTGGCTCGCAACATTGATAACATTGATCATGGGATCAATAGGATTAGAGAAACGATTAGCAACAAGAAGGTACTAGTTGTATTGGATGATGTTGATGAGGGAAACCAAATCGAATACCTCATTGGAATTAATTCTTTGTACCCTGGCACTAGGATACTTGTTACCACTAGGGACAAAAGTGTTCTGAAAATCAGAGGGTTGAAGTATGAAATCGTGCCTTATGAAATGGAGGTGTTGAGTGACAAAGATGCGCTTCAACTTTTCAGCAGGCATGCCTTCGATGCCGAGTTTCCTCTGGCCGATTATGATACTTTGTCAAAAGACATTGTCTCTACAACGGGTGGACTACCTTCAGCTCTTCGAGCAATAGGTTCATTGCTTTTTCTTCAGCAAGAGAAAAAAATATGGCAAGAGATGCTAGAGAAGCTAAGGAAAACACCCAATAGTGATGTCTCAGGAAAGTTAAGGATTACCTATGATGCCTTAGAAACGGATCAACAACAGATATTTCTCGACGTTGCGTGCTTTTTCATCAGTAAAGATAAGACTAATCCAGCCTTTGCATGGAAAGATTGTGGGTTTAGCCCGGAATATGCTATTGATGTCCTTAGTAACAGATGCACAATAAAGGTTTTAGACGATAATACCTTATGGGTACATGATCAGTTTAGAGATCTTGGAAGGGCAATTGCTAATCAAGAGCGTTCTAGGTTATGGGCTACAGAAGACATCATTCGCGAAATAAGATCGACAGAGGTAAAGTACGACCAAATTTAATTTGAATAAAAAAATTACTTACCTTGTTCGTAACTGAGGATTCGCGTTTCTGAACTGGGAGCTAATTTTCTGTTTCATTTTTGTCTCCTTCTCTTCAACGGAGTAAAATTGTATGATATTGACAAATTCCTGCTTCTACTCCTCAATGTCATGGGCAGAACAAGACAAGCGTTCAAGCACTGGATTTGACAAATTGGTCATGGACTGATGACGACATGACCATCACCGCGGAGCAACTTAAACGGTTCCCAAATCTTCGGATGCTGTGGTTGCACAACATAACCTGCCAAGGTGACTTTGCTGGCTGTCTTTCCGAGTTGAAATGGATCAGCTTGTTCTACCCTGATGGAAGTTCTGAACGTCATCCACGTTTTGAGGCAACCAATTTGAATCTAGAAAACGTGGTTGTGGGGAATCTCGTTGGCCATGGGTTCACGGATGATCATGTCAGGAGCCTCATCAAGGTATGTCAGTTTCCCTCTTGGTTTAATTTTCTCATTTTTTGAGAGGATCAAAGGACAAACGATCCGATTTCTCATACAGACGACCAATTGTCCGTTCCTGATGTTTCATTGGCTTTTGTAGGAGGGGAGGAAACTGAAGGTTCTCACTCTTGAAAATAATACGTCAATATACAGGACTCCGACATTTTCCGAATACTCGGCTTTACAGAAGTTAACTATTTCTAAATGTGCATCTTTGATGGAAATTGACAGCTCTATTGGAAAACTGTGGTGGCTGACTGATTTGAGTATTGAGTCATGTCAAAATCTTGGAAAATTGCCTGAACAACTTGGAGAGCTAAGGAATCTTCAGCACCTTTCTCTCAGAAACTGTGACAGCTTGAGCGAACTCCCCGAATCGGTTTCGAAGTTAGAGTCATTGATGAAGTTGGATGTATCGCACACGCATATCAGGGGATTGCCAGATTCCATTGGTAGACTACCAAGCCTGTCATCTCTCAATGCATCATCCACACCAATTGCGGAAGTGCCCGGAACAATGAGCGAGCTCGGTCGCCTCCAAACACTGGACTTAGAGCATTGTCATAAGATCCAAGAGTTGCCGGAGCTTCCTAGCAGTTTGACCGCTCTACGGCTGAGATCCAGTTCGTTGCAGACTGTCCCTAACCTCTCAAACCTTACTAATCTAGTTGAACTGCTCCTATCTGATGGCTCTGAATCTGACGCCACGTCAAATATAATACAAAGTGGCGATGACTTGCAGTGGATTGGGATGTTATCCAAACTGAAGAAGCAGCAGCTGTGCCTTTTAAATGTCCGTGCACCGCCGACAGAGTTGGGCGCCCTTTCTCTGCTGAAAGAACTTACTCTGTATGGACTAGACTTCCAATCCCTCGAACAACTTCCGTCAAACCTGACAGCTCTAGAGCTTGATCGCACTCGGGTGAAACAGGTACAGCTCGATGGGCTTCCTCAGTTGGAAAAGTTGACTATCAGAAGGTGTGAACTGGTCAAAAGATTATCGATCCCATCGAGTCTAAGAAAACTGACAGAAGCTCAGGTGTCTTCTTGCACTGAGCTAGTCGAAGTTCGATTTCTCGGTGTCCTAATGTCGTTGGAGGGATTATGCATTGAGGACTGTAAGTCTTTAGAGAGGTTGGTTAATCTGTCGGACGAGCCAGGGCGCAACGAGCTACGAGCTCCCGAGTTGACCGATGGTGGGAGGAGAGTGTCCCTTGTCTCCAGCTCCCTAAAGATGCTTCAAGTATTCCGGCTGTCGAGGTGCCCAGAGCTACAGGAGATTCATTTTGCCTCTACGCTCAAACCACTGGGAGTATTCTCTGTCGAAGGGTGCACTGCACTAAAAAGGATAGGCGGTCTGTCAAACTTGAAGAACTTGACGCGGTTCGGCCTTGTAGGGTGCGAGAGCCTGCAGGTTGTCGAGGGCATGCACGAGTTAGAGCGTCTGGAGCAGCTGAAAGTTAATAATTGCAGATCCATGGAAAGGATAGCTGATGCATCGAGCTCAAAAATACCAAAGGGGTGCCAGATACAGATGAGGGATTGCGGGGAGTCACTCGACACCGGTCCGGACGGTTCAAGCATCACTTGGGAGTCTTACAGAGAGAAGATCCTGAATGCACCAACAACACAAGCGTCGGACTCCGAAATCGAAATGACTTTCTACGACTGCGAAACAGAAACAGGGGATCCTCTATTGGAACAGGTGCGCGCCTTCTTTCTGTTCTTTGGATCATCACCGTTCTAGTCTGCTTCATTCGCTTTCCATTTCTGCTCTGTTCAAACCAAGAGAGAGAATAGCATGATTCTAAACTCTGTGCAACCATGGACAATCTCATTAAAAATCCTAGGAATCTTCATTTGCTTTATGTGTGTCACCTTGGGAAGTGACAGGTATCTTACATCCTTCTTCCTATTTGTGATTTTAGTCCATTCTAAACCAGTCTTTTTTTTTTTTTTTATTTCTATTTAGAATCTAGTTACCATAATTAAGCATTTCACATACTTAATTTTTTTAGTATATTAAAGTTTTTTTAGGGTATTCTTAAATAATCCTATTACATTTTATATACCCCGTAAGTATCTCGTTAATAGTGAGGGAAAAACGATAAATTCTATGATATAGTAAAAAATTTGGAAGTCTCTTTTACACCATTTCTCTTACAAGAACATGTCTATTCTTCATCTCTCTTATATATTGTTTTTTGTCAACTTTATCTCTCTCACTTTTTTTTTTTTTTTTGGTCCAATATCTCTCTTACTTCAAAAGCTCACTTTCTTGGTGGATCTTTTATTTTTACTTTCATTAGTCTAAAATATATCAAGTCTCTTTAATATCTATATTAAATATTTTATTTTTTACCCAAGATATTTTTACGTAAAGCATGTAAGAAGTTATAGAAATATCCAGGTACACACTAAAAACATTATGCATGATTCGACATTTTGATATCATTTCATTTATTCTTTATGGACGATACTTATTTTTGTTAGTCCAAAAGTAATGTTATATCATTAGCATTTAAAAAAAAAAAAACCTTGTTTTCTGCATTGTTTTGATTTGATTAATTTTCATCTTTAAAGTTTCAAGTTGGAGAATGTAATTATATTTTATTTTTGAATAACTTTGAGGAGAGTTTTTTCTTCCACCGATCGTCCCGTGTGTGTATATATCTAAAAAGAAGACTGATGAAAAGGGATTTGACGGTATTGGTAATGTACACAACAAAAAGTGAAAACTTAATATTTATAAACAAATGATTGTATTAAAAAATTTCTATGACATATTTTCTAGATTCTATTTGACAATTTATCCATAAATTTGCTCGACAAGTAGAAAAGAGCTAGGTTTCTTGGGAATTTCTCTTCTCACCACAACTAATATTTATGGAAGTAAAATCTAACAATAGAAGAACATAGTGCCTTCAATATACGTGGGGATTTTGTCATTTTGTTAACCAGATCCTACGAAGAAATAGAAAAACCAAAAAAAAAAAAAAAAAGTAAATAAATTTGGGGCCATGACTTTAAATTGCAATTGAATTATTGAGGGCAATTTTATCTTTTTGGTAAAAATTGGGTGGATTTAGTCGGACAAAGAGTGAAAATAGCTGACCCAAAACAATTACAAGAAGATACAGCCTGTAATAATACCAAAAGGATTTGAAAATAGGGTTAAAACGAGTCCTATGCATGTCCTCAGCTCCACCGGGTTCTTGGTTGCGCGGCCCGACTCGGTCAGGCTCCGGGAGATCAAGCTCGACGTGGTATGGGTGGACTAACAGGTGCCTCTGCAAGCGTCCGGTAACGACCCTCCGAACACCCCTACACACAAGCAGATGCCTATTTGCATCCATTCACTCGTATACAAGCCTTGAAATCTTGGTCAATACTCATGACATTCTCGACAAATCTCCACAATGGCTCGAGTTTGCAGCTAAGTCACGGCATGATTCGTCGCTTCCTTGGGCCGCTCGACCCCCACATGTGCGCATCGATCAAGCCACATGTCTACAAGACTCTCTGCCACGAGAATCTTCTCACACATGTTATCACTGTCAACGAGTGTCTCGTAACAAAAACCTTTCACCTCGTGTCACAACCCACAAGAGTAACAACATGACAGCTTACAGATCGACCACTCTCTAGGTTGCCTGCTTGACTTAGGTCTCCTCACCAACTTACTACCACGCTAAGTTATGTTCATCTTTCTTTCGAGTTTGCTGAAGTGTGGAGTGTTGTTAGTAGTGTGGTGTTTCATTAAGCCTTTCTCAGCGCAATTTGGCTAGAAAAATTTAAACAAGAAAAACTAAAAATTAGAGGGAAAAAAGATAAAAGAAAAGCGGATAACAATTAAAAGAGTTACAAAGCTAAAAATTTATTCTCGAACAAGAAAGTAGGCCATCGGGCTGCGTCGGCGAGGGCCCGCGACCCTCGTTGGGTGTCAGAGCTGGCGGTCGGCCCTCGTTCGATAACTATCATATCAGTACTTTTTTTTTTTTGGTCGAACATCATATCAGTACTTGATCCTTGAAAAAACCCACTTTTGTCTCCTAAATCAGATCTCCTTCTTTTCTTCGTTTGTGTCAAGTCTTGGGAAAGTCATGAAGAAGTTGATCAAAGCCTAACAGTCGCTCTGTTCCAATTTTGAGGGAATGAAGATATTCAAATTTGTGAAAACCCTTTATGTTGATTCTTGCTAGGTGTTTGCGTTTGGGTGTTCAAATCAATGATTATATTCATATGATATTTGGGTGTTCTGTTTTCTCTTAATCTATTTGAGATATGGTATTTTGGAACCTCCCTCTCTCAGCAAGATGATGGTAACGAGGATGAGCATGAGGACGATGACGACGACAGGAAGGATGACGACGGTGTGCATGAGGACAATGAGGAAGATTATGGTCAGGATGACGAGAACGACAATGTGCATTCGTCTAGCGGGCCTTCATCGGTTTGTTCTGTGGACGATAACAATGAGAAGGGCAGTGTAGACGAGGAAGGCGAATGCGAAGGTGATGGCAACAGCGATAGCAAGGCCGACGAATATGAGGGCAATGATGGCGAGGATGACGAGGACAACAATCTAAATGAGGTTTGGCAGTCGTCTCACTGGCCTTCACCGGATTGTTCCGTGGATGACAACGTTGAGAACAACGATTTCAATGAGGAGGGCGACAGCGACCGCGACGGCAACAACTATAGCAAGGATGACGAGGACGATGGCCGTGAGGATGATGAGGACAACAATCTGCATGAGGGTTTGCAGTCATCTCGCTGGCCTTCGCCAGTTTATTCTGAGGACGATAACATTGAGAACAACAATGTCAACGAGGAAGGTGATGGCGACGGCAATGGCAGTGGCAATGACGACGAGGACAAGGAAGAGAGGGACGATGAAGAAGCCGAAGAGGAGGTAAGAGACGACAATAGCCTATAACTCAGCTGAAATCTGTTCTCTATTCAAAACTCGTGCAGGTTTGTTGAAAAACTGAAATTAAATCTAGTGATAGTTATTGCTCTAGATCGCGAGCTTGCTACAACTAAACACCGTGATTGAAGGAATTGATATTGAAACTGTTGGTTTTCAATCAAACACAGGGCTTTTTGCACGTGGCCATCCTTTGCTTTGCCCATTTTTGTCAAATCCGAGTACCTACTGATTGAGAGGGAAAAAAAAATCACGCCAGCATTTTATATTAGTCAACTTGGATGGAATTAAGAGATTATGTTGATTCTTTCTAATTACTTGCATTTGGGTGTTCAAACTAGGGATTAATGCAATGTGATAAGATATTTGGTGATTTCGATCTTTTCTTCTTAAGATGTTTAATACACCTTAAACTGATATTTTAAATCCTCCCTCTCCTCAGCAAAATGACGGTGATGACTTTGACGACAATGATTATGGCTACGACAGGGAAGACAATGCCAATGAAGACCAAGACGAGGGCGACTACAACGACGAGGACGATGACGGCGACTAGGACGACAATGTGCAGGAGGTTCCGTAGCCGTCTCGCAGGCCTCTGTGGGTTCATTCCTTTTCAGTAGTTCTATTGTTAATTCACTCCTTTTTTTCTCCTCCATAAAATGACAATGGTGTGCAAGTACCCTATTTATATCACGAATTTGATTGGATTTCACTAGTTAATCTGTTCCGATTCAGTGTATGCATCTCATTATGTCGAGAGGTCCCCTGTAGATGCATGCTTCATGAATCTGTCTTTGCTGATATTGTTCGAGACTCATCGGTTAACCACTCTATGACACTCAAAAACCATAAAACCAATTCTAATGTTCTTTGCCTAGACCAAATCCTTCGTCCTTTGCCTGTCAGGCAAACAGGTGATTCCTAGGATTTTCATCCTCGAAGGCTCTTTCATGGTTGATAAGATCATGGGCCAACTCCCACTTTTTTCGTGAAGGCAGGCCCAATTAACCGGGGCTTCTTCTCCGTCACGAAATGTAATTTCACTGCCGCCATTGTCACTCGTCTGTAAAGTACATAAACAAAACAGGTCCATCTCATTAGGAAAGGAACTAACGCATTCAATCTCATGTTACAATTTGTCCAAGTTGATGCGATGGCCTTTTGAAGGACCAATTAAAGATGGCAATCGAAAAACGCTTGCCTTGCTAAAAGAATGAACCTAAATCCATGCACTGACGGCTTTTAGGCAAAAGAGAAGTCAAGAATAATCAGTGAAGTCAGCAAGAACGTGTGCAAGAGAAAAAGGTAGATGAAAGAGCCCATGGCGACAGAAACATAGTTTACTTTGCACTTCTCTTTTGTGTCCTCCTTTGATACAATCTTAAATGGCGGTCTAAAGTAACACAAAAGAAGGGTTCCAAAAACAAGATTATATATGGTTAGACGGGAGAAATTTCATTCAAAATCGTAACGGGCAACGGTGTTGTCCCAAGTGATATGTATTTCACGCTTGCTCTTCAATCGGTGGGATTGATCCAATTACTCACTTGAATAGCTAATAGCCCATCTTTGAATCGATTGTGCCCATCGACATGTATTTCATTTAAAATCCTATGGTTAGCAGAAGAAATTTTATTTTGAAAACTTCGTGGCCCGCCAAGTGGGATTTTAAAGATTTTCTCAGGAAAACTTGTAGTAGAGCCAGCCCCCTTCACTAAAAATTAGCATTGTAACTGTGCAGTCATCCACTCATTTTCCATTTATTAACAACGAAAAGCAGGCTTTCTTACCATGTCGAGGAACACAAAGAGAGTAGTTTTGAAAAGTTACTTTCAAAATGCGGGCTTTCTTACCACTTTCCAAGAACGCAGAGAGTAATTTTGAAAATTATCTTTTGAGTGAGTCGCAGGGTCAAAGAATTTAACCAAAAGTCTTTGGAAAAAGTACATTTTTAGTGCCAAAAGTTGTGTACAAAGATCACTTTGGTGCCAAAAGTTTCAATTGGATCACTTTAGTGCCAAGTAAGAGATAAAAGGATTACTTTGGTGCCTTTGGCGAGAATTTCCGGCCAAAATTGTCATGTGTCATTAATAATTATTTTTTAATGAAAAATAACATTTAAAAAAATAAATAAATCCACATGGGCTGCCACGTAGACTTATGCACTTTAAAATAAATTAAAATAAAACAAATCCAAATTTAAAAATTAGCTAAAAATTAAATTCATTTAAAATACAAACTTTATTTAAAATAAAATTAAAAATAAGCTACAATTTTTTTTAACTCAAACTTAAAAAAAAAAATTTGGGTGGACAACGACCCTCGCCGCCGCCGCCCCCACCATCGCCGGCGATGGTGGGACATGGCCCGTAGGGGTCGCCGAGCTCCGGCCCGCGGTCGGCGGGGTCACCGGCCCTTGGCCGAGGCTCGGCGACCCCCGCCGGCCATGCCCACCACCGCCGGCCCGTCCGGGCAACGTGGGGCGGAGGCGACGAGGGCCGTGCAACCCCTTGCCGCCTGCAAGTTCACCCTTTTTTTTTTTTTGAGTGTTTACTTTTTTTTTGTTAATTTTTAACCTAATTTTTCAAATTATTTTGAAAAAAAAAATTGTATTTTTTTATTTTTGTAAACTAATTAAGTTTTTATTTAATTTATTTGACAAAAAAAATAATTAAGTTTTTATTTTTATTTTTAATATTTTTTTAATGTTTACCTTTTTTAATTGTTGACTGGACCTTGCCGGTGCCACGTCGCCTTCAAATAATAATAAAATAATGTCACGTCAAATTTCCAATGGAGCAAATCGAAGTTGGCACTAAAACAATCGTTTTTAAAAAAAACTTGATACTAAAGTGATCCGATTAAAACTTTTGGCACTAAAGTGATCTCCGTACACAACTTTTGGCACTAAAAGTGTACTTTTCCGACAAGTCTCCGTTTGCTTTGGCAAGAAGTTTCTTTGTCCACTTTCCTAAACATTGGTCGTCTCTTACGTTATACAATGCTCAGAGAGGAGAAAATATTCATTGATATTTCCCTAGAGAGAGAGGAGAAAATCTGAAAAACGTTTTTTGGAAGTTATTTTTCGTGGAAGCCATGTGAACTTTTACTTATTGAGTACATTGGCGGTATAAAAAAAAAGTTTCTCCACAAGTAAAGTTAAGATATTCATATACATTCAAGATTTAATTTTGAAAATTGTATTCATTTTGTCAAATTAGGGATATTTTTCTTTCACTAATGTAAGCGTAAAAAATGTTCGACATTGGGGATATTGCTCATATGATACATTTGTTTCGTCTGCAATAAAGATGTTTAAACCGTTCTCCTTATATTGAATGCAAAAAGAATTTATGTTGATGATGTTTTCAATAAGCTGTCTTTTTTATTTGCTTATTTTTATTTCAATTGATTTACTATTGTTTTTAATTTGAAAAATTCCCACGTAGTGGCCCACTAAGTGGGATTAAAGATTTTCTCAGGAAAACTTGCGGTGGAGGCAACCCCATTACCAAAAATTAGTGCTGTAATGGTTCAGTCATCCTCTCATTTTCCATTGATTAATACTTAAAAGTGTTGAAGTTTGTTTGCAAAGCAAACAAGAAAAGTGCCTTTTATTCATCCCATGTTGGATAGAAACGAAAGTGTGAAACACTTTATTATTTAGAAGGCTATTGTAGTCTTCTAAACAGAGAAATAGGCAAGTGGGCTACATCCCACTAAACCCCCATGCCGATGCGCAATTATTAGGCTCTCTTAGCACACTTGCGCGGGCGCAGTCGATAATCAACAAACATATTATTATTTTTTATTTTTGAAATTAAATAATAATTTAACAGTAATGTCCTAGCGAAACAGTCTGGTTGTTCACATAAGAGTTGCGGTTATTTTTTTATATTAATTTTGAATTTTAATTGATTAATTATGTCCAATGGTTGCAACTTTTCAGATTTGACATTTCGAACACAATGTTGCGTCTATCCGAGTTAGCAATTTTTCATACGAAAAGTTGCATTCTTTTAGGATGTGAAAAGTTATGACATTTTCGATATATAAATAGACACACACACAAAAAAAAAAAATGCTCATTGTTCATTGCTTCAACTTTCATTTTTGTTTTTCTCAAATAAACACAGCATTCTTCTCCAATAGTTTCGAGATCTTGGAGGAAATTGCTATCTACTATTCTTTGTACCATGGAGGAGATTTGCCAGAAACCATTAGTAATGTTGTGGAGCAAATAAATCAATACACACACACACACATAGTGTTGTCGTGCCTCCCATTCTTTCACTATATTTTTCCCAATAAAAAGCAAGCTTTCTTACCATGTCGAGGGACACGAAAGAGAGTAATTTTGAAAAGTTACCTTTCAAAATGCAAGCTTTCTTACCATTTTTCTGAAATGCAGAAAGTAATTTTGAAAAGTTACCTTTCAAGTGAGTCGCAGTGTCAAAGAATTTAGCCAAAAGTCTTCTTTTGCTATGGCAAGAAGTTTCTTTATCCTCTTTCCTAAACATTGGTCATCTCTTTCGTTATACAATACTCAGAGGGAGGGGAAAATATTAAGTGATATTTCTCCGGAGAGAGAGAGGAGAAAATCCGAGAAACGTTTTCCTGAAAGTTATTTTACACGAAACAAACGGATCCTTAATTTGAACTTTTACTTCCCAAGTACATTGGCGACATAAAAAAAGGTCTCCCCACAAGCAAAGTTAAGATATTTATAGACACTTGAGATTTAATTTTGAAAACTATTTTCAATTTGTCGAGTTATGGATTTTTTTTTTCACTACTGTAAGTGCGAAAAATGTTCTACCTTGGGGATATTGCTCATATGATAAACGTGTTTTTGTCTGCAATAAAGATGTTTAAACCGTTCTTCTTATATTAAATGCAAAAAGAATTTTTGTTGATGATGTTTTCAATAAGCGTCTCTTTTATTTGCTTATTCTTATCTCCAGATTTACTATTGTTTCTAATTTGAAAAATTCCCACTTAGTGGCCTGCCATGTGGGATTTCAAATTCGACCAAAAAAAAGTGGGATTTTAAAGATTTTCTAATGAAAACTTGTGGTGGAGGGGGCCCCTTTACCAAAAATTAGCGTTGTAACTGTGCAGTCATCCTCTCATTTTCTATTGATTAATACTGAAAAGCGGGCTTTCTTATCATGTCGAGAAACACAAAGAGAGTAATTTTGAGAAGTTACATTGAACACAAAGACAGTAGTTTTGAGAAGTTACCTTTCAATGCGCAAGCTTTCTTACCATTTTGCAGGAACGCAAAGAGTAATTCTGTAAGATTACCTTTCGAGTGAATCGCAGTGTCAAAAAATTTAGCCAAAAGCTTCCTTTTGCTTTGGCAATAAGTTTATTCATCCACTTTCCTAAAACATTGGTCGTCTCTTTCCTTATGCAATGCTCAAATAGAAGAGAAAAAATCCAGTGATATTTTTCGAGAGAGAGAGAGGAGAAAATCAGGAAAATATTTTCTAAAAGTTATTTTCACGAAACAAATAGAGCATTAATATGAACTTTAAATTCCTAAGTACATTGGCAGTATAAAAAGAAGTTTCGCCACAAGCAAAGTTAAGATATTTATAGACATTCGAGATTTAACTAAGAAAAACGTATTCATTTTGTTGGATTATGGATATTTTTCTCTCACTGCCGTAACTGCTGAAAATGTTCTACATTGGGGATATTGCTTATATGATACAAGGTGTTTTGTCTGCAATAAAAATGTTTAAATCATTCTTTTTATATTAAATGCAAAAAGAATATATGTTGATGATGTTTTCAGTAAGCTTCATTTTTATTGCTTATTCTTATCTCCATTGATTTACTATCGTCTCCAATTTAAAAAATACCCACTAGTGGCACACCAAGTGGGATTTAAAAGATTTTCTCAGGAAAATTTGTTGTGGAGGCAGCCCCGTTACCAAAAATTAGCGCTGCAACAGCACCCAAATCAAACCATACCCAACTGGCTAGTTTTGGATAGTTCCCACCGGGTATCGATCCGATTCCCAATTCCAATTTGCTAAAACTGGCGGGTATAGGATCGGTTCTCAATTTTAGGTGGGAACCATGCAACGGACAAACCAGACCTAGCCTATTTACGTAATATATATATGTGTATATATATATCTATGTATATTAATTGAAGCAATTTCCCACAATTCTGAGATATAGCAAGCTTACCTCACTTAAGGTCCTCTCTTGAGATATATCTCAGCATCGTTGTTAAGTGTTATTTAGCATATAAACGTCTACATTAACAAAAAAAATTATTCAGAACATACATTGTCCCAGTTGCATACAAGCATTAAGAAGTTAGCCAAAAAAATAAATGGTGGATTAGTCTACAAAGGCCTAGGAAGTAAGAGAACTCATCCTCCTTTCCGAAGCCATTCTGCAATAATGAAACAAAGCAAAAGTAATAATGGGACTGGTTCCATGGATCCACCCGGGAATCGGACAGGACCGGTGGTTCGGTTCTCGGGTGGATTCATGGAATAAACAAGTGGTTCATGGTTCCCATTTTGCGGAATCGGTCCTTGTGGTTAATTCTCGATTCTAGAGTGGAAACCACCCATCCTAGAACCGATCACCCCTATTTCTTACCATGTCGAGGAACACAAACAGAATAGATTTCAAAAGTTACCTTTCAAAATGCAAGCTTTTTTACAATTCTGAAAAGTTACCTTTCGAGTGAGAATTTTAGCCACAAGCCTCCTATTTCTTTAGCAAGAATTTTATTTATCCACTTCCCTAAACATTGGTGTTTCTTTCGTTAAACAAAACTCGGAGAGAGAAGAAAATATTCAGTGATATTTCTCCAGAGAGAGAGAGAGAGAGAGAGAATCCAAATAACGTTTTCTTGGAAGTTATTTTTTGCGAAACAATCGGATCCTGTTCCTAGGAACATATTTGGAATAGAAATATTTTTTTGTGTTTTTGTTCTTGGCTACGATTTTCGAGAACAGAAACGCGTTTGGCAAGTAAAAAAAAAAATACTTTTTTCACCAAAAGGAAGGATTTAAAACTGGCGGTGGGCGGCAAATGGCGGGGGCGGTGGATGGCAGTGGGTAGCGACGGCCGGCGACATTTGACCGGCGGCGGCGGCGGCGGCTTACACGAGCTCGCCCTCGAGTTATTTCTAAAAAATGTTCAAAAACCCAGAAACAAGTTTTTTTTGTTTCTTTTTTTGGCTTCAAAAGTGTTCTTTTTTTCAAAAATGTTCTCCGGAACACTTTTGGAACATTTTTCAGCCATACGCGTTTCTGTTCCAAAAGTGTTCCGGGAATATTTTTGGAACAGAAACACTTTCCAGGGAATGTTACCATACATACCCTTAATGTGAACTTTTACTTTCTAAGTACGTTGGTGGTATAAAAAAGTTTCTAAGTACGTTGACGATATAAAAAAAAGCTTCTCCACAAGTAAAGTTAAGATATTTATAGACGTTCAAGATTCCATTTTGAAAACTGTATTCATTTTGTCGAATTATGAATACTTTTCTTTTACTAGTGTAAGTGTGAAACATGTTCTACATTGGGGATTTTGCTCGTATCATACATTTGTTTCGCTTGCAATAAAGATGTTTTAACCGTTCTCCTTATATTGAATGCAAAAAGAATTTATGTTGATGATATTTTCAGTAGGCGTTTTTTTTATTTGCTTATTTTTATTTCGATTGATTTACTATTGTTTCTAATTTGACAAATTCCCACTCAGTAAGCCGCCAAGTGGGATTAAATATTTTCTCAAGAAAACTTGCAGTGGTTGCTGCCCTGTTACCAAAAATTAGCGCCGTAATGGTGCAGTCATCTTCTCATTTTCCATTGATTAATACTATTGAAGGATACAAAAGAGAGAAGTTTTGCAAAGTTACCTTCCAAAATGCAGGCTTTCTTACCATTTTTCAGGAACGCAGAGAGTAAAACTCTAAAAAGTTTCCTTTGGAGTGAGTTGCAGGGTCAAAGACTTTAGCCAAAAGCCTCCTTTTGCTTTGGCAAGAAGTTTCTTTATCCACTTTCCCAAACATTGGCTGTCTATTTCGTTATACAATACTCAGAGAGAGAAGAAAATATTCGGTGATATTTCAAAGAGAAAGAGGAGAAAATCTGGAAAATATTTTCCTAAAAATTATTTTTCGCCAAAACAAACGGAGCCTTATTGTAAACTTTTACTTCCGAAGTACATTGGCAGTATAAAAAAAAGTTCCTCGGCAAACAAAACCTCAATCTCCATTAGCAAATAAAAAATATCATTCAATGAACGACGCGTGGCACCTGGGTCCACGATGGGACGAACACAGAGAGCATTGACCCCGTTTGGCTTTCTTCTTCTTCTTTTTTTTTTTTTTTTGTTTTTGGTTGGGATAATTTCGGCCATAAATATATATACAAAAAAAAAAAAGAAATTTGGCTGGGGACAAATGGTCTCAAATGACAATGGCTCCTTCTTTTGGGCTCAAATAGTTCCAACTTTAAGGCCCATTCTGTCTCCCTCCCTCCCGGTCCCATCCCCTCTCTCTCTCTTTCTTCTCTCTAGAAGAGAAGAGAAGCGAAGTGAAATTGATTTGAGAAGCAGAGGCGAAGGAGAGAATTAGGCGGGCGGCATTTCTCAAATCCATCCATCCATCAGAGCCCTCCTGATTTCCCACACCATCATCAATCACGGTCGCCGCTGGTGCTCTCAGCTCTCCAACCATGGAAGATGAGTCCTTGAACCCACTCCGTCGCATGTCCAGCCGGACTCGCAAGGTCGCTCCTAAAATGGTTGCTGCCCTCACCAGCAGCGACAATCGAACTCAGGTCTGGCTCTCCCTCCCTCTCTCACGTCATACCTTTGATTTTGAGCTCTCTGGTGGTGTTAATCGGATTTTTGAGCTGGAAGAGCTTCTAGATGCTGCTGCTCAGTCTGGTACATCTTTCTCTGGAAATGCATTGATGATTAAATATTTTCTTTGCCCATGCTCTTTGGTAGGAATGTGCTTCAGTATGATATTTGGTCTTAGTCAAGCAGGTTTTAAAGTGTCTATCTAGTCATATATGCATGAATGTGCTGCTTTTCCTTTTTAATGTTTTTCTTTTTCTTTCTTTCAGACTTACGTACTTTTACTGTGTCAATGCTACCTCAACATATTTAGTGGTGTGCAAAGCAGTCCACAGTTTGTATTTTTACTTGGGAGTCCCAATGTTTTGCTCACTACTGATGAAGTTGATGGTCAATCAGGGGTATCTGCATCTGATGCCATATTGCCATCAAAAAGCAGCAATCGTCGTTCTGAAGACGTCATTTCATTCTATAAAGTGGACGTCATTACCCCGGCACAGAAATTGCTTGCCAGGAAGTTGACATGTGATATTGTATCTGGAAAGAGCTTACTTGTTACTGGTTAGAGATTTTTCTTTTGGTTTCTTTTGATAGTCTGCTATACTGGAAAATGTACATATAACAAATTCAGAGTTTTTTAGGTCCCAATGGTAGCGGCAAGAGTTCTGTTTTTAGAGCTCTGCGAGGTCTTTGGCCCATTGTTAGTGGAAGACTCACAAAACCATCCCAATCAATTAATGAAGCAAGATCAGGTTGTGGGATTTTCTATGTTCCCCAACGGCCATATACATGCTTAGGAACTCTGAGGGATCAAATTATATATCCACTTTCACGTGAGGAAGCAGAGATCAGACTATCACAGTTTCATGGAAGTGGTAAATTACGTGTTTATTAGATGTAATCTTTGTTCTTTTCTTTGTTTTTATCAAGAACTAGAAGAGAGGCATGCTCATTAATAAGATATGGATGGAGATTAGAAAAGGGCTCTGTAGCTCTTTTTTCTTTCGTGTGGCTGATTAAGTGCTATTATTGTGGATTGCAATGTGATTTCAGATCAGAGATCAGATGACTCGACCCACCTAGACATGCATCTGAAAACTATTCTTGAGAACGTCAGATTAAATTACCTTCTGGAGAGGGAGGGAGGTAGTTGGGATGCTAATAATAATAATTGGGAAGATGTCCTTTCTCTAGGAGAACAACAGAGATTGGGCATGGTGAGTGAATTGCCATTTCACATTTTGTGACAAAATTCTGCTGCCTAATCTACTTCTAACATGCGTACCTTTTTCCCCCACTAGGCTCGTTTATTCTTCCAGAAGCCCCTGTTTGGCATTCTCGATGAGTGCACTAAGTATGTCAAATGTTCAAACGTTTGTTTTTTCTCGGAACACTTCTATGATGTCTCATTGTGTATTATCTTTCTTCCCCTTTCTCCTTCGTTTGTCCACAGTGCCACAAGTGTTGATGTCGAGGAACACTTGTACAGGCTTGCGGCTGATATGGGAATAACTGTTGTCACTTCCTCACAGGTAAGTAGAATATGTATTATGATTGCTTTTCAGCTGTCTCTCTTAGCAATGATTGTTATTGTCGACCTTTCAAATGGGGGTTCCTAAATAGCAAAAATAAAAATAAAAATGGGGACTCCTAGTCAGTTTTAGGGGACTATAATGTGATGTTAGATGTGTCCCAATGCTTCTGATAGTGTGACTTCAGTTCTTTTCCGCTTGTTGAAGTTACATAATCGTTACTATGGACTTACATCGGTTTCTTTTTCTAGCGTCCTGCTCTTATTCCGTTCCACACGTTGGAATTGCGGCTTATCGACGGTGAGGGTAACTGGAAACTGCGTCTAATCAAGCAATGATTCTCACTAAGGTGGCATGTGCTGTTCGAAGAGGTATATCCCCGCGTCCTTCAAAAATATTTAGAACCACAGCCATCTTCGGAGGATTTGCATAGTTTTGATGCATACTTAAGCTGCGTTAGCTCATTTTTACCTATCAGGCTGCATGTGAAAGTAAGCTAGTAGCCTTTGTCTTGAATGGATGGATATGGATGAAGATGGCATACATTACCCAATAAAACTCAGTCAAGAACTTACTATGTACAGTATTTCTTTTTTCCTTCTGCATCATTATCATAGTCATAGTTTATGTAGTTTGGTCCTGTTGATTCAAGACCAATTTTCTGATTGATTCTGTAAGATGAACCCCTGATTATATTAAATTAGCCCCACTAAATAAGCCGGTGGGGAAAGAATATCTTCAATTCCACTTTCTTGTATGCTAATGTAGCTATCAAGATGACGTGTTCTTTTTATTCCGGTGATTCCTTTCCGGATTAGCTGCGGCCTAGTTTGTCCGACAAAGTTCTTATGCTATGTGATTGTAGTCTTTTCCGGATGAGTGATTTCTCTTGCTAAAGAGATGAGTTCAATTGGAAGTTCTCTTGCTAAACCTATGTATTTTGCCGAAAGATTTTGAAACGTAGAGACATTTATTTGTATTTTCACAATTATCAACTGTTGTGATAATCTACTTACATTTATTTGTCATTTTTACACGCGGTTACCAACTCTTTTGAAGATTAGTCAATATTTTAGTAATGTTATCAGTATTTGTTTTTGTGGAGTTGCCCATTATTTTATCAAATTACCAGCTGCATTCACCGGTTAACTATACAACTTTAAAATAACTGTCAACTCTTTTCCAATAAGTCACCAATATTAATTTGTGGAGTTTAATTATCGGTTATAATATGAAATTATCAATTCTTATTTCACTACATACTACTTTGATTCGATCATTTGAAAAATGCCATCCGTTTTAATAATTTACCAATTTTTATGTGTGCAATGTATGGGGGAGTTAAACACACTAACCCTTATTTAACTCCGTTTATCAATTTTTGTTTGATTGTTCAAGAGTTAATACCACAACAAATCTTAAATTATGCCTATTGTGACATATTTATCCCAAATTGTATTGTGTGATGCCAAAAATCTTAAATTTGTACCCGTACGATACATTTATCCTAATTTTTTTTTGTGATACTAAAAGCCTTAAACTTATATATGTGTGACACATCTATCATATGTTATAGTTTTATCAATGAGTACCGTTGAAAATCTTATGTGGTAGCTAATGTGGATAATGGCGGAGCTAACGTGGAAACTATGCATTTTAAGTTGATAACGGTGAAGTTGATGTGGAAACTATGCATTTTAAGTGAAAGGACCCCATTCTAATTGAAAAAAAAAAACTGACGTGGCTCCCTCTGTTCCTCCGGTTTTGTTGCTGAAGCTTGATTTGGAGCAAATTTTAGGGTTCGTCGTTCATGTTTGTTGGAATTAGACATCGTTATTTTTCCTTTCTCCTTTTCACTTTCTTCTGTCTTTAGCCCGAGCTCCCTTGTTCATTTTCTTCCTTTCCGAATGGTATCTTGACAATTTACTCAACCATTGACGACGATGACAAAGGTGCTGACGACGACGACAAAAGCACGAATGGTGACTAGTGGTGTGCAGTTGGAGGACATGACAACGCCCACGACCTCAAAATTGAGCCTTAGGCCGCGATTTCAGTAGTGATTTGAATTTTGATGGTGGCAATGAGCCTCCAAAGGCACCAATGACAATCGATGAGTGGGGGTGTGAGCTCGAGCGATTTTGACAACGATTGAGGCAACTGTTCTCGGCTAGCGTAGCTTAAACTGTGACCACGCGACATCAGAAGATGAATGAACGTGAAGATTCTCCTTAGCTGATCCTCCTTTTTCGTTTTTTTCTACTGAATGGATTATTATAATAACAAAGTGAACCTCAGATCTCTGTCTTTGCTTTCTTTCTTTTCCTTTGTTGTTTCTGGCAATCACACCGGGATAAGGGAATTATCATCTGTCGGAATCAATTTTGGTTGGACAAAATGTGCTTGTTTACCATATCTAATCAACCGGTATCATCTCTCGAATGCAGAGATGTCAAGAATCAATTACTCGAGAATTTGGCAGTCTTTTTTATTGGGTTTAATTTGGCGATCGGTTATTTCCTAGCAAACACAGAAAAGAATGATTATTTCCAGCAATCATGAACGAAGAACCATAAAATTTGCCCGAAATCAGCAGCGACAGAGACGCGGGAAACTAATCATTATCCACATCAGCCGCCACATTGAAATTTTAACGGTACTCATCGACAAAACCATAACGGAGGGTAAATATGTCACGCGAGTACAAATTTTGGATTTTTGATGTCACAAAAAAAAATTGGGTAAATGTGTCACATGGGTATAAGTTCGGGATTTTTTGTGTCACAAAAAAAGCTTGAGATAAATATATCATAGTAGGCATATTTTGAAGTTTATGGTGGTATTAACCCTTGTTTCAAAAGTACATACTGTTCTAACAAACATATTAAAGTCAACATATTTTATATGAAACTATCGATACATTTTGAAAATTGCTGGCTTCGTATAATTTACCCACATTTTTTTTGTGCATTTAAGTCGCCAATTATTATATGAAATCGGTAGCTCACACTTGAGTTAATTACCATTAGTTATTTGGCGGTTTATGAATTATTATTTATCAATAGTATAATATACCAAAAGGGATAAGCGCAATCAAATTAAAGTTCTAAACTTAACGAAAATGTACTTTCATGTGTGCAATGGCCAAAAGGTGCAATTAAGTATCTCCATTAACTCTATCTAATTTGAATAAGGGAAACCACTGGCATGACTTTTTTGAATATTTTGCGAGGCCATGTGGGCACTAATTTTGTGCCATGTAGATGCCTCATGAAAAATGTAAAAAAAAAAGAGAAAAATAGAAAAAAAAATGAAAGAGGAAAAGGATAGTGACGTGGAGCCCACTTAGCTAAACTAGGTCACTTACTCATCTTATTGAATAACCCTAGCCTTACTTCAACAAATTGGAGAAAAATTCAATTTTCATTTTCAAGAACCACAGCCCTAATCGAACTCAAAACCCAATTCTTCAAATTTGGGAAAATCATCTCGTCGAATTTGCAATGGAGAGTAGAAGCAGGAGAAACGGCTCATGATTTCATGAACAAAGCCAAGAGCAAAGTCAACTATTATGGGCTGTGAAGTCCAACAAGAACAGCTTGGACGAAAAACATAGTCAAGGGAGAAGGCTCCATGGATGAGCCACGTACAAAGAAGACTTCAATTGTAGATATTTCAAAATTGAGCAATGGAGGTGATCTTGGATCTACTTCAAGGATGACATGAAACTTAACCTGCATTGATAGATGAGTTGGACGATGTCAACTCGATGCTAGTAGAAATCAAGAGACTGAAATCTTTGGTAAATCATTTGAAAAAGGAATTTTCAAGGATGAAAATTCAAACAGATATTTATTGAGTGTGCTTGCCTTGAGGTTTTCAGGTTTGGTCTGTTTTGTGATCATATGTAACCTCATTAACAAGAAAAATCTACTGAGTCTACCATAGTTAAAGAACAATGAAATGTGTTATTGTATTTGGAGCAATAAATGTTAGTTGTTGGAATATTTTCATGCTAGAATGTTCTTACTTTTGACAATTATCTGTATGTGGATTGAATGGCCTGATTTGTGAGAGCTTGACTGAGTTGAATGGCGTTATTATATGGTCTATTTGGTGGAAATGGTGTTTTATGATGCGATGTGCGCATTATTGTTGATTTATGTGAGGATAGATGTATGTCCAAAAAATATATAGAGAGAGAGGATAGGTGGTTCGCAATTTGTTCTATAGTTTCTACAGCAAGAACATAAATGGTCCTACATTTTCTGGTTAGTTTTGGCTATTTTGCGTATGGTGTTGAGGATAATAGAAGTTACAATAAGTTTATGAGTTATCGTTTGCGCTCCACAAATTTTTTAAGTGAACCGTTGATTCATCAACTTTTAAAAGTGACGACTTATGTTCCTTTAATTACTTTTTAAAAGTGATCACTTAGGTTCTTTAACTATCTAATTAGCAAGTTATTGCCTTCACTTTCTTAAACACATCATGTAATAGCTTAAGCAAGATTCCTGCGTCTCATTTTTGTCATCCCATAATAGCTTACAAGAAGTATTATTTCACATATGTCATCAACCTTGGCCTGAGTTCACACCAAACAGCATTGCATTTACACCACATAGCAAAACATGATCCTTGCACTAGCAAAAATATTTCTCTTACATCAACGGTTACATTCAGAGCGAACATCATTATTGTTAAATACATCACAAGCTAAAATGCAGCAATAACATCACACCTAACAACAAAAGCCAAATTTGACCGAAAAAAAAACAACAAAAACCAACAAAATCCCAAACAGATAGTGACACATAATAAAATAAACATAAACAGACAGACCCTCTAATCCCAATTTTAGGTGATAGTCAACATATTGTAATAGAGTCTTCATATTTTTTCTTAAATATAAAGTGCTTTGCATATTGTGATTCTTTGGTGTTGCTACCACTATGTTCCCTCCAAAATACTCGACAAGTGATATCCGGGCAACGTCACGAAAGTCAACGTTTGGTATCAGAGCCAAGCTTCCTTATCCAACATTATTGGTCCAATTCCAACGGATATAAACAAATCACATATGATATTTTTAAAAGTATGATTTTTCAAATGACGCGGTTAGTGACTTTTTTATTACACAAATGGCATCAAATCAATATATTGATGTCAATAACCTCAAGTTCGCTTGCTTAAAAAAACTATATTGTAAAAGTTCGGTATAATATGCTACTAGTATAATTAGATAATACATATGAACATTCATGTTGTTTGAGAATAAAATAATCAAAAGAACTATTTTATCCCAATACAAATAATTATTAGGGGTGAGCAAAAAGTAGTTCAATCCATTGAACCAAACAGTCTTACGGCGGCTCAATCCGGTTTAAGAATACCGTTTTGAAAAAAGCAGTTCACAAATTAAATCAAACTGTTTTTTGTGGTTTGATTTGGTTTCAACTTTTTTATTTTAAACTAAACTGGTGTATATATTATAAATTTTGTTAATTAGTTCTACCATTCATATATCAAGTAGGCTATTCAACTAGGCTTGATTTTCATTTTGTCAGAATATATGAAGTGTTGTGAAGATAGAATTTGGTGTTATTTTCATGAACTTACAAAAGACGGAGATAAAAAGGTGAAAGAAGAAAGAACAATTATAAGTACGTTAGTCGAAAATGTCATATTGTGTTATTTGTAACGAATTTCATTCACTTATTTGCACAAGAGGAGTCACATGGGCCTCATTTCTTGAAGAAATTCTTCCCGGTGGTATGTTGGAGTACCCCGAAAACCAAGAATCATCAGCAATCATGGCAAGTATGGCAATTGGGGCTTCCGTTTGTTCATGGGGTCGTTGTACCTCGCCGGGCTGACCACGAAACATTTCATGTTTACATGACGAGGTGGCTTGGGAGGAGGCTCACCATGCTCATTGCCCGCATCTTCTTCATCCTCGAAGAAATTTCATTTGGGTGCGGCATTGGTTTCACCAGTCATGCAATTTATCCAAATGTATACATGTGTGCGAATAACAAAATAAAAGCATGAAGTGCTCTCATTTTCTCAAATAAATGTATGAATTAAATATTTTAAATGAGAGTATGAAGTGGATATTATCTCAAATAAAGTCTTGACTTCATTGGTTGGTCAAGGGCATCCATCATTCACTTTTTTTCTTTTCCTTTTTTCCTTTTCTTGTTCCTCATTTTCTTCTTTATTGTAGCTGGAAACCCTTGCCCACATTTGGCGGGGGCTGGTCTCGCCTATGGGCGAGGGCAGCCATCACCCGGGCGGGCAAGGGCGACCCTCACCCAACCCTTTCCGGTGATCGACCATAGCCTGAGACTAATCACTTGTGAAAAGAAATAGGAAAAAAAAAAAAGAAAAAAAAGAAAAAAAAAAAAAAAAGATAAATCATGAAGATGCCCTTAATTGATACGATTATTTGATCTGCCGATGAGGTTATAACTTTCTTTGAAACTAACAAGACCGCTATAAACACTTAATGAAAGGAGACTAAAAAAATCATGATTATGGTATCTACCGTGTGCGATGTGATTGTGCTTTGAAATGTGGGCCAAAACTATTATCGTTATATGGCACTTTTGACTGCTGAATTGAAATCATGATTAATGGTGACGTAAAAAGATATGAAATGTATCGTGAGCGCTTTAGTAACAGTATGGGAATCTGGACTAATAATGACATGGAAAGATATCTAATATTGCGTGAATGGGGCCATAGGGATTTTGGTTGAGCAAAGCACTATTCATCCTTAAGGACAAGCTATCTTTTTTACTAAGGAAGAACAAAGGAAACATTAGAAAAAATTATAAATTAATTGTAATTATGTAAATTTAATTTTAAACTTTATTTTTTACTAATTAAATCTTAAAATTTTTATATTTATGTCAATTAAGTCCATCCAGCTAATTTTGATCGGCTGATCTTTGCGAGAAATAAATAGGCCATGACGAGGCTGGCCTTACCCATATATAAGCAAGACGGTCTCACCCGTAGCCGTCCTCGAGATTTTTTGATCAAAATTGATTTGATGAATTGAATTGACACAAATATAAAATGTTTAGGACTCAATTGACAAGATAAAATATTTAGATTTGAATTGACATAATTACAATAAGTTTTGGACTTTTTGATAATTTATCCGAATAACAAAAGGTGATATTTCACCTTCATATAAGAAAAGGGTTTTTTCTTCCTTTTGTGATAGGAGTTTGTTATAGAAAGGAGAAGAAGAAGAAAAACAATCTCAGCGTGATTGTTGGCCAGATAACATTAAATACATCAATTTTTTAATTTCTTTTTCTTATTTTATTGAAAATAATGTCGTTAGTTCCTAACGGTATACATATATATATGGATATATAGGTGTATGTATATATATGTATATGTATATAATATAAAGGAGATTGTCCTCTTAGGACTAATAAGAGAAAATTTAAGAATTATCATAAGATAAAACCACAACAAGATAAACGGGCATGGCGTGTTTGGTGAGAATCAAACCCATTAGCGTCGGCGTAAGCCATATTCAAGGGTTTGAAACTTTCCCAACGCGTTTCTCGGACTTAAGTGGGGGGCCCTTGCTGGTGGGTTGCGGGGCCAGCCTCCCTCCGGATATAGTCGCCATCGGAAAGAACGAAGCCCAATTATGACCGTGCAGATCCTGGATCATAAAAAAAAAAAAAAACAAGATAAGCATAACAAACCAGGACAAAAACATAAGAGAAAAATTAATAAAGATATTAAATGCCAGACATGTGGGAAAAGAGGACATATTTCAAAATGTTGTAGGATAAACAAAAGACTAAATAAACTTTCAATAGATGAAGAAACTCTCTATCAATTAAATGACATTATGGCCGCAACAGATGACGACTTCTGCAAAAGATTTTCTTGATGGAGGAGGCCTTCAAGTTAATGAAATTGAAACCTCTTTGGAATTACAAAGGTTTACACATCATCTTCTTGCTTATCGTCTGACCAAATTTCTTATTATACAATTATGCAAACACAACCTAAATGTACATGAGAGCACAATGGAATTCCAATTTCCAATTTCATTATGATGTTTTCTTAGTCCTCCTTCCTCGAAGTTCTAATCACCTTATATATATATATATAATATGTAATTTGTAACCTTAAACAAGAGAAAATTTCAAATAAAAACCTACAATACCTTTATTTTCTCAAATAAGGATTAGAAGTAAACTTTATTTCAAATAATGGCTTGAAATAGCCAAATCATCTAAAGAAGGCTTGAAATAAACCTTGTTTTAAATAAGAGTATAAAATGGATCTTATTTCAAATAAGAGCTTGAAATGGTCATATCAATCTAAAAAAAGGGTTTGACCTTATAGGCAGAAGAGCATTTTCACAATTTACTTTTTAATTTTTTTCCTTTTTAAATTTTTTTCTTTTTGCCTCTTCCCTCCATCATTGCTCATCCTCATTGATGGCTGGCGAAGGTCAACTCTTTTCTTTTTCTTTTTCTTTTTCTTTTTTTTTCTTTTTTCCTCTCCTTCCTCGACCATCATTGAATTTGGTGAGGGCATCCCTTGCTTGAGGCCAGCGACCTCCGTTGGCCATCGATGAGGCCCGGCGATAGTGGAGAGAGGAGAGAGGAAAAAAGAGAAAAGAAAAAAAAAGGAAAAGAATAGAAAAGTAAAAAAAATTAAAAAGTGTATATTTTAATGTTCCTAAAAGACCGCTTCTCCGACGGCTAGGATAGTCACATGCTCCCCGGTCGGCCAAAGGTCCTTATTTAAGATACTTAGACAACTTTAAACTCTTATTTGGGATGATTTGGCCACTTCACGCTTTATTTGAAATAAAATTACCTTTAATAAAAAAAATTGAGGATATATCAAGTCTTTATTTGAATTTTATTTTTCAAATAATAGTTCTTTAATCTTAATCTGCCTAATACTTTTATAAAGATAGAGATGGATTGTGTTACTTGGCAGCTTTTCCGTGTGATTGCGACATGTCATAAATTTTTGTCTGATTTTTGGTCCAAGAGAACATCATATTGGAAACATGTTTTCGATAATTTTGCCTTTAAGAATGCCCTTTCGGCTTTTAGTTTGAAGGAACGTGGCTCTGTGAAACTCTGTGTGTCTCTCTCTCTCTCTCTCTCTTGTCCAATCCAAAGTTCAGACTTTTTTCTTTCATTTTACCTTGTTCCTTTTCCACTTGACATAAACCTGAAAATTCAATTGGCCTATCTACGAAGAATCTCTTCTCTCACGTCTGCCAAATAATTGTTTAATCTTGCGGGCCATTGGAGTTGAAAATAAATTATTTAATGATTAAATTTCAAATTTTGAGGTTAAATTTCGATGTTTATGGGGTTGTACATAACCGCCAAAGACCGTACTTAGTGGGGCTATTAGTTAATTCATGCCCTATAGAAAGAAGAAAAAGAAGCAGCAGTAGCAGCAGCTCTAGCACATTCAATCGTGTAACCTTCTTCTCTTTTTGATAAGCCTAAGTTAAACTTGACATGATTTTTGGACCATGATACCATTAACATGAAACGCATCAATTTTTTCATCTATATTCTTAATTTCATTTGACAATAAAATTGTTAGTTTCTTACGCTATACAATTTTCTTTTTCCATTATCCATAATATTCAGAACTAAAGAAGGTTTCCTTAACAACTTCTTGTTAAATGTCTGACCAAATTTTAATAATACAATTAAGCAAACACGCTTAAATGTACATGAGATGACAATGGAATTCCCAATTTCCAAATTCCAATTTCTTTTTGATGTCTTCCTAGTCATCCTTCCTCGAAGTCGTAATCATATTTTTTTTTCCTGATATAGTTTTTTTTGCTTTAAGGTACGAGAGCACTTCACATTGGACATCGAATGTCTTGGAGTTATCTAGATAAAGCAGACACATCCCTTCAATGCCCGTGAAACTTTGTGTCTATTCCCTCTTTCGAGTCCAATCCAAAGTTTGAGACCTTTTATTTTTTTCATCTCATCCCCTTTTCACCGACTAATGTTAATCGTTTAATCTAGCACGCCATTGGATTCGGAAATAAAATATAAGTTATTTAATCCAGCCAAAATAAATGTGGCAAGTGCCAATCAGACCACCAAATATGATGCCGATATTTTTGGTGGTTTAAGCATAATCATCAAAGGCCATATTTAGCATGGCTATAAGTAGGTTTACCTACCATTAATCGATTTCCGTAAAAGAAAAGATTTTCTCCATTTCGAAATGATTAAAAATCCTACTATAAGTAGGTTTACCTACCATTTTTAGAAATTACCACCCTTAATTAAAGTGTTTATCAATCTTTTTTTATTAAGTTACCAACTATTTTTGCGTAAACAACTCTTATTTTACTTTTCTAAATTAACACCCTAAAATCACTAGGGATTTGCCCCGGTGGCCACTCTTCTCACTTGAAAAGGGGGAGGTGGGGGGTTCGAATCTCCACCTTCGGAGGGAGTTGGGGAGGGGATGCGTAAGGAGGGAGTTGATCTTTATTTGTAACACTTACCAACTTTTCTTCGATTAAGTTGTCAACTAGGTTAGGGTTACCAGCTCTAATTTGAGTTGCTTACCAATGTTAACTGAATGATCACAATGCATAGAAAGAAATCTTTATATGGTATTCATGGACTCTACAGTTCGTTACCGGGTCAATTTTCAATTAGTAGTCATTGACATTCATGGGCAATGACAATTAATATAGGGATAGATATCACCTCTCTTTTTTCCCTTTCAAACAAATTGAAATGATTGAAGTTTTTCTATTTGAAATTGTCTTATAGGTCTAATTCTTGTTACTTTAGCTGGATTATAACTTGATAAGATAAAAACCGATGAATCACTTAATTAAAGTTAGTAATTTCATGTGAGTGTAGATAAATTTAAGGCGTAGTTAAAAAGAGGTTAATAAAAATTAGTAAAGTATAAACAAAGTTGATAAACACCAATGAGAGTTGCTAACCAAAACTAGTGAGTAATTTAATTGGAGTGCAATTAATAGGTCACTGTAATTGAGTGGAGTAATTAAAAAGGAGCTTGTAAATTCAATGGCTTCCTAAGAACCAAAAATAAAAGTTTGTGAATAATAAGAACTGTCGGCATTTAAAAAAGACAAAATAAATATCCAACAAGTGTTAAGCAGTGTCATGAAACTGAGCCAAGCTCCCATATGCAATATTATAAAACCAACTCCACTAGATATAAGTAGACTATGGGTCATTTGTTTTCCTAAAAATGAACGATTCAGAAAACATTTTTGTAAAAATGATCGATTATATTGCTTAAAAAAATGAAAAATATTTTCATCGTCTATGAGAATATTAGGACAAATTATCATTGATCATGTAAACTATTTTCATCGATTAATTATTTCAATTGATATAGCTGATCATTTTTAGGAAATTTTTTTTCGAATCATCTATTTTTTGTGAAACAAAAGAGAGGCTAACGGACGTTACACATGTAGAATTTTCCATATGACACAATTGGTGAATTTTTTATATGACAAATAGCATTATATGTTAAAGTTCTCTTGCTAAAGATGAAAAATTCTATTGTATGGTTTTATGAAACCATGTGTTGTGGTTCGAATCCATATTCAATCCTATTTTCGATAGGAGCAGTTGAGAATGTAATCCAATTTTTAGTTTGAAGGAACGTGGCTCTGTAAAACTCTATGTGTTCTCTCTCTCTCTCTCTCTCTCTCTCTCTCTCTCGTCCAATCCAAAGTTCAGACTTTTTTCTTTCATTTTATCTTGTTCCTTTTCCACTTGACATAAACCTGAAAATTCAATTGGCCTGCCTACGAAGAATCTCTTCTCTCACGTCTGACAAATAATGGTTTAATCTTGCGGGCCATTGGAGTTGAAAATAAATTATTTAATGATTAAATTTCAATTTTTGGGGTTAAATTTCGATGTTTATGGGGTTGTACATAACCGCCAAAGACCGTACTTAGTGGGGCTATTAGTTAATTCATTGCCCTATAGAAAGAAGAAAAAGAAGCAGCAGTAGCAGCAGCTCTAGCACATTCAATCGTGTAACCTTCTTCTCTTTTTGATAAGCCTAAGTTAAACTTGACATGATTTTTGGACCCTAATAACATTAACATGAAACGCATCAATTTTTTCATCTATATTCTTAATTTCATTTGAAAATAAAGTTGTTGGTTTCTTACGCTATACAATTTTCTTTTTCCATTATCCATAATATTCAAAATTAAAGAAGGTTTCCTTACCAGCTTTTTGTTAAACGTTTTGCCAAATTTTTAATTATACAGCTAAGCAAACACGCTTAAATGTACATGAGATGACAATGGAATCCCCAATTTCCAAATTCCAATTTCTTTTTGATGTCTTCCTAGTCATCCTTCATCGAAGTCGTAATCATTTTTTTTTTCCAGATATAGTTTTTTTCTGCTTTAAGGTGCGAGAAAACTTCACATTGGACATCGAATGTCTTGGAGTTATCTAGATAAAGCAGACACATCCCTTCAATACCCGTGAAACTTTGTGTCTATTCCCTCTTTCGAGTCCAACCCCAAGTTTGAGACCTTTTATTTTTTTCATCTCATCCCCTTTTCACCGACTAATGTTAATCGTTTAATCTAGCACGCCATTGGATTCGGAAATAAAATATAAGTTATTTAATCCAGCCAAAATAAATGTGGCAAGTGCCAATCAGACCACCAAATATGATGCCGATATTTTTGGTGGTTTAAGCATAATCATCAAAGGCCATATTTAGCGTGGCTATAAGTAGGTTTACCTACCATTAATCGATTTCCGTAAAAGAAAAGATTTTCTCCGTTTCGAAATGATTAAAAATCCTACTATAAGTAGGTTTACCTACCATTTTTAGAAATTACCACCCTTAATTAAAGTGTTTATCAATCTTTTTTTTATTAAGTTACCAATTATTTTTGCATAAACAACTCTTATTTTACTTTTCTAAATTAACACCCTAAAATCACTAGGGATTTGCCCCAGTGGCCACTCTTCTCACTTGAAAAGGGGGAGGTGGGGGGTTCGAATCTCCACCTTCGGAGGGAGTTGGGGAGGGGATGCGTAAGGAGGGAGTTGATCTTTATTTGTAACACTTACCAACTTTTCTTCGATTAAGTTATCAACTAGGTTAGGGTTACCAGCTCTAATTTGAGTTGCTTACCAATGTTAACTGAATGATCACAATGCATAGAAAGAAATCTTTATATGGTATTCATGGACTCTACAGTTCGTTACCGGGTCAATTTTCAATTAGTAGTCATTGACATTCATGGACAATGAGGAATTAATATAGGGATAGATATCACCTCTCTTTTTTCCCTTTCAAACAAATTGAAATGATTGAAGTTTTTCTATTTGAAATTGTCTTAGGTCTAATTCTTGTTACTTTAGCTGGATTATAACTTGATAAGATAAAAACCGATGAATCACTTAATTAAAGTTAGTAATTTCATGTGAGTGTAGATAAATTTAAGGCGTAGTTAAAAAGAGGTTAATAAAAATTAGTAAAGTATAAACAAAGTTGATAAACACCAATGAGAGTTGCTAACCAAAACTAGTGAGTAATTTAATTGGAGTGCAATTAATAGGTCACTGTAATTGAGGGGAGTAATTAAAAAGGAGCTTGTAAATTCAATGGCTTCCTAAGAACCAAAAATAAAAGTTTGTGAATAATAAGAACTGTCGGCATTTAAAAAAGACAAAATAAATATCCAACAAGTGTTAAGCAGTGTCATGAAACTGAGCCAAGCTCCCATATGCAACATTATAAGACCAACTCCACTAGATATAAGCAAACTATGGGTGCATTTGTTTTCCTAAAAATGAACGATTCAGAAAACATTTTTGTAAAAATGATCGATTATATTGCTTAAAAAAATGAAAAATATTTTCATCGTCTATGAGAATATTAAGACAAATTATCATTGATCATGTAAACTATTTTCATCGATTAACTATTTTAATTGATATAACTGATCATTTTTAGGAAAATATTTTTCGAATCATCTATTTTTTGTTAAACAAAAGAGAGGCTAACGGACGTTACACATGTAGAATTTTCCATATGACACAATTGGTGAATTTTTTATATGACAAATAGCATTATATGTTAAAGATCTCTTGCTAAAGATGAAAAATTCTATTGTATGGTTTTATGAAACCATGTGTTGTGGTTCGAATCCATATTCAATCCTATTTTCGATAGGAGCAGTTGAGAATGTAATCTAATTTTTAGTTTGAAGGAACGTGGCTCTGTGAAACTCTGTGTGTTTTCTCTCTCTCTCTCTCTCTCTCTCTCTCTCTCTCTCTCTCTCTCTCTCGTCCAATCCAAAGTTCAGACTTTTTTCTTTCATTTTATCTTGTTCCTTTTCCACTTGACATAAACCTGAAAATTCAATTGGCCTGCCTACGAAGAATCTCTTCTCTCACGACTGACAAATAATTGTTTAATCTTGCGGGCCATTGGAGTCGAAAATAAATTATTTAATGATTAAATTTCAATTTTTGGGGTTAAATTTCGATGTTTATGGGGTTGTACATAACCGCCAAAGACCGTACTTAGTGGGGCTATTAGTTAATTCATTGCCCTATAGAAAGAAGAAAAAGAAGCAGCAGTAGCAGCAGCTCTAGCACATTCAATCGTGTAACCTTCTTCTCTTTTTGATAAGCCTAAGTTAAACTTGACATGATTTTTGGACCCTAATAACATTAACATGAAACGCATCAATTTTTTCATCTATATTCTTAATTTCATTTGAAAATAAAGTTGTTGGTTTCTTACGCTATACAATTTTCTTTTTCCATTATCCATAATATTCAAAATTAAAGAAGGTTTCCTTACCAGCTTTTTGTTAAACGTTTTGCCAAATTTTTAATTATACAGCTAAGCAAACATGCTTAAATGTACATGAGATGACAATGGAATCCCCAATTTCCAAATTCCAATTTCTTTTTGATGTCTTCCTAGTCATCCTTCCTCGAAGTCGTAATCATTTTTTTTTTCCAGATATAGTTTTTTTCTGCTTTAAGGTGCGAGAGAACTTCACATTGGACATCGAATGTCTTGGAGTTATCTAGATAAAGCAGACACATCACTTCAATATATACCCGTGAAACTTTGTGTCTATTCCCTCTTTCGAGTCCAACCCCAAGTTTGAGACCTTTTATTTTTTTCATCTCATCCCCTTTTCACCGACTAATGTTAATCGTTTAATCTAGCACGCCATTGGATTCGGAAATAAAATATAAGTTATTTAATCCAGCCAAAATAAATGTGGCAAGTGCCAATCAGACCACCAAATATGATGCCGATATTTTTGGTGGTTTAAGCATAATCATCAAAGGCCATATTTAGCGTGGCTACAAGTAGGTTTACCTACCATTAATCGATTTCCGTAAAAGAAAAGATTTTCTCCGTTTCGAAATGATTAAAAATCCTACTATAAGTAGGTTTACCTACCATTTTTAGAAATTACCACCCTTAATTAAAGTGTTTATCAATCTTTTTTTTAATTAAGTTACCAACTATTTTTGCGTAAACAACTCTTATTTTACTTTTCTAAATTAACACCCTAAAATCACTAGGGATTTGCCCCAGTGGCCACTCTTCTCACTTGAAAAGGGGGAGGTGGGGGGTTCGAATCTCCACCTTCGGAGGGAGTTGGGGAGGGGATGCGTAAGGAGGGAGTTGATCTTTATTTGTAACACTTACCAACTTTTCTTCGATTAAGTTATCAACTAGGTTAGGGTTACCAGCTCTAATTTGAGTTGCTTACCAATGTTAACTGAATGATCACAATGCATAGAAAGAAATCTTTATATGGTATTCATGGACTCTACAGTTCGTTACCGGGTCAATTTTCAATTAGTAGTCATTGACATTCATGGACAATGAGGAATAATATAGGGATAGATATCACCTCTCTTTTTTCCCTTTCAAACAAATTGAAATGATTGAAGTTTTTCTATTTGAAATTGTCTTAGGTCTAATTCTTGTTACTTTAGCTGGATTATAACTTGATAAGATAAAAACCGATGAATCACTTAATTAAAGTTAGTAATTTCATGTGAGTGTAGATAAATTTAAGGCGTAGTTAAAAAGAGGTTAATAAAAATTAGTAAAGTATAAACAAAGTTGATAAACACCAATGAGAGTTGCTAACCAAAACTAGTGAGTAATTTAATTGGAGTGCAATTAATAGGTCACTGTAATTGAGGGGAGTAATTAAAAAGGAGCTTGTAAATTCAATGGCTTCCTAAGAACCAAAAATAAAAGTTTGTGAATAATAAGAACTGTCGGCATTTAAAAAAGACAAAATAAATATCCAACAAGTGTTAAGCAGTGTCATGAGACTGAGCCAAGCTCCCATATGCAACATTATAAGACCAACTCCACTAGATATAAGCAAACTATGGGTGCATTTGTTTTCCTAAAAATGAACGATTCAGAAAACATTTTTGTAAAAATGATCGATTATATTGCTTAAAAAAATGAAAAAAATTTTCATCGTCTATGAGAATATTAAGACAAATTATCATTGATCATGTAAACTATTTTCATCGATTAACTATTTTAATTGATATAACTAATCATTTTTAAGAAAATATTTTTCGAATCATCTATTTTTTGTTAAACAAAAGAGAGGCTAACGGACGTTACACATGTAGAATTTTCCATATGACACAATTGGTGAATTTTTTATATGACAAATAGCATTATATGTTAAAGATCTCTTGCTAAAGATGAAAAATTCTATTGTATGGTTTTATGAAACAGTTTGTTGTGGTTCGAATCCATATTCAATAATATTTTCAATAGGAGCAGTTGAGAATGTAATCCAATTTTTGCCATTATTTTTGTGTCCGTAATAGTGCAATACGAAGGCCTGGCTCCAAGTTGATCAAGAATAGTAGAACAATGGTGTTGAGTTTCTCGACTCTTTATCTTAGGATTAGTTAGTTCTATTTCTTGATGGGAGCAGGGAAGGAATATAACTCAAAAAAAAGGAAGAGATACTAGACATGAGCCTACGCATTGTGCAGGAATAAACAAGAAAAAGAGCTATTTTATCCTAAAATCAATAGCTATTTTAGAGTTTTTTTTTTCTTGAAAAAAAAAGAGGTTAATAAATCAAACTAAGCCGTTTTTTGTGGTTTGGTTTGGTTTCAACTTTTTGGAAACCAAATCAAACCACCAAACCTTATTGTATAAATTATTAATTTTGTGTAGTTATCACTTATATAGGGATAAGAACACCACAAGTGTCACGATTTTCATACGTTGCTCACTTGAGGGATGTAACTTTTTCTTCGATTACTTGAGTGTCATAACTTATGTACGCTGCTCACTTGAGTATCACAATTTTTTTCCGGTCACTGGAGTTCCATATAACTTTTCAATCGATTATTTGAACATCTTAACTTTATAAAAATATTTACTAAAAGTGCCATGTCACGTCGGATTTTCGGTACTTGGGTGAACGTTTTTTAAAAGTTGTGGCACTTCTACAAGTAATAACACTCAAGTAGTCAATTATATCCAATGGATGATAGAATACAACTTTCGTTGCTATTGTATGGGTGGAGAGAGGACCATACTCCTTATATGGTCAATTTACTCTAAACTATTTTTTAACCACAAAAAATCTCAAGCTGGTACACATGTGATAAATTTACCCTAAACTATTTTTTTAACCACAAAAAATCTCACGCTAATATACATGTGATAAATTTACCCCCAAACTAATTTTTTTACCATAAAAAATCATAAACTGGTACAACAATGATAAATTTACCCTTTGTTAATTTTTGTTAAATTTGATTAATATCACAAAAAATCCCAAACTGATACTCTTATGACAAATATAGGATAAAAATCTCAAACGGATACACCGGTCGACAATCACGTGTCATCTAACTCAAGAATTTGACTGTAAAATTTAACGAAAACTAACGGAGGATAAATGTGTCACAAATGTACCAATTAAGGATTTTAGGTGATTAAAAATAGTTTGGGATAAATTTGTCTTATGTGTATTAATTTTGAGATTTTTCATGGTAAAAAAAATAGTTTGGGGTTAATTTGTCAAAAGTGTACCAATTTGGGGTTTTTCATGGTATTAACTCAAACCATAATGATGCTAACAACTTTTTTTTTTGCAATTACAAATACACCTCATTAAAAGTTGTTTGCTAATTTGGATATACTAACAAATTTAACAAGGCATATCAATTACTAACTATTACGTTTATAAATTATGAGAAATTGATTAACCTTTGGGTTAATCTCTAAGTTCTTATAATAAAAGAACTTCAATATACCCATGACACCAATAAGGGTATTTAATATATCAATTTCAGTCATAGCATCAATTAGTCATGGGTCATTGAATCAAAACATTATATATAATTTGAAAATTCCAGGGACTTTTAAGGTTCGACACTTTGATGACTAACAAAACATTCATAAGTGAATTTTAAATGTAAAACACAAGAAGTGTTTCATAATTGGATGATCTCTAAACGTTAAGATTTAATCACTTCCGTGATAAAATCATCATAAAAGTATGAGGATCAATTTATGCATTATGATGCCTTAAGAATATATGTGAATTCATATATAAATATACGAATACATATAGCAAAAAAAATATTGTTCTTTAGAACATTACAAACAAAATACATCAAGAGCACTTGACCCAAACAATAATTTACTAATAAAAAAATCATGAGATTCTAAACCATACTATGATACCATCTGTTAGCTATAATGTAATACAATTATGCGGAGATTCATAATCAAAGGATCTTATACCTCCATGATTTATTCACGATAAGAGGGATTAAGGCATACCTTATCCATAGCAATACTTTTGAGGAAGCAATAATATGGTGAAAGCAATGACCTTGAGAATTCAATTGATGCAGAAAACAAGAGAAACCGATCCAACTTTTTCTTAACTATTTTATTTGATGGATGATAAAATTCATCTTTCCATAGCCAATACATTTTTTTAGCATTTAAATAATTATTAAATCATTAATAATATCAATTGGATTCGGTGTCGATTTTGCTAATTTGTCCCAATTTATACATGTGCAAATATTGGAGATTCGTAATTATGATATCTAGCTTGTGCATTGTGAACGTGTTTTAAAATGTGGTCCAAAAAGGGTGGCGTGGTATTTGAACATCAGGTAAGAAAAGGTTTCTTTCCTCACTTTTGATAGGAGTTCCTATAGAGAAGAAGAAGAAGAAGATTAGGCTCTAGCACAATAAATCATATAAACTTATTCTCCTTTTGATAAGCTTAACTTGAACTCGACATGATTTTTGGACCCTAATAATATGAATCACATCAATTATTTCAGTACTTTTTTTGTAATTTCGTTTGGAAATAATCATTAGTTGCTAACATTATTAAAGTATTTTTTTTTTTTCAGTTTTCTGAACTATTCAGAATTAAAGAAGCTTACCAGCTTCTTATTAATCCTCTGACCAAATTTCTTGTGTTACAATTAAGCAGTCACAACTTAAATGTACATGAGTTCACAATGGAATATTCCAATTTCCACTTTTGTTACGATTTTTTCTGAGTCCTCCTTCCTTGAAGTCCTAATCACCTTTTTTTTTCTTTCTTTTTTCCGACATAGATGTCACAACCCTAAATTATCGTCCTTTAATATTAATCTGCCAATAATTTAATAAAGATAGAGATAGACTCTGTCACTTGGCAGCTTTTCCTGCGATTGCGACATTTCATTTTGGCTGGTTTATGGTCCAAGAGAATCATATTGGACATAGACTGTCGTGACTCATCCAGTTGAAGCAATAATTTTGCCTTTAAAAAAGGAACTTTTGACCGAAAAGTAACCCAATTTTTTTCAAGTCTATTATATTAGTAACAATCCAATTCTAAATATTTTAAAGATAAAAAAATCCTAAATATTTTAATTAGATAATTTTATCCTAAAATTTTTATATTGATATCAATTCAGTCTATATGACCAATTTTTAGCATGAATCACTAACATGGACTTCGATCATCATCGACCGTCTTACGTGGCACAACCGGTGATGATGTGGATAAATTTTCTAATATTATTATTTTTGTTTTTTTCATTGTGGCAACGAGGGTTGAGGGCTTGACCTCGGCAACCTAGGCGACGGCTCGACTATCATGACCTAGGCGAGGGCCATCCTCGCCAGATCTAGTGAGGGGTTGGTGATCCTTGCCTTCGGTAGGCAATAGCCTAGGTGAGGGCCACCTATAGTTAAAAAAAATAAAAAAAAAAAAAATTAAGAAAATATTAAAAATTTGGTTTGATGGCCTAAAATGGTACTAATGCAAAATGATTAGGACTAAATTGATCCGATTGAAAGATTAAAGAGTGAATTGATATCAATATAATAGGTCTATGAATTTTTTAGTACTTTTCCTTTTTTTTGGCTTTTGGTTTCACTTTTCTTCATACTATATTTATGCAGTCTGGTTTGTTTAGGCAGCGCTTAGGTGGAGTATTTTTTGTGAACATTGCAGCAAATCCAACATGTGCAACATGAAGGAGATTGTTATCTAGAGCCTCATGGGTCATCATGAACAAAGATTTTTTAGGTATATTTTTTTTACTAATTTTTCTAATGTTATGGACAATTAGTGTATTGAAGAAGGAAACATTTTATTACTAGGCGAGGCTAACAAGTTCCCTGACTTAACAAAATGTTTGAAATAATAAACCTTGTCGTCGCCATGGTTTCAAATGTTTTCTATTTAGGCCACTATTCTAATAAGCCATAAGAGTAAACGTTGGTATATCATTAAAGTAGTTAGGAATCTTGAAAGTATAAATAAATGTTAGTACTTTTCCAAACCAAACAAGAGAAAAAGTTGCTTAGTGATTAAAATTAATTGGTTTTTAATGTGACATGTTGGTATATCGGTCAACTTAAGTTTGGTAATATCGAATAATAGTTAGCAACTTCAAAGAAGTTGGTAAGTCACGAGAATAAGTATTCGTAGGTTATTAAACTAAATGCTAATCTTCTACGTATAAACAAATGTCGGTACTTTTCAAAATAAGCAAAAAAGTGCATAAAAGTGTGTCAACAATATCTTCGGTTCATACGAAATTGCTTACACCTAGTACAACATGCTAGATGAAAAAGTACCTCAATCGTGCCTTGTGTGTGTGTGTATATATATATACACACATATATAGAGAAAGACAAATAGAGGGGTGACCTGCTAAGTGTCAAGTGAGCTCCTATGGCAAACTCAGAGACAGGAGCGAGCACCAGCAACCCATTCGGAGGTGAGTATCAGGTGTTCCTGAGTTTTAGAGGGCCCGACACTCGTCGGGGATTCACCAATAGCCTCTACCACGCCTTGGTAGATGTAGGGATTCGCGTTTTTATG